>NC_138656.1:8253355-8918355 GCF_964273445.1 Streptopelia decaocto | reverse complement strand
TGTTCATTAGAGGCCCTTGCTTGCAGAGCAAACTTTAAATCCCTGAGGTTTTTTTTTTAAGGGTGAAAAAGCTGCTGCTAAAATAAGCTTTGAACTAAAACATGGTGTTTGAAGGGGTTTTTTGTACTCGGATAGGGCCGATCTTTTATTAGATGGATGTGCGCGTGTTTATGTGTATATGTGTGTGGACAGAACATCTAGAGGATGGCTTGCCAGCATGTTCCTGAACATCTTAGGCACTTTGGAAATCAAGTTTCTCAGTTCCTGGTGTACTTTTTAAGATTCTCAGGCTTCATTTTCTCCTAAAATGGCATTTTGTTTGTCCAGAGCACCAGTCGTGTCTGATGTTTTATCATTGCCGTCCTGGTCTGCTCCTAGCAAGGTGCACGCTGTAACCTTGGTCAGGAAGGGTTTTTGGAAGACATTAGTGATTTTTAAAGTTCAAGTCCTATTAAATACCCACAGAAAGACTTGTTGGTGGTGCTTCAGCTGGTTCTGAAACTTTTACCGAGATCCTTGAGTACCGTTTATTGAGGCTGGAATCACTGCCAGCACTTCATAGATGGGTTTCATGAAGAAGACTCATTGCATTAAAACTTCAGGAAAAGAGCACAAAAGCAGGGATTTGCTAACTGGGAGCTCTCAGGTCAAGCTTGGGAAAGGCGTTTTGGAAAGGAGACCCTGCCCAGTGGGTCTCTGTTACTGAAACTTGCCTTCAGGCCACTTGCCACCTATGGGAATGGTGTTTTTTTGAGGAATGGGGATGTGGGAAGGGTCTTGCTTTATGTTTTGTTTGCTCAAAGCCCCCTGAAGGCTGAGATTATTGGGGAATTTCAGTTGCTTAAGCACACCCATGCTTGTACACCTTGTGTAAAATAAAAGTGTAATTTTAGCCTTCCCACATGGGAAAGAAGTAAAATACCATGATCCCAAATGACAAAAGGGAAGAGGAGAAAAAGATAGCAAATACCCATCCTCTTCCCCAACCACATTTAAGTTCAAAATGCCGTGATTCGGAGGTTTTTGTTCTGTAGCCTGATGTGGTCAAACTTCTGTGGCAGCACCGTGGTCAAAATCAGGTGTTCACCTGTGCTGGATGCTTTTCTTGGCAGCAGAAGTGGCTGGTGTGGCCATGCTGGGGTGGCAGCGAGAGGTTCGGGACCCGCACGTTCACGCTTGTGAGCACAGGAGTTAACTCGAGATGCACGCCTCGTGTGACATATATTCAGTATATTATGGGCTTCCCTATTTTTAGGAGTTTGTAAAAGTTCCTTTTGGTTCCATCTGTCAAGAGCGCGTTTGCCATTTAAAAGAACAAATCTAATCACCAGAAATATAACCCTCTGAAACTGTCTATTTTTAGGGTGATCCCACAATCAGCTTCTGCTGTTGGGGTAGGTAAAAGCACCTTCTGTGCTGGGCTTCCAGCCTGGCTGAAGGTACCACAAGGATGCGAGTGTGAACTTTTCCTTTTCAGAGAGGCACACAGTCTGGAAAACTTAAGCCTCTTAGCAAGAGTTCGCTCCCTTAGTCCTTAACCCAGACTATGTTAAGGTCTGGTTTTGGACGACTTAGAATTTTTTCTTCTTTACATGATTCCTCGCTGCTTTTAATCCTCCAAAAGTGCGTTTTTTTTACCTACTTATGTCCCTATGCGCTATATATATTGAATGATTAACTTTGAAAACAGGAGAGATGCTCTTTCCTCTGAACATTTGCAAACTTTTTTTAACATTAAAATTTATTTACTTAGGAAATAGTAAGGACTCCCAGCTGCTTCAATCTATTGTAGAAATCTGTATTTAACTGCTAGGGAGCTGTTCTGGGGTCTCGTGCTACTGAACAGCAGGATATGTTATTGCATAGCACGTTGACACAACCTCTTATAAAGGCCCAGTATTGTGTCATCGTAGGGGATAGTTCTAGTACAGGAATGCAGAATAATATTATGAAAAAGTTTTGTAGGCTGTTTTCCCATTGCTCTGAACTTATCGTGAAGGGCCTTTGGAGGTCTGTCTCCAAATAGTGTGAAGAGATCTGAATTTACAGAGTGGAGAAATAACTTGCTAAATTCTATTAAAAAAAAAAAAAAAAAAAGGAGAGAAGCAAGTTCTTAGGTACAGGGAAGGGATGCTGATCTCATAATAAAACTTTTTTATCTTTTTGCATATTCTAATTTCAGAAGATTCTTGTTTGCGGTATTAATAGACCTATTTTGTTTGTTTTTCAAATAGTCAGGCAAGGGTGCTGCTGAACAAAGCCCTTGTACAGTCACTTGTAATCCAGAGTTGGGCTCTTTAATTCCCATGTTTTGTTCTCTTACACAGCTTAAAAGCAGAAGAAAATAAATCCATCAATGTCTCCTACTCATGCATATTGTTTCTTTCCCATTTTTTTTGTGCAAGCCTCAGCCTGGCTTCAAAACATTTTTTTAACCTCCAAATAATTGTTGCTCTTCCAAGCTGGGAGTATAAAGCGGCGATATTTCTTTATAAAAATGTATCAATGGCTGCAATGTGTTTGGGTTTTGTTTTCTTGTTTGTTTTTTCAGGCTTTTGTAGGAGTTTGGGCAACCTATAGGCAAAAAGGCAATCGCGTTTGTTATTGCCGGGAATCTCAAGGCAGTTGTTTGGAGGCTGCGAAGGCAGGCGGCAGAGCCAGGCGGAGGGGGAGAGAAGGGCCACATTATGTTCCAGATGACTGAGCAAGGATTTATATACCGGCTTGCCTATTTTTTTTTTTAATTTTTATTTATTTTTTTTTTTAACATGGGAGAAGAAAAGTAATAAGAGCGGGGAGGCGAGGCATTTGAAGCGGTCAGATGGCCGATGACTAATGGGATAGGTGGGCAGGAGCCTGCGGATTGGGTGTCTTAATGAGCACATTTCGCACCGAGTTTGGGCTGCAGTTCCCCTTCACCTTTGCCCTTTATTGACCGAACTGACACTTCATTTTTCACATACTTCCAATTATGGCTGAGCTTAAGTGTTGCCCTGCCTCCTTTCTTTCTTGCCCATGGACGGCTCGAGAGTGGTTGAGGCCACAGAAGATATTTTAATTTGAAAAACTACCATAGCAAGGCAGGTTTAAGGTGTAACCTGAAACTGCTGTCACTTTGCAGTTTCTCCGATGAAAATAAAAGTTTTAATGTTTCTTGTTTAGGGCTTTTTTCCCCACCTTCTCAGTAGCGAGGCAGGGGATTGCGCTGGGTTGGTGAGGGGTGTTTTCCTTGGGTTCAGTCCTTTTTGGCAGTACAGGTGCTGTGGGTGGGAGTCACCCAGGTAAAGAGATAAACCCAAGTAAAAAGTGGTGCCGTGCTTGAACGACGGCTCCTTGTTCCCTCTCAACGCGGTGTCTTCTCAGGGGGCTTCTCGTGGTGCAGTGCCCTGCAATGTACTTTGCCTAATGCTCTCCTTACGGAAAAGCAAAGCATGATTGTGCCTGCACTGCTCAAGCCTTAGACCCGTATGAATATGTTGGATTTGGTAATATTTAGTGCACGAATTTAGGGCAAGGCCCGTTTGTGGGGCTTTGAGAATGGCCAAAGATGCTGGTGGGAGAGGCAGGTATGATGGATGGATGGACAAATCTCCAGTCTGTGGCCTGTACCGGGAGAGCCATGATATATGTGCCACAGCCCAAGCCTGTGTGCATTTCCACGTTGGCTTTTACACGCAGAATCCTTCCAGGGCGGAAACGTCTGTTTGCTTTTGCAGGGCTTTGGGGGTTTCGGAGCATGCGGTTTTCCTACCAAATGTGAATTCTGTCGGAAATACTCGGACTAAGTTGCGCTCGCATGGGGTGGGTGGGTTTAAGAACAAAATAGCTGCTGTTAGACCTTAACTTCCCAGCAGCACCGCTAGATTTTGCAGCGTGGCTTTTGCTACCGGCCCTGTCACGTGAAGTTTATGTGAGTAATGAGTGGGCACGTCACCTGCGTGCCAACGGTGATTGCTTTGCATTTAGATACGCACAGAGTATATCAACAACTGTTTACATCCAAACAGAGGCCCCTAAACCACAGAAGTATTTATCTCAAAAAAAAAAAAAAAAGTATGAAGTACTACCTACTTTATTATGTAGCCCTCTGGCATAGTAATGGCATGGCATATTTTTACTATAATATGGTAATAAAAGAATATGTAAAAGGCAGACAAAGGTACTGTCTTTTCACTAAGGTGACCCCTGTTACCAAGTAACTGCTTTACTTATGAGCTTATTAAAAACTCAAAAAAAATGAGCTTTTCATACTTCACAGGCATTGATGTGAAAATGAGCTGTCCTGCGAGTAGTTTTCTTGATCATTTTTAGAACAATTGATTAGCCAAAGAGCTGCTGTCATTAGTTGACATTGACTGATAGCAATTTGTCACAAGCTCCGAAGGTCAGCCAGGCAGTGGAAGCTTCAGCTTGTCTTTGATTGACCTTTTCTGATGCCATTATCATGCGATCGGTTAGACTGGATGTGACCCTCGATTGGAAAAGACAGGGCATTAGTCAACAGGGGCTGCTCCCGTTATTTTTTCTGGTGCTTTATGTATTGTGAATCCTGAATTAAGTGTAATAGGCTTGTTTGGAAATGGAGCAGTATCAGTTTTCTTGCCAAGGCTCTGCCATCCACTTTTCTTTCCTTGCTTTTCCATCAAGTGGGCAGCTCTTGGTTCGCTTTAAATCAGTGCGAGCACCTGTGCCTCTTCCTTTGATGTGAGATACAAGATATAAAACAACCCCACATTTATTTGAAACCCTTCGTGTAGGTGCGTATTCTTCAGCAGCACCAGCATTCATTATTTTTATCTCCCCAGAATCATGTTTTATTTTTTAACAGTGATTGAGTAGTTGAGGATTATGCTCATAACAACATGATGTCAATTTATCATTCTGCTCTAAAGCCGGAGGGCGTGAAACTGTTTCTTTCCTCCTTCTGGTTGGGTATTTTTTTTTTGTTTTGGTCTCATCAGCCTGATTCAGCTGTTAAAGTTAGATTTCGGCAGCCTTAAGGCTCCGTGCCTTAACTAGGCAGGGTTATGCTTCCAGTATGGTGCATGGGAGAGAGTCCTCACTTGGAAGCGAGTATCTGTCGTGATTCGAGCATCAATCTATTCCCGGTGTCAGGATTTGTTTTAATTGTTCACATTAGCTCCAAATGTCTGTTATTACCAGGCGTTTCTCTTTTCGATTTGGCAAAGCTAACTTAAATACTTATAAATGTTGCTTGTTTTGCCTAAATTGTGGGTAACACAGTCATAAACGAATTCTTTTCCTTGTAAAAAACCTTCCTTCCTCCCGTTCGCCTTTCAGGGGAAACCTGAATTTCTCCATCTAAGTACCAACTTGTTTTTCAGGTCAGCCCCCAGAGATAATAAGCAGTTCAAAACCAGCACAACCATTTCAGCACGGTTTAATGTGACTTTCAGTCTTTGCTTAGGAAAAGCTTCCAGCCAGGAGAGGAGCAGAGAGGCGATCACGTCAGGAGGCAGATCCCTCAGGCTGCAGCTATTGCCGTCCTTGGCAGAGCGAAAGGAGGGGAAAAAGACTTTGGGAACTGTTTACCTTTAAAGTGGCTATGGAAATACAAATATTCCTGACTTCTCGGGCTGTCTGTAATCAAGCAGCAAAATTCATGTGCTGGAGTCTTTTTTTTTTCTTTTTCTTGGCAAGTTTTTCTAAACTGAGAAATGTCTGTCCCATTAAACATCTGTGTGACTGTAGGCAAGTCTATGTATACATAGATGTGTATGTAAGAACATGGCCCTGACCCTGAACCGAGCGTCCTGTCAGCAGTACAGGGCTTTTGCAGGCCCCAAAGTGTGTCTGCATGGCCCCAGATGTGCTACTGAGGACGAGATATTGAATATGCCGAGCAGGAAACAGTGGTGGAAAATACCACATCGCTTAATCACAGCGTGGACCATTACCTAAAAACTCAGGTGTAGAACTGACGGGCATCTTACTTTCCTCCTTGGTTGGGGTGACGAGAGGTTTGGTTGCAAGTAGTTGTAGAAATAGGTTTGAAGTTTTTGGTGTCCAAGATATCTCTTTTTAGCAGTACCTGAATCTTGTGTTTTGAAGATCCCTGATATGATTTGATTTAGAAAAAAATGTTGCTTTGTATGTGTTTGTTTGTTGTTGGGTTTTTTGTTTGTTTGTGGGGGGTTTGTTGTTGTTTTGTTTGGTTGGTTTGCTTTTCCCCTATACATCCTGGGCACGCTTCTTTGGCTTGCAGTAGCTCATTGAAACCAATGAGTTTTCCATATGGCCCATATGTTTTCCATCTTGGAGGCATCAGCCCGATTCCCCTTCGCCTCTCCAGGTCGTGGTGGCTTCAGCTGAGCCTTTTGCTCTCTGATGCGGGCAGAGTGCGACTTTCAGGTGTGCATTGTTAACCTCTTTAAATCAGAGGTTAAAAGAGCAGATTCGTGTTCCTGAGGTGGCCTCCACTTTTGAGAAACATTCTATTGCAATGAGTATAAACCTGTAAACACGCAGTGTTCCTGGATTAGTGATGCAACAGGGTGTGCCATCAGGCTGCTTGGCCTAAAACATTTTCCTACCTCTCACATTTAATGCTGACAGGGGGAAGAAAAATAAAGATTACTAAGAACTAAGACTGGAAGAGAAGTCTTTAAAATTATTAGTTGTGCATGGAGAAAGCAGGTGCTTATCCCATAACACAAGAACGAAGAGTAGGTATTCACCCAGTCTCATGGCACAGCGGCTTTCCAGAGCGTTAGCAGGTTTAAAGCAAACAAAAATGGTTTATGTGTTGGGTTAAATTTATTGCTACAGTGTGCTGTGGAGGTCAGCAGGGGACAAAAAGAGATTAGACCAATTCATGGAAAAATAGGTCCTTCTGTAGCTATTAAAAAAACCCTGGTCCAGATGGAACCTCTGGCGGAGGAAGCTGCTCAAGTGCTGATTGTCAAGCATGGCACAGCTGGTCTGTGTAACCCCACTTTCTACTTGGGTTTCCTCAACATCATTATTGCTCCTGGGAGAGACCAACACAAGATCAAGCTACTTGGACTGATCTCCTCTGGTTTAAATACAGATATATATATATATAAAATATTCAATATTATTAAATATATAAATAATTAAAAATATATATTTTTTAAATTCAGAAAATAAGATACTGGATTTTTTATTTACACTATTTTTGATGGCTCTTGCTAATGCTGGCATGCATTTGTTGGGAAGAAAGTAGACATAGTTTGTATTTTCTCGCCCTTATTACCCCGGTGGTGGGAATAGTTTGACACTATTCATTCAAATTTGACAGGTGATTGCTTCTGTAAATGAATGCACTCCAATCATAATTGTTGCAACAGAATTGTTTGATTACCTGGCAGTAGCCTCTTCCTCTCTGATAGCTTTTGGATCACCTGTTTGCTGAGAGCATTTGACAGTCCTCATGTTTATTACCCAATTGAATGTCAGTAGCAATTGCAGCTAAAGATAAACGAAAATGCAAGTACTTGTTGACCTTGACTTTTTTCCACAAGATATTGGACTTGATGGCTCTATTGCTGTTGAGCTGATAAGAGTTATAAACAGTAGTTGAAGGAAAATGTTTTATTCCCAGAGGAAAATACCACGCTGCTGTGGGAAATGGCATCTGACTAGTGCTCTTTGCCAAATTTGCTTGGTTCACCTTCATTTAGGCTGTGGGAAAATAAAATACAAATTTTCCCTTTTATGACTTTAATATCTCTGCAAACACGAATTCCTGCGCTCTCTGTAAAGTTTTGTTGGCAGACTGCGCCAATAACATACAGCGAGCGCGAGACTTCACCGTGTTTTATGATGTGCTATAATGAGGATTCACAATTCTTCCTCATTTTCAGGCTGATTTGATAATTACAGGGAGGGAGCAGAGCTTTCTTCTCCTATTCCATGGGAGGCTTAATATGTCTATAAGCAGCAAAGATTGGGAAATATCTGGCTGTGGGCGCGTGTTGCCAGAGCAGGGCCACACCGGTGGGAGGGTGGCCTGGGGATGAAGACAAAGTTATAGCAAGGATGGAGGGACAATACTTTGGTAGGTCTTGCTTCCACCTGCTTTTCTGGGCAGGGTCCCAGGTAGGTTCCCTGACAGTCTTTTTGAGAGGAGGGGTCCAGCTCAGTGTCACACATCCCACTTGCATCTGGGGAATGGGAGGGATCAGCCTCCTGCTCCAGCAGATCTTGCTGCTAAACTCCCTCTGATATACATATATATATCTATATGTATATATATCTTTTTTGTTTCTAATCTTGCTCCAATATGAAAACAGAAGGGAAGACTTCAGTGGAAACAGCAACAGGCAATAGGCTTTGAGATCTTCCAGGATGAAAGTCATTGTATAAAAATAATGTGTAAAGAGGACAAAAGACTGTGGAATTATATTATTTAAAACATAAGTACTTGTCTCAGCAACTGCTCTGATAAACTCCATACAGTATTGCAGGAGCTTGTTAAAGCACTGAAATGCAGGATTAAGCGGCGCTGTAACAGTTAGCAGAGTCAGACTAGTAATCTTATTGCATTGTATTTTTTTTTAGGTAAGATTAAGCCGGCATTACATTATATGTTTGTGGGCGAGGGGGCATTCTTTAAGGGATTAATTAATAGGATCAACGCTGTAAGATGCTGACGTCATTTTTTTCTAAGCACATTGATGCACGCAGGCTTTTATTTATTTTATTTTTTAATTTAAATTCAGGAGTGAGATGCGGACCTTCTCTGGGTGATGGGGGCAGACCCTGTGGCTTGCAGCGGAGCCACCTGTCACCATATAATTCATCGGGGACTGCTTCTCGCTGGCCTGGTGACCCAGTAGTCGGAGCCAGGCAAAATACCAGAGGGAGAAGCCCGATGTCTCTTCTCCCCAAGCTGGTAGGGGATCGCGGGGCTGTGACTAAGCAAATGCCTGATGCTGCTCTGGCACGTCTTTGAGGGTGTTGTTGGTAAAACCGTCTGAGCTCCCTGGCTTCTCTCTTTAGCCATGATGCCTCCTGTCTTTAGCCTTTGCATCTTGCCTTTGGCACACTTGAGCTTTTAGCTGGTAGGGCTCAGGAGGTGGGAGAGGACACAGAAGAGCCTGGCCGGGCCCATGCCATGGGAGCACTGTCACCTCAGGGCCCTCTGCCACCCCCGGCACTCTGCGCCCTGGGAACTTCCTCATCGCCAGGTGGTATCTCTGGCATTTAATAGTCATAGATGATATATATATATATATATATGTTTTATTTTCTTCCTCATGAGTGTTGAAAATCTCACACAGGGTTTGCAGGCAATTTTTTGTGGTTTCTCTTGGCAGAATCATAATGTGGAGGTCTTGGAAAGAACTATAATGTAAGTAAATAAAAATATAGTGGGGACAGCCTTTTCAACTTTGTTTTTCTACAGCTGATCCTGTGCCACAAGACAGCGATGGCCCTTGCAACCCCAATACTGTGTGTTGTCTCAGGGCTGCAAATGTACCTTTTGTAGAAGAGGAGGAGAAAACTTACTAGGAGGCACAGGTTATGTCCTCAGAGAAGACCTGAAGGTGGTGGACGTAACCTAACTGATTCTTAAACCTTCCCCCAGCTCTCTGAATAGCAGTTAGTGTCACACGGATGCATGCTAAAAATATTCTGGAGTCTGTAGCGTCCTGATGGACTTCAGAAGAAGTCATATCTTAGCACTCTCTGGTCAGCAACTGAAGGTCATGGAAGCAAGGCTTGTAGGGTGGAGAATCTTTTGTTGCTCTCATGGCCGTGCCAAGAGGATCTGCTCCCTCCCTGGCACTGCACGGGGGGAGAAACCCTACCATGGTGCTCTGGCTTGGGTTGTAGCCCCTGCACTCCTGCATCGACTGCCTTTGTAAAGCAGTGGAAAGAGATACTGCCACCACTGTTAACTGAACTGCTTGAAGTGACCTAGTTAAAAATTGTGTTTAAATTTCTTTCAGGACGCTGTAACTTCAGAGTGTAGCAGCCTCTTAATAAAGAGTAGCGGATCAGGTGCAGGCAAATTGCAGAGGTTGGAAAAGAGGCAACAAAGTGGGGTCGAAATGTTATACTCATGCTGTACTCCTTTTCCTCTCCCCATCTCTTACTTATCCTCTGCTATCCCTGGCTGTGGTGGTGAAGATGCCCTGGGAGAGGCTTTGGCACAGGATTCTGCCTATTTTCTTTTTTCTGTATCTGTCTGGAGTGACCCATGCAAATTCTGTGTGAGGCCAGCTGTGTAAAAACAAGAATAGTGGTAATATTAATTCAGTATAACTATCAGATGGACTCGGTCCATGCTATAGTTTTGTGATGGGCTGTAGGTAATGCAGGAGTTTGTTTTGTCAGTTGGTGAGCAGACTGAGCCACAAAATCTTCAAACATCAGTGTATAAAGAATCGTAGTTTGTGTGTATGTTTGTTGGTATACATGCTTGGATGTGACTACCTTCCTATTTTGTGAACCTGGCAAAAAAGGTGGTAAAATAACCACCTTGTGAAGTACAGGGCTTTTTCAGGACCTTTCCTATTTCCTTTAGAAAGAGCATTGTGCTAAATTCCTTGGTGTTACAGCTACAAGCAACAAATTAGCAAGCGGTGCTAACATCAGTGTCTCACCACTTATTTAATCCAGCTAAAAAAAACCCCTGAGGTGGCCACAAAGTTACCAGATTGAAAAACGGAGTGACGAACAGAGGGCTGGCATAGGCACATAGTCAGGAAATGGAGAGCTGGTGACTTAGTTTAATTTAATCCAAATAAAGGTAGTGACTTGGTTGAATTGAATCCCAACAAAGTAACCAGCTAACACTCTGCAGCTGCAGCAGGAGGAGCATGTTCGTCATAACAGGGGTGTATCAGCTCTTCACCATGATTAATTGTATGGTATCACTGGAGAGCCAGGTATGCACAGTTATGCAATTTCGCAGCATGGCTTTACATATATAATGTTTTAATATAAATTAGAATTGCCTCATAGAGACGAATTGAAATTCTCTCTGTTACTAATACACAAATTTTATTTACTGTTGCAGTTGGTGAAACGACTGTATTAAACTTAAAAGTGGCTCTCAAGTTGATAAATGCCAACTTGATACTAAGCATATTATACTCAGTTAAAATTAGCAATCAATTTACTTGAATATTGGAGGTTAGCCAGGGATAGATCTGAAGTTGTATTAGGTATATCGTACTGGTCTGAATACATCATACACTGTTGCAAGAGCATTGTGCTAATTTTAGCTTACAAAGAGGATGAAGATAAACTGCCTGCTGCTAGTTTGCCATATGCTATCCTGGTGATAATATTCAAGTAGAAAATATTCTGCAGAGAGCCTTATTGTTTCAGTAAAAGAAAAGTGGAAAAGAGTTAAGCAAATTTCTGCTCCGTAAATGTATACAAAATAATGACATAAAACAAATCTCAAATGCAGGTAGATGAGATCTGTGAAATTCGTTTTGGTTTTATTTGCTTTCATGGGAGCCGAGAATTTGTTTTAGTGTATATTTGATCCAATTGTATTCATTTCTCACATGTAAATCTTAAAATCAATCTAAATAAATATCGATCTTCATTCTGGTAGGCAAAAATATAGTCCGATTTGCTCCTCACTAGTTAAGCCTCCCATCCTTCAAGTTTAGTGCAGGAATAAAGTCTCTGCTGAGCTGATTTTTTCAGGAGCTTTTGCTTTGTTTATTTAAAAGCACAAAACATGTTCCAGTTTCCATATGGGGAGGATTTGGCTTCCGCAGCTTCACCAAGAAGCATTTGCCTTCTCCATCTGCACCCACGGCCGGGAGAGGGGTGTGTGGGGAGGGGGTGTCCCAGCCCCCAAGGGCTTGGGAGGGCTGGGGGGAAGCTTTGCATTAGCAAGTGGTGAAAAGCTTGACCTTCTGCTGACCCAGGTCGAGCAAACCCCCTGCCGAAGAGTCCCATTTGGACAAGGATACCTGTGGGGTGAGGGAGGAGATAAAGGAAGGGGGAGGAAGATAAAGTAATCCCATTGACCTGGGAACTTCTCAGATATTACAAGCGAGGGGACAGCAGTAATAATAAAAGAGTGGCAATATTTGCCTGCCCCCTGTATCTGTGTAATGTCATTTCCAAAGGGCTGTAGTATATAATAGCAAATGTGCTTTCAAGTATCAGATCAATCTATTGAAGCGATGGGGAAGGCTGGATGCTCTGATCTGGCTGGTGCTGGAGAGTGTAATACAATCCTTGTCGCAGCAGAGAGAATTGTATAAATGGACAAAGATCCACTGATTACATCTTTTGCTAAAGTGTTAAGTAAAAGATGTGGCTGTAAGAGATGGCCAGTCTTCTATTGTCCCATCTTCTGACCTGCTTCTATAGGGGTTTTCACAAGAACAAATAGCAATTACCAAAATAAAAGCAAGCAGTGTGGCCGGTCCGTATCATGGTGGGACACATGCTCTTGAGTCAGTGTGGGCAGGAAGCTTGGCAGGTCTGTCCCTTACCATTGCCATTGCATCTTTATCTCTCCAGTGCATTGTTTGCCACTGAGTGCTTGAAATTCCAGTTTCCAAGTAAAAGCTTCCTGTTTCTTGCATTTACATTCAGTTTGGTAAGACATAAATTTAGTTATCTATCAAGGAGGGCTTCTTTTTTCCTCTCGAGTAAGGCAAAATAGGAAGAAGAAATTAATTCTGATTTGATGATAAGAGGTAGAGTTTTGCATTTTCCCAGATTCTCAGTGGCAGGAAGCGTGAGGTTGTGTCCTCACGATAAGGTGATGGATGGGAGCTAAATTCAGCCTTTCCACCCTGAGTAATTTTAGAAGGGGCCCCGAAGTCCAGATCTTGTTTAGAAACAGAGATGGGCACATTCAGCCTTCATTAGCCATCATTTCCTTGTGATAGCCTCACTGCTCATAAGTTTTTACTGTTCTGTGCAGTATTCAAAGCTAATAGTGCGCATATTCTTGTAGTCATCTCAATCCTGAATTTCCCTCCAGAGGGTTTCTGTTTCTCTCTGGATGGGCTCGGGGAGGACTAATTGCCTTGCTCAGACACTTGGCTTGGCAGCCTGACTTCAATGCTTAGAGTAAGGAGGGATGAATCTGTGCTAAAACTCGTTGTTTCTCGAGGAAGGAAATGTTTGGTCTGCATGGGGAAGCAGAATAAAGCATGTGGTACTGCTGGGGAGTGGGCGCAGGTGTTGTGTGTTGGTGAGGCTGTGTCCTCTGCAGCTCCCGAGCATCTCATGGAACTCATTGTCTTTAGTGACCAGTATCAGTAATCCGAAGTGTTCAAAAACCTTGATGTGCCTAGAAAAAAATATATATATTTAATATTACTCATGGTGGGTGCAGTGTCTGTATGCCCATGCCTAGCTCTCGGGAGGCAAGGTTTCAAGCTTTCTCTGCCATTCTCTTGCTTCATGTGTGGCTTTGGTTGAAGGTTTTCACGTGACTCTGAGAGCTGGGGATTTAAATGTAAAACCTGACAGGCAGGCTTGTGAGACTTGGTAGCAAGGGTCTGCTTAACTTTCAACTAAACAGCATTGGGGTCTTTCATGAGATGAAAGGCTCCATGAACGAAGCCTTGAAACAGAATTTGTTGCCGAGTTGATGTGGGGATGGCCACTTTCAAGCAACTCGGGGCTTTGTTGTGCTGTTTGGGTACAGGGTCCATTGTCTGCTGGCATGGCAGCTGCTGGGACTTCTCTCCATGTACCATCCTTGTCTGCTTTTAAATGTAAAACCAGAGTTCAACTTACTTCCACTCCAAACTAACAAGATGCACATTTGGTCCATTTAAGCACACTAATATGCATTCAAAAAGGCTCATTTGCCTGCTTCATTTTGTGGTCATATTTGTAGCAATCTTCACTAGCAGATGAGGTGGAGGGGGTTTTAAAAATATTTTTAACACAGAATATTGAACCCGCATTTTCATATTCAAGTCCACTTTGGATGATGTCCTGAAAAATATCTCTGGGTTGTGCACCATGACCCCTCTGTGCCCCAGAAACATTAAATTCAGGTCTTGCTTCCTTGCGAGGCTGCAAGTGCAAAGCCTGGGGATGGTGCTGGGTTTCAAGTGTGGGAGCTTTGCAGGCACAAAGGGAGGGCAGGCTGCTGGCAGCGGCGGTGTGAGCTTATTTTCATCCAGCTCCTTGTCAGCGTGCCTCATCTGGGATCTTGAGGGCTGGCTTTCCAGGGTAAACCCTGGGGAGGGAGCTGAGTGAGGTGCTTCCAGGGATGTCCCAGTGGAGGCTTCCTCGAGAGCTGTTCTGCTTGCCCTGCAGGAGTCGTAACCTGTACAGATCTCTGCAGCACCTCGGAAAGTTGGGTTTTCCGGCATGTTTGTTGACTGCTTTGAGACTTCAGCCTCCTATATTTATGTGCCATGGGGCGTAGAAACTCATCTTTGAGCTAACGTGTACGGCACACGCCATCGTGAGCCTCTCCTAGCGTGAGGTTCATGTGCAACCTCGGATGTGCGGAAGCCTTCTGCGCTGGTGAGAGGGGAGCGTAAGGGAGATCTTCCACGTGGTCTTACAGGCAAGAGCGTATTGTCCTCTCCAGGTCTATGTAGCACAGGAGGTTACATCTGAATATGAGGAGAAACTTCTTTGAGGTGCCAGAGCCCTGGAACAGGCTGCCCAGAGAGGCTGTGGAGTCTCCTTCTCTGGAGACATTCAAACCCACCTGGACACATTCCTGTGTGATCTGCTCTGGTGAACCTGCTTTAGCAGGTGGGTTGGGCTGGATGATCTCCAGAGGTCCCTTCCAACCCCAACCATCCTGTGATTTTTCCTTGTTCAGGTCGCTGCTGAGATCATATTCTTTGCAAATATGGTGGTTATGTCAAAATCTTTTCCGTAGAAATTGGTAAATAGAGTGTGGGTAAGAATGCTTTTTAGCCGAACTTTGAAATTCAACCAGCGATTATAATGAAAATCGCTGCCTTCCCTCCTGATCTGCCTAAGCCACTAATTGCAGGTGAAGCTGGTCAGGCAGTTAAAATAAATAACAAAACTCAAAGTTGCCTTTCGTAGAAAACGGCAGTGTGATTAGCATTGGTTCAGGGGCTGGCATTGTTGGCGACTGTTCGGATAATTGGCAGATATTTGTGAAAGCATTTCCTAGTCTCAAGAGAATCGCCACTTTTGGCACCAGTGATTATTGCTGAAGCATTATGATGAGAAAGAGTGCAGGCCTGTGGCTGGAGACTTCTTTTTCTGCCTGAGAACCCCTGGTGACCCAGTCTTGAGACACTTGCCTCCAGGTTGTCGGTGGTCAGCCATACAGCAAAAGTTGTGTACAGATGAAGCAAGCAGTTCACAAACAGTCAGAAAATGGCGTTTCCATTTTGCCCAACATGTGATGAGTTTATTAGAAGACACTGTCACTCGGAGTGATGGTGAAAATTGGAAATAGTATTTACCAGGGTTTGACTGTTACAAGATAATTTGAATATGGGCTTGCAACTATTTTCTTTCTTTTTTATCCATGTCTGGGTGTGTGTCTGTATGTGTATTACAAAGCTTCATCAAAATAGTCTGCTGATGTTTTACCTGCCTTTATCAAGATGCAGCATGAAGGAACCTCTCAGATTCATATTTTAAGGGATGTTATTTTGACCTCAAAAAATGATACTTCCTTAGCCAGTGCCAGAAAGCCCTTTCTGTGGTTTCAGTCCTCGTTTCTTTAGCGATTAAGAATCAGGTGGCATCAGAATAACAAGTGATTCTAATAGCCACTTTAGCCACCTCCGTCATGGGGAGGAAGCGCACAGGGCTCCTGCAGAGCCTCGGAGCGCTGTGGTGTGACCTCAAGTGACCAGATGCAAAAACCAGTGCAACTCTTGAGTGGAAAGGTCTGCATCATCCAAACTGTGCTGACTCTTGTCCAAGAACACACTGTTTACCTGTTTCTTCCAAACTGGTCAATTTTTTGCAAGACTAAAATGTGTTGGCTGTTTTTTTCTGGCTAATCTCAGTACAACTTGTCTGGTTTTAGTGAAGCTGCTCCTCGCTTACATATGGATGTACAATAAGGATCATGTTTTCTGTTTAGGTAATCAAAGCTGAACCTTCCCACTATCAGTCTGTGTATTCCCCCTCCTTTGTGTCTGAAGATACTTTTATATTCATCTACAAATATTCAAAATATTCAGGCTGACCACTTCAATCAAAAGCAACAAATCTTACCAGTTAATTCCAAAATACATCTTGATGAAGGTAATGGCTGAAAATACATTTCCATGAGCACGAAGCAGCCAAGCTTCTGTCTGGCCCTCGAGATGTGTACCCAGATCTTAATGGAGGATAGGGTTTTCCTTATCCCAATAAATAGATTTTGTCTGGGGAGTTAAGAGGCTGAAAGAGAGAATGTATTTGCCCAATGCTAAATAAAAGGCTATTTATGCCTAATACATTGGCAGAATTATTCCAGAGTAACTCAGCCATGAGAAAATATGATCCTTGTGTCACTGCCAAGGTCAGAGAGACCTATGGTGATCTGCAGAGTAAGTTCAGGTCGCCCAAGTTAAATCTGCCTAGGGGCTGACTTAGCTCACACACCGCATTTTTTCCAAGATTTATAAAAGCAAACATCTTCTATAGATGCAGGCAGGGCTAAGAGTGTGGTCAGCTCTCTCCTTTGAGCCAAGGTCTCCTGTTTTTCCCTTCTCCTTTCCAGGTCGTTCCTTCCATTTCCTTTCCGTTCTTCTCTTTTCCGAGCATTTACAGGGTGCTCAGAAAAGTCAGCCTTTTCCTTAGCATGGCAAACAGGGCCTATAAAACCCTTCTAGTTGATACTGCACATGCAGGAAAGGCAGGGGGACATCTCTGGTGTTTGTCCAGGAGCAGCGCTGGCTGTTCGCATGTGCGCAGAGTGTCCTCGCACACAGAACTCATCAGTTGAGATGCATGGCTTGAAAGTTGGAGCAAGAAAGACGGGGTACACAATAGAAATATTTTCCGTGGCAACCTCAGCCGAGTGGGTACCATCTGAGCAACAGGATGTTTTGCAGAAGGTGAAGCTGGTGACCACGTAGGCACCATCAGGCTGCCCCAGGAGCAGACAGATGAGTGGTGTGTTGGGCAGATGAGAGTCCTCTTCCATCACCGGTGGGTGGAAGGGGTGAAACAGGGTCTTTAGCTCTTCCAACAAGGATGAGGTTGCTTCAGCAGAAAAGCAAGGTTATTTTTCTGTGTGGTGTATACCTGCCTATGAGAAGCTGATGGCCTGTGGTTTTTAGCCTGCGGTTTTCTTTAACTTCCTTGGTTACTCGTTCATGTCATTTAAAGTACATCAAAATACTAAAAGCAGGCAGGTTTTGCTTTCTATCCATTTCTGCTGCTGTTGCTATTAGAGATAGTGACCAATGCTGTTAATTGAAAAAGAAACATCAGAAATCTTTTTGGCTTGCTTTTTGAAGGCTGTTCGTGTTTTCTTTAGTTTTTATTTTTAAGACACTGGATGGCTTTTTCCTATGACCAAGCTTTGCTTTGAGCTTTCTGTGGGATTTTGGTTAAACACTCTTATTGCAAAGGAGTGGAGGCAGAGGTGAATTTGAAATAGCCGAGTTACTGCCTTCCCATCCTTCATCTGTCTTGCAGTGGTTTCCCAACTTCGATGCCACTAAGTGTAGTGACATCAATAATATTCAATTTCTGGAGTGCACCAGATGCTTTTTTCCTTTTCCTCCCATCGGTTTGCCTCTTCAGGGTAATCCCAGGTAGCTGATTTCTAGGAATATGTAGTGATGGAAGATAGAGGTGAAAATAAGCCACTTGTGCACCTGTAGGTGATATTCAGGGGAAGCTTTTAAGTGTCCAGCATTGATCTGACTTTGCTTTCACCTTCCCTGCATGTTTTGGACCCTCTGACATCTGTTTGTTCCTGGATGATTTGCATTTGGGTTTGTTGTTTGTTTGCTTTCATTTGGAAAAAAACAAAACACCCTAGCCTATAACTGTGCTGTAAAGCAAATAGCAAAACACCAGAAGCTGTGATAGAAAGTGGTAGGAAACAAAAAACATGGCAGTTACATGAATACATTAAGCTGGAGCCAAAGGGGACACGCTAACTTAGTGGGACTGAAGTGTCTGAAAAGGCTGTCAGTGCCTGCGTGCCCCTGGGGTGGACCGTGAAGGGAGCTCAGCTTCGCTGCTGAGCCTGGTGGCCGGTGCCCGACCATGAGGAGTAAGGTCAAGACCACCTCCCCATCAGTGTTATTTCACCGAAGGGCTCTCTGAGCCCTCTGAGTTCCCAGGCTCTGCCACAGGGGCTGGATTCGTGCCAGCTGCCTGGATATGTGGGGTTTATACCCCAACCTGCCCATGGTGCCACCTCAGCTCCCCGCACCCAAGGCATGTTAGCGGAACAGAGAAAGTAGATTCCATTTTTTTGTGGGGGGAAGTGTTTGTAGCAGAAAGGGAATTAGTGGCCTTAGCACCACGGTGGTCATTGCTTGATCCCTCCTAGCCATGTAGAGCAAGGGAAGTCTGGGCAGAGCAAGCAGCCTCGTTCTTCAGCAAACTCCTGCTGTGTCCTACCCACACTGCGGCTTTCTTACCGTAGTTTGCGTAGATGAGCCTGAGTGAAGTTTGCACTGGCTACCACTAGCGGTTGTGCTTCGATCGGTGCAGAATGACACCCATGGGTGCCCTTCATCTCCAGCATTGTGCTCTACCGGGTGCTGCCCATGTTGAGATGCAGGAAGGGTGTTGGGAGATGATTTCTGGAAGCAGCCCTGTCCTGCTCACCCTGCCGAGCAGAGGGCAGCAGGAACCACGCGAGCAGCAGCAACGTGCCTGCCCACTGGCTGCCAGAGCTGACACCACTGCGCCTTCGCTCTAAAGCCCGACTTCAGGTTTGTTTTTCCCATTGTGGCCTTTTTAAAGCGCCACCTCATCAGAGCAGATTTGCCTTTTGTGTTGGAGAGGGACAGTCAAGTGGAAGAAAATTTTGTGTGAGCTTGGCTCTGTCAAATCTACTTATCTCCTTTTGGCTTCTGCACCTCCTTCCTGAGAAGCAGCCTCCCACTATTGTCACAGGTCCTCCAGAGCAACCGGCTTTTGCTGGAAGAACAACAGCCATGGATTTAAGGCAGCAAGGAGCAGTGAAGACAGCATAAGGAAAAAAAACCCCATTATTTATTCTGTCTATGCCCTTCCCTTAAAAGGTCTGACAGAGTGCTGCTTATTTTGTCATTAAGGTAGTTTTTCCTGAGCTGGTTACTTGTGTGGTAACGTGTGTTTTTGTGGCTGGAGAGCGAAGCAAGTTTCTTCTGAGCATCCCAGGCAGTGCTAGGGCAAGGTGACGGGAGGAAACTCCCTGTACAGTACAAATATTGTCCATTCAGTCGTGATTGCAAAAATTTATAACACTTGCTTGGAAAAGAGGAGGATAAGTGTTTTGAGTCCAGCTCCTGTCCTGTTCATGTGGAGTCCAGGTACTGGAAGATTCCCATGTCCCTGTCATTCTGCCCTGCTTTGCCCAGTAGTTTAGGCCACCACACAGGTACCTAATTTCCATCAGACCTCGAAGATACCTTGCAGAAATGGTTCTTCTAGGTGGACGTGGCTGTGCCTCTTCTCTGCCCTCCTTTCCACAGCTGTGAGAGACAGGGTCCTGCATTGGGAATCACCAGGCTGCCTCAGAGGGGTTTTTCAGATTAACCTGCCATAAAAAATCAAAACTGTCTTCCTCTTGTTTTAAGTGTAAAGAAATAATGGATTTGAGCCTTATGTTCAAAGCCAGGTGTCTTTTTGTCAACTGCCTAATCAAGAGGTTTCAGTGGCTATGATTTCCTGGAGTAATGGGTACAACAAGTGGATCTTTATAAGGTTGTGTGAGGTGATGGGTATTTATTTGAAGTATAGGCAGTGGCAGCTGAGATGTTGTTACTTTCAAAAGAGGAAAGATAGATGGTGTGGGGGGGTGATTTATACTCATCCCTTTAAATTTTGCCTTTTGTAGTTGCAAAGTGACCACTGTGTGTGGGGAAATAGAATATGTGGTGCCTCCATGGCATGCAAAGTGAAGTTTAATATTAGTTTTCTTTCAGTTGTGTCTTCATTTTTGTTGTCAGATGTTACTGATGGACTAGGGACAAGGAAAATAATAATTCATTGATTTCGATACTTCTTCAGAATGAGTGACAGGAGTAGAAAAAAAAAAGTGCATCAGCAAGAACTTTTTCACTTGACACAAACCACATGAGAACTTCCAATTGGAAATATCTCATGGACTTGGTAGGTCATGAATCTTGACTTGCCTGAGCCACATCTTGACTAATTCTCTCGTGTTCATTATGGTTATATGACTCCTGTGACAGATGGGATCCAGCTCTACAAAAGAGGATTTAGGGTAAACAGAGTCTGAACTGTAGTTCAGACTCCAACTTGGGCCAGCATTGGTTATTCCTAAAGTAACCCAAAATAAAATGCTTTAGTTTGGTTCAACAGTCCTAAGCGTTCTATTTTGTCTTGTCTAACAATGATTTTTATATATATATATATATAAAAGAACCTAATTTTGAATGATTTGGACAGTGTCAAGGGTTTGGTGCATATTTTCTGTTGTACAATGTGCAATCTACAGCATCGTCTCCTCTGGAGCAGGCATGTAGGCAGGGCCCAAGGCAATTTAGCTGTGTTTAGGGAAGGAAGCCTACTTAAATGCGCCACTGGAATAAACTGTTTCTACAGATAATGGCATCCTGTAGTTTATACCTAATATGCTTCTGATCTTTGCTTTGAGCCTCTTCTAGCTGCTTGTGCTTAGTCCAAGAGTCAAGTGTCTCAGGAGCTGGATAAACATAATGATAGAGTCAGTTTTTAAGGAGCTATAGAGGTTTACAGAAGTTGACCTTGTGGCCATTTGGGGTATTAGTTTGGTGTATTTCCCCCATGGCAGAGCAGTCCTGTGTTCCTGCTGCTTCTTGTGCTTCTGCTTTGAAAGGGAGTAAGACCGACTCAATCTAATGGTGGATCTACCTGTGTCTCAGCTGTATGCAGTTGACTTCTCATGGAGGATGCAACTGGTAGGACCCATAGCTGGGATGGCCAGCACTTCAGCAGCAGTTGGGAGAGAATATGTTTCAAAAAAAGACCTATATTTGAACAAATTGAGAGAATGACTGGAAAACAGCTTTCCTCAAGAAGTGGTAGGATCATCCTGCTGGCTTTTAGGTTAGGGAAAAAACCAACTGTTAAAGCTTTTTACCATTCTTGGTTAAAGCAGGATGTTTTTCTGTTTAACCAGATACTTTTCTGTAGGGTATTTGCTTCCAACTGCTCAAAGTAAACTTCTGTTGCTGGCAGCAGAAAGTTGTTTGCTTCCCATACAGTGAATTGCTTTCTTTTGAATATTTCATTGGGCACATAGATGCACAGCCTCAGAAATATCGCACAACTTACCCATAATAGTGAAGTTTTTTGAGCCCCATCAAGAAGTGCTGTATTGTACAGAAGAGGTTTCCTTCATTTCAGCTGTAAAAAGCTGCCAAACAAATGAAAATGAGTAAATACTATGGGGTTTCCCCCCCATTCATCAATGCTGTTTTTACTCTTTGCGTAGACAGCTAATTTGCTCATTGCTTGCCTGAAGGGAATTTGAGTCAAAAAGGAGGATTGAGTTACTAGAAGAAGGTGTTCCTGTTTCTAAAGAACAAAGTACAATGATTCAAGAAGAAAACTTTGAAAATTTGTCAAATGCCAGAGTGTAATTTGTGCTTGTCCAGGTTACTTCATCTATTAATATTTGTGTAGAATGTTTTTGCAACTGTTTCCTTTAGTATCTTGTAAATATGGATGCTATCTGTGGTTGACAAGATCCTACTGTTTATGTCATGGTCTGGATCCTTGCATCAAACATACACTGCGTCTGCTTAAGAGATGCGTGCAAACTCAAACACGTGGTAGTTGTTCCTTGCTAATGCTCACTTTCAACCTTGTTGTTCCTCATTAACTTTTTATTATTAAGTATATTTGAGAGGCATTTTTCATTAAAGAATAAGAAAAGAACAAAAACAGCCCCTCATCAACATCATGTTTCAGATTCACAAGCAGACTACATCACTATTGTAAATCATTTTTGAGGCTGTCCTGTAGGCCATTCAATGTGCTGAGATGATTGCCATTGACCTCAGGAACTCCTGGGTTCGGGACTTGTGTCAGCTCTGTCAAATCATGGGTCCAAGCTAATAGAAAATGTTTTTCCCGATAAATAAATTACACAGTTACTTTAAGCTTTCTGAAGGACCGTTTTGCTTGTAGCCCCGTTGCCAGCTCATGTGCCTTGCCTGGGCATTGGCACTTTGAGAGCAGTCTGCATCCGGCTAATGTTACATGTGAATATATATGTGCATGTACGTGTGTAAATTTTAAAATCATGTATTTTGTGGAAATCTTTTAACTGATGGGCCTTTTTATGTCAAAACTTCTAGTTTGACATTGACGTGAATACTGGCCTCCCTGACTCACGTCAAAGTCATTGGGGTGTGACTTTTGCTCACCACATTCCTTTGCCAAGCTGGAGTCCATATTCTTTGCTTGCCCAGGTCCATAAAATACTGATGGTCTGAAATGACGATCCTTGTTTTAAGTCCTGTGAACTGTAGGTTGTGGCAGGTTATTGCGTCCTTATTACATCCTTGGACCTGCTTTTTGAGAGGTCATCATTTTGTACTTTACAGGAAAACTACATTTCACATGTAGGCCTGGTTATGCTCTGTGAAGAGCCAGCATGGTGGAGGTGTGTGGGTATCCGGGAGACTGGAGGTGTGTTTTTGTAAGGGATAACATAAGGAAAGATGGCGGAAATTATAATAGTTAACTCTAAATTAGCACAGAGCACTGAAGAAAGGTTAAGGAAAGTCATTTTGCCACATAAAATCTCTCTAGTACATTATGTTGCTTAAAGTTGCTAATGAATCCTGCTTTCCCATTGTCTGGAAAGGTTACTAAAGAGATCTGAGTGCTTGGAGGGGTTAAAAGAGAAAGGAGCCAATAAAGCTGTTGATGGGCAGTTGAACAGTTAAATATTTGGCTTAGACAATGTAGGATTTCTCATGCTAGCAGAAGCAGGAATTTGAGGAGCTTATATCTAAATGCTTTTAAAAAAATTATGACAGAATTTTTTTTAAATCACGCTACTGAAAAACCTGCAAACTTTGGGGCATTCTGTTAGGTGTTTCAGTTCATAGCACTGAAAACATTGCAAATCTAGTACAGAAGTCAATACTTTCTGTCCAGCCACAATGCATATTTGAATTATAGAAGTTTAATAAATGCAGAAGTGCAAACCATTAGGTTCTTCCAGGAGGTAGAAGCTACCTTTAAGAGGAGACATTTGGAAACAGAAAAATAAGTTCAATTTAGGGAGCATTGAGTTTTCTAGAGGACACTGATTTAGTTGCCTGTTAATGGAGCCATCCAGTCCAGAGTGCACCTAAAAGTTGGTCTGGGTTTTTCCCAGGGCTACTGAGTACATCTTTCACATTTTCTTCCATGAAAGCCTTAAAGCAGTGGATTTAGATGCTTATCTAGACATGGACTGTAAAAGCTGGAAGGGGGTGTTCATCCCATGGTTTGGTGGACCTAAGTAAAGCAAATAACCTTCTCTTGCATCCTCCCAGCAAACTGAACAGTGGATCCCAAAGACCTCTTTCAGGTCTCATGACAGAGGTGTGGGAAGCAGGCTTTTTAGGAATAGTATGTTTTGCTTTGATACGAAAATATTTGTGCTCCAAACACAGATTCAATCCTAGTACAGGGCTACATGCAGCAAGAAATAACCTGTTGCGTCTGGTGAAGATACCTGTAGTAAAACTGTATTTGGAACTTTGCTGTTGAGATTTCTAGTCACTTCAAATCATATGAGGATGTTAGTGTAAAGATCCATGTGCAAAGGCACAGATTTTCTAGTTGAGTGAAGGGCTGGGGTTTTTAGGACATCTGGATTTCCAGCCTTTCTGAAATAGCCCAGGCTTGGGACTATTTATGTCATACCTGAGCAATGTCTATGTTAGAGGTCTGAGGATGGATTTAGGAGCTGTGTGGCTGAATGTTACCTAGCCGTGCCTTTCCAAAATAGCAGGGCGATGACGTTTTGGTTTGGTTCAGTGTGGCAGCGAGGAAGGAGGCTTTGAATTCCCACCTGGTTCCTGCAAGGGCTGCTGCCACTGAGGGCGAGCGCATGTGCCAGGCTGCTCTCCAGAAGCACCTATTTTGCCAACAAAGGTTTATAACACATCACCCAGGACAAAGAGAGCATTACCCACTCGAGGAGCCGCTGTAAACTCGGTTGCCCTTTGCTGCTTCTGCCTCCGGTTTTTGGGGGAGTGGGAGGGGAAGGGAAGTTGTAGGAGGTGATGGCAGCGGGGAGGGGGACATGGTGAGAGGAGCCCCCGCTGGCATGGCCGGCCTGACCCATTCAGCAGGGCTGAATACGATAAATGCTGCTTTATCCTTTCTTGAAAGGAACAAGATAGCGCGGCCTAAATGCCTGGGTGTGCTTAAATAGGCAACTCTGGGACGCCGGAGTCGAGGGCGTTTGAAATCGGAGCTCCCTGACAGCCGGGGAGCTGCCACAGGTCACCTGCCTCGCTCCATGGGGACCGGCCCAGGTCTGGCAAGAAATCGTCCACGGGCGAATTGTAGTACAAATTCCTTTCTTTGTTGGTTGGCCTCTTTCACTAGACCATGGCCTATAAAAAATTGTGTAAAAACAATTCTTAAATATTATTTGAAAGGGCAAACGGCCATGCTGAAAGGTTTGACAGTTTGACATATAGCGCCTGGTTTTGCTCGCTGGGGAACGGGCGTGCGGAGCCCGGGCTCTCCTCCTGCTCCTTACAGGCTCTGGGTTTTTTTTTAAATAGCATCTAGTTGCTGTGCAGACTCTCTGTGCTCCCAGCAATTTGACAGGCAACGAGTCTGCTTCAGTGATCTTAAATCCTTTTAGACTAATTTGCGAGCGAGCAGAAAAACAGCTAGCACCTTCGGATCCAGCGCTCAAAACCAGAGAATCAGGTATTGCCAATTAAAGTGCCATTTCCAACCATCATATCAAGACAGATTACTTGCAATTCCTCTGATAATGTCACACCGTGCCTAAAGAGAAAGCGAGACGGAGTTTCTCCATGGACAAAGGATCCGTGTGGACCAAGCTCATCGGTGACCAAGGCAGAGGGACCGTGATGCAGATCGTGCATAGGGCCATGCATATGTGCGGCATAAACGCGAGCCGTGCGCCTGCTCTGCCCCCCGAATAGCCACGGGCCATTTTGGAGAGCCTCTGGCCCCTCAGTCACTGGCCTACTAGTTAATTGCCACACGGACTTCGTGACACATGGGCAGATAATATGACATTTTCGGTTTCTGTCACTAGCAAACGCCACGGCGTTGCTTGCACTAGTTGCTAAGAAGCTGTCAGAAACCATTAGCAGCTGGCTAAAGTTGCCCTATGGCATTTCCTCATGGCATCAGCAAAACAAGCATAAATCACCCAGTGGAGCCTCCCGCTATACTAATGAGGCTTTAAGCTTGTTTATGGACTAGCATCATTTCTATGATTATTTCCACCTTTTCAGTTCGCCTTCATTTGGCGGCAGGAGAAGTCAACTTCAGGAACGGAGTTGCCGCTGACATTTTACAAATGCGGTTCGTAGCTGCTACCGTGTGGCTGGTCAGTGGTGCTTCAAGTTTGTTTAGTGATCTTTAAAAAGAGGAAAAGAGAGGAAAAAAAAGAAGGGAAGGGGGGGTGAATCTCTGGAGACCTCACAGAGGTGAGTGTATCAAGTTGCAAAGTAGATGGAAATACTAAAATCCACAATTGACCATTTAGACTTCTCTCTGTGGTTTCAGTCTTTACGGGATCAATTTTCCATTTAAAAAAAGTGGAAGAGGTTAAACAATTTATAAAAGTCTAGCAAAGCGTTTGCTCTTAGGATAGCTGGGTGCTTGCTTATCCTCTCCCTGCCTTTCACTTTCTCTAACTTGTGTCGGACGGGGCCAGGGTTTATTGTTTTAGGCTTTTCTGAACATGCACCAGTATTTACACTGGATTGAAAGCATTTGCTTCCAATGAAAATCTTGTCTTAGATTACAGCCCAGCAGTGTAATTTCCCTCCCAGATGGGAGTAAAGTAGCAGTATTTGCCTAAAAACAGTAGGAAGAACAAACTGTGCATTAAGCCAAGGCTGTTTTTGGCTTGAGCTAATGATGTAACAGAAACCTTTTATTTGGGATAGGTCACCGCTAGGGATTGAAGGAGGTGATCTGGCTCGCGCTTGAAAGGTTTCTCCGCTGTATCTACATAAGTCTTCACTTAAAAAATCCTGTTCCTAATGCTTCTGCTTTCATACAGCAGAAATAAACAGGAAAGGTTCTGGGGAGTGTTATAGGTGGAATGCAGAAAGCTTTTCCTCCCCTAATGGAGGATATAATTCAGGTGCCCCGGAGGCATGCTTTCAGGAATTCTCTTGCCCGAGGTAATGGGAAGCTAAGGCTGCTTGAAGGCCTTGATTATCTATTGATGCACAAAGCTGGAAAAAAAAAGTCATCTCCCTTAGATTATAGTAGATATTTCCATAAATTATCAATGAGTCCTCCACCCATCAGGCACGAGGCGATGCCTGCTAAATTAATCTGAAGGGGGTTTGAAATGAGGAGAAGAGTATATTTAAAAAAAACCACGGGGTCGGGGGGAGAGGGTGGGTGGACGATGGCAGGGAGGTGGTGAAAGGCAGTGTCATTAGGTTAGAAGCTTTTCATTTTTAATCAATGAATGCGTAATACTTTTCTTTCCCTTGTTTGCCTCTCGCAGACAGAAAGTGGATTAGCCCATGGAATTCTAAATGCTGTTGAGTTGTTTCTTTTGCTCATGTTTCTTTTATGAATTATTATTTTATATGGTGAGTTGCTTCTCTGTATAAAAGCCCTTTTTTACATACTGGGCTTTCAAAGAATTTGTCGGATATCTGATTTCTTCATAAAAAATCTTGTTTGCTTTCGTAACTACCCAAGGTTACCATTTGATTAAAGACACAGGCCAAGTCATAAGGACAATTATAAATTTGCCACGGTCAGTAAGGTACTAAAAATATAACACTAATCATAACTTTAAAAAAAAAAATTGTGCCGAAAGCTGTGTAACAAATCATAATTTTGACACTCTACATTATTTTTTTTTTTAATTTATGTATTTGTTTTTTTATTCCTAACAGAGATAGTTTTGATTCAGCCCAATTCAGATGATTTTCTTGATCATTCTTGCCCAGGGGTGTAAAAAACACTTGCCTAATAACATCACAGCTCCATGGTGCTGCAAATACAGAAGCCAGTTCAATCCACATACAGAGAATTCAAAGACCAATTTGTTATGTGGACTTGTTTATAAACTGTTCTCAGCGTTTGAAACAAAAATTGCATGCAAACTGGCTGGGCACTGCAACTTTTGTTTTCCTTTGACTGCTAGCCTGCCAGCCCAGACCCAAGCTGGCTGCTATGCAGTTATGTCCGCCTGTAGATATGTTGCTAATGTGATGAGAACTGTCTGAGACCTTCTCTGCATTAAGGAAATTCATTCTGGATCAGTTGTTGTTTAAAGGGAGCAGATACCTATTATGGATATGGCACACCAGCACAAAGCAGGGTGTTCATTCCTACGGTGTATGTCAAATTGGTACCCACTTATCCCAGTATGAATTTCTTTCGGCTGGGGCTGGGAAGTGAGGAGGCCAGTTAGCTACCTACCTCCCATCAAAAAGTCAGGGGAAGTTGGACATCTATAAAAGACTTAATACATGCAGTGCCCCAATCTTTTGGTTATTTCTGAATTTGGGGAGAGAATACGATGTTGCAAGAGAGATACACTCACCCTGCTCTTCACATGCCAGAGCAGGACGGGGCACCCAGCTTCACACACATCATGGGGATGGGACACTATTGATACTTTCCTAATTGCCACCTCAGCCAAAGTGGCTGGCTGGGCTGAATTTTTGGGACGTGACCTAGTGTGAAGAAAAGCCACCATTTCCAGCTTTGCAAGCAGGATGCTTGCAGGTTTTTTTTTTTAATTATTATTATTTTTTTTTTTAAAAAGCACTTTCTGTTTTGGGTTGCAGTGGCAGAAATGGTCACACATTCCTTCAGGATAAACCAGAATGGGGCTGACACAGTCCTGAGACCCTCCCTCTCCCCATGTCTCTTTTCCCCCCATCCCCTCAACCTTTGGTGAATTACGATGTTAAAGAATTTATACCTCATTTAAATATTCATGCAGTTTATACCCAAAGCCAGGCTTCGGCTGAAGTATATAAAGGTAGCATAAGTCAAAATTTGATTCACTATATTTACAGGTGACGGCTTGGACAACAGTGTAGCTTCCCCCAGCACAGGTGATGATGATGATCCAGATAAGGACAAAAAGCGACATAAAAAGCGTGGCATCTTTCCCAAAGTAGCCACAAATATCATGAGGGCATGGCTGTTCCAGCATCTAACAGTAAGTGAACTCTAGATCACATATGCAAAATAAAACATGGAAAATGTCATAGTTGTAGTAGTCATAGAAAGCAAAAAATACGTATGATGTTGCTGACAGGCAGCTCAGGGAACTTTGCTGAGCAGAGTTGTTGTTGTTGCCTCATTTGCTAGATGCCAGGGGAAGAGCACAGAGTGTATGTTTTTATGGTTTTGGGGGGTGGGTTGTGTGTTTTGGTTTTAGATTTATTTTCAAGTTGCAGTTGTTAACAGGACGTCACCGCTAAGTGTGACTAAGCTTATACTAATAACCTCGGAGACCTGTCCTGCCCCGCTGCTCGCACAGCTGCAGCTCCCCTTAGCTGACGTGGGAATCGCTGCTTCGGAGCAGAGAACAGCGCTCAGCCCGTGGTTCTGTGCTCTGGAGAACTGCGGAAAATAACTGGGGAGATTAAAAACAAAGCAAAAAGCAAACAAAGACCTTATTCAGATGTTTGTCAGAGATCATGAGAAGCTTCATGATGAAAGGTCTGAATGTATCTGGTTTAATAGCAAAGTATAATTTTTTTCTTTGAGATGTTCTCATTCCCAGAGTGTAAGTTACCCCTGTATTTAACATTACGAAGGGGTGGGGGGATGCGCAGCTATTTCTGTTGTCACAGCTACCTGTATTTTTTTTTTATTCCTGGGATTAGAAATCAAAACTCTGGACAGGTGTGTGGGGTTAAGCTGGATGCTGGAGCTTCTTTGAAGGGTTTATATTGTGTACCACGCTTTTATGATGTTAGCATTTAGAACAGTGTTGTTAATGCCATTCTTTTATGTCAGACTGTGGTGATCTGTCACTGTGTTTCATCCACTGTGGGCACGTGGGCCTCTGGCCTTGGGTTGTCTGTCTGTGCTTTTCTATGCCAGGAGGATTAAGGGCCAGGCGAGGGCTACCGGGGGTCTGCGGGCAGTAGTGAAGAACAGCTCTAGCCTCTAATCCCAGCGGTTGACTCTCTCTCCTGCCTGTAGTTAGGGTCAGGGTGAAACCAGAAGCCGGCCAGCTTGCCCAGCCCCGGTGGGAGCCCTGCCAATGGTATACTCATAAACTGGAGGAAGCACTCACGCACATCACCCCTTCATCCCCTGCTGAGCCAAAGAAACCAGATATCTGCCGTGACTCTTGTCAGCACGGGGATCAGGCTGGGAATCCTGCCCCGTGCAGCCCGGGGTTGCTATGAATGAACCTTCGTACTGGAGCACTCCTCCTCCGAGGCTGGAGAGAGCCTCGGGTATCTCCAAGTTAATCGCTCCCTCTGGCAGGCTCTATGTCAGCTGTGCCCCAGCTTTGCCAGCTACTTAGCCCTGTCCCTGGTGTGTTTGGCACATGGCTCCCAAAGGCTGAGGTCCCGTTTGGTTTTGGTGGCTTCCTGGTTCTAGGTTTCCTCGCCCAAGAAGAGCTGACAGCCTGTGTGTCTCTGCAGGTAGATTTGAGGTTAGGAACATCTGCCTCCAAAACGGTCCAGGGATGCTGTGCTGGCAGTGATGCTCACACCAGTCTGATGCCACTGGTTTAGGTTCTGGATTAAGGAGATGCCCTGGAAACTGTGCAGTCAGGACAAGACACACCAGGGGACACTGAGAAACTGCTTGTCAGTCCCCAGAGTTCCCAGTTGAGGAATTACAGATTAAGTAGGATGTGTTACTATTATTAATAATATTAGTGTTTTTTCCTCAGAGTGGCCTGTTGCTGTGATTGTGCTACTAAATTAAACATCACCCAGGCCTGGGCACAGGAATGTGATGGACTATCCTGTTAAGTTGCTTGAGCAGTCCCTAGCATGCTCTTAGCCTGGGCCGGCTACCACCCTCTAAACCCATTCCTGAGAGCACGGCAGAAGAGAGCAGGGGTGACTCCCAAAAAACCTCATGGCAGGACCCCCGTGGTGAAGATTTAGCTACATGGGCTTGACTTCGCCCTGCATCTGGCTTCACGCACAGTCTCAGGACTAGAGAATGGACCCTGTCACTGTTGCATCTAGATTAGGTATAGGGTGCAAGTGGCTTTTCACTCTTATGCTGTGCGGTAATGGTGTGCGAAAGAGAAAATGAGAGTGCCTGTGGAGCTTGCTGCAGAGCTGCCTCTGAGAAACATGAACTGGGTATCTGCTTGTAAGGTGGCCTCTTCTTCTGAAGGCTGAAATGCAGAAAGAACCCTCCCAAGACCTATGCAATGAAGCTGCTGTATTTTCTACCTTGCAGCACTGACTTAACACTTGCTTTGAAAATCCACCACCACCTGTGCAGATCAGCCCAGGCAGGTGAATTGTGCAGATTTATTATTGCAGGGCAGCTTTCTCTTCTGGCAGCATCAGGGTAGCTCCAGGCTTGTCTGATCAGTTCAGTAAAGCAGAATTGGTTTACTCAGTCCAGCCTTCTCCAGCTAGGAGCTTGGGACTGGCTCTAGGTGGGGTCACGGACAGTTTCCCCAAATTAAAATATTTGGACAACATGTAGGCTCTTCCAAATAGTGTTTCAGTTGAGAGTGTGTTTGCTGGAGTGAGAAGGCACCAGAGAACGCATACATCCAGAAGAGCAGTGGGTCTTGTGTGTGGAGGAAGACGTCCTCCAGGCAAGCACATTGGTAACGTGGGAAGAATCAACCCAACAGCTAGAGCAAGAGCAGTAGAACATGTTGAGCAAGCTGCTTGGGGTGCTGTCCTCTCTGCAAAAACACCCAGGCCCAAATCATGGCTACAGTCCGAGCTGAGGAGTACTGGGGTGAGAGACTGAAGGAATTAAGACTCCAGTTCATTTTTGAGGGTGCCTGGGCCTCATGACTGCTCTTATGACCCTACACACGGGCACCATAGTGTCCCTGGCTGGGCTCCTTGCTGCAGGAGGGAGGCCATCAGCTGAGGAAGCTAGAGATCCCACATCATTTATTTGTTATTTGTGAACTTGGTCTTCCTTAGGGTGGACACAAGGTCCTCCCTGAAGCAGGAGGTGAGGAGAGATAGATAGTTAGTGCTGTTCAGGCAGGGGACGCATCAGGACAGCCGATACCTCCCTTTTGGCCCCAGTGCTTAACCCGCCTTCACTTTCCCATCCGGAAAATGGCAGGGAAGAAACTAAGAGCGATTAAGCGCGAAATCCAGCATCCCCTTGACTGCTGGTGCTTCCTAATTGGGGTGTTAGTTGGAAGCCCTCTTTTTCAAAGACAATTTTTTTCCCTCACAATTGTAATATTAATACACATCAGTGGCATGGAATTAAACAAAATAGACAGTAATTGCTGTGTCTGTCATACTAATGATTAATGGTTGGAAAGATTTAAAATAAACGTTGGACTAATAATCTTTTAAAAGTGTATAGGCTGGTTTAATTCCTTCTATGCAGTTATTCCATCTCCAAAAGTATAAAGTCTTCCTCTGTGTACTGACTTCATTTCCTATGGTTTGTCCCTTAGTTCTCATTTCTCACTTAGGAGTACATTCTTTTTTTCTTTATTGAAGAAAAAAGAAAATCAAATGTAAGGCCGTAACCTCTCCAGTTGTTGAAGCGTTTGGGCAATAGTTCCCACTCAGTGTCAGGCTGCAGCCCCCCCTATTATTTTGACTGATGTGCAGAACTGAGTTGACATATGCCCAAAGGGTAGGCAAGCGCTGTCCTCTGCGGATGCAAGCAGTATGCTCTGAAACACTTCAGGGGATAAATTCATCCAAATTGCCTTTTTTTTTTCTTTTTTCTTCCTCTTGGAATAATAGCAACAACTACAAAAATCAGCTAAAACAATAGCAAAAACAGTGATCGGACTTACACACGGGACTTTGCAGTATTAATTGTTAACTATTTGCTGTTCTGACTTAATTTGGATTAAATCTCTGTGTTGGAAGAGCTGCCCATGTTGGCCATTAGTTAGATGTGGAGCTTGTTGAAATTTTTGATGGTGGGTTATGACAGCGGCCTGTAAATTTTGAGGTTTGTGAAATCTGTTCTTAGGACTTTACTAGAAATTTGAAGCGAAAGGCATGTCCTGTTACTCTTTGGAAAAAACACAAATAAAGAAGGCTACTAATAGTTTTGTGAAGAGTTGAGGACATCCCCAAAGTACAAAACCAAAGCCAAAAATGAGGGGAGGTTTGTGGCATCAGATGAACATCAAATGCATGGCAGGGTCTCAAGGAGGGATTGAGGCAAACTAGCCGGGTGCTGGAGCTGGGCTCCAGAAAGTTGCCCTAAGGATAATTTCTGGGTGTGCCACAACCCGACAACAGTTTACGGGCCTTCTCTTTTGTTGTTATTACTGCTATTATTACAGTTATTATCATTTTTGCTCCTTGGATCACTTAACATGCAGGGATCGTATCTCACCACCGTTTTTCAAGCAGATCTCCTCACTGTAACGTATACCCTCAGCAGGGGTTGCAAAATAAGGGAAAAGCTTGGAGGAAGGAAAAAAGAATCTTGCCTACAACCAGATCTCTGTAAATTTAATTGTGGCAATAGGATTAGTTTCTGCTTCAACCCATACTACGCTTTTGTCCAAGCAGCGGTACCTTTCGGTTCAAAACTAGAAGAAGGGAGTTTGGGGGTTGTGTCTTTTCAAGTGTTTCATTCCTGGGAATTCTCTGCATCCTTTAAATCTAGCTGAATTTAAAATGTTAGGATTCAGACCTCATTTTGGGGATTATACGATGTAATTGGTTTGTTATATGATGAGTATTTGATGATCTTCATGTTCATCATCTAATCAGACAAAAAACCCCATAAAATTATAATCCCAAAAGATGTTTAATAACAATTTAAACTATTGAAGGCTTTATTTAAGCACATTAGGGGATTATAAACTACTTTTTTTTTTCTTTTTTAATGGTGCCAAGAGGTAGATTCAAGGACTTCAAACACCTTTTAAAAAACAAATTACCATGATTTTAAAAAATGAGTGGGCCAAGGTTTTCTTTCATGTAAATCCCATAATTTAATCATTATTTTTAACTGCTTTTAAAACAATTTCCTTAGGAAGCTAAATCTTACCGAAACGAGAGGCTGAGCAGAAAGTAAAAGACGTAGCTGAAACATGTTGACATTGCTGTAAAAGTGAATTTTTTTTCTATTATGTATGTGGATTTTGAATCTATTTTGATTACTTTATTCCATTCTATTAAACAAGAAAACTTATAATAAGCAATATGCAGTCAATTTAGCAAAGCTGCTATTTGTATAAAAGAATGTTTGGAGATGGATATTTAAAGGAGGGACATTATATCAGGATCTAGCAGAGAAAAATAGCCCCCATTGCTTTGAGGATGTCGTTCTGATAGAAAAATACTACTACGCTGCTTAATTCTCTAAGTTTTGTTCACTTATGAATATTTTACAGGCTAGCAACTTTATAAGGTTAAAGCAAGTAGTTTTCAGATCTTCTTTTATCCCTCTGTTGTTATGAGATATTTCCTTGGGAGGAGGAGTGTGGGGTTAATTTGGCTGCATGCCTGTACTCCAAGCGGGGTGCTTGTTCGGTTTTAGAAAAAGGGGTATAACAAGAGAGAAGATGAGTACAAAATTAGGCTGCTGAAAACATACAAAGGGTAAATAATTGGCTAAAGCCAGCGAGGATTTCCTTTGCTCTACTCTCGAGAGGGTTTGGAGTCAGTGAAACAAAACAATCCCCCCCTCGAAAGTCCAACTTATAGTGAGTCTGCATCCTGCACCAACTGATCCTTGCTCTACAAAATGCCAGAGGGCTCCTGGAGCTCATCTGTGTAACAGGGCTCATATTTCCATATATTTGACTCAGAATGGAGCGGGGAGGGGGGCGTTCCCCCCCTTCATCCCGCATACGCAAGTCTCCTCTTTCACTTGATTTCGTCGTGGGCAAAGCTGTAAAAAACTTTCTTCCACATGTGCAAGACTTCTTAGTGCCAGCTGTCCCGAATTCCTGTGCAAAGACATTGCCCTCGATCACCCATGCACCACCATTCCCTCGGCTGGGAAGGTGGGAGCCGGGGATTCTCCTGCTCTTGGCAATGGGAGGATTTGTCGGGGCAGTGAGCAAAAGCATCCATGGCAGGTTGGTGCAAGTAACCCACGATAAGGGTCCTCAGCTCCCTTCTGCTGGTGGAGGTGCTGTGGCAGTCATCTTCAACAGGAGCAAGAAAATGGGAAATGTTATTACGGGAGAAGATAATTATTCCGAGGCTCTGTCAGAATTGAATTGAGAGCTCCAGAAAGGAGGACAAACAGGATTTAGGTAACTCGGTTTGAATTAACTTCTTAACCCTTCAGCCCTCCCAGAGTTTGATGGAGGACACTGACTGTCAAAACCTTCTGCATTTTCTTTAATCTTCCTCAAATTTGTTGCTTTGACCTGCTCTTCAGCCTCCAAGGGTTGGTCCATTTTCTAACATGGGTGAGTGTTGCCATTTTTAAAGAAAGCTGTTGTGTTTTGGGGAATACCCTTGGCAATTCTGCTGTTGGTCTGATTTCCTGATTCCTTGGAAAGCTCATGTCTCACATACTGAGATCTTATGCTGTCCTATAGATTATTTAAATTGCCAGCTCTGGGCTATACTACAAACCTTTCATTTCGGACCAGAAGGGAAAAATATAGGGTGCTTTAGTGAACTGGTTCAAGGAAACTGGATTCCCTTTATAGGCTGTTCTCTTGTTCTGAAGATTGACGTGGTTGCAACATCCGTTTTTTTCAGATCTGTGATTCAGTCTCATTTCTGATGAAGACAACCATTGTGTTGTCTTAAACTATGTGGTGCAAAGCATCTCATCCCAAGCTCCTCACAGGTCTCAGGAATAATAGTGATCCAGGGAGGTATTTTGGTTGAGATCAGAAGGCAGCCAATAGCCTGGGCGAGATTTTAGAGAGAGTGTCTATTCCCAAAGGGCTATCTTATCTTTCCCCCATTTTCCACTATGGAGGCACTGTTGTACCAGTGTGGAAGCCACCAGCACATTAAAGAATTTGAATTATTTGGAAGCTGCTGAAACACATTAGTATTTACACACCAGAAGAATTTCACATCTGAGTAGAAGCAAGGGAATACTGAAAAGTTGAAACATGATAAACATTAATTCATATGTTAAATTACACTTGCTCTGGTTGTACTAGAACTCCTTTTGTTTGCATAAATATTCTGGGAAATGAGTTTACCAGCAAGAATGTTTGCAGTAATAAGATTTTTTTTAAGTCAACAGTAGATTCTTGGCTTTTTTTCTCCACCCTCTCCTTTCTTTTTACATTTGCAGCTGTGATATTTTGCATGTGCAACTTCATCTTTTGAAATGAGCCTGCTCCAGTCAAGGCACAGAAATGTGTTACATGACGTACTGTCTTTCTGCAGTCAAAGCAGGCATCCGAAATTCAAGTATCACGTTTTGAAGGGGGAGAGGAGGAGGGAAAAGTCTGACCACCAATTTGTAAATCTGGAAGTATCCACAGAAATATTTTGGCAAATAAATTGCAATACTAAGTACACCAAAGGCAGCAGCAGTATCTTGGCAAGCAGTGGGTGAGCAGGAAATGAGGATATATTCATGGGCTCAGTTGTTCATTATTAGTTGTTTGTTTAGCTTGTCCTCCAACACAGTTGCTACAAAAGGGCCTATGTTGATTCTCAGATATGCTTATGTATATAAGTGCCAGTGTTAATTTTTTATTGGCAATCTCCTAACTCTTGAAGGAGTTTCACGGCGCACTAATGTAAGCTAGCGAGTGACTTAATCAGATCAGGTGAAGTGCCAAAATATGAGGCACCAAACCAGTTGGGCGCATATCTGATGAGATGTGTTAATCTGCGGTGTAAGATAAGCTGCCTTTCAAACAGGGTCACATTTGGAAGTGGTACACCAAGTTATCTAAGATGCATTCCCTTGTTCTGGCGCGGAGTATCCTACATCTGCGTGCATGAACTTAACCCTTGTCTGAATGAACCGCAGCAACGTATTGAAGTGAATTTAGCCTGTTTGTTGCTCCAGGAGAGGTGAGAGAAGTGAGGGGATTTTTTTACCCATTTAAAAAGTTTAATTTCTCTTTTAATGCATTTGCCTTCAGCTACACAGAAGCTTTTTTTTTTTTTTTCTCATTGCGTGTGTTCAAGAAGCCTTATTTCCTAATATTAACTAGGTATGTTTGCTGTCTTCCCATCAAAATCACCCACAGAAAAGTTTTCCTGTGGAAGGGAGTTTTTTTATTGATGGAAAGATGGGAATTTCCATGGACAATGCCATCCTTTCCCCCAAAGTGCTCAGCTGAACATCCATATTTCAATATATGAGCAAACATATTGATCAGACTCATCTTTGAACTTCCATTTCCTCACCCTGTAAGCTGCAGCAATGCTAAATATATATGTAGAGAGAAGGTAAGTAGGCAGAAAAGAGTTTAAGTTAATATGTAGTTATCTAATTTACCTTGCCTTTTGCATCATTGCCTGATTTAGACCCATAGTATTTAGTAGAGTACTCGTTTCACTTCAGTGCTGGGCCATCATTTTAATAAAGTGAGCTCTAGGAGCCTTACCACTGCATCTTCTGCTTTATGAACCAGAAACTTCCACCCAGAAAACACTTCTCAGACTTTAGGTAGAGCGTGAATATTCCTTTCTTGGCTACTGGTTGACCTTTTCTAATCCAACCTGTACAGCATGAGACATTTTGGAAATATGTTTAAAAACAAAAAATAAACAAAACAAAACAAAAAAACAGCAAGAAGTCACCAACTTGTTCTCACTATGATGCTCTGTAGTAGTGATGCAAAAAGTGAGATGGTCACATTGGTGGCACTAAATGTCACTGTAGTCACAGTAGTAAAACCAAGGGTCTGTTCATGATATAAATATGTTTTCCATGGACTTTCTTTGAACTCAGAGGAGGAATGGTGGGACTCTGCCTGAGATGGCCTGCACTATTCATTACCTAAAGTCAGCTTTGAAGTGAAACTCTTCTTCCTAGACCATCTTTCTTTATGTCAGCCAGAGCTTTTGAGGTACCTAGTAATATTTTTGGGAAGGTAAATGCCATGTTAGATGAATCCGACTAATTATTAGATTTCTTGGAAGAATTCTGCTTATTTGCCGTGGATTTTGTGCTGATCCATGAGTTACACTGTGCTTGTGTGGGAATGGCAAAGAGGATAAACCCTGATTTCATTGTTGAAACCCAAGTGTGGGTCCATCAGTGCAGCAGGTTGTAAACCCCGGAGCGTTATAAGCTACACTTGGGGACAGAATAATTTTGAAACTGGTAATAATCCGAATCTTAGGATTCTTATAAATAAAACGCAATTTTAGTAATGTTTTCATAAACAGCAGTAATAACAGCATTTTAGTAAACAGTGGCATTAGTTGCATCAAAATTGCACCACATTGGCTTTTAAATTACTCCACCTGTCTGTATGAATAGGATTTTCAATGTTGAGGCACACAGACAGCTGCTGCTAATGTTTTGCTAGGGTTTTTTTTCTCCCTGTGCAGATAATGCTGGCAAATCTACAGCCATCAAGGCTTGGTGTCTGATGTAAAACGGTACCTGACCTACTGGCTCTGGTGCTACAAAAGGAGCAGCTTTAATTACTAATGGCCGTGTTTTAGTTTTGTACTTGTTGATGTAAAAAATGTCATCTTAGAGCGGCATAACCTCTGGTTCACTTCCACTGGCGATGGTACACTGGCTGCAATTATTTTCAAAATAATTTGCGTTCCTCGGTGGCAGCTTGAAATCCTGCCTTGTTAGCGCTCAGATAATTAGCAGGGGTCTGGGCCTCCAGGTCCCTCTGCCCCTGAGTCCCACCGTCTCCCCTGCGCCTCGGTGGGCCATGCCAGGATGAAATAGGAATCGCACGTACAAATCCCACTTGATTTATTTGTAGGAGCGTCCTTCCCTTGCATTAGGTGGGTGTAATACCCAGGAATTCGCGGGCCAAATTCTGCCCTGGATTGTTTTTCCCCATTAAACCCCCTGGAAGATGGAGGGGTTACGTGGAGACAAAGTCAGAGCACGATGCCTCGTCTCGCCGGTTATTAATGAGCGGATGGTGTGTCGGCTAATAAAGCTGATGTGCCGCCTGGTGCCGTTTCACCGGGTCGAGTTTGGTTGGGATGATCCCGTTACCAGCCTGGCACTGGGCTTTTAAAGGGTTAAAGGCGATAATGGTGCCATTAAAAATCCAGCTTGCCAATGAGCTATTTTGTGCGAATGGTATAAATATAAGATACACTTGTCTGGCTCATTTGCAAGCATTCTTTCTGACTTCTTTCGCACAACTGGTGTTTTTGTGTTTAATTTAACAAGAAATGAGTAGTAAATGAAAGCTGCTGCCTGAAATCCCACTGTGAGCGTGTTTTGCACTTGGCTCCCCAGTGAAAAGGCAATTTGTGAAATTATGTGATAGAGTAATTAGATGAAACCAGGGCTTCTGATTGTTGCCATGCTTATGTGGTAAAGGTTTGCTAGAGGATTTAAAAAAAAGAAGAAAAAACAACAACAACATGGATTATTACCCTAGCAAGTTGGCTCAAAGCTTCTTCATTTATTTGTAAACAGAATATTTAGTGACCGCATAGGAAGTAGCTGTAATCACCAGCTCGTAAAGAAACCACAGCAGAGCTTTTGGATTTTTACAGAGTGCTCATGTAAAATTTAAGCTGGGAGGCAGAATCCCTGTTAATGTAATTAGGATCTAATTTACCACCCTTTGCACACAGATGTAATAATGTCTAGATATTTATTCTATCTTTAAGCACATTACATATACCTCAGTGCAGCAGTTACTGAACAGAAACAGGTGTGAGCACTTTCCGGATTCATTTTTACACTGTAAACACACAGCGATTTAAGGGGAAATATTTACCAAAAAAAATGAGGGGAAAGAATGTCTGCAAATGAGGCAGTAATGGACAGTTGCCCTTTATGTACTGATGGATTTCTCAATGGTTAAGTAAATTAAAGCAAATGCTAGAAAAATCAATAGGCTTGCAGAGTCTTGGTTGTGCCTCATAGACTTCAGGACAGAATGACAGATGTGGTGCATATGACCCATTTAAGTATTAATGCTTGGGAAATTGCCTCTGCGTGCAAGGTTATAGGCCTAGAAATATTGTTATATTAAATTACAGACAATAATATTTTTAAGTATATATGGAATTTATACGTTTCAGTTTAGTTGTTCTTCAGCGTTACACTCGTCCTGGAAGATTAGTTGCGTAGTTGTTTCTCTGGAACGGTAAATCAGGTTTAAAAATGTTCAAGCAGTGAATTGTCTTTCCAGGGCTGCCGCGGCCCGGTGAGCGTGTTGCGTGCTATGGGGTTACAGCGAACGTGTTAAATAAGCGTCATGTGGCGACTGTATTCACTAGCAAATGTAGCATATAAGCAAGTCTAAATTAAATATCATTAAAAGGCAGCTTTCTAAATGGTGAGGGGGCTTGCGTGATACATAGGTTCACTGTTAAATCGGGTTATTCTGTATGACTAAACACAAAGTAAAATACGAAGTGCGTGGTTGAGATGAGTTAAGTAAGGTAACCACTATGCCAAATTTTCCTCTCCATCTTCTGCACGCACCGTGATTGGAAGGGGGAACTTGCATGGGCGGGATGAGTAAAAACTGACCCCGTGCAGAAATTCTCCCAAAATAGAGACATCGTGATTAATCCAACCAGGCAGATGAGCTCTACATGAGGTAGTGATTGCCACCTCTGATTTCTGTCGTTTCTCACCATGCTTCCACCAAGGCAATGGGAGAAGCAGACCAAGTGTCTCTTCGTGGCATCTCTGGCGGGACAGTGAAAATAGCTGGGACCCCTGATTTCGGTGTTGGTGGGAAGGCAGAGCAGCGTGTTTGCTGTCGGTGACAGCCCGGTGTACCTTGCCAGTTATCCTGACTTCACCCCAAACGTGTCTGTTTCTGTGAAGGGAGCAGCGGATGCAATTTATATACAACTACTGTGTTTAATATCAAAAGGGAGCTTTAGACTTTCACAATAACATTCCTATTCCTTGCTGACACCCTTGCATGGAAAGTGTCACCGTATCCATTTCAAGCAAAAGATTTTTATGTTTTACTGCCCTTTGTGCAACAGATTTTCCTTTTCCTTTTCCTTTTCCTTTTCCTTTTCCTTTTCCTTTTCCTTTTCCTTTTCCTTTTCCTTTTCCTTTTCCTTTCCCCTTTCCCCTTTCCCCTTTCCCCTTTCCCCTTTCCCCTTTCCCCTTTCCCCTTTCCCCTTTCCCCTTCCCCTTTCCCTTCCCCTTCCCCTTCCCCTTTCCCTTTCCCTTCCCCTTTTCCTTTTTCCCCTTTTCCTTTTTCCTTTTCCCCTTTTCCTTTTTTCTTTTCCCCTTTTCCTTTTTTCTTTTCCCCTTTTCCCCTTTTCCCCTTTCCCCTTCTCTCCTTTCCCTTTTCCCCTTTTCCCCTTTCCCCTTTCCCCTTTTCCCCTTTCCCCTTTTCCTTTTCCTCTTTTAATTTTTTCCCTTTCCCTTTTCCCCTTTTCCTTCTCCCCTTTTCCCTTTTCCTTCTCCCCTTTTCCCCTTTTCCTTTTCTCCCCTTTTCCCCTTTTCCTTTTCTCCCCTTTTCCCCTTTTCCTTTTCTCCCCTTTTCCTTTTCTTCCCTTTCCCCCTTTCTCCCTTTCTCCCTCTTTTCCATTCTCCCTTTTCCTTTTTCTTTCTTTTTCCTTTTTTCCTTTTTCCTTTCCCTTTCCTTTGTTTCTTGATTATCTCTGATATCTGAGGTTTGGGTACTGCTATCTCCTTTCTGACTCCCCGCTTGCTGGCTTTTCTCTTCCTTTTCCCTAAAGCACAAAAACTCACTGGGGAATAAAGCGAAGCATCTCCACGGGGTATAAGGGCTGCACACCACTACTGGGAGCGCTGGCAAAACGATGACATTGCAGAAGGGCAGATTATTACTTTTGGGCCCATTGAGGATGTATTTGTGTATTTAGACTAGATGAGAGCGACTGGTGCTGAAGGCTGTCACGCTGGGGCTGAGTGATGACAGACCCTTGTCATTTGCCTGCATCCAGATGCATTGCTATGGTGACAATACGCGGTGATGAAAGTTGCCGCTAAGGGTCGGACAGCATCCTCCATGGTTGCCGTAGCCAGCAGCATCTTTTTGGCAGCATGTTCAAGCTGCTGATGGCCCTTGGTGTCAGAGCTGCACCAAATCTCTAATGACAGAAACTCCGTGCAGGTTTTAGGGTACATGGGGAAATTGCTCCTGGTGCCATTGCAAGCCTCAGCGACAAAAATTGTCTTTACCTGTTGTAGTCATTTTTATGTGCCTCATGGTGGCTTTTCTTGATTTATTTTGTGTGGCACACAAGCTAGGATATATTGTGTTTTTACAGCCTGGCGCTTACCTGCGTGGTGGCATGGGACGGCCATGGTCGTCCTCCTGCCACACGTAAAGCAAACATATTAATCAGAGTTTAGGCGATGACCGCTTTTGTTAAATATACGTGTGAGGGGCCCCGGTGAACAGGCTCTTTTGTTCCCAGCCAAACCAGAAGGGATCAAAGGTCAGCGGGAACCCAGAAGCCATCAGTCAGGGCGAGTTTTGCTGGATCCCAGGGCTGTCAGCTCCGTAGTCACCCCTGGCAACCTGGGCGACCGCCCGCTCGCCTTCCCCCACCGCGTGGCGCAGGAGCGGAGCATCCACTCTCCCAGTCACTGTAAAAAGATGCTGACATAAAGTCGGAATTTGAAATGCAGCTCGAGCATCGCCGTGCACCTCTTTGTTATCCAAGTCATTTGAGAGCGAGATTAGGAAAAAAAGGTATGTTGACTTTGTAGCAATCAGTTTGCAGCATTCATCTTTAGGATGCATTTTAGGGCTGCAAACTCGTTTTTGGTTTAGCGGCAAATGGCAACTTGGAAAGAAGCAGCTGTGTGCTGCTGAAACACGCTCCCGCACTTTTGAATATAAAAGTTCACTTTTTAAAAAACTTCTGGTATGGCATTTATTTCCTTGGAGCTGATCAATTTAGTTTTTTCCCTCCTCCCTGTGATGTTAAAGTACATTTGGCAGTAATCAGTTTATCCTTATTAGAAGCCGTGGTAAAAGGCATAGTTGCTGAGTCAATTCACTCAGTTTACTTCCCCTATTGAGCCTTAATGTGTCCCAGTCCCCACCCCTTACAGTGAAAACATCATCAATTATAGGGCTGACAGGAGCCTGGGACTCCGTCTAAGTTGCTCCTTGGGGTTATTCATCTTGCACCAAAAAAACTGGCACTCAGCAACATTCATCACTTCTCTCTACCTAAAATGATTGAGTAAATGGTGGGGTGAATTATCAGAGGGGGAAGAAAAGGGGGGAAAATGAGTTTGAATATGTCGGAGGCAATTTGGGGCTCGTATGGCAGGAGAAATAGAGCCATCAGCTGACGTGCAGGCTTCCCACTGCAGTTTAGTGTTGCTGCTGAAGCTGGAGGGAGGCTCAGTGAGTATATCCTCCAGCCAGACGCCTTATGGTGCTGCTTCTTGTGGCCTGACCTGCAAGAGCTTTTCTATTTTGGCACCCGTGCTGGAAAAGCAGCTTCTAGCACTGGAAAAGCAGCTTCAGCACCGGTGCTGCGGAGGTCTGCTGGGTGCCCGAGCCGCTGTCGGCTCCTTAGGGTGAAATATTTGTCACACGCTACTCAGTTTGCTCCAGGTTGCTCCCACAATGTGTAATATTTGTTCCAAACACTCTGAATCCCCTCTGGTGGGAAATGTTTCAATGCAGGATCTTCGTTCTTAAATGTGCCATGGCAAACCTTTCCTCCAAAGCCTCCAAAAATACAGAAGCACAGAATAAAATGTGTTTTGTTGCCATCACCTCCTCTCCCAACAAAACAAAGCAAAAAAGCCTGGCTAGCTGAGCAAATCCAAACATCAAAACCTCAAACTTTGGGATTATTAAAATTTTCAGAGTTATCTCAGGAGTAAAAAAAAAAAGACTCTGCTTCCCTTTACCTCACAATCTAATGTAGTCACAATAAGGCAGGAGAAATTCTCTTAGCCCTACACCTGGCTTGTTTTCCCACCCAGTGCTGCGGGTAGATGGTTGTCTAAATAAACAGAGATTAGGTGGAGGGCTTTATCTCAAAGCTGGCGCTGGTTATCACACCACTTCCTCCCACTCCCTCCCTCTGATTGTGAGTTGTATAAGAAGACTTAGCAAGCATAACTTACAGCCGATAACCTTTGAATGTTAGTTCAAGGAAGCTGTGCCATAGTAACAAAAAAAAAAGTCCTGCGAGCTCCATCACAGCCTATTCGAACAAGCAGTAATTTGACCATAAAGCTGATTTAAAAGAAAAAATACTTGGTAAGGTTTTTTGCTCCAAGAGCCTCATTTGAATTTGGCCTGATCAATAATTTTAAGATTTGAACAGTAGTAAAAGATGCCAGGAATGAGCTTGTGTTCGTTCTTCAAATGATCTCTCTACTGGGGCTCTTATTTTTAACTTGCTTTAACAAAGGGAAGCTGTAGTGTTTCATTTGGACAAATTGCTTCAGCCCTGCAGCTGGAAGTTGAATTGATCTTGACGCAGCCCTGGAAGAAGCCACTGTTGACATTTGCGTTTGATGGTAAATGATATATATATACCGAAGGATGGGACATAAAAAGAGGCTGCCAGGTGATGGGTGGCCGATGGCTCTCCGTAAAAGCAAACAAGCAAACTCCTCGTGGTTCTGCATGGGCGTGAGATCAAAATACATCTTTTCCAAGTGTATCTCAGAGTGCTGATGGGCGACAAGCAACATGCGAAGAGGAAGAGAAAGGTCCTTCCACAAAAGAAAAAAAACCCAGAAACACTACAACCGGGGAGAGGAAGGAGGGGGATGGCGTCCACGCGCTACCGCGAGGCAATGTCATCACGATGTTGGGAAGCCAACTCACAGCGAGCGGGTGAGCGCGGGCATCTCTGCCCTTGTCGTTCGCATTACCGCCGTGCCACGCGCCCAGTTACACAATGCGTAAAGGCGAGGGTTATTTCTAGGACAGATAATTGAACATTAATACTCGTTGACATTGTCGTAGGAATGATATGTCAAGCTGACAGGGCCTATGTGCTTACATCTGCTGATCGGCTGCAGACGAAGGGGACGTTTGGCAGATCAGACCCGGGGCCTCGCCGCCGCCGAGTAAGGGATGATACAGCCATTAATCATGAGCTGCCATCTTGGGCTGCTTTCCCCAAAACAGTGGTCGAGTCCCTGCTTTTGAGGGTGGAAGGTGTAGTTTGCAAAACTACATGGACCCACCTACGCGCACACACACCGCTGTGTGCGTGAAGATGTATATTTGTGTATAGAATGTATTAAACAAGAGCATCCTTAATGATGTGTATGCATGAGCGCCACCATTGTCTGAAACAACTGTTTTCAGTCTACTAATGTAAAAATGAAGTGCAGTAGATGAGAAGTTCTTCAGAAGGATTGAGAGCGTGATCAAGTTTGATGAGGTGTTTCCAATTACCTCTATCACAGGAATTAACTAACATAAAAACAGTAGCAGAATTAGTTGGATTTTGTTGGTTTTTTGGTTTTGTGGGTTTTTTTTAACATCTTTTTTTGTGCCTCTCTTCTTCTGGATGTCAACAGACCTTTCAAGGCAGCCTTCTGTTGGTAAAGTAGTTACATTGCGATCATTCTTGTCCCCTCTCAGCCAAAATCCCACAAACAGTACCTTTCAATATAATTTTATAATAAGACTTCAGATCTAATGCCTTTGTCATGGTGTTTCTACAGCCAGACTTTGCTGCACAAGTAACTGTTCAGAGGAACGAGAAGCAGATGGAAAACAATTACAGGGGCCTCTGACACCGGAGTCAGTTCTACTTTCTTAAAATAGGGATAAACATCATGTTTGTAATGTCTTGCATATAGTTTGGCTCTGCATAAAATGCTATAAAATAGGACCCTTGAGAACATCCATTATCACATTTTGGTTAACATCACAGATATTAAAAATCCCAGTTGCATTGAAGCCATGAAATAAAGCTTTCATCTGTAGAGATCTAGTTTCTCTTTGTTATTAAAATAAATGAAGCCATTAAACAAAATATATGCATATAATAGTCAAGTTCATCATTTCATATCATCAAAATGATGTGACTTTTTTTTTTAAATTGGAGCAGTCAGACAGGTTCATGTATAGAACAAGATCAAATGTGCCCAGTCTCTCTTTCTTACTCTATGACTTGTTAGTGGTGACATTTTTTTGGTCTTTAGCTACTTTCATTTAGGTCTTTCTAAAAGAAACGTGGAGTTTTGTTCAGAAAGGAGGGAGAAGCAGAGAGGGGGATTTTGAGCTTGGTATTGAGAAAATTAGTTGATTGTGTGTTGCTATCCTTGCGAATTATTAATGGCCATCACATCATAAATGTGCTGGAAGTGACATGGCATCTCAGTGCTTTTGCTGCCAAATATGTTGATTGTTATGGTAGTGTCTATGGAGATATCTGCACGTGTGTAGTGCTTGATGTGCTTGGTCCTTGAAGGAGACCAGGCAGGAGAAGATGGAGGGAATGCTTAGGCTGGGGTTGGGGTGGCCAATGGCTTCTTGTAGCTGACTCTTTTGTGGTATTTTGAAGATCCCCTTCCAAAAACCCCTGTCCTGATCTCATCCTTCCATCCATCATAGAAGATGCCCACTGAGGGTCTTGCCTTACAAAGATGAGGACACATCCTTTTGGCAACCCCAGGCTTTGGTCGAGTTTGCTGCAGCTCATCACCATATCCAGAGTTACCCAGGCTCAAACGAGTTTGCTTTTTCAGGGTTCGTGCCCCCAGCATCAGCCAACACCAAACCCTGGGAAGTGCCTCGCTCCATTAAAATTCCCACTGCAATGCAAAGTTCAGTCCTCCCAACCCTCTGAGAGGGAGGGTGCAGTTTCATCTTTAGAGGTTTTTGAAAGCCAGAGAAAACTGATGGAGAGCTGCATTGACTTTGAGGAGGAAAAGGTTATTTTTTATGTGGGAGGCTTCGTGGTCCAAGCAGGTTGACAAGAGGGAAGAGCCACATCCTGGAGACCATCCAAGCCTTTTTAATGAGGTTTTTATAAGAACAGGAGTCAATATGTGGTGAACTAGTGGGCAAATCCATGTTAATTTAGAGTTAAATCTGGAGATTTGGGGGAGAATCGGGTCGTGCTTTTTGCCAGCTCTCAAGAGATCTAAATCACCCTGTTTTTAGTGCATGTCCCTGCACATGTAAATATCATTCTTAAATTCATTAGCATTATCAGACAGGTTTATTTGCTAAGTAAGGTAAATAATTAATTAAGGTAGGTTTTTTTGTTTTGAAGACTTCTTAGTTCATCTCTCAAAGTTAAATTTGAACCCAGCCTGGTCAGAAAGTCTGTATTTCTGCACAGGTCCTCATCCTGTAGTCAGTCAAAGAGATTTCACACACTAAATGGGTGTAGATAAATGAATTCTCTAATCAGAAAACAGCATTTCTTAGTCAAGTTTACTGAGTTAAAACTTGGCTATATTATTATGGTGGATGCACTCACTCCTCCACAACAATTATTCATACATGCAGCCTTACTGAACTTGGGCTATTTTAGCATAAGGGAACTCATTAGAGCTAAGGAATGAAGGAGGTAATTTATGAGGGACTCTTATTTTAAAGGTAAAAATAATAGAGAGTGAACTTATTTGGGATGTAAAAGCTGGGATGAATAAAATGAGAGTGCCTGAAATAGCTTTCAGGGTGTTGGGAAGTGAAGCCCAGTTCTAGCCCAGGTAAATTGCATTTGAATTTCAACCTCAGATCTCTATGTGCTCCTATTTGGCAGATGTTGAATTGATAATGCCTGTGTGTTAAAGAATTCTGATTGTTTCTTTTGCCACCTTCACAGCTTATGAAAATGCAAGTAGACCTGCCTAATGAATATTAATAAGAGTGATGGCTGGATAACATATAAACCCGTGGCTCTTTGGAGCTTGGATGGGGTTAGTCGGAGGATTGTTGTGGCTGGGAATTTACATGCTTTTTAAGAATAAACTTCCTGAATGCTTTTATATTCTCTTTTAAAAGCTGATGTTTGTTAACAGTGGCATGCTCACGCATGCATAGGGTTTTTTTTCTATTTCCTTCTCTACATACATAGTGAGATTATTACTAGAGATGAGATCTCCTTGTTTTCTTAAAACAAGTCAATTCATTAGACGAGGAGAGAAAGTAACCCCGTCTCCTAGATTTCCCTAGGATTAATTATATCAATATCAATGGTTTATTTTATTTTCCTTGTTTATTTTTTGCTTTTCCCCACCCCCACCAGCAGTTGTTAGCAGGACAGGGAAACGACACTGATGAATTCTGGATCTCCAAGCGGTCCTACAAGGCTTTAAAGTATATTTCATGCAGTTAGTTAATAGGGACGGCTCGTTAGGCACATCGAGGCGGACCTCACACATGGAAGTATAATAGCAGGGAGACAGAGTTTGTGGGGCAGCTGCAGGAAGGGGGGGCTCCGAGAACCCAGCTCTTCAACCTGAGCCATAGGAGCAGGGGCTGCCACCTCCTCAGAGCTCCCGGTGAAGCCAACGTGGTGTCGGGGCTCAGCAGTGACTTTGGCAACTTCCCCTGTTTTGCCAGCGCCATTCTCTCCCAAGCAATCCTCTCCAGAGCAATCCTCTCCAGACCTTAGTTTACTCACTCGTAAAAATCCCCATTACCAACCTCTGTGTCATAGGTTCCTCTTCTACCTCCACACCCCGCTCCCAAAGGCTGCTAATTATGAAAAAAAACAACTAACAAAAACCAAGGTACCTTTTAAAATAAATTCCTGCTCAGGGGCAAACTTGAAAAGGAGGACTCAAGTGGTTCAAAACTCAAAAGTCAAATTGAATCAAAGACAAGTTTATTATTAAAAAAGAAACCACCCTTGCCTCAACAGTAGGGACCTGTGCTTGAGTTGTGTGTAGCTGCCCCTGGTTGGGCTGTTTTGCAGAGTGATTGTCATTTTCTGGTGCTTGTAGATGATGCAGCAGTGAGACAGGGGGTTTCTACGTGTTCCAGATCTGGAGCTTCTCTTGGAGGGTTTCATGAAGACTCGGTGAGGAGGTTTTAATCAAGATTCAGTGATTAAGATGCCTCCGCATCATCATGGCTGCCAAATACGTAATAAGACTTACTCTGCGTTTACTTTACAAGAAAACTTTTTTAAAAACTTCCAACCATGAGGAAAGCCTCTAACTTTGAAAAGAGAAACACTCACATCATCATAGCACATTTCATCTTTTGCAAAAGGCCTTTTCTTTCCCTTCCCTTGTCATGACAAAAAGGCTTAATTTTTTTTTTTTTTTTCCAATACAAGGGGAGAGGGAAGAGGGCGAGAGTCATTAAAATGCAGTTCTTTCAATTACGTCCCGTTATTTGTCATCTTTATTGCTTTTCTATAGTTTTCATTGCACCTTTAATAGTATGCCTGGTCAGAAAAGGTGAGCTGGAATGTGAACACACTTGGCTGCCGCCGCCGTCAGTGCCTACGAGCTGTGCTCAAATCCCCGTCCCTGTAGATTTTAATGTCCCTGCAGACTGCTGGCAGCCTGCTTCCAGCTGTGGCAGGCATGATGCAGTGAATTGCTTTTGAATGTTCTTTACTCAAATAGGCAGTAATTACAAGCTTAAAGAGGTTTAGTGGTCCAGTAAACTACATAATCACCCCTGAATTAGCCTGGGCTCATCAGTTGCAGTCCAGCAACCTCAAGACTGCTGTTTGTATGCAGGCTTTATCACATAGCAACCTGAGCAGCAGGTGTGGAACAGCAAGAATCCCCCATAAACACAACTGTCTACTGGGGACAATGATCTCTAATGAGATGAGGCTACAGCATCACTGTAATTTAAGTGGGAAAATTAACGCCAGAGAATGCGCACTACTTCCAAGAGTCTCTGCTTCTTCGAAGAATGGCAATGTTTTGCTGGCTTGTTTCTTTTTTCTTTTCCCTCCTCATTTTTTTTCTTCCCGGATCTTCAAATGCATCTTTTTTTAATGAAGAACACATTGTGTTCTTGCTTATAAGTTGAGTGGGCTTTATTCTTTTACAAGGATATGTTGTGAATATTTAATGGTGGATGGGGCATCTGTTCAAGGACTTCCCATGCCAACGAAGCAGTGTTGCAAAATAGCAGCTTTATATTCTCATTTCCTTCCTCGGTGGTGCTTTGGTTTGGGGTTTTTTGTTTGTTTGTTTTTTATTTTTTAAGTAGAAAATGTTTGCATGTAAAAATGTAAAACGCCCCTCATCTTGGCATTAAAGACTGACACCTTGACGCGATGGTTGCCTCGAACTCTCTTCATGCAACTGCTTGGTCCCTCCATGAAAAAAGGTGGCTGAGCTCTTGGCATGAGACTTCCCAAATTCCTTAGATGCTGCTCCCAAAGGTGCTATCACCCCAGGAAACCTGCCTAAAGCTTCTGCTCCGTCCTGGAGCTTGTAGGTGACATAAGGGACTAGGCTGAATACAGCAACCCTCCATCACCCTGGTCACTCCGTTGCGTAGAGTAGGGGAGCGTTTTTATCCCCTGCTTACAGAGGGAGCTCTGTAGAAAGCCTGAGAAAGAGAGCAGAAAGAACAAATAAAAGCTTTTGGTTTAGGTCTGTGGGATTACAACCACGGGCGCTGGTGTTTCCCAGCGATTGCGGAGTTAGTTCCGAGCCCACCTATTTAGAAAGTCACTTGAGGTAGATAAGAATGGTGACTTATTGCTGAGAATAGGCTTCTGGTTAGAAGATTTTTACCTGAGCTAATCTGTCTTAGGCCGGCTCTAAAAACAACAGGAGCGCTTTTGTGGAGTGATCAGGTAGTCAGGATTTCCTTTAGCGTGTCGGGGACGGGGATTTTTTCACTCCTTCCCAAAAGCTGCACATCTCGGAAAGGCTGGGGTTCACCTTCCTGCCTTTCTGAGGCTGCCTGATAAAGACACCAGCTTAACTGAAAATCTGGGTTTCAAGAATGTGAACTTTAGCTGGAACACGGTTGGAAATCGGATAATGCATTTCCTCGCTTCCTTCAGTGTCACTTGCATGTAATATTTCATTGTTTTCAGCCATGTGCTGTGCTGAAGAGAGTCTTGCTGATCTTTTTGAATGCAATTTTTCTTTTAATTACACTGCCCTTGGTTATTTTTAGGCTGTGTTAGAGCCAAATACTACTACTAATAAAGAAAAACGGGTCAGAGGATGGGAAAGTACACCGCCCGTGTCGCATTAGCACAAATAATCTCGATGCTAGAGCAAAAAACCACTTCTTAAGTGTATTAAGAGAAGTTAACATGTGTGTGCAAGCACTGTGTGTGTTTCTGTATGCATATACATACAGGCACTAGAGGAATGTTTAACATGGGAAAAGCTCCGCTCAATTACCCGGGTATGGCGTGGGAGTGTCTGCATAGACTTGACTTAAGCTGAAAGCTGGTGGGAGCCAGAATAAGCTCCAAACACTGAGGTCTATCAGAGTGTCTCCAAAAGGAAATAGCAGAAGCACCATTGCTTGGACTAGCTAAAGCTCAACTGGAAAAGGCAGTGGGTAATAATATATGGTATGGAAGGAATAATATTGTAGCAGCCAGGGGATGGATTAGATGAGTTAAAAGGTTTTTCCATTTTCTGACTTCTGTAATATCCTGTGCAAGGGATGATCTGAACTTTTTTTCTTTAATGAGTGCTCACATTATGAATAATTTGATGGGGCCACCAGAGAAGTATTGGCAGTGCATCCTGAGCCATACCATGTCTCTCCATCAGCCTTGGAAAGGATATTTATGTTAGCGAGTGCCAAAACTTGTTCGCAGACAACTCTTGCAAGAAAATTATTTACAAAAGGGCAAATGGGAAAAAGAGAGAAGCACAGAACATTTTTTTTTTTCCCCAGCATAACTCCTTCATTAAAAATTGTCACTGTTGCCAGTGCCTCTTCTCTCCCTTATAAGCCCCTGCAAATAAAATGTCTCTTCCACCCCCCTGCCTGCAAACCAGCCCAACCCCTGTTTAATCAGGTTGTGCTGTGAACACGCATTCAGATGTTAAAACTTCTGTGATATTGGCTCTGTATTTTACACCCTGTGTTCGCCTTAGGAGAGTCAGGTTCTGCCTCCTTTCCTCACCTTTTATTTTTCAGCAGGGTTGCCAGAGCAGCCTGCAGAACCTTTTGTAAGGGAAGCGTCTCAGAGCCCCATCTCATAGGATTTGGCTGATGCAGAAGTTGAGCAGCAGCATATAGTTCTGCCGTAGCAATACAAGGATGCTTCATCTTGTCACCTTGCCTATTTTGATACATTTTTAACTTTACAAGACCGAACACGCCTGTTGATTTTGCGTTCATAGTTTGCAGTTCAATAACTCTGGCCGCAGCAGGATTTATTAGCAGTAATGCTATGAAAAAGAAATCTTACTGTGGGGATATTAGACTATTATAGTAAGTTGAGGAAATATTTTCTTTTGAAAGAGGAAAAGGCTGGCTTTATCTGCAGCATGACCGTGTCATATGGACTGCGTTTTCTTGCTGCGCTGAAAAAGCAATGAGGAGTTTTAAATGCCAAAGCCAGCTCACACTTCAACAGCATTATCAGGCTGACTCAGTGCTCTCGGCCAAGGAAAAGACTGTGCAAACTTTGCACAGGCTTTTTTTTTCCTCTCAGCCTCATAGATGCATTTCTAATAAAACAACTTCCTTCTTGGTGTTTAGTGTTTCCTCCAACGTGCAAGCCGGTCCCGTGGGATAAACAGGATCGGGTTTGCAGCTTCCGAGTTGATTTTCCCCCCACAGCGCAGCTCTCCTCGACTTGGCAACTTTTTTACAGCCTCGCCTGAATATAAAGCAGGTCGCAGGGATGGTCTGTAAACCGATTCACACAGCCTGCAAAATAAGCAACGAGGCTCGGCGCGTTCTCTTTATCGCTCCCTCTAAATACGCCGGTAGCTGATGAAAAAAGCAGGTTGAAATCTTGTGACTTTATGGATAGTGATCCAACCATTTTTTGGCTACTTCGCAAATTCAGGAACCCCTGTTATTCTTTTGGAGGCCAGCATGTGTGAGGATCCAGGACTTGACTGCTATAAATTCAAGCTCTGTTCTTAGACTACACCATGCACTGCTTTTGTAATGCAAATGGCAGGCACAAAGTGTCCCTTTGATAATGTGCAGTCAGGAGACAAAAAAAGCATTCACTGCAACAGTAAAACTAATTCATAAAGCTGAGAAACAATAGGAAAGCATTATGGATATTAAAAAAAAAATCATTTATCGTATATCAACTTGATCACTAATGTAAACAGTTCAAACGCAAACCAGGGGGAGGTAGGGGAAGGGGAGAGACCCAAACCGCCGCGCTGCCGCCTTAGCGAACCCGGGATAAGTTTGGGTAAAGCCAGGATTCAGAGCTCAGCATAAAACCAACGTGCAGTGTCACTGGAGGGCTGAACCTTGGGCTTTACTCTGATTACTGACTTAGGTGTAGGCTTTGTTGCTCTTCAGAAGCAACAAAATCATAGTGTTGAAGGGGTTTGTCTTTTTATTTTGAGGTTAGAAAGCAGTTAATAGACACTCCTGAGGGCATACATTGGGGGTGGGGGAAGAAGGGGGTAGTTTCTCTCCATCACCTACCAGAGTTTAGCTCAAGGTCATCTCTCCTGGGTGCGTTAGGCTGAGCTCAGGAGGAGGCAGAGGGCTGGAGGAAGGGGATAAAAGGACTTCCGAAATGGTTCTCCCGGTGCGGTCAGCCAAGCGACAGCGCTGCCGCGATAAGGGCGACGCTGGACGGTTGCCACGACATCCTTATAACGTAACGTCCGACCTTTTGCTCGGGGATGGCTTCTGCCTCCGTGCGGTGGTAGGGCTGGTTGGCGTTGTCGGTGTCGAGGAGATTCGGTGCCATGAGGAATTAGTAATTTGGGGGGGGGGGGGCGGTGAGAAGGGGTGGGTTTGCCTCCCTTTATCTCAGCAGTAAGATCTGGGTGGGATTATTTTCATATATTTTTTTTCTGTCACCATTACGATGCACTGCTGCGGTGGGCAAGGCAGAGAGGGAGGGAGTGTTATTGATACCGGGCTACAGATAAGATTAAGTCTGTCACTGTCCTGGCATCCAGCATTTGCAGCCTGGTGTGGAAAATTTGAGGAAAGGAGTACATTTGGACAAGGGGTATCATTAAGAGACAAATTTGGATGCTTTCCATCTGTGTGTACTGGAGACTTGACCCACCAGCTATAGTCAAAGGTGGTTAAAAAAAAACCCCAAAACAAAACTCTTGTTGTTTGTTTTGCTAAAAATTATCTCGGCTGCATTAAAAAGGGGCTTTTATTAAGACTTCTGCTCTCTAAATACCATTCATAAAACAGTGATGAGAGAATATGATGGAAAGCTACATTTTTCTCTCTGTCACTTTGATTTCTTTGTTACTGCTAAAACGACTGCTCTGACTCATATTTTGCATAGTTATTTTTACCTTTTCAAATGTTCCTTAACTGTTCATATTACCCTGGGCGAATCCCCCAGGGATAATTTTCATTTGCATGCAGACTTTGATGGTGTTATTAAGCAATCACTTTCTGTACTAAGTCATTATTAAAAGTAATACCACAGAGCCTCAAAAACACATTAATGGTGCCAAACAATCCGCATTTCAGCACTAGATTTATGGGAAGGGAAAAGCACTGGGTCTCATACTGTTCGGTGGATGCTGCTCTGTAGTGCTGTAGCAGCAGCAGGCGTGATCAGAAAATACCGGATCCAGATTCAGAGTCCTTATCTGTTGTGAGCTTTACTCGTTCAAATGCCTTCTTTTTTTGTTGTTTTTTAACCTGTCTGCTTCCTACCTATTTTTTATCCCCCCCTTCTCCCCTTGGATTTGCTCTTTTCCTCTGGCCTTGGCAAGAAAGCCTGTCTGCAGTTTTCCAGTATACGCAAGCTGGGCTGGTTCTGGGAAGGAGGGTCAGCCTTCCCATCTGTAATCACTGTTTTATGGCTTTCACTCGAGGTGTTAATGCAGATCAAATGGAAAACACTCCAGCGAGAGCGTTACAGCTTCTCGCGCTGCCTCGCGTACGGGTCCCAATCGTTAATTCTGATTATAAGACCTGAAGGTAATTCTGTTTGCTTTCCTAATGCACTGCAGCTCTCCCGGTGGTCCGGCGTCTCTTTTTTCCAATTCCCATCTTAATCAATTGTTTGCAAATAATTAAGCTTTTAAGAGATAATGGTAGGAGCTAATGTACACAACAAAGTAAAGGTCTCAAGTCACTGTTTATGGAACAGTGGTACAATTTGCTTTGATATCCCAAAGTGATCCAGAGTGATAGGTGGACTTGCCAACTGGAGTCAGTGTGTTGTTTTTAGACATGCACTTCCATATATATGTATGTATCTTTATTTGTATATATTTCATGAAATCACAGAATATCTCAAGATGAAAGGGACCTCTAACGATTATCAAGTCCAACTCCCTGCTCATCGCAGAACTACCTAAAACTAAACCATTTAACTGGAATATGTATATTTATGTATATATGTGCATTTTATACACACAAGTAAAATATACATATATGCAAATATATGTAAACACATCTCTGTGCATGTGTCTTTATCCCTTTAAACAACTCTTAAAGAGCTATTGGAAGGCACCTGTCGTTCTAGCGCAGTTGAACTAAAGACCAACAGCAACAGTTTCAACTGAATTTCCTATTTCTTCATAAAATGGCAGTTCTCAGGGTTTCCCCTTTTCTCTCTGTTGCAATGTGATGTCTGCCTTTGCCTGTAGCACAGGCCTTCCTAGCCCTGTGGGTGGGAATGCAACAAGGCTTTGAATGTTTTTATAGCAGCCTAGCCTGTGGCATGCTGATTCTTTGTCAAGTCATTTTTATTATTTTTGGGGGGGGTTTTGCCTACAAAGGAACAACTCGTACGGTCCACATAAAGCTTATATAATAAGGATGCCCAGCGTTTAAGGCATTTTAAACCGCACTGAATCATAATTAAAAAGCCTGCCGCATTATGAACCTTTAGCTAAGAGGGATTAGCTACATGAAGTCCTGGCTGTCATGTGATTATGGCAATTATAGATTTATCATGAAATTAAAAGTTTATGCTGTGCTAGGCTATGAAGGAAAAATCAGATGACCTTAAACATACCACAATTCGAGGAATTTGGGGGTTGGGATTTTTGATGCAATTATTTTTACAGTGACTTTATTATTTTGCTGGCTAATTTTATCCAGTCTTGTCTATTTGGAAAAAAAAGTCCAGAACAATTGAAAATTGCTTAATGGAGACAGAGTTCTCAGTTCCAATAGCTAGAGGCTTTCTAGTAATTATTGCTTGCTGCATGAAATTAGACACAGTTTGTTCAATTACTTAAAATTAGATCACATGTAAGGTGGCAAAGTGAAATAAGAAAAAAAAGAATAATTTTGTCTTTGCTTGATAGCAAAGTAATGGAATGGGAAGTAAGCTATAAAGCTGAAAATGTTACAGATCATCTGTGTAGGGTTTTTCTTTTAAGAGATGCAAAATATTATGTTCAGATAGATGGACATAAGTCAAGTGTGACTGTGTTGTGGATGAATGTGTGTATAATGTGGACAATAAAATTCGTGCCATATTTTTGCGTGTGTAAAATGCAAATTACCCATTTAAAAAAATAAGTAAAATCCCCTTCTCTGTGTCCTCCACATTGCAATTCTGGAGCTGTTTTCTATACATGCAGAAAATACAGGGGGTAGTTTACAGGTGTCCAGGTTATCTGTGGGCTTACTGTCAACAAAACAGTATTTTAAAAGAATGGCAAGTCCCCACCATTTTTTGTGGGGAAAAAAAGAACTAAACAAACTACTTTTGGAGCTGGTGGCCATGGCATTGGGCTTTGAAATGGGCACGTTGGGCAAGGGGAAGTTACCAGAGTTACAACAAACCCCCCTATTTGGTAAAATGAAGTGAGGCAGCCATGTAACACAGCTATTAGATGCCAGATTATGCTGTTTACAAGAATATATAAAATCTGCTGAATAGTTACGATACCAATAACATTGCGGAATTTTATGAGGTTTTAAATTCTTACACTTTACAAGGTTTCAGTTTACATCTTGTGTAATATCAGGCTGAAGATTACATCCAAAGAATATGGGAATGTTTCAGGGGGAAAAAAAAAGGGATATGTGTATAACAGTGACAACCAACTGCTAAAGGGGATGTTGGCATAGGTCTAACCAGTTGTACCAAATTATCTTTACTGAAACGTTATTAAGTACCTTGCAGGAGACCAGATCAGAATCCCATGAGTACTGAGACTTGGGTGTCCAGGTTAGGAGCTGAGCCAGATCTTTAAAACAGAGTTTTTCCTGGGAATTGTTATGTTTGCAATATTTAGCCATTTCCTTTTGGGACAGTGGCATTTTTACATGGAGAGAAAGGACAGAAACGATATTGCTAATGTCATTTCCAAATTTCAGACTTGGATGTGGTTTTTGCTGTTGATTTATTAAGCAATGTGTATTCATGCAAAAGCAAATTTTCTGAGAAAGCAATCAAGTTCTCACAAGAAACTTATGATTTAATTTTAACATTATCTTCAATTAAACCAGTATTTATTTTCTGTCTCTTAGGATTAGTGCAGCCCAGCTATGTTAATGTCAGGCAAAAATGTGCTGATCATTGACCTTGCGTTGGCCTGTGTTCAAAACCCAGGCGTTTGTTTATGTTGGGGATGCTGATCTTATTTGCAAATGATTTTGGGGCACTGGCAAGATTTGTCTTCCCTATCTCAGAAAACATCAGCTTGTTTTATTTTTACAGCAAAGTGCTTTATCGCATTCCTTATTGTTCTGTGAAATACATTAAAAAAAACCCAAGTGATCTGACTCTAATTGGTCATTTGAGACAAGTGCAAAAACTTCCAGCTAATGCAACAAATATCCTTCTTGAGTATCAAGGTACTGCCAGTATCCTAAGCAGTTATTTCTCCACTTCACTAATCTTTATAATTGGCTTGTCTTTTACTGCCATTAATTAAGTGATGTAGTAGCCCATTAATAATTATAAATGAGTGACACACCTCAGCATTTTCACCTTTCAATAATAGATGTCGTGCTTCTGGGGGTTTTTTGTGTTTTGTTTGGTCTTTTTCTTTAATTAAAAAAAAAAAATAGGCCCAAAAAAGCATTGTTTTAAATGTATATATTTATTTTGGTGTCTTGTAGCACCCTTACCCTTCAGAAGAACAGAAAAAGCAGTTGGCACAAGACACAGGGCTCACTATACTTCAAGTGAACAATTGGTAAGTAATTTTCCTTAGTGTTTCTATACGGCCGCTGGCACCCTCCGGCTAATGCTTTGCATTTTTGAGGACACACCTTGCTGTTATCTGCTCCCCCCCTCAGCAGTTTATTGATGCAAACGTGATATCGCTGTGGGAGTGGTTTCAATTATGGGAACTCGGAGGTTTTCTATTGCAGAAAACACGTGATATTTATTTTCCCATCACTTTTTCAGCGAGCAGATTTCAGTGTATTTGTATTTGGGTACCAACCCTGCTTCTGGCTGAGGAAGTGTCTTCTGCAATAGAAAGCCACATCCATTTTGAGAACTTTGGTCTTGGAAGAGGTTGAGATGTTGGGTGAAAAAAAGGGGCAGTTGGCCCCATTTCTGCAGATTGCATTGTTGTTTTGGGTTGCTGTCATGCTTTTTTTGATGTTGTTAGTGGGGGTTTTCCTTTTGACTGATGTCCTCTCTCTTTATGGGTTTGTTTAAAAAGTGCAGTTTTTGAAGTCTTGAATGAACTTTGAGGACAATCTGGCTCATAGCTGCTGAAGTACAGTGGAGTGGTTTTATTTGTTTGTTCAGCTAAGCGTTGCTGGAACCCCGATCTGTTGCACTAGGGATTTGTTTGAAGGAAATCAGGATCTGTGCTATTTCTGCAGAGGATTTGGGGTTGCTAACTGTCCAGGACATGGTGAAGGCAACCAGTGAAAATTACTCATAATTTAAGTATAAAAACACAACAGCAAACTCTTTAAAAAAAGTTTGATTTATTACCCTTTGTTACTGCATCAAAATGCAGGTTCCTCCCACTATTCCAGAACAAGTGTCGTACTTGAAGTGTATTGCAATCTAATACCTTGTAAAACTAAGTGTATCTAATTAATTGTCCTAATATTTTTAGATTAGTGTTTATGATAGGAAACCTTATCCTCTTTGAAGTAATACCCAGAAAATGGCCAAGGCAAATGGTGAGCCTGCTGGCGAAAAGAGAGGGAGGAATGCCAGTTTGCAGACAAAAGTGGTTTTTTTTCTGTTCAATAAGTGTCAGAGATTAATATTACTGAAGCTCTGATTACATGGCCTAATCCATTTTAGTGAATGAATTTGGTCTTGATGTCCATTGCACCTACATTAACAAACCCTCCTCTCTCAGAGAGAGTAGGAGCCTATGGGAGAGATTTCAGATATATTAAACCCCATTACAGAAAATGTAATTTCTGTCAATATAATCCCATGTATTCTTCAATTTAGTACTTTAGAGATAACAAGCTACTTACAATATATTTGCCTTTGGAGGATTAATTTACAAAGTGCACTATCTGGGAGACGCAGGCGGGCTCACATAAGCATAGCTTGTAAGGGTTATCAATTTCTGTGACCCCACAGCAGCTCTGGGAGATCAATTTTTTGAAGCCCTTTAAGACACTGAATAAAAGGAAAATACCAAATACTTAGTCTATGTGAAGTATGCTTCCAAAATACTTACTTTAAAATGGAGGAATAAAAGGCACTAAACATAAAATATGTGTTATAAAGAAACGTAACCTGTGGTATTTTGGCTCAGCCAGGAATAATTAGTGTTTGTTTCAGCTTTGCGTCCTCCAACATTCATCCAGGTGATACCCCAATTTATATGGTTGTCCCTCAGTTTAATGATAGGTGCTTTGGCCAGTCTAGAAGCTGTGCATGTTCGTCAGGGGTCTTATTTAACGATGGGAGGAGCGAGCGTGTGCTGTTTCCGAGGGGTCTGGGAGCATAGGGTTTGGTGTGGGCAACTACATCAGTTTAGGATGTTCCATTGAAGACAGTTTTTGAGATGATGAACATGGGATGCTTTGAACTAAAGCTGGTGGAGTTTTGCCCAAGTGGCTTCGCAGGGTGTTTTCTGTACCCATCTTGCCTCGGGTTTGAGGAGTTTTTACTTTGGCTTTGTGTCAGATGTGTTTTTATAAGTTCCTTATGTGCAAGGAAAAAAAAAAGTAGGTCAAAATACATTATAACTGAAGTCTTGTGGATGTAGGGCAGGCTTCCTCTGCTTGAGCTAGTTTGGTAATTCTGCTGTGGTGTTACAATTGTATAAATTATTGAGGCAATTCCCCTTCCCAGCCCAGTGAGGATTTAACACTGTAGAGCCGGTCAGGGCTTTTCTAAATAACAGATATCTGTATGTGGTGGGCAGAGATGCCAAAATAGGGTAATTCAGCCCCTGCTTTTCGTCATGGATGCTAAGGAATGAGGAGGCTGTGAGGCTGTGGCTGAGTGTGCAGGTTGCACACACACACACTCGGGCATCCTTAGGGAACATCCAGCTGTGCCATGAGCGACGAGCTACTTATCCCTTCCCAAATCTGGGGATGTGAGCAACCCTCTCCCAGTGTTTTCCGCCATCCCTTTTCTTCTAAGTCGGTGTGCAGGAGAAGAAACTCTTTTTGCCTAAATCGTTTGCTGCAGGGAAGAGCTAATGTATAATTTCTGGTTAACTTTGCCTTCCTTTAGAGGGCTTATAAGTCATTCAGCCACGACTTGCAAAAAATTTTGCCTTCCTCCTCAGATTCTTCCAAACTTGTTAACACACATGTACATTTTTGTATTAATGATGAGTCATTGTAAATCACTGTTGCAGAGATTAAATAAAATGCTGAAGGGCAAGCTGGGTGCAGATCAGTCATAAATTATTGGCAGCAACACAGCATGTGGGAATACATGAAATGTGCATGAAAAACATAAACTCATGTCTGGTAGCATGGTCGTTAGCCCAGACTGGGAATGCTGGATTTTCTGGATGGAATTTGAAGTTTGCCACAGAGCAGTCAGTGAAGAGAGCATTTGTTTTCTGCAGATTGAAAGCATTTGACCAGATTTTTTTGTCATATTTTGAATGCCTTTACAGTATGTGCTGGTTGCGTACTTCAGTTCTCTTCCATAGCGAAAAACAGCACGCTTTTCACATACGGTCTGCCCGGTGTTTGGGCTCCCCAGGCTGATGCACACAATTCCTATTGATGGCTGAGGAGTCACAGGAATGGGGTGATGATGCGAGATGTGCCAGAAAATGTATCAGTGGTAGGGCACGTCTTTAAAAATACCACAGTTTTAACTTGACCTTTTTCCTTGGGTTATTTTGTTGTGGTTTTTTTAAAGTAATGAAATAGTCCACACAGAAGAATTTTTTCTGTTTTTTTTCACACACAACGATTTTCCTTGCAAATCACCAACATTGTCTGATAGGACCATCTTTTTGCCTCAGTGGGATGTTTCTATCGTGGGAAGAGGGAGCCCTTACCCTGTTGCAAAAAGCAAAAATCTATGGCAGGTAAGAAGGTAGCAGAGTTCAAGATGTCTTTAGCCTAAATGAACCCTTCAGGTTTCTGTCTTGTTGGTCGTTTAACCTCGCAGCAGTTTAGGGTTCGAAGCATGGTGATGTGAACTAGAAGGGGCACTTGTATGATTTTGATAACATTGCATATATGGACACTGAAGGGACCTGACCAAGTGCAGGTTAATAAGGTGCTTTTCCCCTGTGATAAAAACCGTGACTGAAATACCCAGGAGGTGTGATACAATCACTTCTTACCTCAGCTGAGAGCCAGCCAGGCAATATTGAACCATCTATACAGTTTTCTTGTTGACTACATCCCAGCTGAATCTCTTCCCGTTAAGAACTAACAGTAAATAATTAGTGGTGGTGCTCTAACAAGAAGAGAGAGCAATTCTCATCAAACACTGCATTAGGTGTCAGATGCTTGTTTATGTTTTGGGAAAGTCTAGGTACACACAGACAAATGTCTGTGTACTTGTAGAATTATGTGCCTGTATAACCTTTCTGTATGTGCATATCCATATGTGACTATCTCTCTACACAGAAGTGCATACAACTGCATTATAATGATCTTAAACATTCAAATTCTTAAAGCTCAAGCCTTTTATTAGGTGCTTCCATTCTGCTTTTCCCAAAGTACCCTTGCGTTATCTAGGGCACAGACCAGACAATGATGGAGCAGCTAGTCAATATTTTATCTTATGCTCATTCTTCAGTGCTTCGTTTGTTGAGTTGTATTCAAACCGTGCTTGAAAATTGAATTAATAATTACTGCTAGGCTTTCCAATGGCACTTACTGCTGTAACACCCAAGTCCTCCCCTGACCTCCACTTGCCTGTATGTGCATACAAGGTTGTTGGTCTGCATGATGTTTTTACAGCTCCCTGCAAAGAGAGAATAGGGTTGTCCTGGTTCACAGGTGAAGAACTGAGGTTCAGGGAGGTCCAGGCCTAGCACAACCACCATTTTCAGTGGAAAATCTCTTGGTTTTAGTGCCTTGATGTCTTACATTGCCAACCTCCGGTGCTGGGTAGGGAGAAGAGATGCGAGAAATCAGTAACTGCTGGTGAAAAGTTTGGTTTTGATGATTTACTGAGTAGCTCCCAAGCAGTTGAAGGCTGAAGCAGCAGAGCTGAATTCTCTTCACCAGTGCAGTGTTCAGCTGCTTCAACCAGGACTGCTTTGCTTTTCTTGCCATTTGCTGCCTTACTCATTCAACTTTGATGAAGTTTATTTCCTGGAGAAATGAATTTTTCTACCTTATAGTGCCCTGATTTGTTCTTATAACAAACAAAACCATCATTGGGGTGGATGAGGCATTGGACCCTATCAAAAATTGTACTGTGAGATGGTAACTAAACTGTCTGTTTATAAAGCAGATTAAAGAACAGGGTGCAAGCAGCTCTACTGATACAGTTTCCTAATTCTTGAGTTCTTGATTTTATGACCTGGGCTTCTTTAAATACCACTTTTGTGTATAATTTTCTAGGCTTGAGAAAAAAAAACACAATCCCAACCAAACACACTGGAAAAAATGAACAAATAATGTAAATTTCCCTAATCTCGTTCTTGGAGACAGCTGAAGTTATTTTGCTGAAACTTTGTAAGGACTAACTTTAAAAAAGGCTCTGAGACCAACCTGAAGATGAATGTGAAAAATCTGAGATGGGTTTGTGATAGGCAGACCAGACCACTTTACTGTGTGTAGTAGCAGAGCCACTTCAGGGCATAGACACCCAGAAATACTTTTAGCCCCATCACAGCTCCTCTCCAGCAGGAAATTTTCTCATGCCTGGGTTTCTTTGCTCTGTAGTTGCATGGGGCAGGGGATGAAGCGCTTTGCTGTGGCATGGGTGGCATGGCGGGGATGGGATGATTTTGCACTTCTCATGGGGGATTGCACCCCAGAACCCAGCAATGAATGGGGAACACCACAGCGAGGGGTGTCCTTCCTGTCTGCTTGCAGGTCTTACCTGGCCTGGCTTGCAGATGGTGGGGTTACAGATGGAGCAGATGGGGGGATGCAAATTGAGAGTTGCAGATGGGGGCATGTGGGAGGAAGATGCTCATGGGGCAGATGGGAGATGCAGATGGAGGGCTGCAGATGGGGAGACGCTGATGGGGTGGGTGGAGGGATGCGGATGGGGACGGACACTGATGGGGCAGGTGGAAGGATGGAGATAGGGCAGATGTGGGATGCTGATGGGGCATATGGGGGAATACAGATGGGGACAGATGCAGAAAACCCCTGCCTGCCCCTCCGCAGACATGGAGGGGAAGGAGGAGCAGCTGCATGGCTCTCCACCTTGCCACCTTTTGCAAAACAGTCCCAGGCTGTTTTCTAGCTGAGATATTTTATTTTTTTTACCATAGCATGCCTGGGGTTTAGCACATCTAAAGCACACCTGAAACACCCCAAAATCCAAGTAATAATGTCCTCTGATTCCCATTCTTTAAGCCCCACGCCAGGCCCTTGGGGGGCATGGACAGGCTCCTTCATGGGGCTGAGCGTTAAGCATCGACTTCAGCTTCACTCAATTCCTTCACTGAGGGTGATACTCACCCCGAGCAAAAGGCCAGCACATGACCAGCACTCCGCTTTAGTCCCACTTGAGCACTATTTTTAGGGTGTAATTGGGGGAGGAGGCGGGCAGGGAGGGAGCATAGCAAAAGCAGGTGCTGGTCCTACACGCAGAGCTGGATTTTCACCCCTGCTGCTCTACCAGATCACAGGCTACAAAAACCAGGCAAGCTGTTCCGTTTGCTGCTTTGCAGAGCATGTTGCACTCAAGGGTTTTTAGTCCTAGGCAAGTAAAAGATCTGCTTGTTTTCAGATGTATCTATTACTGCTTTTGTTGCAGTAAACAGATTAAATGAGAAAAGGTCAAGATGCAATTTGAATCTGTGTAAGAACATAACAAATACTTTTCTCAGTAATCAGATACACTAAATACAAGTACTTATTTACTTGTAAATCTTAAAACATTCACAAATTATCCTCTCAGCTTCAGCAATACAAACTTAACCATCAGATTTTGGAAACTATTTACTTTCCTTCTTTATGTGATTCAAGAATACGTATACGTATGTTATTTAAACACTGTTTTATTAATGGGAATACATGGAGAAACAGGAGAAAATTGAAATAAGACAGAATATATGTTTCAGGTTTAACAAATATATATTGTTTGCTATTCCAGCGTAAAATAAGACAGTAGGTGTTTGCGACAAGAAAATCATCCACACTTTCCCACCCTCCACCTCAAACACAAACCCCCAAGAAAACTGTTTTAAAAAGCATCTCGCTGGGTGAATTGTTACACTCTGAGCAATTTGGAATATGTGCGATAAATTAGCTGTTCTAAAAGTACCATGTGCTGGGCTTTTCAAGTAGATTTTTACATTTATGTTTTCACTAAGTCTCAGCTAATTGTTATACCTTTCACCTCGAATGCCAATTGTAATAATAATATTACATCTGCAGTCTATTTCTCTGTTCTTAAATTACAGCAATCAGGAATACTCACTAGGTAAAATCCTGTATAGTTACTCATAAGAAAATATTGAAATCAGACGAAAAAATGTTTAGCTTGCATATTGCCTCAGACAGCCCTGGAGAGCTGCCAGGCAGCCAAGGTATTATTAGAAAAGCTGAGCAAATAGCTTGCAGGGGGAAGAGTTGTGAGTTTAGAGCCATCAGGTACTCTTGTATCACCAGATTTTAGGCTGGTATTTTTTTTTAGTTCAGTAAAGCCATTTAAAAATACAGCGCGGTAGTTTAAACATGCTGGATTTGGTTTCGGTGAGCGGATCTAAGGAGTAGCGATGCGGTTTTGGCACAAAACACGGGTGTTTTTCCAAAGGAGGCAGATGCTCAGAAGAAGTGGATAAAGAGGTTTTTTGGGGCAAAGCTGCTCTCGGCCTGCAGGACTTCAGGTGGAGCAGAGGAAGGTGTTCACCCTGGAGCACTGATACACCTGGTAGTCTGCACTCTCCTCAAACTGCCCCAAAACAGGGGTCACCCCATCCAGGAGCACCAAGGGAGGATGTTTCCCCTAACCACTGCTCTGACATCCCCTGGGTTCAGGCCAGGCAAAACCAGCAGAGGAAACACCATTTATTTCAAGAGCAAACGCGGGATCATTTTGCATGAACTGACAGACTAATTAGTGGCGCCCTGAGCACTGAGCAAATAAAGTATCTGGTGTTATTTTATTCACACAGATGCTTCTTTGAGAGGGAGAAAGGTTGGTTCCCACTGCAGAGCATCATACAGTGTGCATGGGTTTTACCTTCTTGACTAACAAAAGGTGCTCGTCACTCAAGAAGTTAATACACAGCCAAAAATATCCTGTTTTCCCTTGGGCCTTACATCCTGCGCTGGGGTGGTTTTGTTCCTGACAAACTTTTTTTTAGTCGATGCATTAATATTCTGTAATGAATGGTCTGTCAGGTGTCAGGGAGATAAGATGAAAAGGCACAGTGCAAACATGCAAACATTCGCTGCTTGCTCTTTTCTCTACTCCTTTGCTGTGCAGGATCAGGGCAGGGACCACGTTGCTACTTTTTATTTTAAAAGGGTGAGATTCAGGTGTGCATTGTCTCAAACAGTTTGGCTTTAAAAAAACCCATCCAGGACACTATTGTATTGTGGGAATTCTGTGTTGCAAGCAAGCGGAGGGCTCTGTGCCATCTCCTGTAAATAAAATTCTCATGGCTGGGTTTCTCTTTAGTGCGAGAGATCCTTCTGTGAGGAAAAATACCCTCAATATATATTAAAAAAATAAATAAAAATCTATACCTTCAATATATATATGAAAAAAGAGAGAGAGAAGAGGAGAGTAATGGTTTGTCATTGCTTTGCAAGTCAGGTTTTGGTCTATTCTTGTCATAGCTATCTGAAGTGTGTTTACATATAGTTTGCCTTTCTGGTATTTTGTGCTTGCACAGACCTGATCTCCACCTATTTTGTGTCAACAGTTGCTGAGGTTGCTGTAGAGCGATTAACCGTCGCAAACTGAAACGCCAACACGGGGAGAAAGGTGCCCTCAGAGACCCTCTCTCGCACTTACATCAGGCACTAGCTCCGGGCTGCACCTGCATAAAACAAACTGCCTGCTTAAAAAGTCAGCCTGAAATATTAAATATGGGGCAAATGTTGCCTCCTTCTCGGCTAAAACAATTTTCTCTTCTCAAAAAATGAAACACAGCCAGAGGCACAGGGCGAGGACGGGCGTGCGTTTTGCCCTGCCTGCCCTGAAATGGGTTTGGTGTAAATGATGTATGGGTGGCTTTACCAGCGATAGAGCCAACGAGGCTTCTGCTTTTTATTTTACTTTTGAAAAAGGAAAAAAAGGCAGCAGATGCTGCTGAAAAAATATTGCTTCCGCAGTTCTCCAACGAAATCTAGGTCATGTAACAGTTTCATGGGTTATTCTTTTTCTTGCCCTGTAGTCCTTGTGGCTTTTTTGGCTAATGATAAAGTACGAGAGCAATTGCTCCTTTTTCATTCAGATTTGTCCCAGAGATGTCTGACTTGTCACTTGGTTTATAAAGGTGGTTTGTACCATCTGGGGGGCTGATCCCTAAGCTTCCTATGTCACGTAGTCTCACAAATTCTTTTTATCTTTGACATTCCTCTGACCTCCCTCAGTGTGTTTTGTTTGCGTTGTTTTCTGAGCGTGTCTTTTCTTCTGCCCTGAATAAAACGCCGTCAGGAGTAGGATTATAAGCAAAATTAATTACTTCACTTAATGGGAAATTATGTTTAGATAAAGTAGATTACAAAGTAGGTTATTAGTAGTGGTTAGAAAACAATGTTTTGAAGTAGGATGTCTTGGGAGGAGTTCGTCCAGAAGTGTGGGGTTGTGTTTCAGGTTGGCTGTGACTCAGAGTTGTATCTTTTGTGGTTTCTGAAAAAAAAAGAAATAATTTGAAACCAGTTTTGCAGGTGCCCACATCACACGAAATACACCAACGCGCTCGTGTTTGCTGTCTCGGTAGTGGTAGGGAGGACTCAACCACAGGAATCACAGCTTCCCTCCTCTATCCTGAACCGATGTCTCGGGGTATAGACCAGAGCGATGTCAAAGCCTATTTCACATACAAATCACAAGTCCCATATAGGTATTCATTATGTTTTCTCTTTGGGAGGTCTGGGGGTGTTTTCTCCCAGAGACATTTGTTAAGGCTTTCAGTTTGGCCATCCTGGGTCCGCTTCTCCATGTCCTGCAGGCTGGAGGAATGGTGTGCGGTGACAGGGTACAGGGTTACTCCAAACTCCTTAAGTGGCCTTCTGGAGATGAGGAGGGTGAGGAGATCCATCCAGGAGCGCAGACACGGCATTTCTCGTATCCTTAAGTGAATGGGAGCATGCTTAAACCAGTGCCAGATGTGAGAGCAGCCCCTCTGGTTTCGCTTGGGCTGGAGGACCAGGCACAGCTTCCAGCTCCCATGCTCTGTGTAGGAGTGAACAGGGGAAAACTGTTTGGACAGGCTCCTAACTTGGTGTATGGAAAAAGCCTTGGACCTCAAAGGGGGAACTCCTGTGTTTAGACCACTTGTGCAGCAGGAGAAAGCTGGGAGATCGTACAGGCACCTCTCACAAATGCTACATTCCCTTAAATAGGAGGTTATGCTGGACTGACAGAGGACAGGGAGTTGCTGGTAGAGAAAGGAGTGTTTTCAAGGAAGTAGCAAGTATTTCGCTATCAATTCTCACCCATTCCCAGCACAAACCCTGCCATGGAGTGGGACTCGGGTTGTTGATTTGAAGTGATTTGAAGCTGCTGGGTTGCCCTGATGGTGTGCACCAGAGCAGGACTTGGGTTACAAAGTCCAGACATGCTCTCCTGAAGGTTCAGGTGGAAAGCTGAGAGTCAGAACCCCCTCAGTCCTGGAGAAAAGCCCGATCCGGGAGATGTGTGTCGCAGTCTGGGATGCTCTCAAAGCTTGCAGAGAGATTGCGCACCCCCTGCCACGAGCGTTAGAGAGGTCCTGGGGTTTGTGGCGTCTGTTTTTGTCTGTACATCAAAGCACGTACATCTCTATCCCTGCAAAGACAGTGCACTGGATGGCACTGCGATGAATTGCTCTGCAAGTCTGCAGTGGAAAAACAACTACACAGCGTCAGTCCTTGGGCGTTTTTTGTGGAAGGCAAGATTTTGGCTGGTAGCATGTTGTGTACCCAACTACAGTGTTGTTTTGGGGTCTAGTGCTGTCCCAGGTGGGAGTTAGAGCAGCCTTTAAGTGCTGCTCTACTACATGAATCCTTGCCATATTCCTTAAAGGCTAATTGTGGCACACGGAGATCAGCGGACTACAGCTGCGCTGGGATTTGGGAGCAGGGAAGAGACGGGAGGTCAGCTCCGCTGGCGCTTTGCCATGTAAAGATTTCCCCTTACATCATCTGGCTGCCGAGGGCGAGTTTACATCTGCTTTAAACCCCCGGGGAACTGCGGTGTCAGGGAATGAGGTTGCTGCGAGCCCTCCCTGGCACAGCCGAGACCCCCGGAACGGCCTCTGCGGGGAGACGTCTGGGTGCTGGACCCGGTTTTTCGCTGGAAACTTTCCATGTTGGCTGAGCTTTTTGGAGGACTGAGTGGGATTTGTGGATGGGAGGGGAGGAGGAGGAGGAGGAGAGTGTACCAGAAAGGCCAACAGCAGCTCGGCTGTGATGTGGGAGGGCACTGGAGATGGGCAGAGCAGGGAGGAGCATCTTCAGGGAGCCCTTCCCCGGGCATGTTGACTCTTCACTCCTCCCTAGCAAGTCCTTCCCTTGTTTTTCATTCAAAACTAGCTGAATAAATACAAATAGGCTTTAGTTCCATCCTGCTAGGGAACAGGAAAAATTGTGCAAGATGGGAAAAGTGTTTCCTGCCCAGCTTTCTTCTAGAAAGACCGACCGAGCAGCCACCAGCTGTGTTTCCTCTGCAGAGATGGGTCTAAGGGAGCGTTTGGGCCAGGGAGAGAGTGGGGCCAGGAGCTCATGGGTCGTACCTCGGTGGAAAGCTATCGGCTGTACCTTCTGCACCGAGAGCACGAGCTACCTCTGGGCTCACTGCCACCCCGAGGCGGTCACTGAAGCTGCGTGGTGTCCCATGGGGCTGGCACCAGGGTGCTCCACCAAATCTGGTCTGTTTATTTGGAGGCAGGAGGCATCCTGTGGTGATTTGAGAAGAACGCACGGTATGGAGCAGGAGGGGAAGCGGGGCTTAAGAGGTTGGGAGAAGAGCAAGCACAGGAGGTGGCCAAAGGTGGAGCTGGCGCACATTGGGCCAGCCGAATGTAGGGCATAGCCGGCTCTCTTACAAGGAGCGCATACCTGATCCCGTCTCTCTGCTTTCTATTTTTGTACTTGATATGCTTGTTACATTAGCAGGACTGGCTTGCGAGAGATTCAATAGCACTCTCGCACTTTAAAGCAACTTTTCTGAATGCACAACATGAGTCCATCGGTGGGGTCACATAGTAATGCTTGAAGTCAGATGCTATTTTTAAAACTAAATTGCAGAACCACACATGGCTTTCATTAGTGCTTTACATCAAATTTGTCAGCTAATTAGTGGTTTTTCATCACTGGTTTTTGCATAGTATTTTATTTGTTCACTCTTCAATATTGTCTTGCGACACCCCCAGCCTTAAATACAGTTCCTGGTGCTGCCAGTGGAGGAGGGAGGGAGAGGAGAGGAGAACTTTCAGGAGACATTCCCCACCCTCTGATGGATGGACTCTCTGCATTTGGAGTATATTCCAATATTACGTGTCTGGAGTGGGCGGTTAGCAGCCCGTGTACTCTCTTCCCTCCCTACCTCTATTTAGTGTTGTAAATGATGTATTGCAGTCCTGAACTGTCTTCGGTTCGGAGGAGGAGGAGGAACCAAGAAAAGTTGCCAAACATGACTTCATGAGGTTTGACTTTAAATTGAACAAAGTTTCTTGAGTGTCTTGGATGTTTTTTTTCTTTACAAATAAAGGGAGTACAGAGAGCATGGATTGCTAATGACTGGTAGTTACGGATCATTAAGCACACTAACTGACTTCAGGATCAGAACTTTCTAATAACGGCAGTAAGCACTCTTTTAACATTTATTTCTCATTTTAGGGACACAGAGATGCGATTACCATTCAAAAGTCTGCAGTTATTTTTTTTCTGTTCATAATTAGAGAGGGAGCTTGCTATTTTTAAGGCTGTTTTTAAAACATTTTAAAGTATTCAGTGAAATAATTCCTAGGTTTTTTTCTTTTCTTTAACTGACTCCTTTAAAAAGGTCTGGAAAACAAATACACAGGAAAAAATGAAAATATGTTAAAGTAAGGAATAAAGCAGTTACTGAAGTGTAATAATCCCAGTTTATAGCACACTTTCCATTTAAATTGTTTTTATTAGAGATAAACCTGTTAAGCGTTGAGGAATTAAGTGCTGAATAGAGAAGGTTGTTTCACTGCTGCATAAATGAAAGATCCCAGTATGCAGAAAAGAGTACGGCTAGTTTTACAAGTGAATTATTTGCCAGTTTGAAGGGCTCTGGTTACTTTGGCACCTGTTATAAAAAATGAGGATTTGTTTGTTGTCAAGAGGGACACTGTTCTTTTCAGAGGGGCAGGAGAGATTTTAGCAGTGAGGTTTGTAGGTACTGTGGGGTTTCTCATTGTTCTTACGCCTGGTTTGCTAGAAGGAGCTCAAGGAGAAAATGAGGCAGAGTGATTTTGGGGAATTTCTTGGCACTGCTAGTGATACACAGACTTCTGGCATGTGGCGCTTTGGGACAATATTCAGAAGGAGCAGCCTGCAACTCCAAGTATCGAAAGTCGGTAATGGTGTGAATCTCTCCTCATTTGGGAGGGCTGGGCGGGAGAGAGGAAAATTCAATATACCACAAAGTCTCAGCATCTTCTTTCAGACAGCTGGTCCTGGAAAATTTCATTCGAAGACCGCAAATTGGAAGTCCCCACGATCGCTCTGGCGATTCTTGAGCAAAGGTGACTTTGGAAATTTGTGACAGCGGAGGAAGGTCTTGTTTTATTCACTCAACTGAAGTGAAATACAAGGGGAAGGGAGAAAGAACAGATCTGTGCAGAAAATGTCACTCCGGCTGTAACCTGAGCCGTAGCGAACTGTGCCTTTCGGAGGGTTTGGTGACCCTCCGAAAATCCTTGCTCTCTGGCTGCTATTATTGTAGCCAATTTCCAAATAAAATAAGTCTTTTGTCATCACCAGCCGTGCTGCCTCTCGCTGAGAAGAAACAAAACTTGTGCCTGGCAGCCAGGGCGGCCAAGCTGAAGGTCAGAGTGCAGAGGCAGATTGCTGCATCCCCGGGGCCGGGGCTGGATCTCACCCGTGGGACCCGTGTGCACCAACCGGGGGACAGCCAGTGACCTCCGGAGACACAGCCCGGGCAACAAGCCTAAGAGAAAACATCCTAGTAAAATGCAAATTGGAGAAAGAGAGGGTTTCCTCCTCCTCTTTAGCAGTTATGCAGGTGGATTAGCTGTTTTTTTCTTGCTTCTTTTGGGACACAGTGGAAAGCGCAATCTCGTGTATCCAAAAGGGCAAGGAAAAGTTAACTTGAAAAAAATAATAAATACTTTAAACTCCTGTGTTTGCCCAACTGTTCAAACGTTTCCTCCATGCCAGATCCTTCCCCTTGCAGAAAAAAGAAAAGAAAAGAAAAGAAAAGAAGAGAAGAGAAGAGAAGAGAAGAGAAGAGAAGAGAAGAGAAGAGAAGAGAAGAGAAGAGAAGAGAAGAGAAGAGAAGAGAAGAGAAGAGAAGAGAAAAGAGAAAAGAAAAGAAAAACTGCAACCCAAAGCATCTTTTTGCAGATTTCTCAGCTCTCCTTGGGCAGGGAAATGGGTGCAGCTTGTACACTGAGAGATCTCACCTTGTTTGTGGTGCTGTTGATTCTGCTCTTTGGTGGAAAGCAAAAGCAAAGCAAAAAAGCCCTCCCATATCAAAGCAAAGGTACCAGTGCATAGAGCACAGAGCACTGGTGTGGGGAAAAATACTTTCTGCAAGCCTTTGAGCCTGTGCGAGTCTTTACTCACATGCGTAACGTTATTTGGCCATCTTAATCATTAACTTCAGTTTTATACTGAGTTGTAGTCTGACAATACTCCATTTGAGTAGCACTTAATATGCAAATATCTTTTTTAGGTCCTGATTCCTCTGAACTTTTGAAAACAGGGTGATTCAGGGTTTCTTTCTCTTAAAATAGGTGAATGTGAACACACAGGAAAAGGGGCAGTAAGATTTTTCCTGTTAGTTTTTCTCTTCCATGATTTCTGCTGGTGGTACATAAGCCTAGTACTTTGGAAATTCAAAGAGTGATCAAAAGATCCTGGCCCTTCTATCAAAGAAAAAAACAGAGAGTATGAAGAAATTGTCCCCCCATGTCTGTATATTTCTGCAGCAACAGCTAATTTGCTTGCAAGGAGCTCTCAAATGTGATTTATAAATGTAACAGCGCTGCATTGTGCTCTTTCAAGGCAAGCCACATTAAGAGTTTTAATCTGATGGGTTCTTACGAATTCCAAGTTTGGGATGCAGGAAGAAACTTTAAAGTGAATACTTTCTTTTTTTTTAATGCATAGTGGTTTGGAGTCTACTATAATGCAAAGTAAAGCGTTCTGTTACAAAGGCAGGGAGGATGGGACAGAAGGTTAAAGGGCATCCTGGAAACAAACAGCTGGACCAGTTTATTTAAACAGATACAAGGATGGGGAGCTGACCTCCGTTTGACTTCTAGTGGGAGGAGCGAGAATGTCATTTTATTACTTTACCCAGAAGGAAAATGTTCTTGCGTCTGAATTTCCCCTGAAGACATCCAAACACTGGGCTGTTTGGCAGAATTGCTACTTATAGAAAATACTTACATGAACGCGTAGGAAGAAGATAACTGCTAAGTACCTGTGTGTAAAATGTTCTTAAAGCAGACATCCCAAGCGGTAGCATGGGGCAAACAGGTGAGAATATGTTTTACTGTAGGCCCATCTTGTGGATAATTATTGGTAAATTCTAGCTATATAGCTTGTTATTATGAGACTGCCCTTCTTATTAAAAGTGCTTTTAGTTTGGAGGAGAAGGAAGAGAAAGTTGTGAAGTTGGGGTGCGTGCGTGCTTAATTTTGCTCAGGGTTTCTTTGAGGTAAATGCTGTTGGCAAATGAAGGTTTCGGTGACCAGCCAATCTCACGGCTTACACAAAATGTCTGAAAATACAAATAAGAAATGCCTTCCTGACACACTAACAGGTCCTGGCAATCGGGCAGGAGAATGATGGAATAAACACAGCAAGATCCTGCCAGGCTTGCAGAAAGAAACGGCTGGAGCGCTGGGAGTTTGTGGTGCTGTTTTACTTAGGAGAGTTACTGTGAAAATTGTTTTCTGCAAATGCAGATTACAGATATTAAACAATTTTCTAATTGGTCATGGAGCTAAGGCAGCTAATGGGGGAAAAAAGCAGATTTTTTTTAATTGCTTATTTCGCATGGTGTTTGTGCTACACCTGTGCTTATAATGAGAAAGGAGAATTAGTCTAACCTTCTGCTCACATGATTCTAATTTTCATGGTTTGTACAAGATAATGATAAACTGATTTGCAACACTGTTTGCTGGAGTTAAGACGGGCGGTTTTATTGGAAATATGTACAAAAATTGATCCAATACTGTTGCTGACAAAACATGACCTAGTTCAGATGTAAAATTTCCAGATCGGCACCTGGAACTGGTGCCTTTGAGCCCATTTTGTTAAGACAGGTTGGATTAGGACTCAACATCTTGATTAATTTTTGGAGAGTTTAGGGAGTGGGGGGTCAGTCGGGAATGGGAGATAGGAGGAGACCAAAATCTCTGTGCTGGTCTTTAATGAGGGCAAAACAAACAGCACAGGGTGGTGGTTTGTGATTCTTCTCCTCGCCGGTGTAAGGGAAGGGTGGGCAGAGCTGATTCCCGCAGGAATGTCCTGGTGGCTTTATCTCCGTGGTAGGAGAGCTCCTGCTAAGCTACCCCAAGCAAAGGCAACAAAAACAAGCACCATATAGCCCTTTGTAGACTTTCCCATTGCATTTCACAAGCACGGTGTGGTTACACACGTGCTCACACTTCTTCCTTTACTTGTAAATTTTAAGGCATACGTGGTTTTATTATTGTTTTTCTCTCTCGTAAAGAATGTAAAGTCTGTTTATGAGGCTTTGCCGTGATTAAATCTTCATGGAGATGTTTTCCAAATGGTTTTTAACTAAGCTTTTTGATGAGTGAAACCGCAAGAGAAGTTCTTCTAACACTCTTCGGACAGGTTCCCAGCCATGGTTTTGAGCCTCCTGATTGCAACGCCACAAGGACCGGGGCACTTGCGGTGCCGCTCCTTCTGTTTTGCTCCAAATTATTTTGAATATTCCTTTCCCAAATAAACATGAGGCAAAGAGCTACAAAAACGCAAAGAGTAATGTTGCAGATGGCTCTTTTTAAAAACGACTGTACCTTTTTTTTTCTTCTTTACAAAGATCTGCTTTTCATTGTTTGAGGGGAATTTTCAGTAGTCCAGTAATTACAGTTTAACAAGATGTTTGCTGTAAATGGTCAGGCCTAGCTGGAGAAAACAGGATTATAAATTCAATTACTGTAAAGCTATGACCTCGCCTTGACCTCTCAGACTTTGCATAAAGAGAGGGGGGAGAAAGCCCACCAAGAAATGGCTACGAGGAATGCAGGGCTCTGAAGTCCCCAGCAGTGTGACTTAACGGTGATAAAACTCCAGACGTTCCCTCATTTGATGGGGTTCTGCCATCACAGTTCATTATCTTAATAGTGGGCATTAAAAGGGAATTAGGTTTGCAAGAGGTAGGGGCAGGTTTTGATAAAAAAAGAAATGGAAAAAGAAGTCAGAGGACATAAGGCAGAAATGGGACTAATGAGGGGGAGGGAGCAGATGCCCTCACGAGCATCTCACCAGCTTCACCCTTTTTTTCGTGTCTCATTCTGAACTGAGAAGAGTGTTGCCAGTATTGTTTCCTGAAAACTCAGCTAATTCCCCTGTGAAAAGATGGAATGGAAGTGTCCGACTGTGGCAAAAAGCAGGCAAACATAAATCAGCTCAGAAACCCCAAGCTCATGCTCTCAAAGGTCGTCGGGGTTAGAGGTTTTGCAGTATTTGCATCCCCACGCAGCCTGATGGAGAGCACCACGACGGGGTTGGGTGGAAGTCGTCCCCTTCAATAACCGTTTGCTTTCCTCTTTTTTTTCTTGCAGGTTTATTAACGCTAGAAGAAGAATAGTTCAGCCCATGATAGACCAGTCCAATCGAGCAGGCAAGTCCCCTATAGTAACCATATTCAAGTCACACAGGCGTAAACCATCCTCAAGCCATTCACCGGGAGGTCCATTACGTGGTAAATAAATGAGAAATGAATGCTGGGAGTGATTGACAATTAAAGTACAACCAGCTTTGTTTCATTACAACCCTAATCATTTTAACATTATTAAAATATTGGGGGGCAAAAAAGACGTTGAAAATTTTAAAAAAAGAAACTCAAATGATCCGCTCCATGACCGGACTTTCTCTACACATTTGGAATCGATGTTATTTTCATTTTATTTAGTAGTTATTTTGAGTTTTCCTTCCCAGCTCTTTCTGCTCCTGTGACCACTCCCTGGTGCATGGCTTGGTGTGGAATTGCTGTAAACTTTATTACCTGTCAAAAGGGCAAAGGGGTCAGAATCGCTTGTGGGACTCAGTAAAGTTCAAAGACATTCAATGAGGTAGAGCTTTATGTGCTTTAATAACCCAAGGCAGCTTACTTCTGAAGCCAGCTTTTAATGTACAGTTAAAACCTTGAGTTCAGGTAGTGGTACTTGTATAAGCTCCCTTTGTCCCTTGTCTCTTCTTTCTAGTAGCTGTCTTTTGGGATCGCTGAGTGTTTGGAGTTTACTTCAGGGGGATTTATTATTTTAAAAAATGTTAAGTTTTCACATGCTGGTTGTGTCTGGGGTCTCGGCTCACAGCTCTGTGAGGGTATTTACCATCAAGGAATAGCCTGTTACTCCCAATTGGTTTTGTTTTCGGAGTCTCGCTGCCAAACTATCCAAATCAGTCATTGTCCAAGATACCTTTGGGCCACGCTTCCTCTTTGAGTACATTTGATTATTTTGTCATTAGAGGTAAATATCTGGCACGGATGTGTTCAGGTCCTGCTCTTAGAAAGGCGTATGGGCGTAATTTAACACACTGCGATTTCAGTGTGACTATTCCAGCCATAAAATCCAGCTCCTATACAGGTCTTTGCATTGACGTCAGCAGCAGCAGCAGCTGGAGCCGGGGCTCCTCGTGTCTTGAGATTTCGGATCGCTAACTTCATTTCCAAGCTTGCAGGAGGAAATCAAGCCAAAACTAAGCAAGCTTGTTAGCCCGGCCACTAAATTTGAGCAGTAGATGTTTTTAATCTTCCAGTACTTAGAAGGGGCCTATAAGAAAGATGGGGACAGACTTTTTAGCAGGGCCTGTTACGACAGGACAAGGAGTGATGGTTTTAAACTAAAGGAGGGGAGATTCGGGCCAGACATGAGGATGAAATTTTTTCCAATGAGGGTGGTGAAACACTGTCCCAGGTTGCCCAGAGAGGTGGTGGATGCCTCATCCCTGGAAACATCCCAGGCCAGGCTGGACAGGGCTCTGAGCAACCTGATCTGGTGAAGATGTTCCTGCTCATGGCAGGGGTTGGACTGGATGAGCTTTGAAGGTCCCTTCCAACCCAAACCATTCTATGATTCTGTGATTCTATGATTCCTTCTTTTTAGAGCCAGGATCGATAGCTGTTTCACGCAGTCCATGGGTGGGGGGGTTGTGTCTTGATGCCATGAAGAAGAGGTGACCCATTTGGCTGTCGCTAAAGAGCAAAATGTTCTGCACTTTTCCAGTAAGTCAAGGAACACCCTATAACCCCGACGGGCAGCCGATGGGAGGTTTCGTGATGGACGGCCAGCAGCACATGGGCATCCGAGCGCCAGGTAAGCCCCACCGATGAGTGACCCTGGTTGCGCCACCGCAGGAAACCTCACCTCTTGCCCTCCGCCGTCGCCTCAGCTGCCTGCCTTGCCTCGCCTGTCCTCTGCCCGCCTTCAGCAGTGCCCAGGAGAACCAGGCGTCTTCTCGCTCGAGTGGTCCTGGACCCTCTGCTGTGCTTGTGTTTTGGAAAGGGGCTTTTGGCACTATCTGTTGACTTTGCTCATTCTCTGGCATCTTCTTGGATTTTTATCTCCCTCTAGGACCTATGAGTGGAATGGGCATGAATATGGGCATGGAGGGGCAGTGGCACTACATGTAACCTTCACCTAGGTAACCAATGGCAAAGCCAGGGGGAAGTAAGTACAAACGGGGTCTTTGTTCTCATTTTGTCCCAGGGATATTTGTCTCCTTGCATTTCCCTATGTTCTCCCTGCCCATAGCCTCATGCTTGTTCCTTCCTTTCCATCCATCCATCCTACGCCTGGGCTCCTTCGGGTTTCTCTCTCTCTGGTTCAGCTCAAGCTTTCCAAGCTCCCAAACCCCCCGTGCGTGCGCGCGCCATACATTGACGCCGCCGTACATCGACGCCGCCATACATTGATGCTATTATCCATCCCCGAGCACATGACAAAACAAGAAGCAGCCGGGGAGGTGGGGGAGCCCGTCGTCTTGGCAACAGACTGATTTGCAAAATGTAAGCGGTCTGCAGCAGCACAGGGAGAGGAAAGAGCATGTCCCCAAAGTGTCATAAATCTGTCTAACCGCAGTTGATGCATGAGTTACATTTCTCCCGCTAACCTGCAAGACACCAAAAAAGCCAAACAGAGACTTCTCATAGGTAAAAAAAAAATAAACAAGTAAACGGCAGCTTCACTTAGTTGCGTTTTGGAAGGTGGTGAATGAAACTTTGATTTTTTGTTAATGTGTTTTTTTTTTTCAAGTTTATTTCTCTTTGTCTGTCCATCATAATGGGATTACGTGTGGCAAAGGAAAAAGAGAGAATACAAAATAGAGGTGTGCGCAGCAGGCTATGGAGCTTAGCCCAGGCTAATTGACTATATCCAAATTAAGTATGCCATCACTTGCAGTGTGACAAATGGATTTGACTTATTCAGTATACAAAAATAGAGATCATTAATGCAATCTTCAGTGGCAGGCCTCGCGAAGAAAGCCTAGAAAAACTGTCCCAGTTTTTTTTTTCTTCTCCCTCTTGTCTTTTTGTAAGGAAAATGCATTATACACATTTTTATTTTTTTGGTTTGTTTTTTTTAAAGAGTAAAGCAGTTTGAAACGTATCAAGGCACCGGTACCACGTTTAAATGGTGCCTGATTCTGCTCCTGTTGGTCTCTTTCTGGAGTTAAAGGCAGTTATTTTGGCATCTTTTTTGTGCCCCCAGCCTAAATTAATGTAGGGTTTGAAGTTACCCAGGCCAAGTGTATTTCGTAGTCGTCTTCTCTGGGCACAAGTCAAAACTAAGTTTTAACAATTAGCTGTGAAAACATTCCTCTGAGCTTGGGAATGCAACAGCCTTATTACCTCATCATGGAAATTTCTAGCTTAGTTAATTTAAATATTGTTTCTTAGTTTCTGGGTCAATTAAATTTAAATGATGTATTTTATGCTTCGTGACCAATTAAATTAATAGGTTATTACAAAAAATATTATCATCTTTTTTGATTAAAGAGCTGTGAGTACAGTATATTTTATAAGCAATTTTCATTAGTTCAAAACTGTTCCTTTAGGCTAGATTAAGCAGCTATTCATTGCTAGAGCCTTGAGACCTGATTCCAAGGTGTTCGGCGCATTCACAGTGCGCTCTTACTTAGAACTAAAGCCAATTGAACCTACTTAGCAATAGCGTATGCCTTTCACCCTTGATGATTATGGAGCTTATAGCTCTCCGAAACAATACACCTGTCAGTTCCCATCAGCTACAGCAATCCAAGCAGAAGGCAGAGGCCCACGGAAAGCAGGAGGTTTTATTGTTTTAGGTCCAATTTTTTTCTTATTGTTCTCCCAAACCCACTCAAAGGTTGACTGAGTTGCACGTCTGATTTTTTTGGACAGAAGTGAGCAGGGGGAGAGAATTAATTGATAATTGTTATTGATTATATATTTTTTTTATGTGTTTAAAAATACAGGTTTGATTTAACAGTTGTCCTTAGTAATCCTATCAATTTCGGCTTCATATGAGGCCTTTGTTCAGCGATGTATGTGCTTGCTGTATAGTGGCTGTTTGAATAGCACAAATACTTGGGACAGATTCCAAGCGATTGGGCTCAGGAGCTAAATAAATGTTGATAAACCTTGATGCAGATTTAACCCATCTCTCCTCCCAGGCCCCTCATTAACCACTATGGATCCCCAGCACATTTTTACAAGCTGGGAGACAGAGGCAAATAGCTGGAGCCAGGCCACGGGGGATGGAGCCCACCTGAGAGCCATTGCAGGGCTTCCCCAGCTTGGTGCCACCACCCCGTGTGACTGTAGTCGTCATCAGGCTGGCTCTGCCTCCAGCACGCTTCCAGATTGAAAACATCTCCATCACATATGTTCCTCACCATAAAAGCAGAAAGTGGTTTTATCTCTCAAAGCTCTGTATTTGGAGGGGGGAGGATGCTCTTGGGTTCGTTTGGAGTTTTTTTGACCTGGGAATCATCCCTGTTGCCACCGTTGTGAGTCCAGGCGTGGGCTTGGATCCCACAACGGCAAACGCACTCACGCGCCCGTGACTCCACGGTCACCTTTGGCTCGAGCCCGTCCTTCCCGTGCCCGCGCCGAGGAGCTTCGCGGACCCGTGTCGGTAGCTGGTCCCACCACTCACCACCGCCTCTTTCTCTCCACAGGGCTGCAAAGTATGCCAGGGGATTATGTGTCTCGGGGTAGTCCAATGGGTATGAATATGGGACAGCCAAGCTATACCCCACCCCAGATGCCCCCCCATCCTGCTCAGCTGCGTCATGGCCCCCCCATGCATACCTACATTCCTGGACACCCTCACCACCCAGCGATGATGATGCATGGAGGACCACCCCACCCTGGAATGCCCATGTCAGCATCAAGCCCCACAATGCTTCATACCGGCGAGCCGGCAGTGAGCGGACAAGTGATGGACATTCATGCTCAGTAGCTTAAGGGAAATACGCATTGTCTGCAGCGACGGTAGATTTCAAACATTGTCTTTCTGCAATGACTATGGAGTTCTTGGCGTCAACTTTGGACCAAGGGACGTTCCGATTCTTCACAGGGACCCTGAAAAGCAGGAGAACACCAACCGAAGTCAGCTTCTGGGGACATGCTAAATACCTATATAAGACATTAAGAGAACAAAGAGTGAAATATTGTAAAATGCTATTATACTGTTATCCATATTACGTTGTTTCTTATAGATTTTTTAAAAAAAATGTGAAATTTTTCCACACTATGTGTGTTGTTTCCATAGCTCTTCACTTCCTCCAGAAGCCTCCTTACATTTAAAAAAGAAGCCTTACACTTACCCTGCAAATGACAGAAAGGGCTTATTTGCAGGATTTTTAGAGCATTAAAATAACTATGTCAGGCAGAAGAATCTTTCTTCTATCCTAGGATTTCAGCCATGCACACTCTCTCTCTCCTCTCTCCTCCTCTCTCTGTCTTTCTTCCCTTTCTCTCCCTTTCTCCCCGTCTCTCTCCCTCTCTCTCTTTCTAGCCTGGGGCGTGAATTTGCATGTCTAATTCATTTACTCACCATATTTGAATTGGCCTGAACAGATGTAAATCGGGAAGGATGGGAAAAACTGCAGTCATCAACAATGATTAATCAGCTGTTGCAGGCAGTGTCTTAAGGAGACTGGTAGGAGGAAGCATGGAAACGGAAAGGCAGTGTATTTGAAGCCTAATTGTCACATCAGAGCATCCTTGTCCCCATGCAGCAACCACCACCTTGTACATCACTTCCTGTTTTATGCAGCTCGAAACATGGACTGAAGATTTATTTTTAATATGTTGACTTTCTTTCTGGGCAAGACATCGGTCATGTGTGCATTTTTTTTTCCATAGTCCCATCATGGAACATTTATGTATACATTGTAAATAAATTTTGTGCAAAAAGGACTGGAAAAATGATCTGTATTATTGCAATTTTTTGTAAAAGTAGCAGTTTGGTATGAGTTGGCATGCATACAGATTTACTAAGTGGGATAAGCTAATTATACTTTTGTTGTGGTTAAACAAATGCTTGTTGATAGCCTTTTTCTATCAAGAAACCAAGGAGCTAATTATTATTAATAATAATCATTGCACACTGAGTCTTAGAGTTTCTGATTGAAACAGTTTGGATTGTATAATAACTCAAAGCCCAGTTGTAGTAGTTTGAGTGCAGTAATGAAATCTGAATCTAAAATAAAAACAAATTATTTTTTGTCATGGTGACTCCATTGCTTGCAAAATTTGTTTCCTGTCCCTCTTCAGGATTTGTAGCCATTCCATCCCAAATTGGGAGCCGAGCAGCTACAAAATTCATCTAGCTCCAAAAATGTGCCTATCATTTGCTATTTAAATATCAGCTTCATATTTAAAGAATGTGAAAGTAATGCTGTGCTGCATAAAGAAACTTCCTTGGAGCTTTCTCTGTAAATTGTCAGGATGGGAACTGTTGCCTATTAATAAATGTAATATCACAGGGCATTATCAGACAAATTTGTAAATAGTATTACCCCCTCCCACTAAATTACACTGACAAATTTCTTTCTGGAGCTGAACACGCTAAAGAAGGGGGAAAACAAAACTGGGAAAACATTGCCCGGGCAATGCATATTTGTAAGTAAATGACGTGTTGTTGCGAGGGGCTGTGGGACCTCTGTGAGCGGAGGCTGGTGCAGGCCATCCCCTCCTCATTAACCAATTTCCTCGCACAGCTGTACTTTCTGTGCCACAGCCAGCGAGTTAAATAGCACCAAACAGCCTGGGTAGGCTGCGATACCTTCTCGTTTTCTTTCAATAAAATCGCAGATATATATATAAAAAAGTTTCCTGGTAGTAGGAAAATTACACAAATATCTTAATTAAGGCAAAATCATGCAGCAGCCCCCCCCATCCCCTCCCAAGCCAGCCGGCACCCCCTGGCGGGCCCGTGTCCAGGGGATGCTGCAGGGTCAGCTGCCCCGGCTCGGACTCCGGGTTCCCCCCCGGGGGTCCCCCATTGAGTGTCCGCCCCATCGAGTGTCCGCCCCCGGCTGCGATGGGGCTGGACAAGAGGCGGGGGCCGGGCAGGGCTGGGCAGGAGCGCAGGCAGGGCTAGGACAGGGTGCAGGCAGGATGCAGGCAGGGCTGGGCAGGATGCGAGCTGGGCAGGGCTGGCGACAGGCAGCGCAGACCTTTCGGAATTAAGCGAGCCACCAAAGTGGGGTCTTCCCCCTCTCTCCCCGCAGCTTGGATCTCCTCCCCCCCCCCCCTTATTTTTTTAAACTCTTGAGGGTTTTTGTTTGGTTGGTTTTTAATTTAGAGGCTCGCTGTACCGCCAAACTAGCTGCATCTGCCGGCTCCCGCTTTGAGAGCCCGGAATAATGACACTTTTCTGCCAAAACGTGAATGAACGGGGGTCGCTTTTTTTGCTTTTTGGGGTTTTGGGGGTTTTGTTTTGTGATGTTTTGTTTTGTTTTTTTAATGTTTCTTGAAAGACAAAAACAAACCGCCTTCTCGCATGCGAGGGCACACGCGTCTTCCTCTTCGCAGCCGCAGAGAAGAGGGGCACAGACCTTCCTCCATCGGACCTTTTTTTTGGAGGAGGGGGCAGATTTTAAATTAAACCCACTATTATATCCCAAGACATTTAATCAGCTGTAATTATAACACATTCAAAATGAAGAATATGCCTTGACAGTATTTTTATTGTTATTGTTCATCGCATGATGTTAGACAGCTTCAGAGGCACAGGAAAGAGAAGTAAACGGGTTACAAATAGGGAATTATCCCTCGTTTAGCATTAAAATTCATTTAGATAAAATTGCCACAAACATTTAAATGGGGAGATTAGTTCCCCCTCACGCCTTATTGCACTCTCTCAATGGCTCCGTTAAGAACATTTTACACGTTGGAAATTCCGCCTTTTCGGGCCGCTCGCTGTTTCCTAGCTACCCTCCTTTCACCGCACCGGGGGAGGCCGCCGGGGGGGCTCAGGAGGGGCCGCCCGGCTGCGTCTCAGCGCTTCGCCCGGGCCCCGGGGGCTGCGCGCCCCCTCAGAGTGTGCGCGGCGCTGCGCGGCGCTGCGCGGGGGGCGGACGGCGGAGTTTGGGAGCGGGCGGAGTGGGGGCGAGCGGTTCGCCGCCCCGCTGTCCTGCCGCTGCCCGCTGCGGAGGAGCAGGAGCAGGAGGAGGAGGAGGAGGAGGAGAAGGAGGAGGAGGAGGAAAGCCAGCTTCGACTGCCATCTCTTGGGGGCTCGGGAGAGTGCCGCGGGGGGCGGGGTAGGGGGCTCCGCGGCCGCCCGCGCAGTGCCCGCGGACATTGCGCGCCGACGGCCCCAAGTTTGTGCAGCCACCGGCGAGGGTCTGTTCTCCCCGCTCTCTCTTTTCGAGCATTCCCAATTTCCCACGTCCGCCCTTTCGTGCCCCACTCCAGGGCGCTGCGTCCCGCGGAGCCGGGTGCGCGAGTGCCGCGCAAGGCGGGCGCAACGCTTTGCTCCCCCACATCGCCTGGGGGGGACAAGGGAACAGACCCGTCTGCGCGGTATTTGCGCGCATCGCTGCACGGGGCCTGCCCTGCGTCTGGTGGGAAAATCCGCACCCCACGAGGTTGTGTTTTGTTTGTTTCTTTTCGTTTTTTTGGAGGGGGGCTGTAGGGGGAGGCAGCAAATCCCAGCCAGGCTCAGCGGGGAGGACCGAGCCCCTCGCCAGGCAGCAGGACTTGCGTTGGGGGTTTCCAGCCCCACGGGCCCGGACGTGTTTCCCCCAGCCACAGGTACTTTTGGGCTCAGAAACGGCACTTTTCGGAGACGCGGTGTTCCGTGCTTTGGTGTGCAAAGCCCCTCGCTCCGCGCGTCCTGAACCCGCGTGGAAAACTGCAGGGTGTTTACTCCCTCCCCTGACCTTGCTGTGTCGCTCGGGGTGATAAAAATATATAAATATAAAAAAGCAAAGCAACGTTTTCGGAGCGCCGGGAGGAGGAGGAGGAGGCTGCCCCCGGCCGCGATCACGCGTGGGGCGGGGCAGCTCCGGCTGCCGCCGAGGTGCCGCCTGGAGGTGGCTGCTCAGCTCCGGGCCGGGCCGCTGCTTTTGTGTGTGACAGCCAGCAAACCTTCCCCGTCCCTTCAAGCCGTGTGGAAATAACTGCGTGCCTGTGTGGCAGCTGCTTCTGAAGCCCCAACTAACTCTTTTGGAAGAGCAGAGGGAAAAGAGTGAAAGGCGAAAGAAAGACTGTTCATTTTTTTTCCTTTGGTGCCATTTTGGATGTCATCTGTTACCTTGGTGACTGTGCTCAGCCCCCAAAGCCCCTGGATTGTTAGGGGAAAAAAAAAAATAAAAAAAAGCATGCTATTTCTGCACCGTCATTTATCACTGTCACCGCATAATGATTCCCCTCGCAGCTCCTTATTGATGTTTGTAATTGCATTATCTCATAAAGGGAGGGGGTGGCGGGCCGGGATGATCAATGGAGCCGCGCCGTGCATGCCGGGGTCAGGGGCTGCGGGAGGCGGCGAGGGCCCCCCCCCAGATCCCCCCATCCCGGTCCCCGCCTGGCAGACAACAAGTCCCGGACACCGCCCGGAGCGCGGCCCCGGCAGCCGGCGTGCAGGGCAAGGGCATCTCCCAGGCGGGGTCGTCCTCTTGGGACACCCCAATCTGGAGGGGGGGGGGGGGGGCGGGGCGGAGAAAAAAAAATTAAGGTCCACCGAGGGAATAATGAAAGTGGTTTTAATATTATTTGGGTGGGAAAAAAGACACTCGGTAAATTCTCCCGCCTCCATCCCGAAGCGTTTGGCCGGGTACCTGCTTGGAGAGCGGCGGTGAGGGGGAGGTGGGCTGCGCTGGGGCTCCGCGGCCCCTCCGCGGGGGCCTGTTCCCCGGCAGCATCCCCGCGGAGCTCGGCCGCGGAGGATGCGCGGGGCCCCGCGGCGCGGAGCGGCGGCCGCCCGGGGAAAGGCCCGGAGGCGGGGAGCGCAGCGCAGGGACACGGTGGCAGCTCCGGGGGGCAGGATGAGGACGGCCCCCCTCGGCAGGGAGGAGGAGGGGGCAGAAACAAGGCTCGTTTCCCGCATTTAGTTGTTTTTTACCGGTTTCTTCTCACCGCGGCGAAGCGGCGCCGAGCGCACTATAGAGAGGGCAGCGCTGCTAAAAAACACCAAACCTGGGCAGCCAAGGGCGGGTTGTACCCCTCTCCCTTCTCTTTCCCCCTGCTTTATAAAGATTCCCAACGAAGTAAAGATTAACTCCTTTCCCCCCCTCCCCGCCGCACAAAATGAATTCCGTGTGCTGTGCCCAAAAGTTAAAAGAATTATTTCCCGTCCACTTTCCCAGAGGGTGAGCTAGTGCACCCCTAAACCCGGGACTTGGTGCACCCAAAGCCGAGCCTGTGTGAGCCGGGGCAGAAAGACGCTGAGTTTGCCACGGCCATCCCAGGCAGCCCCGTAGCCTCCCTTTAACACGCAGCGCTAAACCGAGGGGAGACAGCAAATCCTCCCCAGGTCCTTCCCGCACTGATCAGCTCTCCCCCCAGGTTTCCCCCGCCTCAACCTTCCCTTTGGAAATTTAGCAACGCGTTAGTTTGGAAGTAATACACTTAGAGCCTAAGTGATACTGTTCTTTCACCTATATAAATATATTTTAGAAAGATCTTTCTGTATTTCCTCCAGGAACGAGGGTTGACGCTACCGTTAGCCCTGTAAAGAAACGCCGGTTGTCTGCTTTTACATAAACATTCGCTTTTCCAAATAAACTTTATAAGGATTTCAATTGGAAAGTAAAGCAGTCGGCACTGCGAAGCAGAGGGGCAAAGATGTTGCACTTGAAATTTAAAATGTGAACTAATCCAACTTAGCTGTTCTTTCCCCTTTTCTGGGCTGATAGTTTGCAATCTGGAATTCCATACTTAAAAAAAAAATAATATTTAGTGCCATAGCCCACGGTTAAAATAGTGAAAAATTAGTCTCGTTTCAGAAATTATTTATTTATAGAACGAACATGATTAAAACATAAAAAACACACAAACTGCAGCTGCAACAAAAAAACCCCACCGTGATTTACGATTATTAAATCTTTGATTGCCATGTTAATGTTTCTTTTTCTACCTTTCATTTGCATTTTAATCTATCGAATCTTTACAATTTTGCTGCCTCCTACTCGAATGATTGATTACACATCTGAAAGAGAGAAAAAAAATACTAAGCTTTCTAGGCGAGCTTCTATTTTTCCTCCCCCCTTCCCTTTGCTGGTTAGCTTTCTGAAACCTTCCTCAACAATGTTAATGCAAGCAGGACAAATTAATTATGCTCTTTTAAATGTCAAAGGTATAAATAAAAATGCCCCCCCCCTTTCCTTTCCTTTACCCATCGCCCCAAATGGGAATATTTTTCCAAGCCGCTTGTTTTAAAAGCTAGAAGGAATCACCCTGGTAAAATACAATTAAAAGAAACATACGCGCACCATCCTGACTGTAAATAAGTATTATTGCGTGGACATTTACCCATGGAATAGCGGGGAGAATTAAAAAAAAAATATAATAAAAAAAGAAAATAAAACAGAGAAGCAGGGAGCAGAGGTGAGGGCTCCTGGCGCAGCCGCAGCGCTTCCTTTCGCCGCTGAGCCTCAGCTTTGGGGCAGATTCTCCCTCCACCCCAAAAAAAAGAGGGGTGGTCAGGCAGCAGCCTCCGGGCAGAAAGGAACACCCCCGTGGGGTTCCCCTTTCCCCCGCACCCCACGGGCCAAGGTGGGGGTTAGAAAGTCGGGAGATGGTGTATTAGCGGGGTGGGGGGTGATCCCCGAAAGGGCCCAGGTCTCACCTGCCGGGGATGTGCCCCAAGGGGCAGGGGGTGCTCAGGCGGGGGTGCCCACAGGGGGACACCCACCCAGGGGCTGCCAACGGGGAAGATCTACCCGGGGGGTACCCACAGTGGAGACGCTGACTGGAGGACATCCTTAAGGGGACACCTATCCAGGGGATATTCCCTCTGAGGGGAAGCCCACGAAGGGACACCCACCCAAGGGATGCCCACGCGGGGCGGCCCCCCTCGAGGCTGCCCACCTGGAGCACGGGGCTGAAGGCAGCCCGTGGGCAGAGCTGGCACCTGCGGGGGCCGAGGGGCTGTTGGGGGAGGGGGGGGATCAGCGGGAAAAGGGGGAAAGAGCGGGCAGGGCGGGAGGGGCTGAGGCAGCGGCGTGGAGGCTCCGCACCTGCGGACGGGGAGAGACCGTGCGGGCCGGCGGGCAGGCAGGGAAGATTTAGAGGTGAAGAGATGGCAGATTGTTAAGAAAGTAATAGTAAGGTGTCCCATATACTACAGTTTTATTGTGGGGTAGTAACTACTAGATTTATTTATTGCCGAGGCTATATAATAAAGATAATGACCGCAAACGCAAGATAAATGCTTACGCCCATAGCTGGTCAATTCTTTTTTATTTAAGAGAATGATCCGGAGAGGTGAAAGTCATCTTCTCCCGACCACAATATCAGTCTTGGTTTCCACCAGGTTATAAACATGACATGCAAATAAAGGAGCTGCTGCCGGGCACGGCGGGTTTGGGGTCGCGGGGTGGGGAGGTGCCCCCTCCCTTTGCTTTCTCCCTCGCCGGAGCACCCACAAAAGAGACAGCCGAGATGACACAACGGGGAAAAAGTCGCCCCCCGTGGGGAGAAACAAATAAAAAAACCCAAACAACAGAACACAAAACAATAAAGACACCCCCGCCCCAAGCCCTTGGAGAAATGGCTCTTGCGAAGGAGAAAAGCCCAGGGGAGCGGCCCAGGGGTGCCCCCGCACCCGCTGCCGCCTCCTCGCCCCAGCCCAGGGCGATCGTGTGTCAGCCCCACAATAAGCGCTTCTGCTCCGGGGTGCTTTGATCCCTGCACGGCCGGGAAAAAAAACACCTGACAGTGAGTTGAGCCGGGCGTGGGGAGAGCGGAAAAATAGAGAGAAAGAAGGAGAAGAAGAGGAAAAAAAAATAAAAAAAAAAAAAAGGGAGAGAGAATAGAGTCATACAATTTCGTGGTTTGCGCGCAAGGGTAAAATTATAAGGTTGAAAAGTGCGAACAGTCCTCCTCAATCTTTTACAGCATCAGCGCTGCTCTCAGCCTTAACCAGAATCTCCCTTTCCAGCCGAACGTGAGTTATAATTTCCCCATCCCTCAGCCACTCTCCCCGGCAGGACGCGCATCTCCCGGGCAGCTCCCGGCTCCGCCAGCCCCGGCCGAGCGCGTCCCCGCTGCGCCCGCGCAAACAGCGCGCAACGCCGCGCCCTCTCCTCCCAGCGCGACAACGTGTCTCTCGCACTTCAAAGGGTGATAACCTAATTGTTTCCAGAGGTTAAAAGTAATTAAGCTATATTAAAGGAACTTAAATAACACCGGTTTGCCGCGCACTCGCTCCCCTTCTCCTTCGGAGGGTAAATAGGAGCCCCGTTTCTCGAAGAACTGCGTTAAAAATCGTGCATTTATGAAACGTATGCGAAAAATGTAAACAGATTTCGTTTTTAAAAGGGTACGAGTAAAGTGGTGGTAATTATGTATAATTAATGCTGAAGGGAAAATGAACACATAATAGGTTCCAAAGATTAAACCATCTGTAACTATCAGGGGAACTTTTAAAGTTTTCTTTTTTCTTGTATTTTTTCTTTTTCTCTTTTTTTTCTTTTTTTTTTTTTTTTTTTTAATACATCTATTTCCTTTCGCTAAGGATTTTTAGATGTGAAAATTCAAGCCGAAGTTTGCTTCTCTGAAGTATTCTGATTTGAGGAAAAAAAATCCCTAAAAGGTTTCAGCAGTTCTCAGTCTACAACTTTGAAGATCATCCAATATAAAAATAAATTGAATGGTAATTTTAACCATTATTAATGTTTGTGGCACTTAATTTAGTTAGGTGCTGGCTTTCCATTTTTGATTACACCATAAGGAAGTTATTTTACTAAGAAATGTTAAGATAAAGTATAGGCATTCCCACACATTCTTTATATTTTTTCTGGCATGTATTTATTATGGTCTACTCAATCTATTTCAATTTCTAGGTAATGCATAATCACTGGAGCCTTTCTTTTTTTCCCAGCAACATATTTGCTAAGGTAGAACCAAACTGTGAAGATATAGGTCCTGCTTATCTGTACGTGACATTCCACGTGGGGGACTATAAATTTAAATACATTTTTCCTACTATCTCAGATCGAGTTCACAGAAGTACACCCAGTGCATTTAACATTTGCAAAGGTAGGAATGGATCTAGCTTTACCAACGCTAATAGATGTTGAGATGTTTGTGCAAGCTGTAACTTCTGTCAGACACTGCGCCTTTTCGATAACAGTAATTCTTAAGGTGTGAAGGTAGAGTTGTTAAACCTCATGTGTCAACGGACCAGTCGCCTGAACAGTGGTTTGCTAGGCTGGTGCCTAGAGAAAATAAATGCATTTGTGTAGAAAGAATAATTAAAGTTATCAGGAACAGAGGCTTAAACTGCTTTGTTAACTCTTGCATCCACTTGAGAGGCAGAAATTAATCTGCTCCTCTCAGTCCTGGCTTCAGGTCTGGTTCTGCTGGGGTTCTGGCTGTTTGGGTTTGTGGGGGTTGTTTCCTTCTCTAGGGGGGAATGACAGATACTGGCAGTTCAAGACGAAGTTTAGATTGTCACTCCCACTCCCCAATTATTATGTCTAGCTTGGAGAAGCAAATTTTTAAGCAACAGCGTTGCTTTTTGAAATCCACTGCACTGCAGCGGTTTATATACAGTTTAACCTTTCAAATTAATTCCCAGACTCTTTCTTTAATGCAGAGGCCAAACAGCTGAGTTGCAGCTTGGCATTTCTGGCAAACCCAGCTGAAGGTGCTGAAGACCCTGAAGCAATAAAGGGTTATTTTCTTCAGGGGTTAACCTATGGAGTTTCACCCCTGGGGCAGCTTGTGCTGTTCCCTCCTCAGCCTACCTGGAGGAGGACGAGCTGAAGGCAAATCCCAGCCCGGTGACTCACCCAATAACTTTTCCTGAACGACATCCATGTTGTGCAGAGATCAAAGTGAGTGCTTGGGCAAACGTGTATCTGGGAAGGAGGTGGAGGAGAACAAGGCTCAGATGGGGATTGCAATCTCAGAAGCTGACTTTTGGGGGGGATGAAAGTGGTTGTAAGGCCCAATGCAGGATGAGTACTCATAGAAGTTATATTGTCCTTTAGAGCTACAGAAGTCAGTTTGCTACTGAAATGCTCAGCTATTTTGCTGATAGTGAACGAGGCCAACGTGTGCAGGCAGGTGTGGTGATCCCTGGCATTGGCCAGCATCTTGCAAAGGTGAATTTAGCTAGCTCCTACTGGGTTCCTGGTAACTCACAGAAGACCAGAAACATTAACTTCATCCAGAGGCTCTTTCCCATGGCTGGGGATTCCTCTGCAAGGCCTCTCGTGTTCAAAAAATCCTGTACCCCACCCCCACCCCGTGTCCTGGATGGAGATAAAGGACAAAAACCCGTACAGTTTGTCACTGTCTTTTACCACAGTAAATTAACAGCATACTTCCCTTTTCAATGCCTTTTGATGTGCTAATCATCACTCAGCCTGAGCAGCCACCTTATTCTTGCAGGGTACCTAATGTGTCCAAGCACAACTTGAACCAACAGTCAATGGGATTTCACCTTCCAGGGACACTTTTGGGTGACACAGAGCCAATGGTGGGTGATGCTGCCTGATGGGCAGCAAACTGCCTTGGGGTGCCTCAGTTTCCCTTTTGTTGGGAAGTGCTTGGTGTCTTTCTTATCCCCCAGGTTGCTGAGGTGGGTTGCTGCCCATGGTTTGAGTTGCCACCACCAGCTTCTGGGAGCATCAAAACAGTGACGAAAAAGCAGGCCTGTTTTTTTCCTAAAATGCTGCTCTTATAGCAGTCCCTGTGAGTGGGATTTCAATCCCTCTTCCCAGTCACTACCCACAGGGTTTTTTTGGTGATGCGTGGCAATGAAGCTGGCCTGGTAGAGCTCTCACACACCCTTGGGTCCCAGCATGGAAGTGAGACTCAGCATTTATTCGCTGTGAGCCCTACCCAGACTACAACAGAACTGGAAGCCATCACCTAAATTCTCTTTTCTGGCTGGATTGCTCTTTTTTTCCTTTCTTTTTTTTCCTCTCCTTTTCCTTATCTTAAAATTCCTTTGCCCAGAACAGAATTACCAACAATCCTTGTTAACGAAGGGATCAGCAACATCTTCCCTGATGGCATTAAAACCTCCTACCTAGCAAATTAGTCCTCCCAGTAACCTCCATCTCCTCTTACAAAATGTTTTCTTTATTGGAACGTGTTAGCAGTTTGTTACTTGCACTGACACTCTTGGCAGTAATTAGAGAGATGCCGAGGGGGGCACAGCCCTAGTTTGGACCCAGATTTAGCTTTCTGCTGAATTTGAGGAGTTGCCTGATGACTGAATCAGAGCCAGGACTTGCATTTCAATAGGACAATGCTGAACAGTGGTAAGCACTTGTTATGGGATTTTTTTGCCAGAATGTGACCAGATCTTCTCCTGACTCAGTGTCTCCATCCATACCAGAATGGGGTACAAGCCAGCACTGAAAAGTAAGGTGTCTGCTCAATTTAGCATCTGTCCTTGAGCCTCTGTTGAACCTGGCAGCAGTGGCTTGAGAGGTGACTGACCTCTCCTTCGGTGCCACTGTGCCTCTTTAGTGGAGGGCATCATCCCATGGCAGCTGGAGGACAAAAGGAATCTCCTCTCCTCAGCTGGCCAGTGCCAAGCCACCAGCCCAGGCAGCTGGTGGTGTTCTTCAGCTCAGCTTTGGGATCATGGAAAGGGAGTGACCAAAGTGTGCAGTTCAGGCTTGCAATAGGAAAAGGCCCTTTTTCTGTCATTGACATGTATCTCCTACTCAATGCCTGCAAGGAACAGAGCTGTGGTGCTTTACCAAACCCCTCTTCTAAGCAGAGCCATGCAGCTGGCATAGGCATCCGTGATTACAGGAGTCACCAGGCGCTGAGATGGGGGGTGTTAAGCAAGAATCATGTTGCTTACACCAGGAAACAGCAGATAGAGATGCCTCATTTTGGAGTAGAGGAAGGTCCCTCCAGACCCATGGAAGTAGCAGCCTGAGGCTCTGCAACATGCTTTTCACAGAGAATCATTGTCCAAATGAGGAGCTGGTCATGGTGGGAACAGCCAAGGTGGAGATCTTTGTCCTGGGGAGGAAGGAGCTTAAAAAAAGGTCCCTGTTCCCAAGCTGGGCCGGGACAGGCGTGCTGTGGCTCCGCTCCCAGCTTCCTTCCCTCTGCCCTGACCACAGCCCTGGGGGCTGTGCTGGAAGGACATCTTATCTTGTTTATATAATGCGAGTGTTGGAGGGTCGGCTCTTTTCCTTGGCAAAACATTCTCACGCGGGTAGGGCACACCTCTTCTATGAGAGGCAGTGTAGGTGCAGCTTAGGCTGGTCTCTTTTCTGGTGTTGGGGGAAAAGAGAAAATTGGCACAGAATAAAACAGGGAGTTGTAGCTCTTGGACACTTGGCTATAACTGGGAAGAGTGGCTGTGGGTGGCGGGACGGCTCGGCAGCACCCTGCAGCTGGGGGCTCTTGCCCTCTCTTGGGAGAAGCACCCTGTTTTTTCCCAGCATGAGGGCTGGGAAACTCTTGCAATGAAGAAACTGAGTACAGAAAGAGTAAGAAATAACTGGTTGTGGTTTTTTTTTGTTTTTTTTTTGTTTTTTTTAGCAGGCCTTTCTCGGCTTCCAAGCAAGGAGACATGCAGTCAGCCAAAAGACCTTCTGTATTAGAGCAGAGCAAGGTCCTTGGCCCTCATCACTGGCCAAGCGATGCATCTGCTCACCTCTGACCAAAGAGGACTAGACACAACCCCATCAGTGCTAATGAACATCTTCCTCAGAAAAGCCCTGGCCAGGCAGGTGAGATGGAGGAACGCACCATAAAACCACCTCGTTGGCGGTGCAGGCTGCAGCCTTGCGACGGACGTGACCCCAATCTGCTTCAAATGGACTTTTTATGGCCCTGCATCACGACAGCCTGCCACACCTGCCTCCCTTCTCCCAGCCAGGCTAGCCCCTTGGTAGGCAAATTGTGAGGCTGATAATCAATGATTTTTAGTGCATTTCTTGATTGAAACTACCATGGCTTCTGCTTTATAAAGTCTCAACCGCTTGGCTGATGCACAGTGTAATAAAAAAAATATATATATGTATATATATATACAAGCATATGTATATATATATATTTTAGCCACCTAATCATGGGAATTTTCATTTTGCATCTAAATGTCTGTTCCAGTTTGGAGGCCTCCAAAGCTCTTAAAGTTCATGTCACTAAACTGTATTATCATCTGAGCAAGGGAAGTGCAATCTTTTAGCGCAAAGATGCTGAGGAATTGTTGCTTGAGCAGTTTGTAATTCTTTGCTAGCCTTTAAGATTAAATACCATTGAGTTGTTATAATTAGAAAAGCCCTTCAACAATAATAATATAAATAATCATGTAGAATTATAATTTTTATTGTCAGTAATGATAATACAACAATTCCTTGTTTTTTACTTTTTGAAACTACCTTTATAAACTAAGCTTTATGCAAGCAGTAAGCAAATATTATTCAGTGTCAACAAGCAGTATTTTTCTCCCCAGCAAAACTGGGAATGTTAAAATACGGAACAGCTGGGTTGAGCTTTCCAGAGAAGGGCTCTGACATTGCGCTTCATATTCTCCAGGTGGAGAAGTCCTTGAGTTAGCTCAAGTCCTAGTTTGAGAAGCAATGAATATGTAGCCTAAGGTTTTTCTATGTGTGTATCCAGGTTGAAATACCACGCTTCGAATTTTGACTTGGGGAATTCCTCTTAAACCAGAGCAAAAAGAAACTCGGTAAAAGATTTGCTTTCTAGAACTGGTTGACCTTACAGCTATTTGGAAGGGTGAACTGTGCAATTCAGAGTACAGAAACCTCTGATTTATTAAAGATCTCCAAGGCCCATGATCCTTAATAAAAGGGGACTCAAGCAAGGCTCCACTTGCTACAGCTAAAAGTTAGGGAATTTGTATGTTGATTGCTATCCAGGGCCTATAGATGGCTGTTTATTGTTGTCCAGAGACAAATTCAGCAGGAAATTTAAAGTGGTCCCCTGAAATAAAGGGGGCAACCCCAAATTACCCCCAGTGCAGAGGAGAGCGGGACTTGGTTTGTTCTTTCTATTTTCACATAGGCATGGTGGCTGCGTGATAGATGTGTGCTAGTATGAATGGCACATAGTTGCAGTAAGACATTAAACATCCTTCACAGAAATTGCTTTCTTAATACTTCCCTCTCTTTCTCAGCCTTGTCTGCTCTGTTGGGCTCAGTTATGGAAGTTTCTCTACTGGTGGTGTAAAAATCCACATAAATTGAGATGTGTAAGAAACAACTTGTAACTGAAACTACTCACTCTCTTACAGTACACATAATCAAAGAGGGTTGGCATTAACTTTATGGTTAGATGAAAAAAGGCTTTTGAAGGAGTTGAATGGAGCTGTTTGTTTTCCCTTTTGGAGCCCTGCTCCTCCAAGGCATGCTGTCATGCTCACCGGACCTGAGTTTTATGGGTTGGACTGGAGCCTTGGACAAAAGTGAATTTACTTTAAATGACTGAAATTAGATACTTATAATCCAAAGTAACAGCCTAGGGACTCCCTTGTGTATTATCCTTCACTCTGAGTCCTTTGCTTTGTAGTGTCAATGGAATAATTTGTTAAGAATGTAGAAATATAAAGCAATCATTCTGAAAACGAGAAGGAGCACAGACTAACCCTGTATTTTGCCAATACTTGTTATCTTCTTACTTAATAGGATGATGTCTCTCCCAGAAGTAGCCACTTCAGGGCACGGTTTTGCCAAAATTCTGCTTTTGAAATTATTATTCGATTATTGTTTTGTTCTTCCAGATATTTAAGTGACACCATTGCTTTCCTTCTCTCCCAAGGAGGCAAGACGTCCATGGCATGGATGGGCATTCAGGTTAGAGAGCAGAAGAGAGATCTCCTGCTGGCAGTGAGTGATTGGACACCCAATTTCCAACCATTTTTTCCATGAAATTGAGGTATCCAGATCTCCTGTCAGTGAGCAGCAATTTTTCCTAGAAATCTTATCACATACTGCACTCTTCCAAATCTCTGGGTCAGATGTTTCAACTGGTCTAAATTGGGGCAGTTTTATTGGCTTCAGAGACAGTTTATATCGGCTGAGGATACAGTTCTTTGTATTTCTAGCTTGGCAAGGTAAATAGCCTCCACATCACCCAACTTTTAATTCTTCTGCTTGTAGCATTAAGTTGTGTATGTGTATGTCTATAGATGAGGGAGAGTTCATGTTTTTTCCCTAGATACCTGCATGCAGACATGCACACGCATACAGGCTAAACTGAACATGAAATGTTTTGGGTTGAATAGGTGCTGTAACAATGGCAAGAAAAATCCTTAAACATATGGAAAATATTGGGACTGGCTTTCCAACTGAGCTGTTCTACTATTAATGGAGCATTTACTTGGGCGGCAGCGTACAACATGTGCCTGTTTCCCATCAATTGAAAGCAGAAAGTCGCACTAAGGTGCTCACTAAAACCACCAATGCTGTTCACATGGCTGAATAGAAACCCATGAAATTTATACCATGATTGGGTTTTGATGGATTTAAACTGCTTAACAGCAATTCTCTGTCATCCTACACTTGAGTGATCCAGCCCTATTTATCATGTTTCCTGATGTGCTGCTTCAGGAAGCCCTACCTGCATTTCTCTCTGTATCTCTACACAAGCATTTAAGGAATTTCATGAGGGTTATTATTAACAGATTACCCAAGAGTCACCTTCACATGAGGGCAGAGAAATACCCTTACGTTGGTTTACACACAGGCTGTGCTCCAGCCTGTAATCCGGGCTACGCACTTCGTGCTGTTAAACAAATGGGTATGCTACAGGATGCAGAAACAAGGAACTGCACAGTTTGAAAGGGAAGTGCTACCTTGAAACCTCTTCTTTCTGGTGTTGTTTGGCCTGCTGGTGTCTTGCCATGCAATGGGCTTGCAGGTCTCCCACCAGTTTTATAAGAGTAATGACCTTTGGCTTAGGAGGCTGTACTTTAGGCACGTAAAGAAGTTGTAAAGGTTTTTTGAAGTGATAGAGCTGAGATGATCAGATGTCTCCTTAGTACCTACACCCTCGGTCGTAGGGCTTGTAACCTACTTTTATGAAGGGAAAAAAGCAATGTGTTAATTTACTGCCATTGCTGCATAGTGGGGTTTATGCATGCCTTACTGTTAATTGGAGATTATCACATCAGCGCTCTCCTATCACTAATAGAAAAAATTCCCTAATCATGGAGCTTATAACCATAGCCAATTGAAAGGCCTCCTTCCCTTCAAGCTTACATTATGGAGCTCTGTAAAATATAAAAACCTGGGGCTATCCTTGAGAACGGGCTCAGGCATTGACACTGAGGTGGGATGGGGGATGTGGCTGGAGATGGACGTTATCAACACGTTGGATGGAGGAAGGTGGAGAAAAGAAAGTCCTGGCGAGATTCATCCTTTACTTTTTTTTCACTTGATGCGCCCCATGAGAAAGCACATGCTGGATCTGCATCCCACCACTGCTGGGCCAGCAGCTGCCTTTCCTTTGGCTCTTTCCACCTCCTGAGGAGCAGAAGGAAGTGTTGCACATGGTTCTGCTCTCCCCCTCCTCATCCTGTGCCTCCCTACATGGTACATTGCAGGCTTCCCACAGGTGAGGAGGTACAGGTGTGTCCCAGGCCCAACTGCAGAAATGCGGGGGAGAATCTGTTGTCCCTGATGGTGCATGGCCAGATTTTGTGGTAGTGGCTGGACACAGATGGACTGAGAGGTGACCTCATTAATGTTTATAAATATATAAAGGGTGAGTGTCATGAGGACGGAGTCAGGCTCTTCTCGGTGACAAACAAGGGACAAGGGACAATGGGTATAAACTGAAACACAGGAGGTTCCATCTAATTTTGAGAAGAAACTTCTTCATGGTGAAGGTGACAGACACTGGAACAGGCTGCCCAGGGGGGTTGTGGAGTCTCCTACTCTGGAGACATTCAAAACCCGCCTGGACACATTCCTGTGCAACCTCATCTAAGTGTTCCTGCTCCAGCAGGGGGATTGGACTAGGTGATCTTTTGAGGTCCCTTCCAATCCCTGACATTCTGTGATTCTGTAATCTTTGTTTGCCCTAAAAAGGGACTCTGTAGGCTGTTATGGGAATGCAAGTTTATTTACCTGCCCTTCCTGAGCTAGCTCAAATATTTATCAACTAAGAAACTTCCTCCAAGTCCAGTTTTAAAACTTATCTTTGTGTCAAAACACAGCTCCATAGGCCAGATTTAGCACTGAAGGGGCATCATATGGATCATATGGAAGACTGGGAATAAATTTAATTAATGCATAGATTACAATGACCTATAAATGTCATTGTTTCATCTCAAAGATATATTGGTACTGTAATTTTTACTTAACTCTTTCAAAGGACCACATGTGAGCACCACTGAATGGATACGGAAATTATTTATACAGCATGTTAAGGGGACATTAAAGCATTTCATAGCATGTGGTAGGCCTCTCAGCAAGGCGAAAGACACAGATCAGCTATCCAGCTGTGGTGTGCTGCTTTGGCTGTGCCAAAGCCACCAGATGATACAGCTTTCCTGCCTGCCTGCCTCTAAAATAAATGTGAGCTGCATTCCCCAGGAAGGGGCTGGATGCGCAGGGATCCCGGTCTTTAAATGCACAGACAGGACGAGGGCAGGGGTTTCATTTTTTAGCCTTTTATGTCTTGTTTTGTGCCCTGGTTGTATTTTCTAGCACAGAGTTATTTGCTCAGTGTCAGGTAGGCACCAGCCTCTGCATGGCTGCTTTTTACAGGAAATCCAGCATCCCCCAGACATCAATGGCTTGTGGCTGCTGCCAGCTTCAGTGATTGTAGTGGTTAGGAAACCTTTGTAGCTGTGCCTCTTCTGCAAAATAGTAATAATAATAATAAAAAAATAATAATAAAAAAGAGAACAAGTATCCATCCTGTATGGGCTCCAGCTCCTCAGGGAGGTGGCCAGATCCTCTGCCCTCCCGCTGTGTTTCTTCCGGCCTGGGGGTACCAACCACACTTCCCTGAATCATGTCTTGGCAGTGAGAATAGGTTATATCTATCTATATGTATCATATGTATATATGAAATACAGAAGGACAATTTTATTTTTATATATGTGCAAAATGCATGCACTACCTATATTCAATATATATATAAGCAAACAAAAATATCTATATAGACCTGAAGGGAAAGCTAACATGGATTGAAACCCTGCTGGGACATAGGTGTGTATGCACCTCCTGTTACAGAAAATAATGACCATGAACTATGGCAGCAACCCAGAGAAGCCTTCTGGTGACATCATAAACCAGCTGAGCTTTGCCCTCCGGGTTTATGATGATGTCATCAGAACGCCTTGATAGAGAGTATCTTTAACCTCGCAATTCACACTTGACCATCATTTATTTGATAATCTATATGCTGGGTGACACAGCTAACTGGTTCGTAGGCTGAATCCAGAGTGGTGTGTGTGGTCCAGCGCCGCCTTCCTCTCCACGAAGCCTTGGCAGGGGCTGGGAGGCAGAGCCTGTATTTTTGGTACAAACCTGAGATCAAGTTTGATTAAAGATTTGGGCTGATGTGTAACCTCCCAAGTGTCTAAATGGCTTGGGAGAGGTTTTCCAGAGGGAAAGAAGAGTGATTTTTGATGATACTGAGATACCGATGGCCTGAGTGGTGCACACAGGATGGACAGAGCTGCTTGTGGTCCAGTTTTGGTCCTGGCCCTAAGGTGAGGTCTTAAAACCTAAGTGCAATTTCAAGTCCCCAAGAATATCCCCCAAAATACAACCATAGTGTCTTTGAAAACTTGTCTGTGGCTCCGTTGGACCCTGGGACCCCAATCACATCAGCTGTTCAGAAAATCATATGCAATGCATATTCCAGGCAGCCTGCACCGACGTTAAACTGCATGCTCAGCATATAGATGATCACAACCACGGTTAGAGGGAAAAGAAAACCTTGCATAATATTTACCAGAACAGCCACAAAGTGAGGTTGGGTAACATGTTCAGTAGGATTAAAAACCAAACAAAAAAAAAAGTCAGCAGGACAGTTTATATTCAACTTTAACTATATCTGGCATTGTGATATTCTTTCCGATTTACATGCTGGAGAAGATTGTAATGCAACAACACTGCTGCTGTGAGTACTCTTTGGCTGGCACCTTTGCTTTTAAAACATTGTGGTCAGATTGATTTTTGTTGAAGATTGCAGAAGTTCCGAACAAGGCGGAGATGCCTGCAAACTGATCTGACTCTCGTGATGGCAGCAGTAAGTCCAAACTTCCAGTTGGTGCAGGCATTTCATACAAAGCAAGTTTTGGGTCGACTACATATTTGTATAGCAAAAAAAAAAGAAGGAAAAATAAATATTATTAAAAAAATAGAAAAGAAAAAATACTGTATAAGTTCCTGGGAACCATAGGTTCCTCCCTCATATTCCTGTATATTAGTAGGGTATAAAAAGGTATCAGTTTCTGAAGTAACCATAACAATGTGTTTTCATGAGTTCCCATTGAGAAGCCAAAAACCTTTGTGAGCAGTAAATCAACCAGTTTATATCTCTGAACTTAAATTTTTTATTGGTTACTGATTAACTTAACTGTGCTGCCTGACAAATCTTTGTAATAAATAAGCTAACCAGCAAGCCCTTAAAAAATGCAGCTAACTTTGTTTAAAGCGCTATCACTGAAACATGCTGTACATTACAATGAATTTGTCAGTCAGCATGTGGTCATGTGCATGTTTGAACATGGATCTAAACCCCAGAAACTGCAAGACATGGAGTTATTAAAAAAAGATCCCTCTGCAACTACTTCAAATACATATATGTGTTTGTATTTGTCAGCAGTGTTCCGAGGTACAAAATAATTAGTAACTACTAATTAGCATAGTCCTTCTGAAGGAATATAGAGGGAGAATGTCTGATATTGACTGTCGGTGCTGGGGTTGTCTGTGCTAAAGGTGATGTGGTAACAGCAGAAAGTAATACATGTAAATTGTGGATTTTAGGTATTTGGTCTATGTGCATCCTGAAAATGTACATCCTTGCTGAGGTCAGGATCTCGCTGGCTATATTTTGGGAGGTTTTTATATTTTTTTCCTGCTTTAGTGAAAGGCTTATGTGAGTTGTTGGCTTCCACAGTAAGACTACATTTAAATTAATTAGACTATCGACAGTTAAATTGTACTAAGTAGCTTGGATATAAAAGATGATTCCCATATTTTTTTCCATGCAAAAAAAATCTGAGGAACTTTGTTCTAAACATCTGTCTGGGCAGATGTCAAAAGGCAGAGTGTTACTGCATTAGACTGTGTGAGTATATGACACCATGTTATTACTCTTGGCTTAAATATTCACAATGGATTTTATGATCTATTTAAAAGAAACCTTTGATGGGAATGTAAACTCTTATCTTTTGTCATACAATAAGCACCTTTGTGGAACTAATTCTAGAGTAAATATTGAAAAATAACACAATGTTTTCTACATTTTATTCACAGCACATGAATATTTATATGGAGAGAATTACGGATATGTGACAGCAGAAGAGATTTGGCAGATTTTCTTTGAAAGTGAATTTTGGTGAATAAACTCCTTTTGAAGTAAGATCGTATTGTTCCGAATTGCTCTGGATAAAATCATAAACTTTGAGCTGTACATTAGCCAGCTGATTATAATCTAGTACAATAATCTGCATTTCTTCAAGAAATGAGAGAGAGACAGTGTCAAGTACGTTACAAATCCAATAGTAATTCAGGGAACTGAGCTAGAATGAGGCAATGCTTATAACACTAATATTCCAGAAACATGTTGTTTAATTTTTTTTCCAGATTGCACGTATTAACCCATTTTATTAACCTGTCTATAACCTTGATTCAATAAACCATTCCTATTCAGCAGAGCTCTAAAGCATATGTTTGCCTTTAAACACATGCTTAAATCCCATTGACTTTTTAATGCTTAAAGTTAAGCATGTGCTTAGATGTTTTTGCTTGGCTCTGCAAATAAATAAATAAATGTAAAAAAGAGTGTTCTGGGAAAAAGAAAGCAATAAAGGATGAAATTTTTAAAAGCTTAAAATAAGAAAACAAACCCCCAAACTGTTCATTTCCCCATATACTCTCGAAAACCTGCAAACTATTTTTAACTAAATACCTGAAACAAACATAAATTATTTTCATGCCTTATTTTGGAGCAAACTTGGACCTGAAATCGCAGATACTCTCTGCCAAAGAGGCGAACAATAGTGGGAATATCTCACTGTTTGCTTAATGAGCAATGAATGGAAGTGTGAAGGTGAAAAGACAGATTCTGAGTTTGAGAGTGACAAGGTGAGACTGCTTCTTTATCACACCTTTCTTTTTTTAAACTCAAGCATCATTTTCAAGGCAGTAAAAAAAAAAAAAAATATATATATATATACATATATATATATATATAAAATCTGTGGCTGGGAATTGCTCCATAGCTCGCAGCCAACTGATTTGCGTTTACTCCCATTGCTTGCTTCATGGGAAATGTCAACTTGCTACAGAAAGTTTTAATTGGTTTATGAGTGATATATTCAAGCTGCTTATTTCCTAAAACATCTGTTTTTGTTTTAGCTCCCCAATGTCAAATGGTTGGTGATATCCCAAGGTAGCACACTGTTTCCAAGCCGTATTTCCTGGGGTATCTATCAATAAAAAGCCCCCTAAATTGAGCATAATGAAATTACTACAAGGTAGTCAAGAAGTCTCCAGAATCAAGATATCAAAACGTCCCTATTCCCATTATTTTTTTCCATATTGCTTGTGATTGACTGCTTTTGGGGCTTGGAGGAAGAAAGCCATGAGAGTTATGGCTTATGTCATCTTTCCCCCCATCTGCCCCCTACCTCTCTGATGGCCTTGAGCAAGTCTAATTTGTATTGTTATGGAAACTGGAATTAAGCCAGGGGAAGCACAAGCCTCGTGCTGCACCCAATGGCAAAATCCAGTCATTTTTCTACTTGGTGGACAGGGAGACTACAATTTGTTTGAAGATCTGTCTGCTCCATGTGACAACAGGAGTCCTAACGTAAACAGGCAATTGTGAGAGCTAAAATGAGCAAAACATTCATAAGAGGTTTTCATCTGCATGAACACAAAAAAAATTCCTCGGTTTCCCACCACCCTGTGGCTTGGGCCAGGAAGGGAAAAAGAGATTTCTATAAAGTAGCTATGGCTTCCAATAACTGAATATATGCAAGTGCCTTCTATTTTGTTCATGAAACATAGCAGATTTGCAATATTTATCTAGTAGGTGGCCCAAAACCTGATTGGCTCTATTTCCATCCATCATTTATTGTGAATTTTGTGTTTAAGCTTTCAGGGAAATAAATGCTTGAAAAGTTTTTTCCTGAGTTTAAGCAAGTGAATTTGAGGCAGAGGCGGTCCAACTAAAACTGGTCAAAACAAAACCCACCCTGAGACTAAATCAGTTAAGTATTACTTTTCAAAATAATCCTAAAAGCAGAAGACAGGGGAGGGAAAAAAAAATAAAAAGAAAAGTTTGCAGATTAACTTTCTTACCAAACTCATTTGCGTCTGAACAAAATGAAGTTATAAGGATAAAATTCTCAGCAGATTTGCACAGCACAGTAATAGCCTTTATGCTTGGAAATTTATGGGCCATGGACAGTTTATAAGAAACGATGTAGTTCATCAGAGAAGCAGACTGATGGAGCACATGGGAGCATTCTGAGCAGGAAGTTGGGTTTTGGAATAATACTTACTTTGATAGAGTTGTTTTGTTAGCTAAGTAAAACAGTAGGGAAGCCAATGGCCACTTAGGCTTCAAACATAAATATATATTTATAAGTCACCCAGCTGCTTAATTGAGATCTCTAGTGTTTTCCCTAAGTATATCTTATCCAAAAAAACAGTAGTGCAGAAAATAACAACAGCAGCAAAGACCTGCTGTAGGCTGAGGTTCATTTAATCAGTCAATAGTAGTTAGGGGAAAAATGGAGCATTATTTTAGGGGCAGATCTGTTGAGGTTCCTGAAGGCTCTTCAGCCCAAGTGGCAGCTAGATTGAGCTCAAATTGCTCTCTAGCAATTGCCTCCCCAAGAAGCAGCATGAAAGATGCCCTTGCCGTACTTCTGACCTCTCTTGGTGGCTTTTCCTCTAGAAGAGTCCAGCATAACTTGTATCTGAGTAGCATTACCAAGTACTTGCAACCCAGTTTGGAAAGATAAATGCTGGGGTTCTTGCCAGATGCTGGTTGTGTTGGCCGTCGAGGGCGAGGGAAGTACATGGAGCATCAAAATGTTCTCCAAGGGAGGTTATACAGGGGATGGTTCATTAAATTTGAGCGAAGAACTGGAAAATAAGATTTCATACTCCTAAGCTTGAACAGCCTGGGTGAATTTGGGATCTCTGGAAAACCATGAGGAAATTTCACAAATTATGAGGAGCTTCAGGAAATACTCTGGAGTTTTTTGCAAGGTTGTTTTATTCTTGAAGCATACCTCTCAGTTGGGGTAGAAGGTAGTGCCCCCCACTCCGAGCACCCTAGGGCACCGGCCAGCTCTCAAAAGGCATGTCTGGTTCTATTGTGGAATTTGAGATGGGCAGATGTTGGAATCTTGGGCTTGGCTTCAGCAGCTCTACAGTCAGAGCTCTTCTCAGACCCCTGTTTGATTGAGAGCAATGGTTTTAATACGTCTTCTACCTTCCAGGCGAACATCCTAACTTTGAGGCTGCTGAATATCTACACATGCTACTCCTGGTCTTTCCTGATGCAATTGTTTTCCCCTTCATAGACAGTTTATTATGAGTTGAAACCAAGTCTTTGACATCTCCTAGATTTGAGCTTGAGGTGTGACCTGAGCAAGACTTGAGGGTTGGGTTTTCTCTCCTTCCTTCTCTCTGCTTCCCTCCCTCTGTCTCTCATCAGGAGACAGGGCTGAACTGGCTTTGTTGTGAATCTTAGTTCTTATGCATCTATCCCTTCCTTTAACAGGGGTACCCACATCCTCCGATAAAGTCTAATTTTAGCAAGGCGTCTCTGCTCAACCAGGCCTTTAAGCACAGGCTAAGATTTAAATACTTGCTACAATAATTTACTTAATTTGGACTCCACAAGCATTACAGGGCCTCACTAGGAAAACCTGACGTATTTGTGAAGAAACATGATGGCCGAGTACTGCTAAGAACTGCTTGCTAAGCAGCAGCATATCACAAACATGTTCATCTTGGCCATCTTCTGGGGGAGTTAGATGCTACTACTGCAGCTGGTGGTCCTGGCACCATCTCATATATTCACCACAATGCCCAGTGGCTGGAAAGATGCTTTCGGCTGATCGTCTTTAATTTCTCTTTTCTCCTCCCAGCTCTCAAGTATATTTGTGTTCAAACCAGGGTTTGCTTCTTATCATGCTTGCAGCCCATTTCCTCCTCCTGTTTTATAGGCAGTGAAGTCTAAATGGTAAATTAGTGACATCTTCATTATTATGGCAGTAGAGCGCAGTGCCATCCTAATGCTATTCGCTGTAGGAGCGAGCAGAAGGGGAAGCTAGGATGGAAGCGATAACAATTGTATTCCAGAATAATAACTGAAATGATAGCCAAAAAACTGCTGTGCTGCTCTCTGGCTTTTTCTGTAGCTTTGTTACAACAGTTGAAAACATCTTTGGAGAACATTGGTTCACTTCAAAACTGCCTTTCTTTCTCGAGGTGTAGCTGAGTTTACACATAGCTGCTGAGCCAGGCATCTGGAAATAGAAACTGTTATTTTGGAGAACTTGGCTTTCTGAGGGGTTGGACTTGGGGGGAGTGGCTCTCCAGATTTATAAAGAGCTCTTCCACCGCTGTTCACACCTTCCTTGGGAGAAATGCTGGCAGTAAAACTGCCCTAGAGCTTACCAGAGAGTAGGAGCCAGATGTGGCAGTGATTTGCTGCTCTTCCTTTCTTGTGTGAAGCAGGGGAAACCTTACAACGTTGGGTTGTTTATTTTGTTTGGTGGCACTTGCCCACAAAGTAGGGAGGGGGAATCTTAAATAATATCGTGGTTCGGGCAGCTCAAAGGTGTTGAAAAGAGCTGTGTGAAATCAGTTTATAGCATTTTAAAATGTGGTTTTGGCAAAGCCAAACTGACAGGTTCATTTGCCATCCCACAGAGGTTGCTTTTGAGCTCCAAGTTTGTCCAAGACTTTAACCTGTCTATGGACATCAGACAAATCTTGTCATTGCTGGAGTGAAACTGTGGGATTCAATAGTTCTCCCCTCACCTCACCCCCATTTCTGACTCTCATGGGCACAGCAGTGTAGCTTCTGAAATGTGTACTGAAGCCTGCCTTTGCTCTTGTGCTAGAAAGGGATGTCCGTGCCATGCTTAACACTACTGGCAATCTGGTCCTTCCACTGAGTAAATGGGGGTTTTAGCTCTGTTACTTTTTTGAGGTACCATCAGCTGCAAAAACTCCTATGCCTGAATTCAGGAGAGTTTTCCCTCTTCAAAATTTGGATCTCAGTTTGCTCTGGGACAGATGTCACACATCCTGTAACTTTTTCATTTGAAGGAATGAGCAAATAAATTAAGCACTTCTGGTCCCAAATGGCTTGGTAAGTTGGAGTGGTATTGGCAGCTGGGAATAGGCCAGCATGGCTGAAGCAGATCACAGGGGCCAGCAGTGCTGTCTCCACACTTGTAGCAGCAAACATGAGATACAACCCTACAGAGCTGACTCTTGGAAGCTTGGACCCACACCTCTGTCCCTGTGTCACTGAGCAAAGCTGCCTCCTGCCTAATTTTATAGGCTTACCATTTTGCAGTTGCTTGCTCACTTATGGTTTGATGCCTATGGTTTTGACTAGATGCAAGTTATTTTTTCAAGTCAGGGTGGAAGAATTTGCTTTACTCACTTTTTGCTCACCTGGAATATTACTTTTTTTTCTTTGAATTAGAGGTCTTATTTTAATTAATATTTTAATATTGTTCAATTTGAACAAAGCCTTGGCTTGTATCCAGAAGAAACACAGACCTATAAAACCAGCAAATAAGGTAGAAAGAAAACAACTGGTCATTTGTGAGGAGGAAGACCTTCATGCTGAAAGTGCATCACAGCACTGGAGTTTGTGTGACTGTCTGAGCACAACGCTGACATGCTGGCCAGTCAAAAGCAGGAAGCAAAATTTAAACAAACGAGTTTATATAATTACTGGTTGGTAGTGACATCATCTACCTTTCTGCTTTCCTGTGCAGGAACCTCATTTTTGGGGGTGCTGCTCATTGCTAGGTGGGAGCTGCAAAGGCACTGGTGTGCTGGCCATGTCCCTCTGCAGCGCAACTTGCACAGTCAGCCCTCACCCTGAATTTCCCAAATCTTGCTCCTATTCCCCAGGAGTCACTGACATGACAGAGGGCCTGGCGATGGGACAGCTGGCGCAGCTCAAAGGTGTTGTAGCTGTTGTGGCAACCATCTGACTCAAGGACATGTTGTCTGGCTCTCTCTGCTGCTCTTGTGGCCTCTTGCTCTTCTTTCTCTTCATGCGGCATGTCGTCTTCAGTGTTTTCATCCTGCCTTTGGTGTGTCAAAGAGTCAACTGTGTCAGATGTTTTATTAGTACTTTTTTTCTTTACCCTGCAAGTGAACCCGGTCTCCTGGGAAATATGGGCTGAGCCCAAAAGACATTAACATGCCTGCCAAAATGTAATTTTTTGAACCTACGGAGGGAAGAAAAAAGAAAAAGCAGAAAGAGGGATCATTTCACCACAGGTACAGCCACGTTTTGTGACTTTCATCACATTTATAAGGTAGATATTTCTGAAATGATAGGAGCTACTGCAGAAGTAGTGGTGCAGAAGTCATGGCAAGTGGTGCTGGAGGAGACCTTAAGAGGTCACCATGTCCAAACCTTTACCTACACAGACCAAAAACCAGAGGCTAGTATGCACAGCCCTGCTTGGATTCCATCCCTCTGAATTCAGTCATACCCAAACACTAAAAAAAGGCAGACTTTTAAATGAATGGTGTGCTCTTCCAACCCATTGATCCATTGTATTATCTGACCAGGCCCAGTGAAATAAGAAGCATGTAACTCTCCTTTGTCATAGTCTTTCTCAGTTTCACAGCTTGACAACTTTACACTGCTGCCATGATGCCATCCAGGGCCCATCACTGCTTCAGCATTCAAAAAGACCATGTTTGTTTTCTGGGTGGTTTTAGGCCATCCTGGCTGATTTTCCTATGGATGTGTTGGTTTCTGCAGGAGCCATTCAGTATGTGCCCATGACCTCCCATCACTGAGCACCCATTAGCTGGAGGTGGCCAGACCTTTGCAGGGGATATGGAGGTATATTTTTTTTGGTCTTTTGGATGCTTCAGCATCAGGTGAAGCCCAGAGCTTGCTTGTACCTCAGATCCCATAGTGGCCTTCCAGGCTTTCCCACTGGAGGTGTAGGATATGGCAATCAGGAGTAGAGAAACATCACATGAGTAAACAAATACATAGCAGGCAACATAGCTTCCCAATGAGTTTGCCAGCAGGTGCTCTTGGCCCATCAGGTGTGGGAAATTGCAGCCCTAAGGGTGATATCAGGCAAGCTTTGCTCCTCTGCCAGGAGAGATTGGTAAATGCCAGGTTGGCACCAACTTGGGTTTTCAGCAAGTGGGAGAACAGCAGGAACTGAAGCTCCTGGTGGTGGTTGTGGTTGACTGCTCCAGCAAAGGCATCACACACTGGAAGAAAAAAACCTCTCCTTTTCCAGGGAATCTAATTGCTCTGAGTGGTGACTGGAGGGGTCCTGCAATGCATTTCATGAGAGTTTACATAGTTCTGGATCCTCTACCACTTAGAATGGAAAAAAGAAAGCCAATCTGTTTGATCAGGCCTCTCCCACTCGATATGTGTATTGGATTCTACATTAAAGCTTTTAACAGTTACGTACACATCTGAGCTGGAGCTATTGTTAGCCCATGTGATGGATTAAGATCAAGAATGTTAATGTTATCCAAAGGAACGCTTTTTAATGTATATTGCAATTGTATAAACAGGGTCACCAGAGCTAAATGGGATGTCAATGACCTATGAAGATCATAAAGTAAACAAAAGATCTTAAAATAAGCATGTAACCTGAACACGTCGGGGATTGTTGTATATCAAAGGCATTTGCTTATATAAAGTAAGGGAAAATTACTTACGGGTAATGTTGTTTGCCACAAGTCTACCTCTTGCCTGCTCTACAAAGGAAACCTACCCGGAGAGACTGGGGTATGTCTCCATCTACCAGGAAGCACCGAGCCCCTGGGCCCCGACCGAGCAGAGTGGAGCTTTTGTACATGCTTAATAAACACACACTTAAATCCCAGGGAGCAACGATAAGCTGTCATCGCTGGTGAACAGTAAGGCTCCTCCAGCCCTCATTGGAGAAAGAGTGAGGACGACTCCACCAAACACTGCTGCCAGGCGGGTTTCGGAGCCCCGGTGACACAGGGAGACCATGGCAGGTCCATGAGGCCAGCCAGCTGAGTGGGAATTAGCATACACCAGATGGTCGAAAACACTGGGAAGGGACTAGGAGCTTTCATTAGCATTTCCCTTCTTCTGCATTATTTGGATTAAAGAGTAGGGGCTTTTTTGGTTTATATTTTTTCTTACTATTATTGCTGTGGGAGGGTGATCCCCTTGTTCAACATGCTCTAACCCACAGGGGCTTAAGGGATTTCTTGTCAGATAGCAGGGTTAAAATCAGAGATTTTAAGAAGAAGAGGGCTATCCTGGGATCTTCTTGTCCCATCCTTACTGCAGTTGGTCATCCGGTCGAAGTGCAGATGTCTTCTCACTGAATTTCATGGTATCTTCTGCAAGCTGCTTCTCCAGTTTTGAGTTATAATCCTGTTCTTACAGTCCCTCCCAGCCTGGTCCCCTCTGCAAATTTAGTAAGTATATTTTATCCCATTAGCTGGAACACTCAAATAAATAATGGCCAGGACTGGGAGTGACCCTGGAGAACAGTTTTGCCATTGTGACTGGGAATCATAGAGAACACTTTCCTGGGAATGGGTTTAAGAAGTTGTCTTACACTTAGCCCAAAATAGTTCTATCTAGACCATGTTTTTCCTGATTTGTTTATGAGAATGTCATAAGGAACAGTTTACTAAAGTTGTAGTATGTGATATGTATTGCTCTTTCTGTACAGGCTGTTATGTTATCGCAGGAGGAAATTCTATTAGTCTGATAATATTTGTTCTTGGAAAAAGTCTGTGCTGGCCAGTCCACATTTTCTTGTTATCGTCTAGGTTGTTTTCAGATTATTTACTTGTTCCAGGTTTGTTTTTTTTTTTTCTAGCAGGTTTTGAATTACTGTTCTAGAGTACCCTGTCTCTTTAAAAAAAACCCCAAACAAAATAATAATTAAAAAAAGACTCAGAAACAAGCCAGTGTGTGTGTGAAATGAAACTTGGTGCCTGTGCTAGGGCAGGTCTCAGCCCTCCTCCCTGAATAGTTGGGCACTGGGACCAAGGGAGATGACTGCTCCCAGTTGCTGGCCATAAACGATCCCTTTGCCTGCGGCCCTGACCCTGATCTGTACCATGTGTATCCGATCTTGCAGCCCTGCCAGGACTAAGCTCGCAAATGCAACCCTAAGACAGTGCAATGCTGCCACTGAGGAGTAAGGGACTGTGAAGCTTCTGTTCCCCATGGCTTGTTGCCTCTTTTCACATCTAGCAGACCATTTCTATGGCCTTTCTCTTCCCTTTCATCAGGGATAGGCATTTGGGTCTTCGTGCTATAAGCTGCTCAGGGAGGCCAATATCCAAGAGCTATTCACACCACCTCTGGGGTTTTGCTGCCATCTCAGCTGCCCCAAACAAACCCCTACATGGTCTATACCTTGCATGTCCCATGATTGCTCCCCCAATTGCTCTCCCTTTCCCAGGGGTAGGAAGGTGTGTCCAAGGCAGAGGAGACCCGAGAACCAAGTTCTCCCCTATGTTGTGAGTATGAACCTTCTTCCAGTTCTTGGGAGAAAGTTATTATGTTTAAAGTGGTTGCTTTGGTTGCCAGCTGCCCAGCAGCATCCCTCATTGTTCCCATGTTATCTCTGGGGGCTTCTTTGTTTTAGTGTAATTTGTTTTTTTGTTTGTTTTGGAGAAAGTTAGTTTCCATTTACCTTTGGGAATTTTCTGTTAAGTTAATGTGAGCTGGAATGTCAGAGTTTCAGAAAGATGACATAGAGAAATATTGGTTTATCCCTTGGCTACTGGAAAAAGTTCACAACATTGATAGACGTTTGCTTTTATGTTTCCCATTAGGTGCGGGCATATAGTTTTGATTTCTTCCTGAGATATATGTACCAATGCACCACAAAGGAATGTAAATTACCCATGTAGAGAACTGTCTTTGCTACTTGAGCAAGCTCTTCATAGCATGCAAAAATTCAGCTGTTCTCCATTACAGATATTACGATAGTAATCAGCAATTTAAAACTCTTTCAATAATTGTTAGCCCAAAAGGTTTTGTTTATTTGTTTACTGGCATTGAATGATGGTTATTAGCAGTTCTGAATGACATTCAGCATTCATTTTGCAGCTCTGTCTGTTTTCAAATATTTGGGGATGTCCTTGTTAGGATGTTTTCAATGCAATTTCATTCACAGCAATTCCAAAGCACGCGCGCTGTATGTGATCAATTAATTACCGCTTGTAATCAAAATTTTTCTTAACATGCGGAAACACAGGCAGCAAATATGCCTTAAAATGTCTTTGTTTTGTCAGGAAACGACCTCCCAATGCGCTTTAAAATATGTAAATAGGTTTGTGCTCTATGATGAAGCATTGCTGTGTGGTTTATCTAGAGAAAGACTCCTCTGTGGAAGGGATATAGTGACTAACACTTTTCATAAATTAATAGTGAGGCTGGCATCCGTGTGCTGTAGCTTTGTTTCTCCTGACTTCAGGGACTCTGATAGTGGATGTAATAGCTACTGTCTTGAGTTTTCTGGTGAGTATATAGGGCTGGAAACACAGCAGGTGCTTAGGAGGAATTATAGGGTTACTAAAGGAGGGGACCAAAGAAAGCTCTCAGCTGATTATATTACTTCCCTTGCTGGTAGAAATAAAACACGTTTTCTTAAACTAGTGACTAGTTCAAATGTGAGTGGAAATGAAGTATCAAACCTCTTCAATTGTTTCTGTCCACCGCAGGTGGTTCAAGGTGCTACTTCTGCTATGGTTTGCATGATGCCTACACAATAATTTTTCCTGAGAAAGTAACCACTAAACTGGAATAAACCCGCTTAAAGTGGGAGGTGAGTTTTGGGGTTAAGGTAAAGAGTTGTTTGGCAGAGGTTAGATTATCTCCTATCTGGCCATCATAGGGCTTTTCCTGTTTGTTTGTCTGCATCATCTCCCAAAATATCTGGTGCTGGCCTTTGTCAAGATAGAACAATCCATAGGTTAGATCCTGTGTGGTCTTGTCTGTTGGGAAGAAAGGGCGTTCGGATAAGTTAAGTAGCTGCAAGTTGCAGAAAGGGTTGGTCTTGAAGGGAGTTTTCAGCTGAAGATGGATGAGCTTCCCTGCTTCGTGGACCCATTCCCCCTGTTACCTGATTGCTTTATGACATGCTGGCAGTCGCCTTAGCTGGGCTCTTGCTGCGAGACAGTCAGCACTGCACTCACAGCACTGCAGGAAAATAAACCCATTCAGACCAAGTAAAGCACTTGGAAAAACATGCAGATGTCCTTTTTTTTTGGTAGTGGATTTTTTTTTTTTTTTGGTGGGTCCTGAGTTGTGCTTCCTCTTAAGCTTTGAATACAAAGACCTTTTTGTGAAGGTTGTCAGCCTCTGCACTAGATTTGGCAATTTTCTTCTGACACCACTATCGTAGAGAGGGAGAGAGGAAGGGGCTGATGACAGGAGCCCATTAATTAAAATTAGATTCTGTTTTAATTTTGGTCACTGTCTTGAAACTGTAGCAATAACAAAATGCCTTGTTTTTTTTTTTCTTCTCCATCTGATTAAAAGGAGAGGTCAGGTTCTTCCCTGTGCTGAACCACCATCCAAAGCATCAAAACAGGGGTCTTAAGAGACCTGGTTAGCCTTTCTGGGTTGTCCAGGCAGATTGATACCATCTGGAAGTCTGGCTGGGGAGAGGATTTGAAATCTGGACCCTGATACTGGCTTTTTAGTCTTCCATTTTTCTGAAGTAGCTTTTCAGAGGGAGAAAATGACTCTAATTGTATGGAAGGAGCTTGACTAATTCACACCAGCTGAGAGACTGGCCCCTGAGGTCTGGGCTGGCCTGTTCTTTCTGTCTCATTTTTTAAAAAAATATCCAACTTTTTGCATAATACTGCAGAAATGGAAGTCCTTTGGTGCTTTGCATTCAGTTTTTGATGCGGCAGCACCTTCTGGGAAAAGTGTGTATTTCCATGGTGGCTCTAGTCATAAAGATGTTTTCCACTCAAAGAAAGAGACATCATTTGCCCCCTTCCACCTCCAACAAGGAAAGGGATGATGAGGTGGTGGGTTGAGGCTCTGGAAACACATGCCTGATGGTCCTTGCTGAGATGGTATAGGATGTTTTGGCCCTTTGTAGCAACAGAATGAGAAGGATGCAAAACAGAGCTCTCCCTCCTCCATTTTTATGGTGGTTTTAAGACACCAGGCTGTGAGTGGGGCTGTCGGGATGCTCTGCACTGATTTGATTGCACAGGCTCTGCTTGGTAACATAAAAAAACAAGATGGGGATGCTGAGGTTGGGAAGCACCTTTGCCTCTGTGTTGTCCCAGTGCTGTATGGGTACAGCCTGTGTGTCTGATTCCCATTGAAACCTGTCAGAAATGGGCTTTTCTAGTCCAGGCTGCAGAGAAGTACTGGGCTTCTGAGCCTGTATAGAGTAGCCTTAAGCTCTCTTTGATTCAGCTGAACAAAACATAGAAATCCTTGTGTTTGCTTGCTTTTTTTTTTTTTTTGGTGTAGCTGAGTGTAAAACACATCCTTTTTTAAGGCAGTCTAAAGAAAGAATACTGCAGTTCAAGTGTTAATACTGAATTGCATCTTTACTTGGGTCCTTTTTTCTTCATTCTGTTGTAGCTATAGAGTCCTTTAAAGAAGGGGGAAAAATCTTCTATTTGTCACACTCTCAGATGGTATTAAATGACCTTGCTGTGAAAGAAAGAGCTAGTTCTAGGTAGCAGCTCTGAAGCTTTATTGTTGAAGTCCCATCTTGTTTGTTCTTAAGGCTAAAGGAATGAAAATTACAAATGCACACAAATAGGGAAGAAAGAGAAGGAAGAAAATAAAAAGGGCAGAAGATAAGAAAATGCATCTTCTGATGCTTACTGCTTACTTGCTGGAAAACCAGTTTGCAATATTTTTGCTTATTGTGGGCTTTAAAGGAATCAGACCAGAAGCTCAGCCTATGTAAATCTTGCTCCATTGTACCACTATATACCTGCCTGTTGTCTTAAGTTGCCCCCAGTCAAGGACTTGCAAGAGTGAATTTTCCATGGCTGAGCAAGCCTGACTTTTATTTGGCAGGAGGTTAAGAGAAAACAAAATGGAAGATGGAAGAGACAGACCTAGAGTTACTATTAATAGGAATTGAGGTTTACATCTCAGGTGTTGCTGAGGGAATCAGCTGAAACTGATAATCCCTCTATCCTTATCAGGAGCAGAGCTGCCCTGACAGGCATGTTTCTTGTTTCCCTCCCCTCAGGTGCCTGGGTCAGCTCATCTTCTTATATCTGCAGGCAATGTAACAAGGAATGGTTGAGCATCAGCAGGTGAAGATAGCTAGGATGCTCTGCAAAATCACCTGTTGTCTGTTGAAGCCTTTGAGTTGTAAAGGGCTTCCTAGCAAACCAGTGTCCCAAAAGGATGGACACTTTGTTCCCTAGAGCTAGTCACCAAAAGTAACTATCTCTCCATCCTAAATATGGGCTTGTTTGTGATTATCTTTGGGCCAGTTTGGGCTGGGAGACCATGTGCTTGTCTGATGATGAAGGTAAGATTCTGCTTTGTGATTCTTGTCACTGCCATTTGTATTTGCATCTGGTTCCTGCTCATATACAGGCAACCTCCTCCTTGTGAACACCACCCTGATGTGGCTAAGACAGTCCTCTGACCTCACTGCACATTTCTCAACAACCATGTTGTTTCTTCTAGTTGAAGCCCATCAAATTGTCATTACTCACTTGGGTTTATTTTTGCAAACCATTTTTACATGGGATGTATATGTGCTGAAGTGTCTGCCTGCTGCCTTTCACCTGCTTAGGACAAGGAAAGATGTCATTGTGAACTTCAGTACAGTGAAGTTCTACATGTATCTACATAAATATTATATAAAACTTGCAAGAGTCCTTTGGGCTTAGGAATGATTTGTCCCGTCAATTCAAAATGTCACCTAATACCAATAAATGCGAATAAAAGGCTTGTAGTTGGCATCATATACCAAAGCACTACACATTCATTAGGAATCACCTATGCAAGTATAAGGCCAGCCAAAATAATCTCCTAATCAGTTATAAAAAGCCTACAGTGCTTGTCAGGACCTCAGTGTGGGGCAATAGCATTGAGAGTTGTGGTTTCTGGCTGAGGCAGTAAATCTGTTGCACATGGACACAAGCCAGAGTAAGAAGGTCCTCGCTGGGATCCAATCTTTCCCATGTTTGGGGTAAGGGAGGGGGGATTTGAATGAAGAACAGTAAGCTTTCAGATAATTGTTATTTGGGGTTTGTCACCATTATAAAGGCAAGAGTGTATGTCACAGGTCTACTGTTTGGTGGGGACACATCTGTGTTTTCCAGAAACTTGTCTCATCCAGTATGCCAGAAGCCTCCCTGTACGTCACTCCTTATATGTGTTCAATGGCATGTGTGACTTGGCATGCATGAGGCTGCATAAGGGATATCACAGGGTGGTACATGTTTTTCAAAGGCGGTCTTCATACCGTGCATGAGGTCTTCCCATGTGAGGAAAATCCTGACCTCGCCTGTTGAAGTTGCTTAATGGCTCCTGGCTGGTAGTGCAAAGCTTTTGCAGAGAGGAACAAGCCACTCTATCTTCCATGTTCCACCTCAGTATTAAAACTTTATTTGATATGTCCGGTGATTTAGGATTTTAAAGACCCCTTTGGCCTGCCATCATTCATGAGTAAGTATGTCATATTTCTGTGCACTTTAATGGAAAAAGAGTTGAAGTCTCTCCAAAGAATATATTTTTGACTGGAGGTGGAAAACTTAAATGGTGACTTTTCAGGCTGCTTTTAATAGGAGCTGAAATCAGGAAATATGAGAATATAGCTCCTGAAGTGCATTCTGTAATCAAAGGGGAACATACATTTTTTTTCTAAATGCCCAATTACTGAGCTTGCTATGGTGATTAATTAATGAAGAAATCTCTTTCCTGTGGTTGTTCCATCTTAGAGTGATAGATGGTTATAAGGGTCAAATCTGTACTGCATGGCTGTGTTTTCTTCTGACCCAAGGGAGCACAGAAGTCCGTGTGATATGGTGGGACCCCATTGCAGAGAGCCAGGCAGAGGACAGTGGCTTGTGCCTCAGTGCCTCCAAAGTGGTGCTCCTTAGGGTCAGCAGCAGCCTTTACCTTTTGAACATGGGATGCCCGTATTGTAGTTCAGACCCAGAAGAATGTCTGCATCTTGCAGCCACTTTCCACTGCCTCCCCCTTTTTTTTCCCTAGGGATCCTCAAATCTGTGCTTGGGAGCTCATGGGTTGATAGAATTTGTCTGGCTCTCTTCAGCCTTCTGCCCAGTGGCCTGTTTGCGAAGGTGCCATTGGATGTATGTCAGGAATCCTGTTTTGGTGATGCTTCAGGGGCAAGCCAGTTGCGTTAAGGGTAGTTTGGTTGAACACGCCACGTGGCAAGAATGGTTGAACCCATCTGCTACCAGCTGCCTTTGGTCAACAGCACAGCTCTGCTGCCTCTTAGAGAGACACGGGAGATCGACCCACATACCAAACTGTGTGGTCCTGAAACTAAGCATTTGGGCAGGCAAATTCTGTTGGTTTGGCACTTTTAAGCTGTACACATGCCTACCCAGCAGCTGAGGCTGCCTAAACGTTCAAGTTGTAGTTTCTTTGGCTTTGCACTTCTATAAATATTCAACGATTGTACTTTTTTTCCTTTGCCCAATGAGCAGAAAAACAAAAACCAGTATTTTAAAAATTATCATCTTCAGGAGGACAGTGCAATACTTATGCTACAGGGATACCCACAAACTAGGATGGGTTGAAGTATGCTTAGCCCCCGGTTTGTGAGACCGAGGTCAAACGTGACATATTTCCAGATGACAGATTTTCAGTGTTGCTTTGCCAAACCACGTTACTAAAATTCTAGTTCTTTGTGCATCTGCACTATGGTTATTTGGGTTCCTGTTTGAAAGTGCCAGGGTGAAACCTGCTACATTTGTCATTTTGCATGGTGAGTGTAACAAAGCATGTGGTTGACATGACGGGATACTGGGTTTTGTGCAACTGCTCATGTTTTCTATTCATTTTCTTGAGTTTTTTACCCTTTCTCAGAGAAAGAGGCTTGGGATATTTGTGTAGGTGCCCACGAGTGGCTGACAGGAAAGGCATTTTGATCCTGGTTCTGTATTTGATGGTGCATAAGTGGGCTTACTGCTCCAAAAGTCAATAGTTAAGTCATAGATACTGTAAATCCTTAAGATGCCCAGGCTAGAACACATATATAAAGTTGGGAGCATAGTTGTGTTGAGGAAATTGTTCTGCACTTAAAATACAGACAGAAATACTTACTACTTACTCAGCAGCTTCTGCAATGTGTCGTGGAAGTGGTGGTAGGTCCCTAACAGGACTGCACACATGGAGATGCCGAGCTGGGTCTAGAACATGCACCAAAGTTTCTTGGACTTCCCCAAGTCACCAGGCAGAGAACATTGCACACTATCTTACCACAGGGTCCATACTTCCTATCTTCTTCCAACACGGGACTGGGCAGACTAGAGCCAGCCACTTGCTGCTTTCCTTGGGAAAACTGGCAAGTTGTCTAATGGAGAAACAAGAGTGACCAGAATGGTACATGTTATCAGATCAACACATGAGCAACCCATCAGTGTGAAATGGGGACACATGACTGAAGTGAAAGGGGTTTTTCTTGTAATTTGCCATGGGCTTGGTCATTACATGCACATGGCGAGGTCTCACTCCCACCTCACTGTTGATGGATGTGTTTTTTGGTTAATCCTGCAATGACAGTGTGTGAGTTTGTGGTCACTGAGGTATGGTTTTCCATGCTCTGCTAACACTTCACTTCCAATGAGCATAAAACTTCAGCTTCAACCAGGTATCTTAGTACCACAGGACTTCTCGATTTAGTTGAAATCACTTTGCAAGACCATCCAGAGTAAATACCCTAGACAACAGAACACGGTTGGTAATATGGAACATATGATTTATTTTATTTTTTTAACAAAGTGATCCGGGAAAATGTTTCCACGCTGACAAAAACAGAACAAATGTAGGTCAATGTCTGAAGGAGATGAAAGAAGCCAAGTGCAATGAGAGCCTATTGTTTCATGCTGACATATGCAGGAAGCTTGCGGAGAATGAACATCAAACCAAAATGTGAGGAAAAAAAGAATAGAAGGCATGAAAATCATCATACTCAAGAAAACAAAGAGATCAGAAAGTTAAGGGGCATGCTAAGAAATCTGCACTAGGAAGCTAAATAAATGAGTTTCACATTTCCCCTTTCTCCCTTCTCTTCAATTCTGGGTTTCTCTCTCCCATTTGTCTACTAGGTAACCTCTTCTTCCTTCCAGGAATACTTTGATTTTTTTTCCTTCCTATCCTGCAGATGCCAGGGCCTAGAGAGATCCAGATGGCAAGCAGACCAGCAGAAAATGTCTCTTCACTATTCCACTTCTCATCTTCCTCTCAAGTTAAACACATGAAAGGTCTATTGAAAGAACAGACAAGTCATATTTACTTTTTAATAAGTAAATTTAGTTTACTTATTTAACAGAAGTTAATCCACTGTTCAAACAGCTGGACTAAATATGAAGAAGCAATTTGGAGTCTAATTCTTTACTTTCATTCACCAGTCTTACATGGATGTATTTTCTTGGACTTCAGGGATGTTTTCCTGACTTGGGCAATGGGCATGAAGAATTGGACCTTCATGCTAATTATTTCTGCCACCCACTGTCATTTGGAAACATCTTCCATGGCTCTGGCCAGCCAGTGCCTTCCCTAAAATTTCAGAGTGGGTCTAGGTGACTTAACTCTGTTGTCAGTTCAGTGTAGAGAAAAAGTGATACCTTAACCAATGGTACTGCAAGATGAGGGAGTTACATCCTGGATTTTCACAGTTGAAGCACCAGTGCATTTTTTCCTATCAAATATTTCCTTTTCATATAGCTTTTTCTACCTCTGGTAATAGAAAAATATATCAGTCAGTGGGAAAACTGTCTGCCTAAATCTTGTGATACCCAATTGACTTGAGTTGTGTCATCCCAGGGCTGACCCAAGGGGGACTGCTCTTCTCACCGTACAAGTGTTCCCAGGATTGTCCTTTCCCATACCCTTCCTTAAATGGGCAGGATACCCAATTTTCACTCCATCTGTATAACGAAGGGCTCTTATGACAGCCTGATGGATGCTCTGTGTCTGTTCATTGTGAGCTCTGAATTCACGACACCATGAAATACATCGTCTGATGAGAGGTGTTACTGGGCCATTGCTATTCCTTAAAAGTTCAATAGCTTCTGACAGTAAAATTGTGAGCCCTAGCAAAGAACAAAAAATCTCCTATCTGTCATCCTTTACAATGTATAAAAATGAAGCCCAGATTTTTGGGTTATTTTAGGGCATAGGGTGATGATGACTGTTTCAATGCACTTAGTGATACATTTAAATTGGTGATTTATGCAGCCTGACATTGACTTTAATTTAGTTCATGTTACAAGTAAAGTAATTCAGTCCTTAATGAAGTGTACTCCATATGACATATTGAACATGGGATCTGACAATCAGTGGTTGAAAACCAGCCCAGGTTACATTTTCTTTTGTCACTGGAAGTGGTCTGACAGTTCATAAACTTAAACTGAGGCATGCTGACCTGTCAGTCTCTCTGAAGTATGGTGCTGAAGACTGAGAGACCTGCATTGAAATAAACTTTTCTCATCCTTTCAATGGAAAAGGAGGGAAAAAAACCTACACATGAGCTGTGTTATACAGATAAGAACATTGTAACATGAACGTGTGTGTTTATTTAGTTTTCTGCTATGTGAGTATATAGGAAAAAAAAAAGGATTGTTAACAAAGATTTGCTCCCTGACCTATTCAAACCTTTCGATTGTGTAGTATGAGAGTGAAAGAATTTGATACACATTTTCCTGAACAAATGGATCTAGCTCTGAAGTAGTATAAATGATGCTTGCTTCAGCTCTTACAGGGGATTCAGAGAAAGGTTGTAGGGTAGGCGATGGGAAGCACAGCCCGGCTGGCTTTGGGAGAGGTTCCGGCGGGGGGTGGTTGGGTGGCTTTACGTGCCTGCATTTCAAAGGAATTAACAGAACAGCTCTGAACTGTAAATATGCAAATCTTTTTAACATTTGTGTTAATAGATCTGTCCTTGTTTGCATACGGAGAGGGAAGCAAAAGTTTTGAGTGATTCCAGGAGGCAACGTTTAAAAATGAGAAGGTCTGCTGCAGTCCAGGTTAAGTCACAGCTGTGTTGTTTCTCAGTGCAAAAAGTTGACTGAAAGTAACATGGCAAGGGGTTTTTTTGTGTGTGCAAGGCTGGTTCAGACACCTACATCGTCTGTTTCTTTCCTTCTTCATTTTACAAAGCTGTAAAAGGATGCTTTTACTATTTGAATGTGGGGTTTGGGGGAAAGAACAGAGGCAAGAGAGGGACCTTGGCTTCTGGACCAGTTGAAAATTATATCTTTTCCCCTTTGAAAACTAAATAAATAAAAGGGGGAAAAGGACAGATGTTATGTCACCGAGTGTTTTCTGGGAAGAAGAGGACAAATGAAAGGACAGAAATAAAAAGTCATAGTAAGGGAGAACTTGTCAGTTAAAAGCATGTCTGTTCTACAAGGGAGGAGTGTGGGAAAGATGTTACCTTGGGTTAAAATAGCCCTGCGACCGGACAGCCTGGGTTTTAAATCTGCCTAACATGAAATTATCCCAAACTCCACCACCAGCTTAAAATCTAGATGCTAATCTAGATGCTAAATAAACCACTCCCCTTGCCAAAGCTACCTTGATTTTATTGATATCTTACCCCCAGGTGAGGTACCCATGGTAGCCTGCCTGCCTTGCAAACTAAATAGTTCGCAGCATAGAATATTTTGTGCTGGAGAAAGACAGGATCATGGGCACCGCAGTAGGAAGTAGCTTGTTTTAAACAGAGGGAGAACAGATGGATAAAATGGGTTTTCCACCAGAGCAGGAGCCACTGCTGGTAGCCCAAGAGGTGAACTGCAGGTCTGAGCTCACCTGGTGCGATGGGACGACGGGTTCAGACTTAAGGGCAGTGTTGCTGGTCAGAAGAAATAGAGGTGAATTTATTTAAAATAGGAAGCATGCTGCTCACTTTTGTACTTAGACCAAGTAACTCTTGATTTTTATATTTTTTGGGGGTGTACTGAGCAGCCTCAGTGCTTCTTGGCTAGGAATGGAATAGGATTTACACTAGGGAAAACTGGCAAAAATCATCAGCTTGGAAATATTCAAGGAAAAAGGAACTCTTTAACAAAAATTAATAATAATAAAATACAGTGAAAGCTCCTCAACTTTCAGGGTTGTATAAATGCTAGTGAATACTCATTTGATCTTTTGCCTTAGGATGTACACAGTGCAGACATCTGATATCTTTTTGTTTTCATAACTCTGCCTAAGAAATTGCAAAGAATAGCAGGGGGCAGGCAGGGGGGACCCATCCTCAAGAGTATGACATCTTATTTTAACACTGGGCATGACATGGATTCAGTTTTCTTTTCCAAGAAGGAAAATGCAGTATCGTACATTGGTACTAAACTGGAAAATGGTCTAATCACTGATATTTGGACTATTTGTGCATTTCTAACCAAATAGCTAATTGATCAAGGGAGGGATGTTTGACTTTTTGGTGGAGGACATGGTAATTAAGCAGAAACAAAATACTTCACAAAAAAATAAAACAATCCCAGGAACAGACCACATAATCATAGGTTCCAGCTTAGCCCAGCACTATACAATTTCATATTTGATTTATTATGTTTTAGCCTGGGAGCTTCAAAAGTGTCTAAGAGTTTGATAGGCAAACCCCAATGAGATTTTCCTGGCTCCTTTGAAAATTGCAGGAATTTTCTATTTACAGCATCACTAGTGATCAATGGAATTTTTGGGACAGTTCAAGTAATATTAAACAGGCTGAGTTTGCTCTTTATGAATTAGTCTGGTGTTTACTCAGCAGCTCATTTTTCATCGAAGCACAGTATTAAAATTTCACTTGTTTGTTATAGGGTTGTCAGAATGAATTCTATTTCCAAAAATATACATTTCCATCTTGTCGTACCCTTCTTTTCCTGCTGTAGCTAAGGTTATGTCAACACTCCCAATGTAAACCCCCTCATTTCAAAGATTAGTAATGCTGGCATCATCAGTCCAGACTTGAGCGTAGCAAAAACATAAAATAACCTCTCTAGGAGCACATTTTGAAACTATTGTTTTCAGCACCTTTGCCTTTTGTGTTAAGCATGCTGTACAGAAAGCAAGTTGCATTCAAGCTCTGTTGCAAAGTTATACTTAAAAGGAGGAAATTGTGCAGATCTTTGTATTGTCACTACATCATTAAACCATTTGCATCTCAGAAGCTTAAACTGGCTGCTCTGCTAAGATTTAAAAATTAGCCCCTGCTCAAGCTCAGTAAGTTTTTCCGTAGCGTTGTTTACCACCCATAACCATAGTAACATCACAAGGGTCCATGCCAGGGCTCTTGGATGGTGTATTCTTCTCACTTGTTGCCATCTTTTGGGTCCTCCTATAATATATACATTTAAAGCAAGTATACAGCTGTGTATTTGCTTGATCTGGAAATGTTTTGGCATCTCCCATGGAAAAATAAGGGCCAAACCCTGGGTAAGGCTTAGGAATGCCAATGCAGTCCTGCAGAGTTCATTGTTCACTCCTCCTTCCCTGTCTCTCTGGTTTCCTATCATTGAATCAGGCTGAGCTGGAACAAGATAGTGAGGCTGCACCTCAAATCCTGTGTTTCGTTTGGGCCCCTCGTTGCAAGAAAGACATTGAGGTGCCGGAGTGAGTTCAGAGAAGGGCAATGAAGCTGGTGAAGGGCCTGGAGCACACGTCTGAAGAGGAGCAGCTGAGGGAACTGAAGTTGTTTGGCCTGGAGAAAAGGAGACTGAGGGGAGACCTTATTGCTCTCTACAAATACCTGAAAGGAGGTTGTAGCAAGGTGGCAGTCAGCCTCTTTTCCCAAGTAGTAAGTGATAAGAAGAGGGGAAATGTCCTCAAGTTGTGCCAGGGGAAGTTTAGATTGGATATTAGGAAAAATTGGTTCATGGAAAGGTCTATCAGGCACTAGAACAGGCTACCAAGGGAAGTGGTTGAGTCACCATCCCTGGAGGTGTTTAAAAGATGTGTAGATGTGGTACTTAGGGACATAGTTTAGAGGTGAACTTGGCAGTGCTAGGTTAACAGTTGGACTCAATGATCTCGAAGGTCTTTTCCAACCAAAGTGATTCTATGATTCTCTAAGATGGAGATTGGCATAGTTGTAATAGCTGAGTGCCTGAGAAAGAAGGTGTCAAAGCACTGCTGAGCTGCTGCAAGGATTATCTTCACAATGCACTTGGTTGCACATTCAAATGTTTTTTGCAAGATGGAGAGCTCAAGAGTTGGCCATCCAGTGTGGCCTGGGTTTCCCTCCCATTATAGGTGATAAAAATGGTTCATCATACAGCTTTGGTCTATATGCAAGATTGCATCTTAACTTCCACAGTCAGCAAGAAAGCGCTGTCCTTCCCTGCCTGCCAGAAATAACTTGCCCTTGGTGTATGGACTGAAGGGGGTCTTGTACAGGCAGAGAGCCTGGTGGTCCTGTGCTCTGCATGTACTCAACTACTCAGGTGGATTTTCCACAAAAATGGATTAAAAGATTCTGGGAGGGTGGAAGTAAATATGGCATGGTGACGAACATGTCAATGATTTCTAATGTTTCTGTCGTTCTAATTACCAATAAACTGGGGTCATACCATTAGCGCAATAAGAGCTAGGGGAAGGAACACCAGATACTGGTACAGACCTACCTTGAAAAGACATCAGAGGCAGCACAGCAAAGTATCATGGATCTCGTATCCAGCTCAGTTATGGCACTAATGGCTGGGTCACCAGGCCTTCCTTCTGCAGCCCCTAGCTTCCAGGGGATGGTGAAACCATAAAATAAGAGAATGGCTTTTAAAGGAAGGAGGTGGTGATTGTGGCCTCTGGTGCCATCAGCAAAGGTTGAAGAGGAGAGTGGTACAGCAAAAAATGATGCTTCAGGTCAGAGGATGGTTAAGCCCACGAGGAAATCCTGGTCTTGAATACATCTAATCAGCAATACTTGGAAAAATGATGGAAACTGCAGGTGAGGCTGCTGAAATGCAAAACATTCCTGGGAGCGAGGGAGCAGTAATATTTCAAGGTGAAGTGGGAATGTGTAGTCGTGAAACTCTAAAAGTGAGTGCTGCAGGAAAGCAAAAGCTTGTCAAATACCTGGAGGCTCAGAGAAAAAAAATCGTGGGAGTTGGCAATTCTGAACATGATTAACTTGCACTGGGGGAGAGGATGCCGCCTTTGGTTTGTATGAAACCTCTTTTTAGATAGCTTGGATGTCTAATCTGAGGAGAGCAGAAGCAGCCACCTCTGATGAGATTTACCACCAAGGAGCTGAGCAGGATCAGACTTTGTGGTGATGCGGACCCACCTCTGTAGGCACCAGACTGAGCCTGTCACCTCATACAAATGTGCTTCTGAAGAACAATCTGGTTTTTGAACTTTCCTGTTTGCCTTCCTTTCTTTTCTTATTATTGTTTTAAGTCCAAGATGCCTTTTTTAGATGTTCTTGACTGAGGCATACCCAGTGTTTTGAATGCCATGCCTGTAGTCTCTGTGATTTTTGCATGACAACAGGATTACATTTAAACAATTAATTAACGTTTGCTTGACCACTTTTATCCAATTTCTTTCTCCAGCACATAAAAGAGAACCTGACATAAATTTCTCTTTCAAAACAATTGACTTAGCAACTGCTGACCTTCTGTTCTGTCATTCCGAGGATTGATTGGATATTGTTGAATTGTTTCATTCTGCAGTAATTAAACATAAAATTAATTATGCTAGTAACCTATTATTTCTTTGAACCAAGGACTAAGTCATTTGTTTTTGCTTGGTTACTCTGCAGGTTCTGACATCAGACAGCAAAACCTTGCTGTTAGAAACAAACTAAACAGTATAAAGGGAGCAATTTAATAACCAAAATATAATATAAAGACTTCTAATTTCCGTATGGCTGGCCTATTGCATTAGGTTAATATAATTTGATCTATAAATCTTTTAAACCTTATGATTTTGTAATTTAAGCATTTCCTGGATGGCTAATCACGCAGGGAAAGAATAATAATAATAATAATAAAAAAACCAACCCAACCTAAAACAAAACATGAGCCAAAAACATACCTTAAAAGTAGATTAAAAATATTAGATAGGAGGAGCATTTGTAGAAGATTCAGTGAGCTCTAGGATGGCTGAATATTTCTGGGGATTGCTGCTTATACAAGTCTGTCTGCATTCAGTCTGATGCTGATGCAGAATTTCCTTTGTTATGATGAAAGCGTTGTTAGATATGTTTACATTGCTAGTATTTGGTGTAGAAAGAAATATCAGAATGACAAGTTGATATTATCAAAATGTATGTGCTCATGGACACCAAAATAGTATTTTGTGGTTTTCATTAGCACAGCCCATATTAATTTAATTAACATGATTGAAAGTTATATCATACCATGAGGCAGATACTGAGCCCTGGCTTATTACTCACCCATGGGCTATAAATGCTATGGCTGACAAAAAGGGTGCATGTTTGTACATGTGTATGTTCCTAGTTACAAGTTCACTTATGCACTTTGCCCCAAAGTGTGTAGGGATGGTGTGATGATAATAATGTAGAAGTCAGAATTGGGGGTCAGAAACAGAAATGGGCAACCAGGTAGCTCCAACAGAAGGTCGATTTTTGGCTGGGCTGGGTACCAAGGTCCATGGGATAGTGGTTGTTGTCTTCCAGGCTTACCAGGCTCTTCGTGGGACTCTGCCTCCAGCACCGGCATCACCTGGGAGGTTTTACACTTCAGGTTGGAGCACTGCAGACAGAAAGCCTTTGATTTTTGTGGCTACCAATATGACTCTTGGAGGTGGCTTTGAAGGTCAGCACTTCACGTCCTGACTCCAGTTGCTACTAGCAGGGCCATTGGCCAGGTTTTGACGCTGTGTGGGGGCAAGGACACCCGAGGAAACATTTCTATGCCTTTGCCTCCCTGTTCTTTTAGGCAGCTGCCTGCTTTGCTTGTATGGAGAGCCAGCTCTGATGAAGATCTTGTGACGTCTCCAGGTTTCTCTGTGTATGTTTCTTTCTTTTCCTGTCCTTTTTCACCTTAGAACAATTTTTGCTGATAGCTATCTTTTCATGATGCTTGAATGTCTCTGGTGTAGAGCTAAACTCTTCTGCTGTGACAAGGCATATGTCAGAGATGTGGGAATCTTGGACACAAATGATTTTTTAATTATATGAATCCACATAGCCTGTTGCTGAAAGATGAGGTGGGCAAGACAGAGCAATACTTTACCGACCAAACACAGATACCAATATATGAGCCCTTTGTTCTCATTCCCCTGCCTTAGGGCAAGTAATACACTCAGGTCTGTGGACATTGAGCCTAATTTGATCCCACTTACCCCCGTGAAACTATATTGACTTTGGTGGAGACACTGTTTTCCACTGCTATAAATGAGAGCTAACTAGTTTTTCAGGCCAGTAGCTGTTATCACTCGGGTTAAGAGCAGCAGATAGAAGCAAGGGCTGCCTGTTCATCATCCGCTGAGAAACATCTGCTTTGTGGGTATGTCTTTCAAGGCTCATTTTCCACCTTGGTGTGGAGGAATTTTGGCTAACGAGTTGTGTTTCAAGTGTCTTAGCATTTCTGTGGGAGCGGTTTGAATAAAACCCTGCCGCTAGCTCATAGTTCAAGCGTGCCGTCTCACTGCCTGCAGGAGCAACATGGAAATATTTCTGGAGAATTCTGTTCCCTAATAATCTGGCTGTTTTTCAAGGCTTTGACCTGTGCTCAGTCAGTGTGAGATCAGTCATCCCCATCCATACTAAAGGGTCTTCGGTCCTCCCCAAGCTCTGTTGGGTCCTATCCATTCCAGACCCTGAGCTCCGTCTGTGCAGATGCACCCTGCTCCCTGCTTTTTAACCTTACAGCTTTATTTGAAGCTGCCCCTTGGGGGTAGGCTGAAAGAGGATGTTACTCTGTAACTCCTCATTTACGATTTTTCTGTGGAAAAGGCTGGCCTGGACTCTTTCTGTCTGCCTGGAAAGTCACTGTTCTAATTTAATTCAATAAATTAGATTCTCAAGCCCTATCCTTACCAGGAGAGAATTGCAGGGACCTTTTCCAGCATCCTCAGTGGACATTGGTGTCCACATTTTTTTCCTTGGAGCCTTTAAGTATTTTTTTTTTAGCTTAAGCAATGTTTTTCGGACATGTGATAGATGAGGAAAATATTTTGCAGCTTTTGTATCTCCATCTCAAGAGCTGTCTCTTATGCCTAGAGCACCTCTTACATTGCCAAATTTTGCACCATGGGGCTGTGAAGGGCTTCATGTTCTTTTCCCAAATACTGTAGCCCAGGCAGCGTTTTTCTTGATATATTTTCAGCCTCTGGCCTTGGCATGTGGAAGGGTATGACCCTGATGTTTCCTTCTGCTCTCAACCCTCAAGAAGTCAACCAGAAGGGCATATAGAAATTAATATTGTGTATCCTTGTGCCCACATCCACTGCACACACTGTTCCACACCAGTCTGTCGCAGCTGCCTGTTAACAGCTTAACAATGAGTTATGCTTTCCAGCTGACTACTGCTGGTTATATACCTTGAGTTATTTTTCATGGCCAGACCTTCTGAAACTCCTCTTGGTGTCTTGATGATGGGATGAAGAGAACGTGTTAGAAGTTTCCTCACATGGAGTCACTTGCTACTCCTTATGGAACATTTATGGCTTTTAGGATAAAAGTTCTGATTCTGCTGCTGACCTGGCCCTGATTAGAGGGGCTACTCTGGATCCTCTCCTATGGAGGACTGGAACACCTCTCCTATGACGACAGGCTGAGAGAGTCAGGGTTATTCAGCCTGGAGAAGAGAAGGTTCCAGGGGGACCTTATTGCAGTCTTTCAGTACTTAAAACTAGCCTATAAGAAAGATGGAGACAGGCTTTTTAGCAGGGCCTGTTATGAAAGGACAAGGGGTAATGGTTGTGAACTAGAAGAGGGGAAATTCAGGCTGGACATGAGGAAGAAATTTTTGACACTGAATGTGGTGAAACACTGGCCCAGGTTGCCTAGAGAGGTGGTAGATGCTCCATCCCTGGACACATCCCAGGCCAGGCTGGATGGGGCTCTGAGCAACCTGGTCGGGGTTAAGATGTCCCTGCTCATGGCAGGGGTTGGACTGGATGAGCTTTGAGGGTCCCTTCCAACCCAAACTATTCTAGGATTCTATGATCCTCTAGAGCTCTTCCAGGAAGAAAAATTTGAATGAAGGTAAGCATGTTGCAGAGGTCAGAAATGGAGGAGAACACAGACCACTAACTGATTTTTGGCAAATATACATCAAAGGAGGACTAGGTAGTAGTGCATACGATTAAATTTGTGGACCCCTACAGCAAAACCTCAAAGGAATTGACTGAAATTAGCAAGAATAAAAGGAATAAAGTCTACTAAAGTGAAAACTACCCCTTGTTTTCCATGTCTTCCTGAGTTTTATGTGGCAAACTTCTGCGTCTCTGGCCAATTGAGAACACTGCCCATATCTCATCTCCCGCAGAGCGGATGGACTGTGACAGTGCATGGGACAAGTGGTGGTGTTGTCCTACACTTCTCCTCTTCCCTGGCCAACCATTGCTGATTACTGCTGACCAGGCAGACCTTTGATCTCACTCCACTGGGGCTGTGTATTTACCACTGAATGAAGCTGGGATAGGGCAATTAAAACTGGAACTCAGTAGGAAGGTAAACAGGTAGGAGAGCAGTAGTAATGGTTTAAGAGCAAGCAAGTAGTAATTTCTATAAATTTTCTAGCAGAAATTGGGACTTGATTTTTGTTGTTGTTGATTAAATGGTAGCATGAAAATATTGGCCATTATGAGAGTTGAGTTTTATGTAAGAATAATGTCTACAGATACACATTCTGGTCAAGCCATCTGGTGTTTAGACCTCTTTATTGCACCAGGTTTCAACAGCACAACCCTGTTCAGATCAGGTGTTTTGCTTTCTTACTTTCTGGACCTAGTTTTCTTGCTTGTTCTAGTGGGAGCCCATGTTTGGCTCTTTTTAGGAGCCCCATACCAACCCTCAAACACAGGGCTGTACACCTTCATGCAGCATGCCCAGCCACTGCAGGTCTCTGCAGGGACTCCCCAAGAAGTGTTAGTATTTAAAAGCACACACAAGGTGCCAAAAGGGTTACTGAAGAGGGCTAAAATATGTTCTAACTTAAGGTCATGCCTTTAGTCTTAAACAGGACCATTCCAAAAAAAAAAAAAGGAGCTGATAATTTTCCTGTTTGGGACTTTGGCTGGTTTCCTGTAACAATAAAAATATAGCAGTCGACATATAGACAGCTGAGTATATACACGCTTGTATACTGCCCTCTGACACAAACATTAATGTCTTATATAGATCTTTGAGGTTCTTTTAAACATCTAGTTACATTTTAAGGTCATGTCCTCAGAGGTCATTGATGTAAGTGTATTTGTAGAAAGAAACAAACAGCTCATTGAATTTGGTTTCCCATTTTAACATACATCAGTTAAATTAAATACGCAATGTTATAATGTCTGGCAACAAACCCATTTTCTGATGTATAAAATTTGACTTTTCCCCTCTGTGTTTATGTCATAGCTAATACACAAAGATAAAGTGCATATACTATACTCTGCATATTTACTGAACTTTGGCAAGTCACTAAGAGCCAGTACTCAAATCAAATTAGAACCACCCGATTTATAAAACACCCTTCTAAACTAATCTTATTATATTAAAAGGGAACTCTAGGCTGATACAAAGCCAATCAATAACTCATGCTTCCCACTGTGGAGAAAATATCAACTATCCCTTTCTAATCTTTGTGTTCTGTCACCATTGCAAACGTGTTGTGAAAAGCTGCCCTGGTGTGTTACTTAAACAAACAGTGTAAATGCACCCAAACAAGAATAATCTTGCTGCATGCTTATTTTCTCTGCAGGCAGCTGAGTATGAGGGGGGTCTTAGTTTTGTAAAGGGATCTACTCCAGGTAATTCAATTGATCCTCCAATTTGCTTATATTCCATTTGTAGCTGGCATTACATTTTTTTAGCATGATTCTGCAGTCACCTAGTAACCCATGTGCCTCAGTTTCACTGAAAGGATTACGTATATTGGGAAAGCATGGTTAGCCTTTGTTTAAATGTTTGTATTCTGAAAAGATCTCCCATATTCCTTCCAAAACTGCATTTGTTTGGGAACAGTTCATTACCTGTGCAGGATAAAATGCTTTCTGGTCTTCCAAGTTTTTGGAGAGCAATAGAAAAAATTAGTGAAGTTTTGGGGGGCTGGGAGGTACAAAGAAATCTTGACCCCCCCCCTTTTAAATTATCACATGAAAAACTAAATTTGTAGTATATAACTTCAAGAGTCTTACTGGTATCACCATTTATTCCTTGTAAACAGTACAGGAAGCCTGGTGTAGTAGGTTCTGAATAAGAGAATAGCAATTCACTAATTTCCCTTTAAAGACTAACAGAGACTTCCCAAACACAGCTTTGGCACACTGCTTAATTCAGTTGCTCCATGCTTTTATGAAGGTTTATTGACTATATAAGGATCAAATAAGGGGTAAGCTGAAATCAGAAACACAGTATTCATTCATTTAACTCTGCTATAGTAGAGCAAATTCAGGGTGACTCAAGGGACACAATGTCTTGTAAAACATATGTACTTAATATAAGGGTCATAAAACTTATTAAATTAAAAGCTAGGTTAAAAATAGGAAGAAAATTTATGCTGCTGTCTAAAATAGCAATAATTTCCCTTTGGCCTTTCCCTTTCTTTCTAATATGGGCTCTAGATTTTTTGAAAAATAGTCAACTGGTAAAATCTTCATTCTTCACAAGTGAATGCAAGTCACTATACCAGGTGAATTGCATGACTAATAATATAGCACAATAAATAGAGAAGGGGGGCTACTGCCAACTGGAAGGGTATATTGCATCATTGTTGACCACACATGAAAACCTGTAGGCGTTCATTTACTATTTAGGAAGAGACAGTGGGTCGCTCTTGGCCTAAAGAGCACAATGGAAAGCCTTTTTGGCCATGAACTAAGGTTGATGAAAGCAGAAATTCCCTTTCATCGCTCCACAAAGATGCCCCGTTGCTGGTGGGATGCCAGCCAGGATGCTAGAAGAGCCTCTCATGTGAATGTTGAAGGGTTACTTGAACAAGTGCTCCAGGGGCTGTGAGACACCAAGAATCTCCTCCTGTCCTTGACAGATGTATCAGCAAAACTGAAGTGCTCAGATGAAGTCAATGTAATTATCCTGCAGTCCTGCAGAATGACATCAAAATTTAGCTCCTTCGATCAAGGCAACCATTTTCTATTAGAGATGTTGGGGAGGTGGGGTGGAAATAAAGCATTGTGACCTAAATCCTCCTCTCTAACCTCTAAGAAATCAAAGTGATGCTGGGCCATCCTTGACTTGTGACACTATCCAGATCATTCCTAGCTGAGAGCCCCTGTAATGTTTGCTCAATGGCATAAGTTGTTCAGGAAGGATGCAAAAAGCTCATGTGTGCTGGAATTTAATGCTTTTTCAGTCCCTTCTGGTCTATGAAACCACATAATCATGGTTTTTCTGTTGTTTTCTGAATTAAAAAGAAATAAATCCCAGAGTACTGAAATATTTTACTTTTTTAGCAACTATTTTTTCTGTCTTGGCCAAGGTGAGCTCGTTCTTCCCCCATGCATGTCTGTTTTGTTGCTGTTTGCTGTCTCCTTTCTGGGTTGTTTTTGCACCATGGGATAACACAATCATCCTTGATTCTGATCCCCTGTGTGCTATGAACATCTACTTTTTTTTTTTTTGCACGCTGTTTAAACAGTTCTGCGCCCAAATCTGTCACCCGTGACCTCATTAAGTTGCATTTAATCACACAGGGATGCCCATCAGGCCTAACCCCATCATTTCCTGAGGAATTTTCCCCTGATTTACTTAATAGCTCTCAAGCACTAAGCTGGAGACCTCCGGGTGCAGTTCCCTGTGCATGTTGGGTTACTGGCATTTATACTGTGTTTTAAATAAACAGTGTTTTGCAGGCACGCTTGTTTTGAAAAATAAACTTCTGGGCAGAAGGAGCTAGTTCACATCAGAGCCAGATTGGTAGCGATTTGGCTTTACCCAGCAGATGGGAAGAGGTCAGGCTTTTTTTTGGTGAGAGGGAGAAGTCACGCTTCCCCAAATAATACCTAGGATTTCACACCCCCCCAGGGAGAAGTCTGAAGTCAAGGTGCTGGCTTTTCATGGGGGTGCTTTGGGAAGGACGGCATGGTAGCATCCCTGAAGTGTGGTCCTGGGACACCTCCAGGGGCATCCCAAACTTACCATGATCTCCAGCTTCAGAGAACATAGCTTTGTCTCTTTCTCACCCCTGTCTTCTGCTGGGGATGTGTTGGCCCACCACCTTCATCCACCTGTCAAAAGGCTTTCAGAGTTGGGCAGGTCTTCTGTGTGTGTCAATGTTTTTTTTCTCCCTAAATTGAAGGTATTTTTAGAGAAGTGAAGGTAGGAAGGCTAATTGTGTCTGTTTTTTCTCCAGGACTTTCTATGTGGTTATCACAAATCACTAGACACTGGCAGTGACGAGGCCCCTTTGACTGCAAGTCCTGCGTTGAGTTAACCAAGGGTGGACATGGACAGTGGTGGCAGCTTGCTGGGACAGCAACAGGACAGCTAACTTCAAGGTTGTTGTGGTTTCCCTGCTAATTCTGAGCTGGATTTGGGCTACCTCAGGCAGAGCTGCCCTGACAGATGGAAAGCCTGAGCAAAGCTGCAAAGTGGTGTTTGCAAAATGGTTGTCTGAGAAGTATGAGATGAAGATCCTTCACGCTCGGCATCACCAGGTATGATTTTGTGTATACATATAAAAATATATACACGTGTGTGTGTTATCCAGTGGTTTGTTTCTGAACGTTCTACTTTTAGGACCACCACTGTGTCCTAGTGTTGCATCCTCAGTTTTGCATTTGGTCTTTCACAAAAGACACTAAGCTTGGCAGCACAATGTGCAGCCGGTTAAATTAATGCAAGTATTTTACTGAGAGAAACATTTCCCCCATGCAGTGTCTTCCACATTATGTTACTTTCCTGCAAGAGAGATCAGCTTGATCTCCAGCCTCCGAGTAGCACCTTGTCCTGACATTTGCAGGAGGATGTATTTGAGAGCTGACCTTTCAATCCTGCTGGTAGGATCACAACGCATTCACCTGCACCATGTTCGGTGCTGTTTCTTCTCTATTATGGAGCTGGGCCACTGTGATGGAAAATGGCAACCACATCACTGCCCCTCTTTTCAACTATGGAGACAATTTGTTAGATGGATAAGATGAAACAACACGCAGTTGTTTCATTCTCTTTGGTTGTTCTCAATAGCTGCCATCATCTAAAATCACTACTGAAGTCACGCCTGCTCCGTGGTACCTCGGGAGGAGGTTTGTAATGATGGTTCTGATGGAGCCAGGTAGGAGGTGTGGGTGCTGTCTTGCTTATCAGATCAGAGGCAGTGTGTCAAAACAAGGTGTTCAAACTTCTGAAGATACAGTCCTTTGAGAGCCCTGGGGCTGGGCTACAATACGAACCGTTTGTCCGTGGAAAGGGTCACCAATTAATTAGCAGTTTTATTTAAAAAAAAAATTAAACTGGCAGCCCTTCTGAAATTTAAGCACATTGTTCATGGTGTAATTATAGATGAAATATTAGAGAAGTGGACTAATTACACACAATGCACTTGAGCCCAATTAAAATAGCATCTGCAGTGAACGTAGGGGTATTCTCTTTTGCTAATAAGAAATACTTTCTTAACAACAGAAAATAAAATAGCTAAATTGGATATGCAGTTGAGATTATAAATATCCTATTAGCATATAAAATGAGGATTAACCTTATTTAATCACTGCTTGCTTGATCATCAAAAGTCATGTTTCACCTCTATAATGTAGCTGTATCCTCTCTGAAAAAAAAAAAAAAAAAGTAGCATATTAATAAATTTAGCTAATTAGATGCTTTTTCTCATCTGCTCAAAGGAGCTGCTAGAGCAAACCGGCTGCCCCTAGCCACTTGGCTCTTCCTCATCTTAGGTGAAATTTAAGATTATTTTCAGGCAGGACCTATTGGTGAAGATGAAGGGCTTATCATATAGATTCGTATATGGAGTTCTGGCCTGTATGGCTTAGCAAGAGCAATCATATCAAAGGAGAGTTTGAGACGTGAAGCTGATGGGGAGGATAAAAGAGATAGGAAAGAAGAAAAGGACTTAAATCATGGATTTTATCCCCTGCAAAGTAAAGCTCTGCCTAAATATCACCATGCGAGGACCCATTCTAATTTCAGCTTATTGACACAGGGTGTCAGGACAACTTGGTTTACCCTGGGTCTGTCACTGTTGCTGTCCCCAAAAGCCAGCTGGCACTTGGAGGATGCTGCGCTGCTGGTGCAGCCGGGAGAGGTGCTACCCACCAGCTCTGTGAAAGGTGGCCAACGGGGCCAGAATGGCAAATGAAATGGTCTGACCTCCAACCTTTTCTAGGTTGGATTATTCAGCTGGTCTGGTAGGCACAAAAGGAAGAGAGCAGCTCTGAGCAAGAAGGCAGCTTTGAGTCAATTATTTTGGAATATTTTTGGACAAGACCTGTAGGAAATGAGCCCTCTGGTATACTGCCTGCCATATTCGAGGATAGCTTGACAGGTTTTGGAGCTGGTCTTATTGATAGAGTTGTTTTGGCTCTGGCTCCATCACGCTGCCCCTCCGCCAGGTCTCTGTGTGGCACAAAATAGAGGCAAAGCAACGGTGGTGCAGGAGCTATCTTATAAAATACATACACAGTTTGATCTAAACCCATGCATCCTTGCTCCCTGTTTGTGTCCTGTTCCCATTAGCATCCATGTGAGGTTTCCTGTCACGAGGGCCAGTGGCTGATAGCTTGCAGAAGCAGAGTTTTAAATGTGCCTGTTGAAGTATTCCCAGAGGAAAGGCTTGAGCAATACCATCCTCGCTGGGCTGAAGCAGGGCCCCGCAGCACTGAGGCCACACGTTCAAGGACTGGTAGCTGTAATATGGGGCTCTTGGCTCCTTGGCTGGAGGTGAATGTTACCCTCTGTGACTTGCCTCAGCATTACCCCAGCCTAGGGACTATTTCAGCTTTGCTTTGACTGCGTGTCTTCAGCTTTGGTCCAAGTGTGGACATTGCTCTTAAAAAAAGAAAAAAATAATTAAAAAAAATCCAAAGGCCAGCCCAAAACGAGCCCAGGCCCAGTCTCTCTAAATGCTTGATACTGCAATGCTTAAAATGAATAAAGTGGTTGTCTCAGCCATAGCAATCATGCAAATGGGGATGGAGGCATGGAAAGGCCTGTATTTATTTGCAGGTCCTCATTGTGGATTGTCCCCCACCGAGCTACACTGAAGCATCAGCTGTCCTCTGTCCTGGCCCTGGGCAGAAGTGTGAATTTTCCCCTCGCTTCCACAAACACTAGTCAAGTGCACCAAGGGATGGTGGCTCTATTTATCGTATTCAAGGAGCCACAATTGGATGTTTCGCAACAAACTGGGCTCAGCCTGTGATTTACAGTAATGGGGAAGAGTCCTCTGCTGGCATGGCCCTGGTGTTGCCAAGTCTTTTGATGGTTGTAATGATTTTTCCTTACTGCCACAGCGCCTGGAGCAAAGTGTTCATAAGCATTTCAGCTTTTTGTTGTTGTTGTTGTTGGTAGTGGCAGTGGAGGGCTTTGTTTTCTTGTATTAAGAGCAGCTTTCCATCCCTTAGGGCAGAACAAAAGAGCTTGGAAGCATGTTCTCAGTGTCCCCACAAAGACTCAAAAGGCAGTAGGATTTTTTTCTTCCTTTTTTTTTTTTTTTTTTTAAAGACACCCTCAGTTTGTTTTCCCACATTGGTTTAAGGCGCTCTGCCATGAGTCCATCTCTTTTCTTGCCTGATTCATGGATGCTGGCGATGGGCAGTAGTACCAGAAGCAGCAGCAGCCACCTCCGTGCAGCTCCTCCTGAGCTCTGCAGGACAAGAGGTGAGGAGACTACTGAATTAGGTCTGCAGAGTGATTTGGGCTGACACGGTAGACATACATCTTTTGTTGCTGTTGTTCCCATCTTCAAATCTTATTTACTATTTGTGGTTTTAGGATTTAATAGAAACTTTTCTCTCACCTGGTAGGACAGGGTTAAGGGAACCGAAGTGTGAACACACCTTTAAATATTAAAATCAAGCTTACGATCCTATTTCAGTTCTACTCAAAACTCCCTCCTCCAGTGACTCCTAGCAGTGGCAGAGGACACCTTCTCATTTGTGGCCTGCCACTTTCTCCCTCCTTTGCTTTTGGTCCTAGAAATCACATTCAGCTAAACCCTTCAGAGAAACACAGGAGGCAAATTGAAAGTGACTGGGAATAAAATAGACTTTGCCACGCGGGGGGATTTGAGGTGTTGCACTGTCAGGGAGGGCTGTGGGTGAAGTGACTGAATCCAGAAACATATGGAGAATGGAAAGGTCTGCGGGTGATCATAACATCAAAACCATGAAATAAAGTCAGCTGCCCAAGGTAGAAATGCAAGTTCAGGAACTCCGCTGCAAAGAAATGAAGGGAAATACAAAAGGGAACATGAAACATTTTTCTGGCTTTCCTGGCTATTCATGCCACGGGAAATCTCTCTTTGGGCTCTGGGTTTAAATTGTTTATGTTTTATTTTACTGCTGCTATACTCTTAAATCATGGTAATATTCCTAAGCATAGAAAAGATAACTCCAGTTTCTGTGGCAGGAGAGTTAAACTGCTTTCAGTGTAGCTGCAGCCAAAATCCTTCCTTTTTTTCCCCCATCATGAGCATCAATGCATTAGGCAAACTCAACAATAATAGCAGCTTCTTGCCTTGTCAAGTGGGCCAAAGAGTTAAAACAAAACGAAACTGGCAGTTGACTTTTATCCATTTACATCCAATTAAGAGTAACTCTCGGAGTTGTTTTTCCTGCAAAGAGGGAAAGTTTGGAAAATAAAAAATCCCCAAGTGCCACAACTATGTTAGGTTTGGGTCCGACCTCCCAGCGAATGGCAGCTTCCCTTCAAAGAGATTATTCATCTCACTTCGCACTTAGCCATTGAAAATGAAGTCGGCAAATTTCCGGAAGCACTCGGCAGCTGGCAGCTCCCTTTGAGATCCTTTCTCCTGCATGTTCAGACCCCCCAGAGCAAGAGGAGCTGCTGCCCATTCTGTGCTTTGGATGAGGGGTGTGGAAATTTGGCCACTTCATTAAGATGCCTACATTGGTTTTGGACTTGTCTGCAAGCCTGGCCCTGGCCACCGTGGTTGGTGGTCACTTCTGATCACCCCCTCCAGGTCTTCCATGGAGGTTTACACAGAAATTCAGCTTCACCTTAGAGCTGCTACATGATGAGTAAAGCGTCTTATTGAGACACAGGGTCATTTTTATGGGGGGAAAGAAGAAACTGAGATGTTTTGGCAGTGGAGGGAGAAATAGGTCTTTCTCAAGAAGATTAAAGGAGCAGAGGTGGGGGGATTGACTTTTGGTGAGAAGAGAACAGGGCTCATCTTGCTGCCTCTGCACTGTAATTTATGGCTTGTTTTCAAGACCCATCGTACAATTTCTTCTGTAATGAGGGGGGGAGGACTTGGTGAAATTGTAAATGAGTATTACTTCAAGTGCTTTGAGGAAATATGTTCTTTCCCCATATTGCTCATACTTTATTTCCACGTAGTTATGGGGCCTCGCATTTCCTGGAACTCTCATCCAGACCTTAATTCTCCTCACACGACATCCCTTTAAAATTGTGAAGCTCTCTTAATCAACCTTTGTATCAACGGCAAATTTGCAGTATGACCTAATTTGAAAGATGCCTCAAAGTGCTGACTCAAAGGTTTGGTGAATAAAGGCCAGTCATTGCTGCTGTGACACTAATGCGATGCAAAACAAAATTGAGTTGCATCAGCTGAACATTAGTTTGCAAAAAATATTAGTGACTGAAGCCACTTGCTGGTCATCTTTTATTTATACTTACGAGATTTATACTTTTGGGGGTCTGAAACGGCTCTAAAACCAACTTCTGGAAGAGACACACGAAAAGACTCTTTAATAGTGAAAAATCCTAGTCGGATCTATACATTTAAGCTGCATCATTTGCACTTCATAATCCTCTCTCTTTTATAGAGCAGGAGGCAGACACATTATTTTAGAACTTTTATTAAAATATTTATACAGCAACAGATGAAAATTCTCATCCTAATATGTCACTTTGCATTTTTCAGTTACGTTCCAAGTCTTTATCTTTTTTCCTTCTCTAATTGAAATGTAGCCGATACTCCTTCATTCTCTGGATAAGTAACTGTCTTAAAACAACCAGCAATTACTTCAGGACTCAAAGAAATAAAAAGGAAAGAAGGAATTTGGGTCAGAAAGTTTATGGGAAAACAAAGCCCCTCAAAAAGCAAAAAAGAACACCCACTGTAGCTTTATTTAGCTTCTCAACAAAGAAAACGTGGGTATAAATTATTGAGGTTTTTGCATTGTTTCTTTTTTTTTAAATTTAGTTTCACTCTTTTATGGAAACTATTTGAGTTAGAACAACCTGGCTAGAGAGGGGCAGAGTGCATTTCTTAGTTGGTTTGTCACATATTGGCTGCTAATTAACACTCAGAACAGTTACTTAAGAATCAGGGGTCTAGGGATGAACCAACTCAGCAGGAACTATTTTTCCCTGTGCCTTTTTTTTTTAATTTTAATTTTTAAATTGAAATGTCAATAATGCAAATCATCTAATATGTGCTGATAAAACATCTACGACTTTGCACCGAAGTGGCTGAAAACCAGACACACACACACACAGAACAAGGGAGACAGGCCATTAATTTAAAATTTAGAGGACCAATAAGTTTTTGATAGCAATGGGTTACTGTGCTAATGATTATTTAACTCGCTTCATGTTGGGTTAAGTATGTATGGCTATGTAAAGTGTAACGCCCTGTTGAAGTGCGACGACGAGAGTTTTGCCTCCGAAATGGTATATTGAAAGTCGGGGTGGGGGGGAGGAAAGCAGGGAGATTATAAAAACCAGTTACTATATGATAGCACATTTCAAGCAGTTGTGCAGCAGAAGCTGCTACAGCTAAAGAAGTACATTTTGCTACTGCAGGAAAGGAAAAACCCATACACAAACCCAACATACTTCCACATTTCTCCTCTGCTCCTTCTTGGGAGCTATTTTAGCACGGCTGTATTTATTGATGGTTGCAAGTACAGAGAAGGGAGCACAGCTGGATGTTTTACCTTGTTCGTTATTCTCCTAATTATTCTCATCCTTTTTCTTGTTTATGTTATTTTATTCTATTTTATTTTTAAGTTTTATACTATATATTTTTTTTTCTTGAGGTGTGCATTTCCATGATAAGATACTGTGAGGTCTGGGGTTTGTGTCTTTCGAGCTTAAAGGGATATCTCTATATATTATTCAACAAAATCCTGATAGTTCTTCTTCAGGTAAAAGGCAACACCACTTAGAAGTTCGGAGAGCAAGAAAAAAAAAATTGGAAGAATAGCCATAAATGTTTGAATCCCTATAAATGATTTGCAGACCCTATTTTTACTCCATCATTCTTGATGTTTGGGGGTTTTTGTATTTATTTCATCTTTCTAAAGGGCTTGCACTTGCTAAACCTCCCCCATTTCGGGTTGTTAGTGCTTTATGTGGCAGATTCCTTAGCAGTAGTATGTAAGTGCTGCCATTTGTGAATATTTCGTCCTTCAGCCCTCCTAGAAAGGTGTAGGTAGGAATGCTCTAAACCTTGTAACAGTTGCCTGTGGAGAGAAGATGGCAAAGTAATGGCTAATGATCTGGAAGCTAGCTGGACTTCGGAGACAAATACTAAACATAATCAATATATATATATATATATTAAAAAAGAAAAATATATTTTTTTTCCTAAAAAAGAAGAAAAAAAAAAAAAGCAATGAAAATTTATGACCTTAACATTCCTTCAGGGTCAAGCAATTTATCAAATTCTCTCACTTTCTGGTTTCAATTACACAGCTATTGTGGAAGGAACTTATTTTAGCAGGTTCATTTGCCTCAGTAGGGAATACAGGACTTTGGCCTAATGCTTCACCTTTAGTGCAGGCCATTTGAGCCTTAGAACAAATACCAATCATCACTCTTTGGAAAAAAAAAAGAAAAGAAATCTGCATCGGCATGGCCTATTGGAATGGGGTTTCTGTCAAGGTAAACGGTTGTCGGCAATGACTGTGGTAGAGTGGCGATAAATCCCATTTTATTGCTGAAAAATTCCAGCTTCTCTCCATGCCTGACAGCTCCCCACATTCTCGTACCCATTTGGGCAATTTCTGCACTATGTCCATCTGGTTCTTATTACCTCTCAACCTGCCAGTGTCTGATCCAGAAAAAGTGCAGGTCAAAAACAGGGGAAAGAAACCAAGGTGATGGACAAAACAGAAAGAGAGTGATTGAGAGACCGAGCTGCACTCCCTGTTCCAAAAAAAAAAAAAAAAGGGTTTGGGAGGAATAAACAAATTTAAGGGAGGTTACCGGCTTAATAATGAAGTTGCCAGCTACGTCCTTACAATGGAAAATTAAATAGGTAATAATCCGCACATTCTAAGCTTCAATAATGCCACTGAATATTTGGTATTTGCCCAGGACACTAGCGACACCTGCCTAAATAAAGCCTTTCAGGAGAAATGGGAGAAGTCGAAACTTCAAACCCTTGATGGTCGGAGGCCTGGTGGACCCATGGAGTCTGCAGCCTTTGCCACTGCACGCCTTTGGCATTCGGGAGGGTGGGATTTGCCTCCAGAGGATGGCTTTGGGGTTGCAAATTGTTGCAGGAGGTCCGCCGAAGTATAATTAAATTGTAAATTGGAAAGAAAAAAAAAGAAAGTTAGGTTAGCTCCTTGTGACAGGAAGAAAAAATAGAAAAATCTTCATTTCCATGCAAGTTATTTGCACACTGCTGAGTCCAGACCCAGTTTCTTCTCAAAACTCCCTATAATAAGTAGAGGGAACGTTTGGCCATTTTTTTTTAATTTAAAAAGCAAACAAATTATTCCAGGACAACTGAACTGTTATTAAGCTAAAATCAAAACAAAACAACAACACAGGAGCACTTATATTTTGCTCTTCTCCGAGTAAAAACTATATTGCATAGTATTTGTCAAGGACCCACTAGTGTTGTTGTGAGACATACCTTGATCCACCAACTCAACCTCCCTTCAAGGGTCTTCAGTGATAACTACAATTCCTGTACTTATTTTACCTGAAACACCTCATATTCCACCCAAAATGCTGCTTGCTGTATCTTTTTCCCCAGTAGAAGCTCACTGCTCTGGACGAGTGATTTGTTAGCTTGACACAGCCTCTTCTCCCTTTTTCCTGAAGATGTAAGGGAAATTAAACCTAAAAGTTGGAGCTTTTTCCTATCCTAAAGGTCTGACTGAATTCCCAAGGGCAGGAAAATTTGGAGGATGCCCTACCATTTGCTTTGTGACCCTTGGTAAGCAGGGCTCTTGAGCATTCCACGTTGGGCACTTCACAGAGGGAAGGACATGCTGGTAGGTGTAATGGTCTGATCCAGCACAGAAAGGCTAGAAGTTGTGATTGTGGCATTATATTAGGAATTATGTCCCTGTGAGGAACCAGTTGGCTCCCAGAAGCTCAGACTGGGGCTCCAGCAGCAAAGCAACAAACAGGGGTGCAATTCCCAGCGGAGCTGCAGGACCTTGTTGGCACTGAAGGAAGAGACAGGACAGAAGATGAGTAGGAAGCAAAAAGTGAGGAGGGTTCATATTCTTACTCCAGAATGGGTCACTTAGAAATGCCACATGTAAAATGTGACATCCAACAAACCACCTGTCCTTGCAACTTCTCCCTCCACTGTTGATGCATCTATTTAAAATAAGAATTTGGGGGGGGGGGGGGGGGCGGGGGCAGGGAAGTCCTCCTCCCTGTTACCTTTTGGTGTTGGTAATGGTACCGAGAAATCTGACAGCCTATGGTTAGTACTTGTTTGCATGTGTCATGCATTAAAGAAATAGTTTTGTTTTGGTTTTTTAAGTATTTTATTTTCTGCACACCTTTTCCTTTATTCAGTTGTGTAAATCTGCATAGTGTCCCCTCCACACCAAGCTATAAGAACACGGTCTGAGGTGCCTATGAAAACCTTTGCTGGATGAACTGTTCCCAACCACCCCTTTAGATTTGTTTATGAAGCCATTGAAAACAAAAGAGGCTGACGACAGGGGAAGCCCCAACTTTGACAATAAAAATATGTCAGCATGAAAATGGTTAATGGTGAGTATTATAGCTTCAAAAGAACCCATTGGCTACCCCTAAAGGATGCCCTGCAATTGTTAAACTCATCAGATGCAACTACCCCTCAGCTAGCCCTTACATTTGTCTGGCTAACAGTAAAAAAATACTATAATAAATCGGTAACATATGTTGCCAGACAAGAATAAGTGATATAAATAAAGAGTCAAGAGACATAGCCCCTCAAGAACAATGTGTAAAGATTTAAACTTTCAATGTATTAGTTAAGCTAGGAACATTTTAAGATAACTTGAAAGCGGCGTACTGTTTGTTTATATCATTCCTTCTCTTTTTTATTTTTTTTCTTCTCTCCAGATTGCATTTTAAATCAAAATGTTCTCCATGACTGACTGCTTTGCAGCACTAGGGTAAGTCCCATTTTTCCACACCTTAAACAGAAATATGCCTAAGAAATCTGTGCCACAAAAGGCATTTTGTTGGGTTTTGTTTAGGAAATAAACATGATGTTGTTGGGAAGACAGCTTCTATTTTTTTTTTCTTTTTTTATTTTCTGTTCTTTTCCTTTTTTAAAAATCCAAATATATGAAATTGTGCATTTGCAAACAGAGCTGCTATCAAGAAAGCCAATTTTTCATGAAGGTGACAAGTCTCCAAACTTGTAATAAATTATCAGCAGCAACATTAAAAAAGAAAGTAAAAACCAAAATATGCTTTGAGACTTGGCTGGATATTTTATTTATCTTTTTCTTTATTGAGACATCTTTTGAAAAATGGCATAAAATAAATAGTTTTACAAAGCAACAATATAATCAATCTCTAAACGAGAAGATAAATCAAGGATTTCATTAACTGCTGGTAGCCAGTTTAAATTGTAGTCTTGTCCATAATGTCTATCTATCTATGTATGTCCAAGTTATATTAAAAACCTTTAAATGGCTTTGTAATATCAGCTACATCTAGCTATTATAATAATTAATGATACTGTTTTATAAATCAATATATGTATTCTTGATAAATTCATATCCAGTTAATGGTGTAATTTAAATAAAAAATTAATGTAATAAAGGACATACTGGAATAGGCAGGAAATCTTTAAAGGTTAAGAGGCAAATTTGTCTAAATTCTTTTCTTTGTACCTATTTTTTGAGAAAGCCTCCATTGAAATGCAGCTGATAGCAGGCTGGCTCTTCGGATCGCACTCTCGCCATTAGTTTTGTATTAACAGTGCTCGGTGAGTTTTTGCAGCCAAAGGAAAGGGGAAAGCTCCTTCAGCAAAATGAATACTTCCCTCCCTCATTTCTCATCCTGCTGAAAACAAACAAGCAAAAGAAAGAAATCACTCCAGCATTTGACCAGAAACAGAAATGGTATAAATGCTCTTTTTACCGTTCCCTATTGAGTCCATATTTGTATTATTGCAGGGAGATTTTGCTTATTCTATGCAGTGTAAAAAAAAAAAAAAAACAAACAAAATATGAATATTTTGTTCCAGGCATGAAGTGCATTTTGAGGAGCTTGGAAACCCTGCAGACTGTTCAGTGTAATACAAAGCTGTTCTTTATCTCTTGTTTTAAATACAGTTAATCCCGTTTATTCAGCAAACACATCTAAGAGCAACTTGGAGGAAAAAAAGAAAAAAGAAAAAGCTGGAAATTGCCTTTTTATATTTGCAGTGGTGAGAAACCATGGCTCTGTTCCTTTGCTTTTATTTATAGTCAGTAACCACAAAATGTATCTCTAACAATAACAGGGGATTTTAATAGGCAATATTAATTGTTAGGAGAATAACTTTTGATGTTAAATGTTTCAAACAAAAGCCCGCTGCCTGTTTATACACCAAATTTGTCTGAAGAATATCTTTTCAAAATGAGGCAAAACATGACACTTTGTCATCCACACTGACATGGTACAGAAATGTCATTTTAATCCATCGAGTTGCTGTGTTTTTTTGGAGGTTCTTTTCTGAACATTGCTCTGCCTTATTTAGAGCAGCAGTGATCTGCGCAGTTTCTTTTGACGCTGATGGGTATTTCAAACCCCTTACGCCGAGGGGAGGGAGGGAGAAAAAGGAATTTGCTGCCAGTCACTGCGGTGATCCAGCTCCAAAAGCCATCGCTTATTTGCTAAAAGTTTACATTTCAAATGCTCTTGAAATTTAAAGGTGGGTTATCTGAAGGCTGAAGGAACAAAATAGAGGAAGGACGGTTACTCTCGTGTGTTACAGCCTACCAGAGTATCGGTAATATAGCCATTTAAAATGCGTTTTGTTTTTCGATGCAGCTAGGAGCAGGACATACACAGCCGTTCCTAGAAGGCTTAATTTAGGCTTTATAGGAAAAACATCAAACGCCAGCTTACAGTAACACACTGAAATACATTATACATTTTAAATATCTTCATTTGGAAACACGTGTTATTTTTTCCCCCCCCCCTTCCTGGAATCATTAACGTGCCTCTCCCCAGACAAAACAAGGACAAGCCCCATCCTTAAAAATTATCTGCCTTACAGATCACATTTCCAGGCATGTTCCCTGCTTTTTATTACTCTGGATAACCTCTTAATGCTATCACAATTTTATACTTGTTAAGTGGACATCTTCTGTATATTTAACTGCAAACAAAGTGACTTCATTTCAGGGGGCGGGGGGAAGGAGAAATGCATTGGGATGATTAGAAACATAAGTTTCTATCTTCTGTCACACCAGCCTATCAATTATTCAAAACCCTACTAAATTTAGATGTCTGTTCCTAAAACGTTGTTTGCACTCGTTCCCTGGGAAGATGGAAGCGGCTGATAATTTGGCTAAATTATGCGTTTGAGCCCAATGGTTACAAACGAAAGCCTCGAATTCGGCAGATTTATTTGCTGCCGCTGAAATTTCTCGGTGGCGACAATTCGGGGCTGACTCCTTCAAGGAGCAAATCAAGGGGTGAGGCGGTGCCCGCAGGTATTTACGTGGACCAAACCGCACGGTTACAGCTAATAAAATGATGCATCGGTGACGGGGAGGGAGGTTTTGCCCATCAGATAGGGACCAGCTATGGGGGACGAAAGGCCTAAAGCAGCCCCTGAGGTGCTTGGTGCCCCAGGCAGTCATTACCTGAGCGTAAAGACCAATAAAAAGGGAAATGATTGCCATTACAAGATGAGCTGTGAAGGATGCGGCGTGGATGACGCCGCGTCGGGCAGGGCTGAACGTGTTTGCCCCATCCCTGAAACGCCAGAGCGAGCGAAGCCTGGCTGCTGCGAGGGTGTAAAAATGCACCTTTTTCCATGGTGTCAGGGTGTGATTGGCAGCAAGTCTCCACCAAGCATGGGCGTCCTCCCATGTGCACCAGTCGCAGGACGCAAAGGGGGAGTTTTGTTTTTAATAGATAGACTGACAAATAATGCCACCCCTTTGCAAAGCCGTGTTAGCAAGGGTCCTTTGCAGCAGCAAGCAAACCTCCATTTGGTTATCAGCGGCAGAACCTCCTTTCCTAGAGGAAACGGTATTTTTGGTGGAGATAATTCAGCCGATATCGCAACAACGGAGGGGGGCGAAAAGCTGCAGACCTTGTACAGAGGCAGAGACGTGCCTCCAGTAGCCCTGTGTGGGGTATCACTGACTGCTTGCACTGGGAGATTTCAAGGTGCTGAGCAAAACACGAGGAGTTGAAAGAAATGCTGCCGACTGTGAAAAAGAAACAAATAAATAATACAATAAAATCCAAGCAGCAGAAACACCACCCTTTCTTTTGCAATGACAGTTATTAATTGCCAAAATACAGACGGGGGGGGAAAAAAGACTATATATAAATAATAATAATAATAATAAAAAAATATATTTAGAAAGCAAAACATTTCAGCAAACAGCAAATTGGACAAGCCCTCGTGTTGTCCCCCCCCGCACCACCTCTCCAGTCACACTGCTGAGAAATGTATTCCCATTTTTACAACTCCGGCATAAAGGCAGGCAAGTGGGAACGGGGAGGGAAAAAAACAAAACAAAACAAAAAAAACCCCAAACAAAGGACACGCGAGCACTTTCATTTATTTTGATAATCCTCCTCCTGCTCCAGAGCGTTTTGCTGTCTTTGTCAAAGTGAATGACAACAATTTGGCCAACTCTCTCTGAGCTGCACTCAACAGTGACAGGCAAATTATCAGAGGCCCTGCACTCCTTATTATCAGAGGAGAAGTCATCAGGAGGACGTGCGGAGGATCCCTCTCCCCTGTCACTATTTGTCAGTGGGACAAGGGCCACTGCTATGGGTAGCTGACAGGTAATTTCAACAATAGCAATTACTCCTATTACTGGTGTCATAAACAATTCGCCCAAGGCATGACAATAGCAAAGCTTTATAATTCAATGCCATATAAATAAATGCCAGCAGGTAACAAGTAATTTAGCTCCAATCAGGCCTTGGCCCTGGCATTAATATTGTTATGGCAAGAAAATGGAAAATTGAAAAAATTCAATATGTTAATGAATTAAGAGGGGTTCAAAGGCTAAGGGAGGGGAGGACAAAACCAAATGCAAAAGACACAAAATCACGCTTTCGGAATCATCACAATATATAACTACATTAACTTCTGTAAACTTATAACTAGTTTTTGATATAAAATGTGGTCTAGCTATGCTGCCTTTCAGGTCAGGGCAAAACACACACAGGAACCTGAATCCCACCCCTTGCCTCCATGTACCACACTGCAAACAATGTGCATGAAAAAAAATAAACTGAATGTAACGGTTTATTATAAAGAGAATCGTATTTGAAATGTTATGCAAGACAGAGACTTAACAGAGGTTAAAGGTTTATTTGCAACTCCCTTGCTTTATTGTCTACTTCTTGCATTTATTTAATCTTTTTTAAACAAGGTTTGTTAAATCATTGATTCTTATTTATCAAGAAGAAGGATTTGATTGTACTTTTTCTCTCCTCAAATGCCCTTCATAGGCCACAACACCCCCAGCACCCCTGTGAAAATGATGATCTGCACCAAACCAGCCAGAGTTCCAATATCTCCAAGTCCAACTTCTTGATCAACCCAATTTGCAATTTTACTATTTGTCCAGCAAGACAATGTGACATCAGGCTGACAGCAGTAAGAGAATTTGAAAATCTCTAATTAGGAGAGCTGCGGAGCAATTAACGTATGTCAAATTTCACTTCATCAAGTGCCACTCTAATTTTCCCACTAAAAATTAATGGACTTTTTTTTTTCCCCTTTTCTTTTTGTATGTATGTGTGTGTGTGTGTGTGAGTGTGTGTCTCCCCTCAAGGCAATGTTGATTCAAATCTGCTCAAGATGCAGCGTTGCACAGCTAAGCATCTTCTTGATTACAACCCGCCACACTTCTAACTGCTTTCATTCTCACTGCCACAGATACTTTGTCAACAGTCAAATTACGCCATGCTGATAACAATGCATAATGGTCTTCCTCAAAGGAGGCTCCTGTCATGGAGCAGCCTTTCATAAAAACCGACCGGTTTCTTCTCTGGGAAATAGATCTGGCTGAAAAAATAATGAAGTTTTTTGTTGTTTCAGCATTGGTTGCAATGTAATTTTTGTTGTTGTTATTATTTTTCTTTTTTCTCTCTTTTTCTTCTCCTCTCTTTCTCTCCCCCTCGTGCTGTAATTTATTTATTTTTGAGCTCATCTGAAATTAAGGCAGGGAACTGTTTGAAGAGCTATACAGAATGGAAAATATTTATAGTCACTGTTTGTACAGGCTTTGCTTAACCACTTTGCTCCAAGACATTTTCAAGAGCAACATCCTCCTTCCAATACCACTCATTTCTTTCTTCTTTTTCCGTTTTCAGAAGGTGCAGGGCAGCATCTTTGCATAAGCACAAGCCCCGCTGACGTCAATGGGAGTTTTGCTGGAGCGAGGGCTGCGCGCCTTTGGCCCGCTGCTATAAACACATTGGGACTTTCTCTTTTAATGGATGGTATTTAGATTCTACGCGGGGCTTGTTTAACATGCACGTTTGCCAGAGTCCTCAAACATCGCAGGGCACGCAAGACAAATTGCCTTTTTGTCAGAGCAATGTGGAGGGCAGGAAAAAAGCACCGAGCTGTCCCAGCTAGTTTTTACCTTCCACTCCCTGCTCTCCCCCTTCTCCTGGGAGATCAATAACAGCAAAAGCCACAGGGTGTCATGGGGCAGGATTTCCAACACGTAGAAGCACAATTAATAAGAATAACATACCCTAAAGATATATATATATATAGATATATATATATATTTTTTGCCTTTAAGGTTTAGAGTTTAAATATAGTTGTCTGCTCACAAACCTGGGGAGAAGGAGGGGGGTTAGCACACCCAGCCCTGTCTGTCACTAGGCTCATTGCTGCTAACCACCCCAATGACACGGGCAGGGCACGTACGCCTCGGTGCGCGTGCCTCTTGTGTTTGATATAAAACAAAACCAAAAACATACGTTGCCTTTTATCTGAGCCATTTTTCCATCAATAACTTCTTTCTTGCCACAGATAAATGACTGATGTTGCAGCGCCAGGTAACGTGGGCCCTGCTCCACCCGGTACTTTGCTCTAGCCTCGCCGTTTATATCCACCCCCTTCCCTCCAGGCATTAATATTTTGGCAATTAACTCTCTCCTGCATATTTAGAAATGGGAGATTTGGGGGTATTTGGTTACCGAAGCCTGGATGTTCCCCTCTTTGTGTCCTCCAGCGAGGATGGAGAAACAAGTCCTCCCCCAACAACACAGCCCGTCCTCAAGCATCCCCAGACCGACAGCACGGCGGCCACCGGGCCTGCAGGTTAATACACGTGTAAGTGCACTTTCTTTCTTTCTTTCATGTCCTTCCCTAAGCTTTAAAAATTATAATGCTGCTTTTAAACATTATACTTTCCCTCAACACCCCCTCCTTTTATTTATTTTTTTATTTTTTTTTTTTTTGGGGGGGAGCACAAAAAATGCTGCGATAAAAATAATAGGCAGGGCCATAAATTAAAGAAAGAAAGAAAAATGTGATTATATAACGCATCCTGTGGTAATCAATTTTACCTCCAATATCTGCTTTTGTTTTCAAAATGCTAAATAAACAATACATAATGCATCCCTCATCAGCCAAAACCATGAGGGCTCTGTGCTCAAATAACAGGAAACATATTCAATTTTCCTAACAGAAGACAGTTCATTAAGCTGTGCCACATCAAATAAAACTTTAATTTCTCCAGCATCAGAGTCGCAATGAAAGCAATTGAGGAAGATGAGCCATATGGTACTTCTATCAGCAAACACATATTGCTCATTCCCCCAAAGTTTTCTAATTCTGCTCCCCAGACCTGTGTAATATAGATAATGTGCTCTGAGCGCAGCAACCATGAGCTATCTGGTGTACACTTCTAATACTGTATTTAATGGGAAATAATGAATCATAAAAGCCTGCAGAAGACGGCTTTTGCTAACCTAAATCTCAGCTGTAATTTCATTGTTCTGTGCCTAAGATGCTGTTTGCCCTTTTCAAACAACAGCAGTTGAACATAATTATGCTGCTACAAACCTGGGCTGCAAAAAGAAAGCCTTTCTATTATAACCAAGTTTTTATTAACTCTTGAAATCCTGAGCTTGGGGCAACTGCGGGCAGAGAGCTGCCTGTTAGGTCTCAGGGTTCATTAAAGCATACGTACGTGTGTATCTCGATTTCCAGCGTGTAGCCCCACAAATTAAATTGATGACTCTCACATCAGGCCAAAAATGCAACAGGAGAAGTCTATGAAAAATTAGGAAATCTGCTTGACATCAGGAAATCCGACACTTGTCTGCTCTAACATCTGTAAGTGCCAAAGCCGTATAACCTAGAAAGAGGGGGATTTTTTTTTTAATAAAAAAAAAAAAAAGGTAAGTCTATTTTTCTTCTTCTTGCCAGATATAAAAATTAAAGTTAGTGCTTTGAGTAAAGAGCCCTCTAAACTTTATAGTGTTTATCCCCTGTTTATAAATCCGTAATGATCTATTTAATGATATCATAAGGTTAAAAGTTAAACAGTACTGTATTTTCTCTGTCTTTTTCTCCCCTGCCTCTTAGAAAGTAACCTGTGTATCTCCAAGAGAGGATCGGGGTTGTTTTCTGAAGAAACCTATAGGTAAAGAGACACCCATACATTCACATGGGAGGATTCATAGAGGCAGGGACAAGAATATAAAGGTATTATTTTGATGTGATGAGCCCTGCTTGGAAAACGTCTTTGACTCATCTGAAGTAAGCCTCTTTCTTTCCTCGTCCCCCCACCAAATACAGGGCTAATTTAAAACATTGTCTAGATATGCTACTTATACATATTGAAAACATATTTTAGTGGCTGTGTTTGTTTTGGCAATATATGAACCAAAAAAAACCCAATTAAATTAAGAAGAGCGACTTTTAAAAGTTAGAGATTGCCTTTTAAAAGCTTATTAAAATCAGCATGTTAGATGTCTGTCTTTGAATTAGCTCAGAGGCTTGATTGCTTTCATTAAAGCTGCCTGTTTGGGTGCTGCTTGGTGAATGTTCAAGTCTGGTTTTTTCCCCCCTTCTCCCCCCCACCCTGAGCTGCTTCTTGCTACTTGTCAACTTGGATTTTCCCTCCAAATTTGAAAGCACAACTCTGATTTTTCCTCAAGAAGCAACAGCCACCCTCCCCCCGCATTGCAAAGCACCAAGACAAAAATTGCCAGCAAACCGAGTCAGAGACCAACAGGTAAAAATATATATATATACTAAAAAAATACTAAAATAAAAAAGAGACACCGCCAAAACACGCACCCTGACCAAAGCAACCCCTCAAAAAACCCCATGCCAAGCCACCAAAAAAAAAACCCAAGCGATCACATTGCTCATAGCCCATGAATGCCTTAAAAACAAATGTTTAAACAGGTTTTTTTTTTTGAAGCAGCAGCAGAAAACCTCTGCATGCTCCAATGGGTTACAATAACAATGCTCTATTGCAATGTAAAACAAGCTGGAGGAGAAAAAGGTGCTTTTTGTTACCATTTTATCAAAGCTGTTCATCTTCTAGCTGCAGGCAGCATTTTGCTGGAATTGCAGATATTTCTCTGTCCGGGCTCCTTTGTTTGTGCATCTCATTTGCATATATTTATCTCCAGCTGAGGGTGCTTTCAGCTCATTAAGGCCTCCCCTCGCATTATTTCATAAGCCAGCTGCTGGGAGGGATTTCACCTGTGGTGACTGAGAAAAGAGGGGTGAAAAAACCAAATTCTTCATAAAAAAGAAAAAGAAAGAAAGAAAAAAAAAAAGAACAACAAAACCAACAAAAACCAACACAACCAAGGAAATCTTCTGACTCTCTTCCCCTATAAATGGGCACCATTTGTGTTAAACAGCCTCTTGTCATGATAGATGCCTCCTGGGGTCAGGGGGGAAAGTTGATTTGAAGGTCAGCAGTAAAACAACAGACAAACCAGACGCCAAACTGGTTCCTTAGCTGTCGGTGGGAGCAGCGGTACAACCAGGTCTTGAACCTTTTTCAACCTCTAATAAAACAGGGGAAGAATCTGAAGTGGAGCAACCAGGCCCCAGAGGGGAAAAAAAAAAAAAAAACCCACAACAAAAAAACACCCAAAAAACCCAACCCACAAATAATATCAATATCGAGCAGCAACGGGAAACAACGGGGCAGCTCTCAGCGTTACGGCCATGCCGCTATTGTTTCAAGAGCTGGGGAATTAATTCCACTTATTTATTTAAGGCGTGTCAACTCGCTGCCTAAACCTGTTTTGGTGTCAAGATGAATAAAACTTTTATGGCTCATAAAATAGAGCCATTCATCTCAATGGTCTTTGTGGTGCCTGGGTTGTTGTTTTTCCCCCGCCACCCCCGGCTCCTCCTGGCAGGCTGAGCTGGGCCAAAATCTCGGCATCCCGGCACTACCAACTTGCTCGTAGGAGCAAAGAAAATTTGGATGGGGCATCACGAGCTAAACTTCTGGGTTCCATTACAGATGGTAGATGTTAATTCATCATAATCACGCAAAGCACCCCCCCCCAATGCACTTTATCCCCATTCTAAAACCTACAATGAATTTACGTCATCTATATGGAGCTTTGGACCAACAGGTAATAAAATACAATAAAGTGTGCTTTTTATCAGGAAAAAAAAAAAATCCCATTAATTATAGTTCATGACTGCTCTAAACCAAATGTTCAAATAGTAGTTGGAAATGATGCATAAAATCTCAGCATGTTCTGATAGGTTATAGAGTCAGTGGTTTATTGCAATGTAAAACAAGCCACAGGAAGAGAGGGTGGTTTTGTTTACCATTTTCATCAAAGCTGTTCATCATGTTGATATACTTATGTTATATCGTGACCCCTACATACGTTGCATTTCATTTATTTATTTTCCAGGTTGTTGCCACTTTTGCTGCCTTCACCTGGGAGAAGTCGAGTAATTCTCCAGCCCCTTTGAAATACGCCTCATCTGCACCAAATTTCTGCCGACAAACCAACCGATAGATACAGACATAAGAAATATTTATTATCATCGGGTAAGGTTTTCTTTTTACTTAATCTGAGGCAATTAGTACCTGAATAAACACAGACTAAGTAATCTACCTCCTCAAAAGGTAATTAGACTTGAAAAGAGCTGTTCGGCTCTTCCCAAGGAAAGCACAGCTCTGATTAAAACACTTTGGAGATTCGCTTTCATCCTTATTCCCTCTTGCCCCGGAAAACCTTTTATAAAATCCCTATAACTTTTAATTTCTCCCCGTGCCAAACCCAGGGGCCGGTCTCGGCCGTTGCCGCCCTCTTCTCCTTCCCCCCCTCCCAAAATCTTTAACCCCGCTTCTCATTTTTCTTTGCCTCTAATCTAATCACTAATTCCTTGGCTTGGCCAAATAGTTAAAAATGTTAAGTGCTGCTCGCAATTCCTGCTGCCTCCCCCTCGTATCTGTCTCTGTTTATGGAACGGGCCCTGGTTTCCTCCTGCTCTTGTTCAGCTGTAGGTCTGCAGGTCAGGAGACTGTAAATACACACAGCACTGCCCCAACCCATAAATCTGAGCAAAGGGCAGCCTTATATATTCAGATAAGGGGTGCAAGGGGAAAAAAAAAAAAAAGGGGGAGAAAAGGAAAAGAAAAAAAAGGAAAAGAGGAGAACAAGCAGACTCTGTGGTGGAGGAGGCGCTTTGCTAGAGACAAAACCCACGGTGCCAGCAGGCGCTGGGGTAGCCCTGCGGGGCAGAGGGAGGGAAGCGCCTGCTACCTCGCAGGATGTGCCAGCCAGGGAGGAATCTAAAATGTTCACCCTTCTCCCACCCCTCCTTGCTTATATATAAATCATCACAAAATGCATTTTATTACCTTTGGGGCAACGAAATTAAACAAGAGATTTCAATGGCTTTCTCTCCTCCAGACCTTTGTTGGTCTATTTTCTCCACCCCCTCTGCCCCGTTTTATTTCCAGCACCTCCAAAGCTTTCAAGGGAACAGTCCCCCCCTGTTATTGCTTCTCAGTTCCAAGGTCTTAGAATAAATAACATTGTTATTACTCACTTCACCAATTTCCAAGAAGAAATATTGCTGCAGCAAATGCGAGCAGCACTAATATTTGCAAAGTGATAAATGGATTGTTACATACCTTCCCGTCTGTGTGGCCTCCAGCCATCCTCTGGCCGGCTACATCCCTCCTTGGGGTGAGAGGGAGGAGGGTGCCTTTGAACTTAGCGGGGTCCAGACACTTAGTGCCTTGCACGAGAGCCTGCCCCTGGCCCCCTCCCTTGCCCTTGGATGGAGAATCACAGTGAATACCTGAGGTACCAGAGGTAAAGAGGCTTGGCGGAGTGAAAGCTGGAAAGATGTATTCCCAACTGCCACCTCGCCCACTGTTCCCTAAATCTCATTAATTTGCATGAAATTCTCAGCAAACTTTCTTAACCAAAGCTGAGGTTAGGGAGGTGCCGAGGCGAGGAACAGTCTGCTGGCCTCCTCACCCCAAACCTGGTGGCTCACTGCATTGTTTCTGAGCTTAAAAAGACATGATAAACAGAAAATTCACACTCGATAATTAAAAAACTATAAAATTGAGGAATCTTTTTAAAGTAGCAATTTTATCTAGCTTTAAGACATAATTTGGGCTGCTCAGTTTTATTTAAAACAAAATTACCAAGCCAAATTATACCTGGGACACAAATCATGCAGTAAACATTCTGTATGTATGGTAATTAAGATAAAAGCAAACTGTGTTGCTTCAGACCCACAAAGAGTAACCTGCCGACATTCTTCTGACCAAGCCTGTTGCATTTCCAGGCTGCAGTCCACAGGTTAGTGGCTGAGAGGGCTTGGTTGACAAGTTTGAGTTCCTTGGCCAGGGTGAGTGCCTCCACCTGAGGTTATCCATGCACCAGAGGGGATGTAAAAGCTTGTTCTTCCTGCACAGAGCAAAATTCAGATGCTCTGCGATCATCCTCCCCCTTTCCCTAGTGCTGGTGTGGCATCGTCTGTGTGGTTGGGGTACCACTAGGAGAAGGGGTGACAGCATCCTTCATCACACTGCCCTCCCTGGTCTTTTCTCCCTATAATTCATCTCTGGGAATTAGCTGAGCCCTCACTTCTTACAAAACTGTCAGAAGATAGGAGACACTCACTGGCATGTGCAGGCTTTGCATGGAGGTTAAATGCAGCATTATTGGCATCTACGTGGTGCCAGCTTGAGATGGGAGGAGGTGACGGGTACATGCAAAGGTCTCAGCAACCCAGGGTGAAGGTGTTGGCATGGTCTAGCAATGCTGATATGTGGGTAAGTCTGTGCTCAGGGGGATGGGGAAAGTGGTAGGCTGAAAGGATGGGGCTATCTCTCTCTCTGTCTCTCTCTCTCTATATATATGTATATGTATATATATATTTTTTTCTTTTCCTGAGGGGTACCTTGTTCCATATAAGAAAGAACAGAGAGTTAATTCAAGGATTGCAGAAGGAAAATCACCCAGACACTGCAGGCAAAGGTATGAAAGAGTCAAACCAAAGAGGTGGCAAAAATATATCCAACAGTTTTTCCTCCTGACCAGGATAAATACCATATTATCTTTTTTTTTTTTTAAATTTTTTTTTCTTTTATAAGATGAGAAAAATTGAAAGGAAGGCCATAAGTTACAGGTAAGGATAGAAAGTCCTTTGCAATGGGCTCTCAGGCAAAACACATACAGTTCAATAGTATTACTAAAAAGTGATATTCTGTATTGGTTTCTAATCAAAGAATTAAGGTACAAACCATTCATAATACTCACTCACGCATGTGGTATGTTGTCTGTATGTTCATACAGCTGTTAACAGGCATGTAATTATTTGTACATGTGTGTACATATATATATTTATGCGTGCGTACATGTATACATATGTATATAGTTGATGCCTATTTAGAGCTGTATAAATGTACACACATTAATATGCATGCATGCATACACAAATACACATACATACACAAATGTACACACATATACAAGTACACAAGTACATATACATGTACACATTATACACCCCCCCAAAAAAAAAAAAACCCACAAACCTTACCAGGTTGACACAAATGAAAAATACCAAAGGCTGCAAAATTATTTAAGGAAAAAAGTGATGAAAGCAGGTGAGAGTTGAGGCGGTGGTATCATGGGAGCTGCCAACTGTTTGGAAACACCCGGAAATCTCCCTAAACATTTACCAGCACCTTTCCTAACTCCATAATCGGGGCTGTGAAGGCCTCAAGACCATGTTTTCTTGAGTGATTCCTGCCAGGCAGGAAACCCTGTGAAAGCAGCGTTTCTTGTGCTGCTCCGCTTCCAGCCCCAGGAAGCACACAGGTAAGAAGAGAAATTAAAAGTAATTGATTATATACAAAACATCTACATTTGTATAAACAGCAAGCTTTGAAAAGTGGGGGGGAATAGGTCTTCGTTTTTTATTATTTTTTTCCTCAAACCTAAAAAAAAAGAAGTCAAGGCAGTTCTTATTTTATCCAGACCAGTTCATAAATCCCAAGTCATAAATCCACATGATATCCTGGGCTGCTGGATTTTGCATTTGGAGCTCTGAAAGACTGATAGCTGAAAGATTTATAAAATCCCAGGTAGCCAGAGTGCTCCCTATTGGCTCCACATCTGAGGGGTCCCTGCGTCCTGCTTAGCCCAGCGAGCTGCATGTATGGGATATATTGTGCTCAAGCAGCAGGCCCTGTTTTCAGCCACGGCGAGGGCTAAAATTTGGTCATTTGGGGTGTGTGGGTCTCAGTTAGGGACTTTTCCATGCAGGCGTGGGGACAACCACAAGCTGGGGATGCCAGGAGCCTGCTGCAGCCTTCTACAAAATCATACTGTGAGTGGTGTTCTAGGTGTACGTTTGAGCTTCCATGGGAGATCCAACCACAAACAGTAGAATTGTTTCAGCTATATCAAATACACATTTAATTTTGTTCCCTTCAATGTCATTTAGTAAGAGTGTTCAGTAAGAACGGAGTATCACTGCTCCGGTCATAAAATGGTAATACTTACAGGCCCAGCCCCTTAGCAAGAAAATGGTAGCTGAGTTTCCCTCAACTGAAGCACAGGCTGCAAACAATTTAGCCAGCAAAGCAGCACGTTCACATTCCCCAAAGAGAACATTTGTTTTTTCTTTGCCATAGGTTCAGTGGATGTTGCATGTGAGTCCATGTGTACTGGGATAAAAGTTCCCCAAAACAGACCCTCTGAAGAGTGACATGTACTATCTGTCCGCATCCATAGGATGCTGGAAACACTCTTAAAGCCTTCTCTCCATTACTTTCCTTATTCCAGCCTAATATTTTTCTCCAGACTTGCAATGACAGACATTTTTAATATGCTTCTGTTGCATTCATAAATATATATATATATATATACACGTATACATATATAAAATCCCTCTTTTGCAGTTACAAGCTCCTTTATAGCTGTAAGGATATCAACTAACATCTTTGTTACTGAGAAAACAATTATTTGCTTCTATTCACAGGTCTGAATCCATTGAAGTCCGCATGGAAAATCCTCCTTCACCTTCTCAGGGAAGGATGGTGGAACCAACCTGAGGTTGGCTCTGCCCATTGAGAATTTTATTAGAAGCACATGGTCCAGCTAAATTTAGATGATTTTTTTTTGTTTGTTTGTCTGCTTGTATTAGTGGAAATTAAAGCATCGCCAGGATTTATGCCTCCTGTGTGTTGCGAGCATCTCTGCCTTTGACCAGCTTTAAAGAAGCATCGCAAGCGGCTTGGCTTGCACGCCACAGATAGCTGCCTGCCTCCAGCTCGCCTTCTCCCTGTCAAAATCCCTGGGTTCATTAGAAACAGTTACTCATTTAAGAGGTCAAACTAAACCAGATGCAAACAGACCAAAGCATTTACACGAGGACTATGTCAGACTTACGGCAGGAAAGGTTTTACCCGGCTATTCTTGAAATCCAAAGCTCTCCCAAGCCTGTTTGTGGCTCTCACGAGGTATCCTTCTCTTTCCCAAGCAGAACATATTTCTTTTTAAACCTGAAACTCCTGTGGACTATGTTGATGCCATAATTCATCTTTTCTTCCTGCTTCCTTACTCTTTATCCCTCTTTCAGCTGGGTTTGAGCCATCCTTAGCTCATGGCTGTTGAGCACAAGTCAGCTGGGCTGGGGATGGGGTTAAGAAGAGCTGCCTGGACCAGTCACTGGCCAACACATCTGGGATCTGAGCTACACTGTTATTTACTCCAGCCACGCTCGTTTGGACAGGCCAGGTAGCCCCTGTCCTGCTGCAGGAGGGTGAATTTGCTACGCTTTGCCTCTTAGGCGTTTCTAGCATCTTCAGCATTTCTAGCATCACAGTTTGGGGAGATTTGCTTTTCTGTACATGCCCAAGTCCCCCGATTTTATCAGTGCCATTCATCTTGAGATGCTAAGGTGGGCTTTTCTGGTTGCTCATCAAGGAGATTGGGCTGAAATTAATCCCCTGGTGCAGAAGAACAACTGCCAGACCAGGGTGAAGGGCAAATGCTCACTCATGTCTATTGATCAGCCCCTTTCCCCTGTGCTTCTATTTGTGATGCCTTTGGAATCAGAAGGAAATTTCTTTCTCTTTCCAAATAGAAATTTGGTATCTAGGATCTGACCATACATTATTTTTTTGCAATTTTAAATGTTCAAGTCATCTTAAAGTTCCCTTTTATTAAAAGCATCCATGTAAGCTCTTTTTTTTCCCCATCTTCTAATTCTGTTACCATTTAGCTAATTAAAAATGCTGTACAAGGACTAGTATTGAGCTATAGAAATGAAAGGTCAATACATGAACAACACTTCATTTGTAAATAATATGGCTCTGTAATCAATTATCTCATTTTCACAGAAGACATATTAATCTAAAAGCAAAGGATGGAGACATTTAGAGGAGGTACGGAGGGGATCTTTAAATGTTAAATGTTCTTCAGCATGTGCTAAATAAAGAGTTTGGCAGAGTGAAAATGTAGTGCAAGCACTGATACTCCAGGGAGAGTCTTTAGGTCAAGTGATTTGTACCTTCAAAAGAGTTCTCCATAGCACTGTAAAGCCTCTCGGCTGGTAGCAGTGAGAGGGGTTAAGGTTATTTGGGATGATAACTGTAGCAGAGAAAATATTGCAAAAAGGAAAAGAAAAAAAGGACATCTGCAAAAAACCCTACATATTTACATATTTTAATAGGTGAATCAGCTCTCTTTGCATTGCTGTTTGCTTTTTGTGAGCAGTGGGAAGTCAGGTTTCCTACACTTCTCCATAAATACAGGTTTCTGGACAGCAGGCTGGAGGTGAGACATGCTCATGTGACAAGCTGTGTGGCCAAGCGCCCTTGGTACCCTGGGTCCACATAAGGGCTTAAAAATACAACATTTCCTTGGTGTTGTAGATCCCATGCATGACTTACAAACACCACCAGAGGAATTACAAGAAAATACAATCCCTGACTTTGCACTCCCATCGAACAGTAAGGAAAGGTTCTTCCCAGCTCTTCTGGGAGCTGGGTTACCTTGTCTGCTTGTTTACTGACTTTGACAACACAGAGTAGAAAGGGAGGGACGCATGTAACTTCATTTTCATTTTTGCCTGTTTGCATTGGGTTTGCTGCAAGTCAGTCCCATGCTTGTCCCAGATTTCCAGTTTCAAAATCTCTTTAGAACATATGTTGGGACTTAAGGGAAAAAAAAACAACCCATGTCTCCCCACCCCCAGTTCTGACCATTCGTTTGCTCTCACCCTGCATTGCCCTCCTCCGTCCATCGCTGGGTGGGAGGAGCGGGGCTGGTGGTGGGGGAACCACCAATGTGAGCCCTTGGACGAGGGGAGGGTCTCCCTCCCGCTCCCCCCTGCCACAGTCCCCTCTCCCCTGCTCCCACACCTCCCGCCAGCCAAATCCATTGGCTAGGCCAGGAGAAAGCTAAAAAAGGAATAACCCAAAGAAAAACAAACAAACAACCAAACAGCAAAAAACCACACCCCAAATGGGAGTTGTTTTCAGCAGGCTTCACAAGCCAAACTGGCTGTCCAGGGGCTGGTGAGTGTCCCGCCATGGAGGGAGCGTGGGGAGGAGACATCTCGCTTGACATCGGTGGGGCTGAAGGTTGATTCCAACTTTTTGCCTCACGTCCCTCCATAGTCTTATTTTTTTTTCCCCAAACAGAAATACACCCTTGGCACAGGATGACTGAGCAAGGCAACATCCCAGCTCCCTCCCAGTTGGCTGGGGGGGTCCGGAGCAAAGAGCCCTGACAGCCAACACCACCAGTGGGAAGGAGGCGAGGGCAGGGGGGGCTTGATTGCGCCTCTCTCCATTGGCAGACACCACAGGTAAATCACCTGAAATCCTCGCAAAAGCCTCTTTTTGGCTCACGCAGCAGGAGAGCTGGTTATGGGATTGGCATTCCCAAAGGAATGGCGGGCTGGCGAGGCGGCGAGCCAAGAACCCCGTCTGCATCACAGCGGATACGGCGGTTAAGCGTGAAGGTGTCCACTTCTTTATAAACAAAACTTAGGTTAGGATGAGGGAATGAAAAAAAAAAGACCCCCTGGAGTGATTTCCAAGGTAAACCTAAATATTTCCAGGTTTGCTCACCCCTGTGGGTTCGGTGTACGCTGTAGCTGCTCGACCCGTGGGGCGTTTCAAAGCACTCCACAAGCGTCTGTGCCAAAATAAATGTTACTTTACCACCAAGTAGGCAGAAGAATGAAAGCACTAAGATGTGTGAGTGAGAAAAAAGAGCCCAAACAGGAAAAACCCTTTCTTCTGATTTTAAAGTCCTGGATGATCAAGGCTGTTCTGCTCACTCTGATGTAATCTGTTTGCAGATACCCAAATACATGTCCAGCCATGGAAAGTGCTCTCCCTTTGATTACAGCAAAATCCTTTCTAATTCTCTTTAAATGTTCCAGGGCTTTTTGAAATGATTGCTATCAATGCCAACCAAATGCTTTAGATCTCTTTTTTTTTTTTTTAATTCCCTGTCTTTAAACACTTGCCTTATTTTTATGAAGCCTGGTTACTGCTGTACATGGAAAAAGTATCTCAAAAAGAGATCTGGTTTGCTTTAGCCTTTATACCATATAGAGTTAGACACTTTAACTTTCTTTATATTTACTTAGTTACTTTAATATGATTTCTGTAACTCCTATACTTTCTTTTTTTCCATATAACTTATTAAATATTTATAACACAGTAGCCCGTACACATCACGTAGGTCAGACTTTCATTACATTAGGCTAGCCATAGCTATCTAGTAGATCGTAAGTCACATTCTCTCTAAAAGTTAAAAAACCAGGATTGTTCAGGTGAGCTCAGATTGAGTTTGTGAAGGACTGGCTTAAAAAAAAAAGCTAAGCTGGTTAAAACAATAGATAGACTTGTTTAACCAGAAAATAATAGATCCCCTAAGGCATTAGATTTGCAGCATTTACCACGGGTAGGAACAGTGCTGCATGGTCTGTTATTCTCTTTGTGCTCTTTAGTTGCTCTGAGGTGGGTACACAACCATCATTCAGAGCATTTTTCCATTGCTATGATGCCTCCTCCAGCTCAGCTTTAAACAGGCCATGAGATGAGATCTCCAAGTCCTCTACAAATCCATGAGATTAAAGGAGAGCAAGATTCAGGTCAGCTTTGGGGGTACGTTATTCCATTTTGGTTTTTTAATTTTTAGTATTTAATTAGAAGATTAAAGGAGCAGGAATCTAGAAGAAATCTAGAAGAAAGGGGCAGAATACAGAAGGAAGAAACAAACAAACAAACAAACAAGCGTGACTTGTAAGAAAGCCTTGATGCCTGTCTTGTAGTTGCGCATTTCACCTTGCAATTAGTCATAAAATTCTACATGCAAAATATTGTGCAAGCAGATTTTTTTTTCCTGGCCATTTTATTCAATGCCTTTTGGATCTCATCAGCTTTTGTTGCATTTTTTCCTAATACCCAATGAAACCTCCCATGGGACAACCCGAGGCCATTTCCTCTCATCCTATCACTTGCTACTTGGGAGAAGAGACCAACCCCCTCCATGCTACAACCTCCTTTCAAGTAGGTGCAGACAGTGATAAGGTCTCCCCTCAGCCTCCTTTTCTCCAAGCTAAACAGCCCCAGTTCCTTCACCCACTCCTCATCAGACTTGTGCTCCAGACCCCTCAATGTGGATGGTGCTGCTGTTTTTTGCACGGCCATATCTCCCTTCAATCCATCCCCTTGCAGAGCCATGGCCAAGAACCTTTTATCCTCAGTCTCCTGCTGCAGTTCCAGTGCCCCACACCCCCATCCCAGTATGATACCAGGTGCCTGGCTATAAAAAAACACCCCCCCTACCCCAGCTAAGTCCACCCCACCTCAGTGGGGCTGCCTGGAGTGAGGGTGAGATCTCCACCACCCGATTCCTTCTGTCCTTGGGCAAGTTTGCATATATATGTGCGCTGGGTTCCCAGACCTGACATCAAGCTTAGAAGGAAAAAAAAACCCTCTTCCAAGCTTCCCAACAGGATCAGTTTTGCAGCTCATGTTCTTTCATGCACTATTTGTTATGCTGTTATTAAAGAACATCTTGCCGACAACTGGAGAAGAAATACGCTCCCCCAACTGCGACGCTTCCTCTGCCCAGCTCTGGAGCAGGAACCAGGTGGCTGGGGCTGAGGGTGGCTGCCGCTCACCCACCTTCTTCCAGATAAACTTTCCCTTTAGCATGAAAAATGCTCATTTTTTCTTCCTCTTTCTTCTCGCTGTCAACACTACTTGGAATGCTAGAATGAGAGACATTCATGTTTCGGATTTTTTTAAACTTCTTTTCTCTTTTAAACTCCTCTTCTCCTTCCCCACTCTTCCTCCTTTCCCTAGCTCCCTTAATTTTACCCTATCCTGCCTTCCCCACTCTGGAAAAAACATATATGAAACTCTATAATTGCCTGTGTGGTTTCAAAAATAAAACCAGGACTAATCAAAAAAGATGGTGAAATGCTTCATTTGGGAGGAAGGCAGGAGGATTTCTTCTTTTTCTTCTCCTGCAAATTCTTGCTCGGTTGTAGGGCTGTTTTTTTTGCTTCCCTGGTTAGTTTTCAGAGTTAATGCTGGTATTTAACACACTGAGTTGCATGTCCGAGGTGTGCCTGCCCTGGTTTCATGATTTAGGCTGCAAAGCATCAGGGCTCCACAGCAGTAAGGTCCTCAGTCATGATGACACCTGTGTCACGCAACACAAAAGTGCCAGTACACATTATACGGTGTGAGTATACATAGAGAAACTGCACGTTAAATATCTCAATTTGCCTTTGGTTTTTGCATTTCATCAGCTACAGGTGTCAAAGCAGCGGTAAGTTTTGAAGTGGGGGCTTAAAGAGGAGAAGATCAACAGCCTAATAGATCCAGTCAGCTTTTTTGCAAAGGGTAGCAGTGACGGTTTTTGCTCGGGGTCTGCAGAAATGCTTTAAGGAAAGATCATCCAGCTGTGGGGTCCAGCCCAAGAGGTGCCTTCATGCTTCCCGTGGTGGAGATACGAACAGGTGGGTGACAAACGCTTTGTTTCGTGGTGCTCGCTGTGAAGTCTAGGTATGATTTAGGAACCATGTCATGGTTCCACAGCCAAGAGCATCCCCACACATCATCAGTGACATAACATCAGTGGTGCCTCCTTCCATGTGGCCTGGAAACTCTGGGTGGCCAATTCTTTTAACTAGTCAGATGAAAACCAGCAAGAATATAACATTGATCCAAGCTGCCTGTGCAAATGTTTGGCTTTATTTATTTATTTATTTTTAAAAGGCCTGAAAAAGAGATGCTTTTTTGAGCTGTTCAAGGTTACCCTTATATTTTGAAAAGTTAGTCTTCTCTGTGGTCTCCTTTTAATGGAGATTTTTGTTTAACTGGAATGAAAGTCCCTGCTGAAAGATGATTCTGGTGGAAAATTTCTGGCCTGCACCAGGCAGCAGAGGTTATCACTGGCAGAGCACCTGCACAATGCATCTTTGGATACTAAAAAGCCAAGAGAATGCTGAGGTCAGGACGCAACACTGCTGGACTGTCACTTTTTCCATATCACACACTTTTCCCTAAGCCTTACCACAATGTCATGGGCAAAGCTACACTAACCTTGAAAAAAGACTATCCTTGGTTTTGTTTTGTTTTGTTTAATTTTCATCAGCTAGTGTCTATAATGTCATGCTGGAATTGCAGTCCATGGTTCAGCTCCCCACCTTTGTGAGCTGCCCCAATGCTGCACACAAACGGCCCGCGAGGCTACAAGATGTTTATACCCAAGGGATTGAACACTATTGATCTGAGAGAAACCTACAATTTGCAAATGCAATTGTTAAGTAACCTATGCATGTAACCTAACCGATGTAAAGAACATGGGGCAGACAGACTAAAAAGGAATAAAGATTATGAGGTTTAACAGTGCTAACAACAAGCACGGCTACCACCATGAAGCCTCATCAAGACACCAAGATGAAATGATGTGGACAAGTGTAGTCTACAGGGAGATCGTTTTTCAGGCAAGATTTCTATTGAAGTTAAAATCCACCTGCCCTGTCCAAGCCATATGACAGTTTTATTCAGGAAGACGCCTTTGCCCATGCCTTGGGTGGCCCTGAGCACCGTGGGTGTCAGCAAGATGTTAGGAAGGCTCATGGGAGAGGGTCCGAGGCTGGGATGTGCCATGTGGGAGGTGAGTAGGCAGCAGGGAGGATGGTCATGAAGCTCTTGGAGGAGCAAGAAAGATCTTCAGTTGGCTTTAGCATGCTTGCTCCAGCCAAGGAGTAGAGTCATGGCACTACTTCAGGTAATCAGCAATGGGAAAAAAACAGAAACCAAAAATTCATGTTGAAAGGCAAGTGGGGCATTGCAACTTCTCTCACCTTCCCCTTATTAGGCATGGAAAGCTGCTGACCAGGTGGGTATGATCCAGAGCTCTCCTCCACTCGTAATTAATACACTTCTTTTAGCATCCACTTAAAATCAGTACTTGGGCAGACAAACCACAAGCTGAAGATAAAAATAAGAAGACATTAGAAAAAAAAAAAACCTTCCAAGGTTGTATCTCACAGGTTAAGAAGGACTTGTTGATACACTCATGTCCCACACATGAACCTGCTTGCTCGTGTTTTGCACCGTCATCCAAATGCCATATGTGAAGGTCTCATGCCTCTTTTTCTCCTCCCCTTTTATTCTCCCCCCTCTTTTTTTTTTAATAATTTTGTTTGGTTTGGGGAAGAAGGCAGAGAGGCGATCTTCCATTGAAATCCCCATCGACTGTTATGACCTGTGGTTGGGACAGTAGAGCTCCCTGCTGCAGCACCATCCTGGGACTGAGACCAACAGGAACTTCTGGACCATCTTTGCCTCCGGCTTTTTACTGCAACAGGTCACCAACATGTTACCCCACTCACAGATAACATCTAATGCTGTGCTTGAACCTGACTGGAGAACAGATTTCCATGGCGCAACACATAAAGAACAAACAGGTGCTCTCTGTTTTCAAAACCTTCAGAAGAGGCAGCTCCTGTGGGCTGAATGTCTCTTTATTTTCCAGATGCCAACCTCCACTCACTTTCATGCTGTTAATGTACTCTTCTCTCCTATCTTACGCACACCCACTAAAAAGAAGACAATGGGAGACAGTCTATATGGGTAATGCATCACGTCTTTAAAATTTATCAGATTTGAGGTTAATAGCCTTTTTTCTCTACTAAAAGGGGATTTTTATATCCAAAGCCACAAAGGTAATACTCACTGCATTGTAGCTTCAATCCTTTTTTTTTTTTTTTAACCCAACAATGGTGAAAAGATGTGATTTTTACAAGCGAATAGGAAGAAAAAGCCTGAACACACCCTGGGAACGTGTTTAAGAAGTTGATTTATGTTTCATGCTGAGCCTTACACCTGCAGTTCAAGCAAAACTCAACTTTGCCGCCCCACAGAGTCTAGTTTATTAGGTATCAAGGAGTCACAAGAAGCCATGTAATTAAAACTGTAATTAACTGGAAAAGGAAAGTGCCACCTGAGTTTTGAGAGGCTGTCAATTTTATTTCCATTACAGCTCTCCTTCTGCTTCTTTTGTCTATAGGGTGGTTTCTTCCCCTATCTTGATAAGGAAAAACAAAGTTGATTGTTGTTGTTGTGATGTGGGGGTTTTTTTAATTTTTAATATTTTTTTTATTAACTAAAGAAGCCACCAAATTCTCTTGTGTCTTTACTCTCAGGAAAAACACTCAAGCCATTTAGTTTTGAGCTTGGACATGGGTTTCTCGCAGTGGCATTTGCAGTCGTGTTTGCCCAACAGGTGTCAAGTGTGGTCCAGGCAGAAAAAAAAGAAAACGCCTAAAATGTCCTACCAGCAAAGGGTCAGCTGAGTTCAAAGCCCATTTTCACAAAACATAATCAGTGCCCTTTAAAAAGGGGATTGGCGGTGCCTTGTTAAAATGCACGACCTTGTTGCAGTGGGCAAGTCAAGTGCCAGGTGTTCCTGGGTCCAGCACGTGCCTCTGAAAGCTGCCGGGTCCTGCCAGGGACCACCGTGGTATTTCCGTGGCCACAACAGGGCCACGTGTGGCAAGTCAAAAACACCTCTGGGGGAAATACAAGGTTGAACCTTGTCAACCAGAGAAATTAAAAGTGAAAAGGGGCTCCAGTCCTGGAGATTTGGGTGGGACGTGCTGCCAGCTCTGTCCTCCCTCAGCCTTGTGCATCCATCAGGAGTAAATTCACAGGGGATCAGACAGAGATGCTGGAACAAAGAGAAGATTATTTAATAAGGTTTAAAGAAGCAAAGACTTAGGTAAACTTGACACAGGACAGACAGTCTTAGTAAAATATAGTAAAAGAGTAATTACCTCTAAGGGTAAAATGACGAGAACAAAGATAGGATCTATCTTAGAGGTCATTACAAGGGAGATTTATGAATATACATACATTTTTGTAGAGGAGATGTTTGTCTTAGACCCATGTATGAAAGGGGCGATTGACATTCTTCTTTCTCCATTTAACAGGTGACAAAAAAACACCAAGTGAAGTACCAGCCTTGAGAGGGGAAGTTATTACCGTAAAAAGTAATTTTCCTTTGGTGCCGTTCCGATACGTTCGGGGTTTTTCTCCCCCAGCCTTTATCATCTGTAGCCTCTCCCCTCCCAAAACAGTCCCAGCTTGCAAGGCAGAGGTCTTGGGACCTGAAGGCAGATCTCAATCAGCGCTAATTTGGGGAAGTGAGCCGGAGGTACCCGCAGCAGATGACACACAGGGCTCAGCTTCTTATTCAGCTACAAGTCAGCAGGGGCACCCCCCGACCATCTGTGGTCTATAAATTACAGTAACACCGGCACACACTGCTTGTAAATCACCAATGAACAGGCTTTACCTTATGACACACTACATGAACCCTGTTGGATATTCCAATAAACTCCCATAAACCATCCGATATAAACTCTGGATTATGTTTCTTTGTTGGGGGGAGGTGGGGTGGTGGGCAAGGGAAAAAACCTGGACTTCTCTGCACTTGCACGAACTTCTCATGGGTGAAATGAAGATACATCCTGAGCTGCGTTGTGTGCTTTTGTACCACGTTTCCTTATGAAAGAGATTTACACCACCATTTTTACCATATATATTTAACTTTCCAAGAGGGCCTTGAGGTAAACAGGGTCATTACTGTCCTGAAAAAAACCCACACCATTTCAAAAGTGCAATTTAATGCGAGCCTTCATGGCCTCCATCCTCGCTGCACTGAGCACAGGCTGATAACAGTAGAGGCTTACCCACGTCCTTTGATTTTGAAGAAGCAAGAAGGTCCAACCCATGACATCAAGTCAGCCATAACTTCTTACAAAGTGAAAAACATGTCACTGTTTCTCACCTTCTCCGTGTCCTGAGGGCTACAGGTGAGGCTTGGCATCTCCAGGAGGGCAGATCATACTATAAGAGGTCCTCACTTGCTTCTTTCTTCCTGTGAAGCGGATCTTTTACGCCAGTCTGGTAACAGGGTGGAAGGCTCTGTGGCCTGACACAGCATCACAACACCCAGAAGCTGCACTCCTGCCAGTTGACTTGGTCTGGACAGCTCTAACCTCCCGTGACGTTTCATGGAGGCCACATCTGCAAGGAGACACTACGAGCAGAAGACATGGCACATGGTGGTGTGATCCTCAGCACATGGCTGACTGGGGCCACCAATGCTGCTCTGCTGAGAAGCCTGGCACAACCTGTCAAAGGAACACTTTTGATAATTATATTAGTAAGCCCTGCATCTAACTTGTCATCTAGGCAAAAAAAACAAAACACCTGTACAATAAGTTATTCAGATGGTGTTGGATATGCCAAGTAAACAATGTGATAAATGTGATTTGACCAGCTATTTTGCTGACCATGAACAAATGTGGGTTGTAGCACAGCCAGCCAGCAAGGGCTGCATCACAACTCCTTGGCAGGTTCCTTCATAAAATCTGAAATGCTGACCCCTCTCAGGAGGCAGTGGGAGCCTTGCAGCCATCTTCCTCATGCATAGCATAAGTTTACCAAGGCAACATTATTTTCTTCTGGGTTTCTTAAGGCTATAGGGGCTGGCTCCTCATAGAATCATAGAATAGTTTGGGTTGGAAGGGACCTTCAAAGGTCATCTAGTCCAACGCCCCTGCAATGAGCAGAGATATCTTCAACTCTCTGGATGGATGTACGGGTGTGTGGGTGCACACCTGCATCAACACATGCTTTTAAACCCACTGGGTGACAGCAGTCAAATGGGACAGATGTTCCCACCTCATGGAGACAGGGAACCAAGGCAGCCATGATTGACTCCCACTGTGACAACGGGATGAACTCAACCATCTGTGGGCATCAGAGAATCCAAATCTGCAAGAGCAATCCAAGGGAAAAATGCCCTCCACTGCTGCCTCTGGTTGTGAGCACCCAGTTAATTAATACTGATGAATACTGGTCTTTTTTTTATTACAGCACAGTTTCCAGACTTCAACCAAAATGGATATTTTCTTGCCTAAGAGATACATGCCAGAAAACATCTAGTCTAACCAGAAAAAAAGTAAAAGCAGTGAGTCCGTGTTCCGGAGAAACCAGACCACCCGCATTACATGATCCCAGTGTTACCCAGCAAGAATGCACCTGACTGAAACACTTCGAACAAGTCTCAGGAGCAATTTTTAGCTCACCAGAAATGCACATTTGAAGCATTTATTGAATCTAGGTTGAGCCTGCTTAGTTAGCTTAGTTTCAGAAAAAAAAAGTGAATAGAATAAAGTTGATTTAAAAATCTATTTTACCCAGAAAAACCCTCAACTATTAAAATGTTACTTAAAAAACAAGAAAAGAAAAGAAAAGAAAAGAAAAGAAAAGAAAAGAAAAGAAAAGAAAAGAAAAGAAAAGAAAAGAAAAGAAAAGAAAAGAAAAGAAAAGAAAAGAAAAGAAAAGAAAAGAAAAGAAAAGAAAAGAAAAGAAAAGAAAAGAAAAGAAAAGAAAAGAAAAGAAAAGAAGAAAAGAAAAGAAAGAAAAGGATTTAAATACAACTAACCCACATCAGCTCAGACAAATACTTCACGATTTTTGGCCAGCAAACTTCTGGTTCATAAACTTTTTAGAGTGGAAGTAACGTACAAGGAACATCTTTGCAGCACTTTTCCATCCATCAAAGTGAACTGAACCCCCTGTTTTTTACAGTGAGGCAGTGGGATGCCCCAGATCAGGTCTGGGCATCACAACATAGAGGCTCTTCCAAGCTCACCCATGAAGATCCTCCCCACATCCCAGACGTTCACCTTCCTCCTTTACCTTTCCACCGCTCTCTCCATCTGCCCCCTTCTGTGCACTCCGACAAGAAGTGATAGCGCTATTTCTGTTTTTTAACAAGATTTGGAAAGCGTTCAAGTGCCTGACTAAGTGGTTGGAAACAAGGAAGCAGAAGGATGTTTTGGCATCCTGCGATGTGTGCATGAAGAGCATAGACACAAACACATTGAGCGCACATACTGTAAAACAAGATTACAAGGAGAGTACGAACTAATAAAAGCCTATTAAAACATCATGGGCACTATTGCTGCTCGTGTGTATGCCTACAAATTAAAATAACAAATATTTCATGTGAACATGCAGCTCGAACATGACCGATCACAGATATAACTTTCAGCAACTTTTAAATACACAATGCCATCCTGTAATTAATGTAGCCTATCCTGAAATTCGAGGGATTTATTGATACTGGCAGAAACATTTGCAAATAACTTGGGGAAGTCCATGACATCCCTTGCATCTCAAGGGATTTAATTCATTTTCCCCTTTTTTCCAGCCACCATCAGTAAATTCATTCAGAGCCCTTACCACATGATGCACAAACGTAGTTGGAAATCCTCAATAGAAAGTCTGAAGAAAGCATCAACATGGAGAAAGAGCCTTGTTGTGTTTTTGTTTTGTTTTCTTTCACTTACAGTGAGATACATGAAATCATGTCTGAGGCGATTGCTTTTCAGGTCTGCAGTGAAAAGAAAAAGAACCAAAACAGCCAGTGCTGTAATGCTCTGTATTGCTACAGACCAGGCACAAACATATGGAGACGTTTTATACGGCCAACTGACAGAGTTGGGAAAAACAAATATGCCAAAACAGCCCTTTCCTGGAGGAATGAAGGTGTCAACACCCTCAGCTTGGGAAAAGTGCTGGTTTGCTGGGTGGTCAAAGAAGAAGAGACAAATCCCAACATTGTGGTGCTCATTGTTCATGTTCTTCAGTCGTGAAACTTATGTGTGACCCTACAGACATGTGTTTAAAAATCTAGGCACTTTAAAATAATTAATGGCAATACTTACTTTGAAAGCCACATGTAAGCTGAAGGACCCACCAGCTCCTCCTGACTCCCAGGACTGGCTTTGCAGATCTCAATAAGACCAAGCCTAACAAGGACAAGAAATATCTCATTATTATTTTCACATTATTTTCCACAGATATCAGGAAAAATTTCTACACAGAAAGGGTTGTCAGTCATTGGAACAGGCTGCCCAGGTAAGTGGCGGAGTCACCATCCCTGGAGGTATTTAAAAGACATGTAGATGAGGTTCTTAGAGACATGGTTTCATGACAGTGTTGGGTTATGCTTGGACTCCATGATCTTCGGGGTCTCCTCCAACCAAAATGATTCTATGACTCTGTGACTTTGCTAGGAGCAGGTTTCCATACTCAAGGTCTGCACGGTGCCAGCACATGGTTGCAGCATCCAGAACATCAGATGGCAGATTATGTTGCTGTTACCAAGCTGCATTTAAGCAGTTAGTGGAGCGGACTGGTACACATTCTCCCTCCTTTGATCTTCGTGTTCCTGCGTGATTTCTACCTCTAAGGACTGTAAAGCAATTCTTGCCTGGGACTACTTTATCATCAAGAGGTATTTTTGCCTGTGAGTGCATGTATTTGTACACACTTGCTGACATGGGATTAAGGACATTTATTTTAATAACATTTATTATTATTTTTTTAAATCTTTTTTTCTCTGTTTCTTTCTAGGGTTTGAATTTGAGGTACTGATCTCATATGACAAACCAAAAAAAGGGCCAAACCACCTGGAAAATACCCCCAAATGTGCTTCTGAAGTATTTGTTTCATTGACACGGATGCGCTGGCTATGTTTCAAACAGCAAGCAAACGCAGGCTGGGGAATGAATGGTTGGACATCAAATACTGGGGATGCCTCAGCCTTTCCCGTGGCTTCTTCATCCCTCCCACGCACTTCCCACTGTACTGCATTGAGCACCACGTTTCCTCAACATTTACTCTTCTACATCATCCAATATTTCCAACAAACCAGTGTCTCCAACTCAGTGTCCACAAGCCTCCTCTCCAGTAAACTGGAGCTTTATTTTTTTGGGGAAAAAAGAGCAAATTTAGGTTCTACCATGCTGTGATTCCTCCCACCTGCAGGGAAAGAGAAGGTAGGTGCTGGCAAAATGAAGAAAAGCACTTTTTTTTTTCTCTAAGAGAGAGAAGAAGAAATTGTACATCAGGACTGTAAGTGCTTCTCAGTGATTCCTGCCTGGCTGTGGTGGGAACCAAAATGGGTGGAGGGTTCCCAGCTGCCCCGAGGGGAAATGGGAGAGCTGTGCTCATGCCAGGAGGTTGGGGAGGGTTCATCCCACCAGTGAGGAGTCCCCGTCAAAAATGATGCTGGGAAGTTGCCAGAGGAATCATCAATGATCAAGATTTTCTACCTCTCAAAGGAACATCAGCCAGGATGGAAGAAAAAAGGGGGTTTAGCTTCCCACCTTCTCCCATGGTTTTTATCTGCTTTTATATATTTCAGTGCATCCCCAGATAATGGTGAAAAAAAATAATTATGCTGTAATAATCCACATCTCCACCTTGTTTAGGTGCCAAACTTCAGGACGCTGTCTTCATGGTGAAGCAGGTTGCCATGGGTGTGAAATGAAGCTGTCATCTGAGGTGCCTGCAGAGAACCAACAGCAAGTGGAATCCGCTGAATTAGTGTCCTGCCTTCCTCCCGCTTTTACATTTTTCTGGCAGAGGCAAGGATAAAACTGCTGCTGCTGCAGGGAAGAAACAAAACAAAACAACACAACACAACAGCCAAACAAAACTGTCAATGGGCATTTCTGTTGCAGGAAAGCCTAACATCTTGCTCATTGGGAGTGGAGCTCCCTCCTACAGACCAGCTTTCCTCCAGCCTTGGTCCCCACGGTGCCCGGGAGAGCTGTGCTGAGGTCCTGAAACTCCCAGAAGCCTGTCATGCTGGAGGACAAAAGTATTTACAGAATGGCTGGGGTTGGAAGGGACCTCTGCAGATCATCCAGTCCGACCCACCTGCTAAAGCAGGTTCACCAGAGCAGATCACACAGGAATGTGTCCAGGTGGGTTTGAATGTCTCCAGAGAAGGAGACTCCACAGCCTCTCTGGGCAGCCTGTTCCAGGGCTCAGTCACCCTCAAAGTAAAGAAGTTTCTCCTCATGTTTAGATGGGACCTCCTGTGTTTCCATTTGTGCCCATTGTCCCCCATCTTATCATTGGGCATCACTGAAAAGAGTCTGGTTCATCCTCTTGACACCCACCCTTGAGATATTGATAAACATTGATGAGACCCCCTCTCAGCCTCTCTTCTCCAGACTGAACAGCCCAAGCTCTCTCAGTCTCTCCTCAGAAGAAAGATGCTCCAGACCCCTCACCATCTTTGTAGCCCACCACTGGACTCTCTGCAGTAATTCCTTGTCCTTCTTAAACTGGGGAGCCCAGATCTGGACACAGAACTCCAGTTGTCAGCTGTGAGGATGAAGAATCTGAGGTTGGCTGTCAGAGCACTTGGAGCTCAGGAGGGGTTTGGAGGAATGCAAGCTGGGGTTACATAAAACACTGACTCATGCTGAGAAATCACGAGTTTTGCAAAGATTCAGCTGAGGAACGAGCAAAACCTCAAGCTGCACGTCGCTTGCAAGTCAGCAGCAACAGGGGGATGCTGGAGACTTGTGAAAAACAGGTCTTGGCACCGGGTTTTTTTCCCCGGGAGGAAGCAAGAGCCATGTCCATCTGTGAGAGAGGGAAAATCTGGCCCTTTTTTATTTCAGGTTGGTGGGGCATTTCAGTTTTACCCATTGGAAAGACCTGTCTGAGATGAAGTAAATAGAAGTTAAATGTTTACCTTTTTTTTTTTTTTCATATGTGCTACTGTGTATGGTATTTATGTCACGCAGAATATTTACTTTTTGTTGGGATATCTGAGCATGCAAATGTTTGTGGTTTCGTTTACCAGGCAAAAACGGTTGTGGATCTTGGCAGTCTGAGCTGGTCTACGGTTTCTGTGAACGCCTGGATGCGGTTCTTCCCCGGGCTTTATGGGTTACGCAAATCATGTCCCATTATACAGGTAATTTGTGTGCTGTGAAGATGGTATGTGCGAGGGGTACGTACGCAAAAGGAGTACAAGACCCAGGACTTCCCGTCATGTGTTACAAACGCTGACCAAAACCATTTGCACTTTGATATTTAAATCAGACTTCTAAAATCCATGCTCAGAGACATATGCAAGCAGTTGATTTTTGGATTTCTTACAATTTTTCTCTCTCTCCTCTATTTACAGTAGAGACTCAGCATCTCACACAAAAAACCAACCAGTTGAATTATTCAAGTGCTTAAATAAAAATATAGTTGCTTCCCCGTGTTTGTCCAATTTTGAAAAAAATGTTGCCTGCTTTTAAGCTTTATTTCTCTTCCCCCTCAATGACAGTCTCTCTCCCTCTCTCTTTCCCAAACACACTGATGGAAAAATGAAGATGTACAGATGGGCTGTTCATTTTCAGTCAGGTTGCTGTGTAAATATGGCATCAGGAAAAGACGAGTGTTAGAAACACAGATGTACGCAAGGCATCCCAACCATCACGTTTGGGCTGCCTCTGCATCACTCAAGTATGTATCACCCAGCCTAAGCAAAGCTGTATGAGGCCAGAGGGAAATGTAGCTAACAGAGAACAAACTATTGGTAAATCGCACGCCTTTCAACCTTGCACAACAGGATAAAATAAGTATGGATTAGTGCTGGGGGTCAAAGTTTTTATTATGTGAAGTACTAGATGTGCAAGTGCCTGCGTTTCTGATATTAAAAAAAAAAAAGTGTTAACACATATAGATGTATATAAATACAAAATATTTTTCCTCGCGTATTTATTTTGTGGTTTTTGTTTTGCAGAGCTCCCTTCAACATGGTCTCGGCTAATTTCTCAGCCTCTGCATCGCAATTGCTAACAAGTTAATCACCTTACAAACGTCTGCAGTGACTAACACCACATCTATGTTTTTGGCACACCATGGCCAGCAGTTGTTTTAGCAACAGCGGTATGTAAAGCAGACGCACTATTTGTGAGGCTCAGAGCCCTTAAAAAAAAAATCATTCCTTTCTCTCTGGGCTATCGACATTCCTGAGCACTCACGATGCAGCTGCCGAGCCGCTGGACAGCCCACATATGGCCGTGCGCTGAACAATAGCGACTCGCTGTTGTTCTTGTTAGACGCATCACCATATGTGTTTATTAGAAACAGCAATAAAATTATGACAGGCTTCTTCAGCTATCCTGGCTGCTTGGGGAAAAGAAAAGCGAGGGAGTAAGCAGGATAAAACCAGAGGATTGTCCCCAGCTTTGGGGGAGCTGGATGGTGGGCTGGTGTAGTCCCACTCTTCAGGGCAGTGTGGTTGTTTACTTATTGGTAATATTGCCAGATTAATACTGCTCCTATGAATGGACATCAAGCCTCAGTCCCCTCTTATTCCCTTTTATTAGAGAATTGCTGGAAACTTGGAAAAACTGAATCCCGAAGCTGGATGCTGTTCCACCAGGGCTCGTCTGTGTGCAGCCCGACCTGTGCCACACAGGAGAAACCTCCCAATATTTCAAAAAGCCTTGGATCAGGACCACGCTTGGTCTGTACTTCTATCGCGAGCACAACCATCTACTGAGGGATCAACTTCAGTTTTGGACTGCCTTCAAATGACTTCCAAATGGCAGAAATTTGGTCTGGGGACTCATTGTTCTTTTGATGGAGGGGTTGAGGAGGGTACCAGAACACAGAAACACAGAAATGAGGCCCAGGGAAGGTTGGTTGAAGTTGAAAGAGGAGATGAACTAAGCCAGTCAAACTGAACATCTGAATCCTCATGTGCTCCAAATTCTCTATCATTTCACTCTGCTTCCAGAATTCACTATATTTTAAAGCAAAAAGTGGGAAAAATGAACTTTGGGAGCAAACCTAGTGGAGTTAGAAATAAGATCTATCTCAATATGTAACATAACGTAATTTTGATATCCGTATTATTATAAGCTGTCTTCAGATACCTGGAAATCAATGGGATTGAGTACTTACATCCAAAGGCAAAACCAGCTTCTGCATACACGATCTGCATTTTTTTTCACGTTCAAATCTTGATTTTTCTTGACAATAAGGGTATTTTCCATCTTGCTGACTTGTTGTGGCCAAAATAACAAATCTTAGTCACCACTGAAAAAAAAAATCAATTTTAAAAATGAGTTTGCAATGCTGACTTGTATCAGTTTTCTGTGACCTTCCAACTGTGGTAAGAATGCCAGTTCCACTCTTACTTCACTTCTTTTTTACTTCCTACCCATAAAAGTAAACAATTCAAGATGATGTTTTACATCTTTGAAAAGTTCCCAAAATAGGATTTTCCACTGAGGCTGCAACTCCCTTGGCTTGCTTTTACTCTTCTTTTTTTTTTTTTTTTTGTAGCACAAATCAATTTTGTTACTATATTGAAACTGCAATGCTAAATTCTGTTACCTTTAACTATGTTGCTAACAGAATAAATAGTGTAGTTACTCAAATCTCAGCAACGTCCCTGCCTTATTCCCCCATCTGCACATAAGCTACTTTTTACAGGCTATTGTTTTCTCCCCACAAATATCTAAACTTGTTTTTTCTTCTTTGAATGAACCCATCCACTGCTTCTCCACTTATCAGCTTGGAAATGTTGCTGTATTGGTTTCACACAGTTTGATAACTTTGTCTTGAATGGATCTTTGTCTTGGATTATTTTGTCAGAAGTTGTTTTTCAACAAAACCCTTTAATTCTGTTTCCTTTCAGTTATTGTCTCCTGAAATATCAACACGTGGGTTAAAAAATAATCTGTTTACACCTTTTGAAGAACAACTGTGCATCAGGCAACTTATTGTACTACTTATTTATTATCAGCAATCCCCATCCTGCACCCATGAAAGACAATCAGGGCTTTGCCATTGAGTGAAATAAAAACAGGATGAGACCATATGGTTCTTGTTAAACAAGCCTCATCTTCCTATTGTTAATGCTTATCTCCAAAATAAAGTATTTCTGCAGAAAGCATATTCCCATAGCATGTTCTCTTTCCAATGACCAGCTGGTTGCCAGTTTGTTATTTGCACTGCAGTAGACCACTTTCATCTATTTCTATTCCAGTCCAAGAACACCATTTGTACATTGTCCAACTTGGAAATGTTAATCTGACACCATTGGTCACGGGCCTTTTAACTTCAAGTGGCAAACTTCCAGCTAGCTGCCAGTTGAGTATTTACACTGGAATCTTTCTTAGCCCAGAAATAAACTATTTGTTCACCATAAACATCAGCGACATGCCAATAATTTCTGCAACACACATGTAGGAAGGTACAGCCCACCGCACTTTGCTGTTGGCTTCTCAATAACCTCCTAAGTAGCTCCTTGGGGAGATGAGGCTTGTCTTGAGCCAAGATAAATGCATCTATTTCCCCCTCCGTGCGTGTACATAACTTTTATTTACATTCATGGGAGTTACACATGCAGATTGAAAGGCAAGAAGAGGGACCCAAATTAGGATGGTTGGGCAGGAGTCTGACAGCTTCTCCCGAGACCCAGGACCTCTTGTAAGGGCCAAAACACCAGAAAAAACCTAATGCAACATGATCCAGTTGCTTTGGCATCGTCCGCAGCTCCCCGTGCGTGACCACATGCGCAGTGCTCGGGACGCCCGCCGGGAAAGAGGCAACACCGTATGTAGTTGAATGCAGCTTTTGAGAAAGCAGAGTGGCGCGAGTCCTGTGGGATTTTGCTTAGGTGATTGCTATTACTTCCAGCAATACGATTTATGCTTCCTGAAAGAATATTATACTTCAGGCTCTTTTCAATGAAATAAAAGACTGAGGGGGGAAAGGAAAAAAAAAGGTTTTGCTGGGTTCTGTGATTTAACTTAAGGAATGTTATGCAGTAGCAAGGGTGTGTTTCATGTACTTTGTTTGACTCTGTTAAAATAAAACATTTCCTTTTTACATATTCCTGCGGTGACCTGCGGATGGGAGAGGCCAAAGAAAGACTTTAGTGAGTTTAAAATGTAAACTTCAGGAATGGAAACCTGCTCTTTCAAAGAAAAAGAATAATAACTGTGGCACCCTGTTCTCCCCTTCACTTTTCCGATTCAGTCAGATAATATACCTGTCACCTTTTGTGTTATTTCTGTTGCTCCAAGTGAAAAAAAAAAACAACAAAAAACAACAAATATATGAGGTTACAGAAGAGCTGATCCTACAGAAGTCCTTCAGCAAAATCTCAGAGGACCAGTCAGGATGTACAGCTGATCTTATAATTTATGGACTCCTTAGCACCTACCTGTGCATTTAGCTCAGCATCCCCATCCACCTGCACCTCACAACCACAAGGAAAATACTGGTCAAAATGCAAATACTGGGCAGCATGAAAAGCAGGATCCTGCAGATGCACATTAGAGGAGCTAAGAGGAGGTGTGTATCCCATGTCAGGCGGGACAGCTGGACTTGATGAATGCCTCAACGAAGAAAGGATGATGTTGAGGCACCAACTGCGGGGAAGAGCAGCTTGTACCCCCTGCTCCCCTATGGACAGCAACTCCTGAGCAAAGCCCAGCAGCTTAATTTGCAGGTTTCAGCCCTCTGCCCTGACTTTGCAGTGGAAGAGAGCAGCCATTTGCATCGCCATTTGAGTTTTGGCAGCTCTCACTGAGGTGTCGAGGCAATAAAGTACCCGAACAGTGATGGCACACATTCCCTCCAAGCCTCCCAGACTGTCCTCCAGAATCCACCTCGTAACAGAGAATATTTTCAGTGTTAGCAACATGACTTACAGTGTGAGTTGGGACCTTAAAGGCTCAGATGCTTCCCCTTTGCTTGTACAAGTCATGTAAAAAAAGTGCACTTCCTATCCACACACAGTGACTGACGGAAGGATGAAAAGAGACACTCACTGTTGCTAGATACTCTAGTATTCTGGACAAAAAGCAGCTGTACTGTGAAACCAAGGACTTCTCTTTCCTGTGCTGCAGCTCACTTGATCCTGCAATCAATGGGATTTCTATAGAAGACGTATCATTTTTAATTCTGACCTTCGCCAACTTTCCACCACTTGATTTTTTGCACTCTCAGCATTCCTTCAATGTGGGAGTATGAAATATAAACAAACATGTAACCATCTACTGAGCACCAACATTTTGATAAACATATATTTTTCTTGCCTCACCTAAGGCTCCTCTTGCAATCAAATGTAGGCGAACAAAATATTTTGACGTCTCGAAATAAATTCTTTTTTCCAAGAGGGCAAATAAATAGACCTGACATAAAATAATGTCATAACAATCAGCAACTACAACACAATTCTCGCTGCTGTAACTTGAAACTTGTAAGAGAAGGTTAAAGTAACTCGGTCTGAATTCCTGGCCACTAAAAAAGCATCCACTCCTGTTGTGTTGGGTTTTTCTGTATGGCTAATCCTATCTGGGGCAAGCTCCGAGTTAGTTAAAATAGCAAAGTATTTCTCCAAAATGCTTCAGGAAAATTGACAATTGGAAATTGGCCTCATTGACTACAGCCCAGCAATAATAAACTGGAACAGACAGAATTGCAGACCAAGGAAGGACACTTGGACTCTAAGGGAAAGAGAAAATCAAGCCCCTTTTGGAAGAAATCTGGTTACCAGGGGAAAAGTAGGAGTCTGCAAGAGGATAACGGGCCTAAGAAGAGCAATGGGGAGACTGGGACAGAACCCCAGGCTGCCAGAGAAGAAGTTGAGTGGTTGAAAAAAGACTCAGAGAACTTAAAACGAGAGGCCTGGGGCTAATCTTTCTGCTGGTTTATTTTTTCCCCCTGTTTGTTTATTTGCTACAAGTCAGATTTTTGAGCAATTAGTAAAATATCATGCAAATATTCCCTGTGTGACTGCACATGAATAACTTTAATTTTGCTAAACATTTGTCTCGTTGTTCCAAAATACATCTGCTGTTTGCACTAAGATAATCTGCTAAAATATTGGGAAGTAAATTACAGTTTTTATAAGATATTTATGAAACAACTTCTTATTTGTATATTAAATATATCAGACTATCGTGGCCTGTTTTTTTGGCTGACGTCTGCCTTCCCCAGGAGCATCCGTGCCCTGTTTCAATTATAGACTGGGCTGAGTACCATCTTGTGGAAAAGCTCCAACTGGCTGGGAATGGCTCAGTGTACACTCGTAACAGGCTAAGGGAATAGTACCAGATCTGCCAGCAGCCTATGACAAAAAAACAAACCAAAACAAAAAACCCAAAGCAACCCCAAAACAAAATACAAGGTTGCACATGTGCATCAATCATGCGGTATTTTCAGAAATTTTGGCATGAGACCACAGAAGACAGTGTCACTCTGTTTGGATGGGGCACTGCTATAAATGCCTTTATAGAAAGACAACGATAAGGCTTGGAGGCTGCTCCCAGGCCCTGCTTGGTGACCACACTGGTAGGTAAATTAAAACCATTTTGGACTGTTTTGTCCTCCCAGGGTTGTCTCATTCTCTTTGCATGAGAATAAGTCCTAAGAGGTTGGGAAAAGATGTGTTGGTCAGTATTGCCGCAGGCCAGATGAGCTTGTGTGTAGCTTTGTTTTCATCTTTTCAAAGGAGATGTAGAAAATCAGGTCATTTGTCATCTTCCAGAACTTCTGGGCCAGACCAGGATCACCATCAGGAGTGGGTAATGAAGAATGAAAAGCAAAGAGATCTACGTGCTGGAGGAGCTGGAGAAGCTGCTGTGCAGTTGGGACCATATCTGCACCAGCTCCAAGCATGGGTAGATACAGCTGTGAGAGCTCAGGGTGGGCAATGAAACCTCCCTGAGAGGCAGGTAAATCCTAGATCACTGCCACAGGCTACTCTAGACAGGATTTGCATTGCTGGCAGCACCCAAACCACTTCAAGTGAAGTTAGCTCATGTGCAGCTGCATGAGCTCCAGCCACGTGAGCATGGACACATGTGTCACGTTAAAGGTTATGCCGATGTCCCTCTTTAAACACAGCCTGGAGTGCTCAGGAGCTGCCACAGCCCCACAGACAATGTGCAGCTGGGCTGCGTGGAGCCACCAAGGAGTTCATTGACCCTCCAGCCTTCTCTGACTATCTGGGACCCCATGTCCTCTTGGAGATGGGCACTGGCTGCAGATTTCTCATCCGGACACACAGCATATCTGGCTTGGAGGGTTTTGAGGGTTCTGTTCAGAGATGCTGGCAGTGGAGTTTGGGTGCACAAATGACCGATGAGGTACATCCAAACTCCCTTGTGTGGAGTGCCACCATGATTAGCATTGCCTCGCTTTATATTCCCTGCAAAGCTGCTCTGTCCCTAGTCCACAGGTTAAAATTGAACACTCATTGTAAAAGTGAATTGGGTGAACTGAGAAGAAGAGGGAAGAAGATGAAGTCTGAGGCGCCAGCGTTTGCGCTGAGGTGACCTAAATTCTGGATAGAGTCTGGGAAAGAGATGAGCAGACTGAAACTCTGTAACACCACAACATCTTCACCCACAAATCCCTCTCTGGTTTGGTATTAACATTATCTACATGGAGTCCTGCTTAAAAAGTAATGAAAGGGTGGTATGAGCCCATTCGCCCTCCTCTTGCTTGCACCCCGTGCAGTAACCATGCCACTGCTTGTATGGCCACGTCACATTTGCTCAAGGACCCCAAACTAATGCGTATTTCAGCACAGATCAGTCCCCTCATGCTCACAGCAAAATAATAACAGCCTGAGGCTGTGTGGCTGGGGTCAGGCTGCCTCACCAAGGTGTGTTGGTGCTCATGCGCCATGCCGAGCCCTGCCCACTGTCCCAGCTTCACGGAGCCAAGGGCTCTGGCAGGGGCCATGCTGGCAATTGTGCAACCCGGCTCAGCCGCAGATTTCCTCTGGCACCAGCAGCACAATAGCAGGCCTGTTGGTAAACAGGAATTGTTTCCCTGCCACAATAGGGCTCAGGATGAAATCATTCCCCGATACCAGGCAAGCTTGACGTGCCTCCTCCGCTCCCCGCCCCGGTTTAGATGGTAGCGCCTTCCTGCTCCCTGTGGGCCTGGGGTCCCTCATAAAACAACAACACAATAAAACAAAATAATAATGGAATCCATATAAGGCCTGATGTCTTCATTGCTTCTCAGAAAAATTGCCAAGGGAGCTTCGCCTGAATACAGGCAGCAGGTTCCCAGCATCGGCAAGGATTTTTTAAAAGGAAGAAAGGACATTTTTCAAGCTTGGGATGCCAGTATCCATCCTCAGCTGTGCACCTCCAGCAGAGAGAAACAGGTAGTTATGGGAGATGAATCCCCAGGTCTGGCAGATATATATATGGAGTTAAGCCCACCTTAACATCTAGGGGCTGCGTGGGAAGGGAGATGACTGCTGACAGCCCCACCGGGGAGGCTTTGGCCAGGGCTGGCCCACTCCCGGCATCCCTCTTCCCGGTGGCATCGGGGACCATCGGGCTCTTGCAGAACATTTTGTGGTCAGGGTAATTGCATTGTGTTGTCTTAAAACTGCCGAGGCGTGGCCCTAAATAAAACCAGACCCCCGGCCTCACTGCGAGCACAGCAGCCCCCAGCTCCCTGCGCGCACAGTCTGACGCACGGCCCCGTCCAGCTTCCCCCCCTGGTTTCATTTCAGACGCACGGTTATTAATGAATTTGTAATTGCATTGGGGGAAAAGATAAACATATGATTCGGGACAAACGTCATGAACACAGACACACACACATACACTGTCTCATATCTATGTATATTTTTGGTCAACGGTGTCCTACAACACAAATGCACCATTTAATTATTTGTGCTGGGAGTGCCAAAGGAACCTACCATTTATTTATACAGTTAAATCAGCTGCAGATGTGTGTGTGCTTTTTCCTTTGTTTTTTCTTTCCTTCAGTGTTGGCACTTCTGACATCTCCAGTTTTTTTTCCCCTCTTGTTCAATGAGGGCATCTGAAAAGTGTTGGGAAACAGCCCGCTGCTCCCTCCCTGGTCCCGTCCGCAGGGGCGGGCATCCCACATCACACTCACAGGGTTGTGCTTTCCTCCCCCAAAGCAAGGGCTTGACAAATTAAGACTTCAAACACCAGGAACTGAGGAGAAAAGGCATTTCCTTCACTGCACAGGTCCAGGAGAGCTCCTTCGGTGAAGGAAGTATCACAACTGAGACCCCACAGCTCACTGCACCTGTGGGTACCTGCCCGAGGAGCCGAGTACCATGGGGAAGGAGCATTACATGTTTTTTCTGAGAAGCCCAGCATAATTTTGGCCTGTATGAACAAGATGAAGCATAGAAACAGCAGCATCAGCTTCCCCTCTCCATTCATTTGAGCTCATAAGACACAAGAAGCAACCTCTGCTTTTCATTTTTCAGAAGAGGGAGAGTACGGAGCATCTGTCTGAGCTGGGCTTTGGCAAAACCTGCTGTCTTGGTGGGCTCTGCCCAGGCTGTCACTGTGACTTGCTTGTATCAGCCTTGTTTGATGGTTGGGTTTATCCCCGTTAAAACCAAGCTCAGCATCGGCCTTCAGCATTAGGCAGGTAACACAGCCAAAGTCAGAGATGCCCATTTGATGGGCACTATCAATTTTCTCATGATTTTCCCCACCCCTAATATCATGTTTCTTTTCTTGAGTGAATTTCAGAGGAGCGGGGACACCAGACTCTCCAAGCAGCATTCACACGATTGCCAGCAGAAATCAGGACAAATACAGCGCTACCCCTTTTGGCAGGAGGAGGCAATCTCCTTGTGCTTTACCTGGAAGACAGTCATCAAGGCTTAGTAGCCCCAGGAAGCAACCTAACGCTGCAGCCAGAAAATGCACTTCGGATTCTTTTGGCAGGAGACTGATGTTTCCTAATATCACTCGGGATGCTTAAATGATGTGATAATAAGTGCATTAGCAGCATTTAGGAGATAGGACTATTAGCAAACGATGATTCATTTTTAAACTTTCAAATGTACTTAAAGCTGATGTTCAAATGTCAAAACCCCGCTTGCTGTCAGAGCTGTCAGGTGTGCGATGCTGTGGGTGTCGGGTGCTGGCTGCACCCCCAGGGCGGCTCCCAAAAGACCCTTCCACCCCACCCAGGCAGCCTGGCCACTTTTTACAGCCCAAGAACATCAATCCAAGGGCATTTCCAAGCACCACTTGCAGAAATCCCCTTGGGGAAGCTGGTTATGCCACCACTGAGTCAGTCTCTTTAAACTCACCCGTATAAGAGGATAACTTGGTTGCTCTGATTTCCTTTGTAGCAGTTATCCGCTATGAACATTACATAATCTGTCTCATCCTACATTATGTGAAATGGCACGATACCTAGAAAACTGTTTCATATATAAATTAGTATATATGCAAAACCTCAAAATGTACTTAAATATGTATATTTATTATATTTTGATATGTATCTATCATACATTATATAGATATTTCTTTTTTTAATTGTTTAGTCTCTCAAAAATGTATAGAAGCCTAAACATACACACATATGTATGTATGCATACATAGGTATAACATTCAATAAGATGCAGTGTGTCTATATATATGTAGACATATATGCATATAGGTACATACAGATTTACATACACACACGCATATATGTATTTATGTGTATCTATCTACATACTGGGTGTATAAAGATGACTGACTACCAGACAACTGTTCCAAGGCCCACTGAGCTCTATGATAACAACTACAAGGCTTCACAACAGCTCCCAGGCCAGACATATAAGCAAGCCCACTTAGGCATAACAGTGTTCACCCTCTTATGCATTATGAGCTGCTTTCATTAAAATTCAACACTTCTTTTAAGAGGTTTTTCTTGCAGCCACTACTCACGAGCCCAGCTCCACTCCTGCTCACAGAACAGAGATGCTCCCCTCTGCCTTCTCCCGAAGAAAGGACAGCCTCACCAAACCAGCTTTTCTTAGTTGTTATAAAGCACTTTTTGCTGGCTTTATTAGTATTGAGCTGGCACACCCAGGAGACCTGAAATATTTTTAAAAATACACCTCAAATTACTTTCAATGTCTTTTTCTCTAGCAGGTGCATTGCAAACATCACAGTGCCATTTGGAATCAAAATATTTAATCCTGACATTTTGTGAGAGGGGAAGAAGAAAAAAGAAATTTGGGGGAAAAAAAAGCAAAAGCTGGCTGTAATTCAAATCCTCTGCAAAGTCACTGGGAATCTTCCAAAAGGCTCCAGCAAGAGCAGGATTTGCTCCCCTCATATATACATAAAATTTGTTGTCTTTTGCATATCAAAGTGGTGAAGCCTGTTTTCTTCAGCTGTTGCTTTTAACTGTGCTATAAACAGAGCCTTATCTGTCCAGAAAAAAGAGTCTTTGACAAGGAAGACCAGCTCAGATGCCGAGACAAACTTGGCCACGTTCCTGCAGTGAGAGCAACGCCAATAAAGATGTGGGCTGGTCTCTAGATGCCGTCGATAACGTGATTTGGACTGTTGTTCAAAAATCTCTCGCTCCATCCCTGTTGCTGTTTACACCAATAAACCCTTCACCATCCCCTCCTCTCTGCCCTCGCGCTCCCTCCCACGCGTGCGAGGACGCCATATCGCAGCCAGGTTGCGATGGGCTGAGACAGCTCCGTATTCCTCCCAACCATGGTAGTAGACACTGAAGAATCTACAAAAGCAAGAAAAATTAAGCTGGTGAAAGGAAAACTTCCCCAGCCACCGTGCTTGTTGAACTGAACAGCTTCACTCAGCTCCACTTCTTCAAATTCCACCTTCCTCTCCCTTCTATTTTCCTTTCTGTCGACCAGATATGACTTCACCTACTTTGTAATTTCTGCTATTTTTTTTGGAGTCCTGCTCTCTTCTGCGGAGTTGCTCATGGATGCCTGTGTATCCCATTAATGTATTACATCTGCTGGAAATCTGGTCAATAATTAGGCTGGTAAGACAACCTATTAAAAGGATCTAAGTGCAGCCACTTCGCCCACTGCACCATGAGCTTCTCATGACCAGCAGGAACAGAAGTAATTAAAGCCAATGACCTCCATCCTCCAAATTCTCTTTTCTCAGCAATTTGACCATATGTTGCTTCAGATAAGTGCAAGGAACCCGTATGCTGTGTCAGAAAAAGGCACGTTTATGAAGTGGGAGTTTAGGGTGGAATTGAACCAAAGAGTCAATGCTGGAGGGGGTGAGGCTGCAGAGGTGTCGCTGGTCTGGTCACGTCCAGGCTGCGCAGTAGATATCGGCAAGCAGTGAAATCAGAGCAGATGATGCTTCCCAAAAAATGGCACGCATGTATTCTTATATACATGAACACAAACACACATATAAAAACCCATTGTAAATCTACAAAAACCCTAAGGACGTGCACGGGCTGGTCTTCATTAGCATTTGGATAGAAAAAACCAAAACCAACGCTTCCTTGTTTTGTTTCTGGACACTGAAAAACATCGCCGCTTTTTTGCAACTTCTTGAAATATTTTCAGCATGTGCTGGCCCAGCTTTCCTCTGCACCCAGGGAATTATGGAAATACGGAAGACTGATGGAGCTGCCAGAGAGAGCAGTGGCACAGTTATGCCCAGGCCAGCAAACAGAAGAGCATTTCCAGCGTGCGCTGAAAATTCAGATTCTGTCCAAGTCTTTGGAGAGCAGATGTCAATTATGAATCACATGATTACTCTGCCATATTTTTCCTGGTTATGCTCATTGACTTAGATAAGGTATCATTTTTCACCTACAAAATACGTTGCATATACAATAAATAATACGCACAGTACCATAATAAATATTCAGTATATATGGTGTGTGCATTATAGCGGTCCTGGTAGAGTTATAGCAGAACAGTCAAGGCTGAATCGGCATTTTCATTATAAAGGCTGATAATTCAAGATCAGTAGCAAAAGACAATGAAATACCATCTGCTCGCATGCAAACAGCTTTTACAGAGGGGGTTTAAGGTCTTGATGCAAACAGTTCTGCAAGGTGGGCAAAAACAAGAGAGCTCCTGAGACACTGTCTCTCACCGTCAAAACTCTTCACTTGATTTTGTTCCTACTTAGATGGCAATTGATTCTTTTCCTAAACCTCCAGCTTCTGGAGCCAGAAGATATTGTGAGTATCAGTGTTCTCACAGGAGATATAAAGGAGTATTTTCTAGACTTTCTGCCAGAATAGAAAAGCTTGAGAATACAAACTCTGCAACTCAACGACCAAAATACAGATGGGTTTAAATAAGTTTTCTCTGCCACACTTGGACTTCTTGACACTTGAGGAGGAGCAACACACACTCAGCACTTGCTGAAGGCCAGGACGGTTTTGGCTGGGGCTGGTGCCGACTTCTCCCAGTGGTACCAAGTTCAGTAACCAGCATCAGGTAGGTCTACACCTGCTCCCTCCCAGTGGCCTCTGAGGCTGGTTCAGGTATGGCTTATCACATACTTCCAACAATCTGGCCTCTTTGTACTGAAAATTATTGTCTCTCTAAACACTGCAGCCTCTTCTACCTTCAATGCTATTTCTGCTCTAGCTTGTATGTGATGGCTTGACCATAATTCAATGAAATACTCCTGATTCAACCATATGACTGGCTTACACCAAGTCCTCACAGCATTTTTGGTAGCCTCAGGCCAACCTTTATATCCCTGCTCAGCTCCCTTCCAATGGCTGCAGCCCATCAGGCAGAGGTTTGCATAGGAACGGCCTCATCTCAGCAGGAGGTTTTTGGAGCACGGTCTGGAAGTGCTCAAAACGGGGCTGGTCAGACCCAGGCAAGCAGCTTTGCTGGTGCTGAGGAGGAGATGGCTCTTTCCAGATGAGGGGGTTAAAGAACAAGCGGGAGATCTGGTGGTAGGTGGCAACCTCCTCTTTCAGCACAGCTGCTTGCACAGGGCATGTCTGTTTACACCTTGAACTAATCACAGTGACAACCAGCAGTGAAAACCTGGATGCGGGGAAATCCATGGGAATTTTGCCCAGACTTTTCCCTTGAGCTGTTACACTTGTGGTTCAAATGTATTTCTTCCAGTACAGTATTTCTTCCAGTACATCGTACCTTTCCCTCCAATGACAAAATTAATGCAGATTTTTTAGCTCATACCCAGCAGGCATCTAAGCATCCTCATGGTCCTGTGCAATAAAAGATGGACAGTGATGCTGCAAGGTGTAAATACAAGTAAGTGGATGGACTCACCTCTGACCACATCACATCTCGCTGCCCATCTTGACATGTCTAACAGGTGAGTTCACCCTGATTTTATAATTCCCTTCTTCGCTGGCTGGCTCTGCATTCATGATAAGTATCATTTGCACATCATTGCAGCCTCAGTTCGGCAGCTCTTCGAGCCTGTTTCCAAAAGAAGCTGTCACAGACAATAAACACCAAAGTAACCCCACTTCCAATTTAATTGTTTTCTCAAAATATCACTAGCAATTAGACTATATTAGCAACAGATTGTTTGCAGTAGCTCATTCTCTGAGTCAAAACTGGTTTCTTTCCCTTTTACAATCACACAGAACATCTGAGGCCAGAAAGTACCTAGTTGTTTTGTTTTGTTTTGTTTTGTCTTTTTCAGAGTCAGAATCAAGTAATCAACCAACATTACTTCAACAAAGTCCAAAGTGTCTGGAAAATGCGGAAGAAAAATATGGGATAGCTGGAATTTTTTTTATGTTTACAAATTTATTGTGTAAGTTTTAAGAAAATACAGCGACAGCATTGCCTGCAGTACAGCAGGGAATGACAGTCAATAAATAAAACTAAAGGACTGTGCAATAAATAAATACAAGACTAATATTATGTGTTTGTAGCAGGCTGATCAGTTTTAAATCCTCTGCCTAAGGCTGAATTTTACAATAAACAAACCACGCCTGTATGCTTTTCTCCATCGGTGCTGGATGAGTTCACTTATTTATGGTTGGACTCACCTTTTCCCCCACACATGTCATTTTTGCCCATCTCGATTTTCTCCCCTTTTTACAAACGAATTCAAAAGCCAAGCAGGATTTAGCTTTGCCCAGAAGTAAGGTACACCTATGCTCTTACTGATGTGGCATCTAGGCTCTACCAGGACACACTGGGTCAGTGGAGCACAACCACGTGCACACCCCCTTCCTTGTTTCATATACATGCTCTTCACCCAAGAAAGCTGTGCCGCGCCTGTCAAAACGTGTCCTGTGGTGTCCCCGGGGATTTTTTCCAAGGCCGGCTTAGCCAAGTGACCGCACATCTTCTTATTACTTTTGGTGGAAAATATTAGCCCTTTCTTTTAAGCAGCGCTGCATGGTCGAGGGGGCTTGGAGGGCTCCAGACAAGCGTCTGCAAAACCATCTCTGGCTCAGTGGCTGTGATCACGGGCTCGGTAATTTGTTTGATTAGAGCATCCGTCTAAGACAAAGGAAGTGTAGTGGAGTGAGTCGGGCTCTGGTCTCATTTACAGGTCTGGAGATGCATGGAGAAGCTATTACAAGTGACCTGTGACCTGGCCCACCCTCAGGTGAAACGGCTTTGCCCAGTCACCTCCTGTTAGCCTCAGCCAAATGATAGGCTTCGGGGAGCACGGGACGCGGCGACGGTTCGTCAGACAGACAATATCGGACCTGCAGGCCCAGCCCCGAGCTATGCAGATGCAAAAGCAGATGAAATTTAAAAAAAAAAAAGGGTTTTCAAACTTATTATGGTGATAGTGTTACTTACAACAAATCTGCCTGCAGTTTTGGGGCTGCAGAGATAAAAGCCCTCGGGAAAAATGTCAGTGGCTTGAGTTTATTTATATGTAAGGTAACCATGAAAAATGTCGGCGTACCACTAATTGTAGGGCATATTTATTCTGCACAAGTTGTTTTCCACATTAGCACAGTTGTTAAAATGCAGTTTTGCCTCAGGAATATTATAACTTTATCTTCTGTAATTATAAATGTGCATGTTGCTGGAGTACTATATACATTGAAGAAGAAACGTAAGAAATGGGCACTGCAAGGGAGAAAACAAACATAATTAAAAATGTAATGTAGTAATTATATGAAACATACTCTGGAAGTACAGACCCACGGATAAGCTAGCAAAGCAGCTATGGCATGATAGATCCTGGTTTTAGATTTGTATGCTGTCTCACTTCAAATTTCTCCCATGGTTTTTCACTCAAACCAACTAACCAGTTGGCAAGACGAGCATTTATGTGCAGCAGTATGTTATTCCGTATTCTGCAGTCACTGTAGTGCAAGAGCAACTTTACTATGAAAAACTACAATCAGAAAAGAGGAATGCAATGACACATTGTAGTTATCATACAGTAAATGTTTAATGAACGACAGAGCATCTTCTGATACGGTAAGGAATATTTTAACTAAATATCCTGTATCATGCAAAATACCTGATGTCATTGATACAATCATAACTGTGTGTGTGAAGCACAGGACACTAAGGGTCCCTGACCTGCTGTATGTTACAGATAACACACAAGGTGCGCAGACTCCTATTTCCTTGAGAAACACCTGGCAAGCAAAATGTGCCATTTTCCTCATGGTGCTACAAGGCAGAATTCAGACACGATTTGTTCACCTGGAGTAAATAAGGTCAGAATTATGTCCGGGATTTGTATGATCAGCCTCAGCCTGGCTTGTCTGGGAGTCAAAGTTTTCAGAAGAAGGGAATCACTGCGACCAGGACTGCAGCAGTGACCGTGGCCATAACAGCAGCCGGCAATTGCTTCCAGTTTCCCTCTGGGTTAGGTGCACCCCAGGCACAATACTGGCACAATGCATGAACAACGGATGCACACATACACGTATTTATATATCGGGACCAAGAATCTGTTTCTTTCCCAGGGAAGGGGCCATTTAATGGTGCAGGAAAGCACATGGTGGCATTTCAAGGTTTTCAGATTTTATTTGTTTTACTGATTCCTTACTTTTATACCAAACTGTTGATCACACCACCCTGAGCTTAAAAGACAGATAACACCAAACTTCCACTAGTTTCTGGGCAGGGGCCAAGCAGAAACATATTCATTATACCCTTCTGGCTCCCACTTGAACACCCTATGCCATCTCTCACCTACCACATTCTCCATTTTTTCTCTTTTTCTCCCCTCCAAGGATACTTACTGCCCTCTAAAGGCTCTTCGTACTTCAGAGTCCTTTCTCTCTCCACAGCATTTCCCCCCATGCCAATCCCTTTTTATGTCTCCTCTAGGGTCTGGCAATCTCTCACGCAGCTAAATGGTGCAAATGAAACACTCCAACCTCTCCCACTTATTCACTCAGCGATATCTGTGGCAGCCAGAAAGCCAGAAAGTGATGGACCCTGAGAGTTCATCAGAAAAACAAGGAGAGGGTCCACTGAAAGACTTGGAACACATTCTGACCCATTTGCCTATTTTTTTTTTCCCTCTGAACTCAGTTATCCACCTTCAGAGCTCTGGTCCCACTCCTGCTGCTCCCAGACCTAAGACCCTGTCACAGATGACAACCAACAACAAGACCTCCCCAGAGTGCATCCCCCCCAGTCATCACCGCCTCAAAGGGCTGAAGTAGATTTCCAGAGGTCACCAGTCTCTTCCCTGGCCCATGGCACCTGTGTCATTCCTGACAGATCCTTATCTTGGGGTTTTTAAGGCCCTCAGTGCTGAGACACTGTCACCTCCCCAGGCAGTGTCCTGCAGTGCTTTGCTGTCCTTATCACAAAAAGGTTTTAACCTGAATCTTTCTTACTGCAATTTAAGCCCATTACTTCTTGTCCTATCTGCAAGAGGCGTGGAGAACTGATTATTCCTTTCCTCTTTGCAGCAGTCTTTCACATTTTTGAGGATTGTTTTGTTGACACAGATACCTCTTTGCACCAAAAGCACAGTCTGAGAAGAGGTTTATCTCTCCATCGCTGAAACCAGCATACTTTCAGCTAAAATGTCCACTGACAGCATTTCTATTGTAAATTCACTTTACGAAATGAACTGAAAACTGAAATGAAACCTCATTGAAAAGCTCACATTACAGGAATTTATATTCCCTTTTTACTGTCCCTTAAAATACAAACAAGACTATTTTTGACTTATGTGTAATTGAAATAAAAATAAGCAGACGCAGCTTTGCCAAATGCCAGTACTGAGTACTCATCAGTTAGGACCCCAGAAATTATCATCTGGGCTTAAAAATAATAAAATTTCAGCGATGCATACGCAGCTCTTCATAATTGCCATCTGGGCTGGATTCTCTGAGAGCTTGAGTCGGGCTTCTGCTCACCTCAGTCAACTATTCATGCACCAGAAAATTAGATGTCTTGTCCATCTGTCATGGGCTAGCGGGTGTGGAAAAGCCAACACATCTATTTAAGGTGGCATAAGTGACTCCCTGGAAACGTCTTTCTTTCTCCTAAGAGATTGACTAGGAATTAAAGACTTTCAGAACAACAAATCACAATGGAGCAGGTTTTATTTTCATAGACCTTCTCCCCAGTGAAGCAGCATCCTCTCTGTGAGGATGCCTCCTTGACTTGGGCAAAAGCTGAGATCCTCACATCAGCTCACATCTCCAAGGCCTTTAATAAAGATGACAAACATCAAAGTACCTACGACGAATTCACCAGCAGGTTCACAACTTCTACAGGAAGCTGTATTTCTGATTGCTTTGGAGTAAACCCCCATGTTCATGTCAATGGTGCTGTAAGCGCTTGGCAGATGTCATTGACCTGGGGATATGTTCCTGTTCAGGAGTAGCCTGACGGGTATTTTTCTGCTTCTAAAGGCACCTTCTTCTTACTGCAGAGTTTTAGGAGCTACAACTTTTCTAATCTGAAGCTGCCTACGTTTCAGAAGAGAACAGGCTCTACATCTGCTTGATTGATGCCCAACCTTTTGGCTGACTTCTGGGAGCGAGCCTTTCTTCGTGAAGTACGGAGTCAGCATTTGCTGCCTGCTCCTGAGTGCAGTGGGCGAGCTCAGCGTAACATTTAAAGGTGTCTCTTTTAGAGGGTTTCTGAGGCCAGATAATTTTGAGGCCACAGGTTTGAGCCAAGGTCCTTCCCTTGGGACAACAGTAAAAAGCTGTACGGAGAAAAAGAAGATATGGTTCCCACCTAGCTCCGCTGGTGGGAGCCGAGGAAATAATGAACTAAGCTCAATAATTACGAGTCTGACAACGGCTGAGTGAAGGAAACAGGGCACATCACATGGAAAAACCTTTCCCCTAGTATTCTGCTTTGGAAAAGAGCAACCTGCTGCTTCTGAGGTTATAGTCAGGTCGCCATATTTACTAATCACCAATGAACACATGTGCATGAACTCATCTGCTTGCTTTTCGAGTCAATTTATATCATATTTGGTGGCGAGTACAACGTTGCTGTCCCCTCTAAGTCCCATCCTAAGTGACAATGTGCCAAATTTTGACCAAAATGGCATCCATTGACCTTTAAACCTCTCCTTGCTTTCATCGGTGCAATTAGTAGGCTGCACTTGTCCTCTTAATGAAGTTAAAATGACAACAAGAGACTCTTACAGTGAAGTGACAGAGCTTCGGTAGTTGCTGTTAGTGAAAGGCTCTTAAAATATGCCCAGTTGTTCCAAACTAAAACCACTTTTGAGCTCAGCAATCTGCTTTTGGGCTTTCCACAATGGTAAAATCAGTCAGATCAACTATATTTTGCTTCTCAACAGATTTCCTTACTTCAAAAGACTTTCCAGCTGGAAAGTCTTCTTGTGATATATATATATATATGTATATATATATATTTATATAAAATACATATTTCTTTCTGGTAATATTTCTTTATACCGTGTTATCGGGAAGAAGGATGAGAGAATGAACATGAAAAGGTTCAAAAAGTACTACTCGGATTCAAGATCTCCCTGTTTTATCAGGAAAAATCCACTGGGGGAGCTGCTGGAGTAAGAGGATAAGGGGGGAACAACAGTTGGGCCAAGCTCTTGGCTATGGGGTTATTGAGGCGGGGATTTTGCTGCATCAAGTAGGAATAAAATAACCAGCTTCGATTTTCTTGCCCCATGCATGAACTGCACACTTTGAAAGCCAACCCAAACAAATGAAAAGCTTTGGCCATATTGCCATTTAAAAATTGCCTCCTGCTCAGTGAGGAACGAGGCTTTTTCTTCCCTTTCTTCCCTCTCCTCCACAACAAATTCTCACTAGGATTTTTTTTTTCCACTACAGACAGCAAACATAATTACACAACAGATCAGAACAGCTTACATAATGCCCTCTATAGAAACCTGCCTTACCTCAGAGGCATATTAGCATTTCTTATGGGTTTAAAGGGTGAGGGATTAATTACAGATTTTCAAAATATGCCTAATTACATATTTACTGGTGGAATAAATAATTCACGTTTCATAACTCACCATGAAATGACTATTTTCTTTTGAAGATTGAAAATTCGAGCCTTGGAAAATGTTAAAGTTCAAACTCTGAAGAAAGGCTCCTAATCCTTTACAGATCGGCATTTTACTCACATAAAAAATACAGCAGAAAGTCACTCTTTCACCTGAGTGACTTGTAGACCTCTAGAAATGTCTCACTTGGCAATCTGTCAAATGAAATGAGCAAAACGTTAAAAATGTGATTCGTTCATTTACTTTGGCAATTTGGTAGATCACGCAGGATTTCGGGAAGCACCTAAATGACTCAAGAGCACAAATTTCCCTGATTCTTGGCTTTTGCTTTGGGCAGAGGTGGGATCAGAAGTATCTCCATGTCCAGGTTGGTGCGGGCAGCGACTGGTACCCTCCTCCCGGGGCTGGTGCGGGGGCTGCTGCTCCGCCGTGCGTGGCGGTGGCACCCGGGGACTCCCCATGTGCTTGTGAGCGAGCGTGCCTTTAAAAGCTTCATGGCATAGGGTCATCTGGAAGCATAAATCAACTTGCCCCTTTCCTGACCTGCCCTAGCATACAGCCAGTGGTTTCCTCCGTTATGTTTTATTTTAGCCGGAGTTAGCAAGAAGAATATCCCTTTGGCATTTAGGGAATATACAAATTATTACAGAAGAGCAAATAAATGCCCCCAGGAAGGAAATAACTGCTTCTGAGTGTTTTATGAAAAAAAAAAAAAGCTGCCTTCAACAACAGTCAGTGCCATGTTCACTAACTACAGATACCACAGGAAAGAAAGAAGGAAAGGCAGATCCCACGTGTCAGTACAACTGGTCTTGGTTGGGTTTTTGGTAGACTTACAAAGGAGATTGGAGTTTCTGGCCCAATATTGCTTCTGTGTACATATACATAACAGTCAAAATGTATCCACGCTAGTGCTGGTATGTTATGGGAAGTGTAGAGGGAAGAAGAATGGCTTAGGTGAGCAAAGCAGTAGGACATGGAGAGTGAATGACCTGGCTAAGCCACCCCCTGGTCACCCCACCACTGGGCAGCTACCTAAGAAAACACTTCTCCTGGTCAGCTCACACGTTCCCCTGCTTGGTTCTCTTTGTGTAGGTCCTTAAAATAAAGCCAATATACATTTTAGAAATAAAGATATACAGGGGATATTCATAGCATATAGCAATGGAGTCCACCTATGCAATTACCAAGGAAATAAACACTGACTTATAGTATAGCCATACTTGTGATTAACTTGTAGACACAAGTCCATGTGGTTTGGACACATATATGAAAATAACAACCTGCTAATCAGCATTTTAGTTCTCACAAACAGAACTACATATGTAGAGGAACATAAACCAAAACAACCCGATGCTTGGTCAGACTCTGGTCCTAGTTCAGCCTTTTCCTTTTGTGCCACCTTGTGTAAGTGGCGTAGTTTTTTTATGTCGTACTTCCCTTAAAATGCTTTGCACTTTATAAGCTAAAATTATTGTGTACAGACTAGTCACCAATTTAATTAAAGTGGATGGAAAAGTGGAAACCCACTCTTCTGATCAAACTGGGAATAGAAATGTTATTTTCATTTTGGAGCAAAGGGTCTACTTTTTCATACACTTTACACATTTTTCAGTAGTTCAAAATCTACATGTCTACAGATTTTTTTTCTTAAGAATGCCTTACTTTCAGTTCTGTTTTCAATAATAATTTCCGTAACAACCTGTACTTTAAAACAAGATAAAATATTCTGCAGAAAGCACTGATAAGATTGGTTCAACCTACAGAGGCGATTCCACTGTAAAATTCTGTCTATCCAAATGCTCAGCTTTCCCGGACAAAAGCTCACACATTATTTACAGCAGGTAAAATACTCTGCAGTGATGGCATCGTCAAATGGGAGAAGGCAGTCAGCGGTATGAGGTGGTAGATGAGGGGCAGCAGAGCATCCTTAGCTATAACTACAAGCAGTGAACACTGTAGGACAGATTTATAAATGTACTGCAAGCCATTTAAAAAGTCTTCTCCCTCTCTCGCCCACACAATATTAATTACCCACGCTGGCTTGTGCTAATTCATTTTCCTTACACCTCAGTAAAGGAAGATGGTGTTCAAAATAAGCAGTGTCAAGATACAGGGTGAAGAAGGTATGGATACTCTGAAATTGCATTTTTGGGGCAGGAGAGTGGGTAAGGGACAAAGAATAACACCTATAAGTTATGCTTCCAACTCCGTTTCATTCATTGAGTCATGTAAATAAATATCCAGGCAGTTTGGTCCCCATCCCACAGCCTCAGTGCAGCAACCCTAATTACTCATCTATAAACAATGCAGACAAGCCATCGCTCAACGCCGTGCTACGCCTCATGGCCACACGCTTTGCATCCTACCTGGGTAAATATTAAAATGAATATAATCTACTATATTTTAAGGGTAGAGTTATCTGCAAAGTGCAGTGATTCACGAGCTCTCCGAATGTGCATAAAGTGCTTTAGTGAAAGCATTTCCTAAGGGCCTGATCCAGTCATGCTTCTCAAACCCTCCGCAGCTGTCTAGACTGGAACAGAAAGGTCATTCAGCCACTGAAGGCCAATCCATCACTGACATTAAAAAAGAAAATACCCCAACTGCTCCAAAGGTTCAGTTTGTGGATCTGATGGGGAGATACTGAAAGAACTGCCAAGGTCCTCCTTCCCCAAGGGGACGAGAGCCAACAAAAAGCCCATACCCTTCCTGGCACTCGTTTTGAGGATCTGAGCAGGAAGCCAGAGGATCCCAGGAAAATTCCTGCCTCGAAGCACAGCTCTTGTCATCCCCTTCTTTTTAACATGCTAGTGTCGCTATGCAAGGGACCGCTGTGCTCTTCCACACTGGGACTTTTTTCTCTGCTGGCCTTTCCTCAGCACTGAGAAGCACTGGATCTGCAAGATCCAGAGTTTATGTATGTTCTATGATAGGAGAAGTCCATGCACAACCCAAGTGTCTCTCCCACAATGTATAACTTCAGGATGGAGGACCCCCCTTTCTGCAGGATACACATGGCCCCTTCACTGCTCTAAGCCCATTGACATGTAGGATTGCCCTGTGGTGGTATCTGGAGGTGTTTGCTGCTCTCTCCTCCATCAGAAGACAGAGACAAGCAGGTCACTGTTGGACTGCAGGGAGTTGCTCACCAGCTGGGGAAGTCCCTCTATCAACCCTTTAGCATTGCTAAAGGACACCGAGCTGTAAAATAACCCAATACCCGGGGGATTCCTCGCATGCTGCAGACTCAGTGGGCGACTTCAGCCTCATTAAGCTTGGGCAACTGGGGCTGAAGAAACCTCTGCAGGGGCCAGATGGGAAAACCCAACAGGACATCACACAGCTGATGAGAACGGGGCATTTTTCCACCTTGAGAGCTGGCAGCTCGCCGAACTGCTCTGGGTCAGCAGCGAAAGGGGCTGGATACCATTGCCCCAGCTCCCTCCTTCTCTCCCTGAATTAAGGGAGAGCACAAAGAAGGCAGCGCGAGGACTGACAGTGTTGCTTGAAAAATGTATTCCAGCTGCTCTCCTTAAACTGCAAGCTATGGCCCAGTTGTTTGAGATCACAAACATTTTTGAAGAGGCATTTCTGGGGTCCAATAGGACCTGCCTCCTCCAGACGTGGATGTTTCAAAAAAATAAAAGAAAGAGAAGGGGAAAAGAAAAGGCAATTTCCTCCTAGATCTCGTCTTTTCCATTCGGATTTCAGCCACCAGAACCATTACCAAATAAAATGTCAACTTTTTTTCCCTTGTTCATTAACCTTTGATGCTTATTGTACAGCCAGTTTCAGTGCTCACAGGGGACTCAGGAGGCTCAAATCACAGCATTCATTTTACTCGGGGCTTAGGCACAACTTGAATCGCAGTCCCGAAAGGAGGGAGGGGAAGGGAGGGAAAAGGCTATTAGCCCAATCTTGCCTCTTCAGCGGTTTACATGTTTAATAAAGATTGAATTTAGAGAGAGGGGGGAACCCCCAACTTAGTAATAATTCCCTTCACAAGTTCTGCTATAATTAAAAAATAGAGGCAAGGTCATGACGAGTGCTATTGAAAATAACAGACAGACCTGTAATTATAGCAGGGCCAGCTAAACCAAGGGTTAAAGGTCTCTTAATACTCTGTCAGCATTTCCACTATAACCCCTCAGTTTCAGGGGTTTACAGCTCACACATAAATATTTGCTGCAGGCCAAAAATGGCCCTTCGAGAGGTCAGCAAAAGGAGGTAAATTTTATTTACATATTTATAAAAAATGGCCTGGCTCCGCAGAAGTGGCAAGTCCCCCACCAGCACCACCAGCGCAGTTCATGGGGATGAGGAGGGAGAGCCGACAGTCCTGACCGTGACAGTGTATGGGGTGGGTGGAGGAGCTGGAAATAGATTTTACCCAGAACAAGTGGCTCCAAATCCACAGAAACCCTGTATGGAGGCAATGATCTGCAAATACAGTATATATTATAAAGCTGAATTCTTAAATAATAAGGCCGTATTCCTACCGTGAATTATACAGATAATCACTCCCACTGTTCAGCCAAGCAGGCACATAAGTCTTTGGAAGATGAAAACCTAAGGCCTTGCTAGCATATTGGTTTAACTTAAATCAGTACTTTAATTGATTTATTTAAGCCAGTGCCAAACCCGGTGTGACTCCCTAATTTCTGCCGTAGAGTAGATTATTTCAGTTTAGTTCAAAAAAGAGTATCTCAATTTTTTTTTTTCCAAAGCATTCCTTCCTCCCCTTTTCCTATCTCTGTATTTATGTGACCCTCAGCTGACATTAGTTCACTGCTTGAGGATCAGAAGAGGTAAACCGGCTGTGACCTTTTCCAGGGCTCCTTTACTTGAGGGACTGAGCTTCTGCCATGGCCAGGGCAACCACTTGCACCTCCTAAATACAACGTACAGGCTGGGGAACCTAAGATCCTGCTGCCATCCCTGCAAATCCTGCTTTCTTTCCTTTAAAAGTCTTCTAAAAAGCTTCTGCTCCTCAAAATATAAAATAAAAAGAGCATTCCACACAAACCCAAACAAACACCATCCGGAAAGCTCAGAAAACCAGACTGGCAAATTTCCTGAATTTGGGAAAAAAAACCACAACACAAACCCTTCTCTCATGCTGGCGTGATATATAAGCCAGCAACCAACTTTTGGGAGGTGACCTCACCATTTTCTATGTTTGCCATTAGCGATCAAAAGAAAGACAGTTTGATTCGCAGTGAGAGCTCCTCCATTGCTGACTGGTTCAACTGGGCTGCTCTTCTCTCACAGCTGCTCATCGCTCCGCTCTTCAGTCCTGACTTCAGGCTCAGCTAAAGGGAATGGTGGCAGAAAAGCGAGAGCACTACATGATCTTAGATCTACTGAAATTCATTTACTAGAGCTTTTCGATGGCCCAGAAGTGAAGAGAGGGAAGAACTCAGCTAAAACGATTAACCAGGCAAAAACGTTCTGGAAACTATTAATTTCATCTGTACCTAAAAATTTCACAAAATAACACGTATTTTTCTCAGTAACTTCAGTGTCTTTTTCAATGTGATCCTAGAGAGGCTTGTTTTTTTTTCTGTTTTTTAAGTGAAATGATATTGAGGATATATAACTTTTTTTTTTCTTTTTTAAAGTTTCTAACAAAATATTTATTGTGCAAAACACAGAAGATAAAAAAGATGCAACTGTTTTTCTTGGTTTGTTTTGAGGTTATTTACTTAGGCCTAAGCACCTCATTTTTCTTGTGTACAAAAAGTAATTATGCAGTCAAAAGAATTATGGCCCACATACTTCAAAACATATGAAAAATGTAAAACTTTATTACATACATTAATTTCTAACAAAGGACGTCTCCAGCATCAGTGTAACTGGTATAAGGCAGATAACTGATGTATGGTATATTCGTTGATGTTCCTCCCAAATGGGTTTTATAAAGGCAAACAAACAAATAAACAATTTCTTTTGTTATGTCTCTCTCTCTATAAATTTCATCAGCCTCATACAAGGGACTGTAGGCTTATGGCTGGGGGGTTGTCTGTGGATTTCTTTTAGTATTATTTTTTTAGGCTAAAATATTCTGCTCAAGCAATCTGTTCACCACACTTTCCTTTTATTCTCTTTCCACCTCCTGCATTTCTCAAAGCAGGCAAGCCCAGCTCCTGCCCCTGCCCCGGCTGAACGTGGGTTCCCTGTGCGGGCAGTTCCCCTGGCCCTCCGCTTTAGGGGATCACTCTCAACATCCCAGTCAAGCAGCTTTGCTACCTTTAGAGTGGAAGCCTGTGGAGTATTGTTATTTTTCTCACCCCTTTTCCCCCCTCCCCGTTGAATTTCTCTGAGCGGGAAAAGCTCATTCCTACTAAATCAGCTGTGCTGGGAGGCCAAGGCAGGAGTTGTAAAACCGAAGTTCACAGCATCCTTATCTTTAGCGGAGCCACTTTAACTTACTAACTATACATCTGGGTACCATATCCAAGAGGAAAAGGATGGCCATTTAAAATGTCAAGAGTAACTGCAATCAGTTCTCCTCAGTGCCTCTCTTGAAGAAACAAAACAAAATTGAAGTGTGAAAGACACTTTCAAGGTAGTCTTATCATTTTAAGTGAATGAAAAAAGTGAAACCTGACTTTTTTTATATGAAGACAATGACCTTATCTAACAGAGACCTAATCTTCTTCCAATACACATTTATTTGTTCCTGCTGCTTTCAATGCAATAATTCAGATATAAATACGTAAATTTACCACAGTTAGGCAAACCTTCTGCTCCACTCGTATGCCACAGTACTAGAGGTCCAGCGGAAAAGGATTCATCTCATCCAACAAATAACACACACAAGCCAGTACTGGAAGTTTCTACTTCAGTTATGCACAGTCACCACACTAATTCAGCCAAACACAAACTCCTGCATCCTGATTTAAGCACAGCTCTCCTTCAGCACAGTGGATTTCAGTATTTCACAATGCCTTGTCAGGGTTTGAGGACTTTACGGAGAAGCTTGGCAGCCTCTCCTGGAGAAGAGGACTCTGCTCATGTCACACTTATGGTCTGCTCTTGGCACGTCTGGGCAACAAACAGCAAAGCTGCTGGGATGGAATTGCTAAGGCTTAGGATCTAATGTTAATAATGGTGATGCAGTTCATTTGTGTCTCGGTTCTCATTTATAAGGCCTTGGCTCAGCCAGGTGTATGCAAGTATTCAAAAAGCATAGAAATCCCCAAATAAAGTCCTGGGTTTGACCTCTCTAAATTTAGCGGAAGTTTGAACTTCGTGTAACCTTGAGGCCCATCTTTAATTTAAGTGTAGTATTTTGGGAACTCGGCACAAAGGGGAGGGAAAGACCTATGTCAACTTATACCAAACCCATGAGAATAAGAGACAGTTTTAGAGCCAGCGAGCCTCCCCCAGCCCCTGAGCTTTCCTCAGCTACTTGCGACCATAAAAGTCTGAAGCCGCAAGTCTCTCTACTCTTTTGCATGTTCTTTAGTCCTCTGTCCCTCCTCCCACTACCCCTGAGAAAAGCTTTCAGTGTTTCAAACATACTCATCACAGGTATCACGAGAAAAGCAGACCAGTGCCAGCTCTCAATGGCTTGTTTGTTTTGGGGCTGAAATCTATCCACTTCCATTTCAGGCGTCCATCGGCTGAGCCACCATCTGACATGCCTGGCCCCAACAATCACAGGGGCTTGTCGGGTTAAAAATGCTAGGATTTCATTTTATTGCAGGGATATTATTCATTCTTGGGAAGGTTCAAAAGTACATGCGTCAACTTATGTCATCAGGGTCAAACAAAGTGGCATGCAGAATCATAGCCAGATTGCTGGTCTGGAGGCAGAGCTGAAGAATAAGGAGAAAGAAAAATGCTTTTTTAGGATGGACTCTGGATCGCTTCATCCTTCGGCAAGGGGAGGGCAGAAGGTAAAGGATCCCCTCTGAGCACGTTGCCCTGAACAGCGCGAATCAAAATCGAGTTGTGCAAATTTCGCTAAGATTTCCACTGCTCCTTGCCCAGTGACGTGCCTATGGGCAACACCATCACACAACACCACCTCCTCAGTCGCCAAAACCTGCCTCCAACCTACATCAGCAAGCCCACAAGTACACACAGACTTGCACAATAATAGCATTAGATGCCATTAACAGGCTTTAACCTTGTTTCTTTTCAGTGGAAAAACTATTTGAGATCCCTCAAGCCCAGGCTCAGCACTGTTTGACCCTTTCCCTTCCCTGCCTACATTAAAAGAACAACTAAATAGCTGCACACAGAGCGAGCCAGCCCCTCCTCGCTCCAGGTGTCTGTATTTTACTTAGGGCCCCAAGCTTGATTCAGCTCATACAGTTCCTGACAAGCTTCAGCTGGCCCTCGTCACCAGACAGGCAGATCAATTAACAGAGGGATTTTTCTTCCCTAGCTCTCTTCCTGGACCTTTAACCCCTTGTGTGTCCTAATGTTCCAGGAAAGAAGGGTGGAAAGCAAGTGCTAGGGAAAAAAAAAATTGCCATTTAAAGCCAAAAAACCTCATGCATTTGCTTTTCTTACCCATCTCAGAACCCGATCTTTCTGTAAAGATGCTTCGGGTTGTCCAAAACTTCCCATTTTTTTCCATCAGAACTGAAAATTTCAAAATTCCCTTTCCTTCCTCTTTTTAAAAAATCTCTTCATATTTTGCTACTGAAAGGATAAAGTTTAATGTTTTCTTTGGGGTGGAGAGTTCTTTTCCATTTGTTCATTTTCCTTTCTCTTTTTCCACTGCACCAATTTTTCCAGATTGCCACAGGGAAAGGATAAATTCTGACTAAAGTGGCTCAGACCAAGTCGGTAGCTGATGCTCTGCTAAATTTCTTGAAAAGTTATCAGAATACAAACAACATTTAATGGATGGGAAGGAATGGAAAAAACAAAACACAAAAACAAAGAAAACCCCAGGGAGATTAAGGCAAAAAAAGCGTATTTTCAAAAACTACAAAATGGAAAACAAACAAAATAATGTAAACCTGGAAGAAGGTGTAGATGGTTACAAACTGCCCCATGAAAGAGAAACAATGTCAACATTGACAATTTTACTCTGCAATTTAATTATACCTCCCTTCATCTTTGGTGAGAGTGTACAAGAGAGCATGCCAATGGCATGAGAAGCTCAGCAACAGCAAAACATAATAAATAAATTTAATTGCTAGTGATAATAATTAGACATTTCTGTGAAAAACAGTTCCCAGAACTACTGAAAACTATTGAGAAAAAATAAATGTTATGGCTACTACAGGGAAATCCATTTAAATGCATCCATAGTGATAAATAATTTAAAACTGAGCAGGGTTTTAAAATTATTTTTACTTTTGGAAAAAAAAAACCACAATTCCTTAGGAAAAGCTGATACTGTTACTCGTATGAAGGGGTTCTGCCCATCACTTCAGTACCAAAGCATGACCACAGCAATAAAGACAATAATTAACGGTAAATAATAGACAGCACACAACCTGTCAATCTCAGAATGCTGGAGCAAAGCTACACAAAACAACAAACCTAAGTGTGAAGAAACAAACATTGCTCTTCCTAGATATTGCCTTCACCTGGTGAAATACACCTCAGCATTAGCACCCATCATTTTATCAGGCGGACAAGAGCTTTAACTCTCCCTTGGTAGAGGTGATGGTTTCCCAGTATCTCTCCTCCGAACCCAGGTATTCATCCTTTCTCAGGGCAGCACAGAAAGAAAAATGAGGGTGAACAAAATCCCTCGCTGAAGTGGGTATGACAGATGCGAAGTGCCGGGCAGAGTTAAGGGTATCGCCTCTTCTCCGTGTTTTATAGCGCAAGATTTTCTTAGCGAGGAAGAAAGGGCAGGGCAGCTGGTAATCTTTCACTCTATATGAGGAAACCTTATCGAGGATTTGGGAACCGAGCACTATTTCTTGGATGGATGGGTACTGTTTAATGTTTTCAACGCTTGCTAGAAAACACGAAGTCGCTGCTGACACAGACTGGGAAGGTGGTAAATAGAGATGGCAGGTCACTGAGGCACAAAGGAAACAATAAGCCAGGGGAAGTGTAAAATGATAACTTTGGGTAAACAGATTGTAGGGAATGGTTACAGAAAGGGACGACTCTCTCCTGGAAAGAAATGGCTCCAGAAAGAACATGGCAGAGTGGTGGCTACATTAGCTATGTAGCCGTAAGGGTAACTTCAGTCCTTAGGATATGTAAACAGGGGGATATAGCCTAGAAGCCCATGGTAATATTATCTTTTGTCTGTGGCACTGGTGTGACCACTAATGGAATAGTGAATCCAGTTCTGGTGCCTATGATTCAAGAGGTTGTTGATAAATTAGAGAGAAGAGCCAAGAGAATGGCTAAAGGACTAGAAAACACTGGGAGGATTAGAAAACAATTGTGAGAGGCTCAAGAAGCTCAGACTGTTTAGCTTAATAGAGAAAAGGTTAAGGAGTGACTTGCCCACAGTATACAGAACCTTCACAGGAAACAGAAATTTGATGGAGAGCTCTTCAATTTAACAAAGACATACGTAAAACAGGATCTAAAGTCTGGAGGTCGAAGCTAGATGAATTCACATCAGAAATTAAGGGGATTATTTTAACCATGAGAGCACTTAGGAATGGGAGCAGTTTACTGAACACTGGGATGGCTTCTCCACCATTATATTTTAGCATCAACTCTGGAATGTCTGCTAAAAGACGCAGCATCACATAAAACCTTCAAGGAGTCCTTTGGCCTTTACTAGGCAGAAAGGCAAACTAGATAATGGCATTGCTTCTTTTTGTCTTGAGCATCCAATGATTTATAATCCATGCTTTATGTCTAAACATTCAAAGCTATCTTCATGACATGTAACAGGGTGGCTGTTATTGAAAATCCACCTTTGTTCTGTTCATACTATTAAACCGTTACCAGGGAATACAGAACATGACTCTCACACAACACACAGGATGCTGAAAACTTTCTCGTATACTTGTTGCTTCCTTTCAGATCAAGCCTGGTTTGATGATGCTGAGAAGAATGATCTTAATATTTTAGTACTTTACAGTGTAAGCACAGAAGGCCAGTGACTCATTCCACCTCTTCCTTTTAGTCAGATGATGCCCAAGTTTCACTTGTAATTTGAGCACAGAGCTTGCCAGCAATTAATACTGTTGCCCTCAAATGGTCCTGGGGGGAAGCTCAGTGGGTATAAAATAACAGGGTGTTTTTGAACGCAGTTTGTAAATGTGCTACCACAAGCCTAAAAAGTGAACTCTGCAAAATGCAAAACTGCATTATCAGTGCTGATATACTCTCAATCCTGCTCATCATATAATTCATTAGAGTACAAGTCTAATGAGCAAAATGAACACATTCTTCTATCAAGGTTTCAATAACGTTCCAGGGATTATGCCTCTCATGTTTACCTCTTCATTCATCCCTGCAACACTTTGCACACACAGTAAATTACTGTGGATTGCTTCCTTGTTGAATCAACATGTTTTGGAGATAGTGGTCCTTTGAAAGTTAAAGCTAGGATGAGCTGTGCAATGGGCTGATCACGCCTACGGTCTCAAACATTTGTCAAATGAGATTTAATGAAAGAGGAGTGCCCTTGCTAACATGCTAAATCCAGCCTGAAATCCCCAGTATAACAAGAAAACAAAGACGCTTCCATCCCCTCTTATATCAGGAATGGAAATAAGATGATGGAATGATGTGAACATAAAATAATTGTACACACAGAAGCTTATGCAAAAAGGCTTTGTTCGGAAGTGCTGGAAAGCCACTCACCCCGAAACAATGGGGCAAATTAGCATGCATCCAGCCCAAGGGTGCAAGCAGCACACACACGCACTCCCGGTGACGGATGCTTAGCTCTTGCTGGGAGGTCACCACTACGAATCTTTCTTGAGAAGGCGGCATGTCAGATTTCAGACACTTTCCCTACAAATGGGCTTTTGCAGCTCAAAGGAGGGCGGGGGGGGGAGCTTTTCGATCCAGATAATAAAGTCCATTTACATGAAAAGATGCCGCTTTCAATGACATGATTAATTTCGGAAATACCTGGCATCTGAATGAAGCACAGACGTCAAGAGATGACTGATGATGAGAAAAGATAATTAGGCAAATGTCAAGAGTCAGTGTTTTGATTGGTGACTGAGAGGCTGGTCTGACTAGGTTATCGTATACTCATTCCAGATGGAAATGAAAGGTCTTTGTAGGGAGAGCAGGGCGATCCCTTCATGGTTAAACATAAACTCTCTTTAAGCCAAGAGTTCTCCTCAGTTTTCCTCTTGGGAAGCCCTCCTACCTCAGCAAGTGCTCTACCTGCATGGTATTGGACCAAGCTTGCCTCGTTTGAATCTTAAGATGTTTTAAAGATGAGCCATTTAGCTTGGATTTTATTTCTGCTAGGCTAGAGTGGTCTTAGCCTTTCCAAAACATCGTGGGCTGCCTTCTCCTCAGCTCTCCAAAGCTGGAAGATAATGCAGCCATTTTGCAGAGAGGGAATAAGACAGTCCCTATCCTAAACGTGCCCAAATATCTCTCCTCAGCTCCTCATCAAATGTCCGGAGTAGCGACTGCCATTGAATGCTGGTGCCCTCCACAGGACGGATAAAAAACCGAAAAGGATGCAGGGGACCCCGGCATGGGGCACTCTTGACAGGATTGCCCTGTTGAGATTGACAGATTATCTCCCCTTCAGAAAACAGAGCCTTCACAAGGCCCCTCTCCCTAATCCATCACGGCACTCCGGACCGCGCTTCCCATCGCTTGCCCCTTCTCCACGCACGCTGCTTTTAATGTGTGGGACGTGCCGGCTTTGTGCAGGCGCATTTAATCCTCAGCAGGAAAACCGCCGACGCTCGGAGACCTCACTGGCTTTCCAAACGGGTTTTCAGAGGAGCTCAAAGCGCCGCTTGCTTCACCTCTCTATTGTTGTGGCGCAGACCGAATCTCGGGCCTGGTTCATCATCTATTGAACCGGCTGCCAGCCAAGACCTCCTCTGCAAAGGCAGGCTCAAAAGAGCCACCGACAAAGCACCGCTCTGATAAGTCAGACCTAATTTGGCTAGCTATCCAACACCGAGGCTGCCATTAGTTAATCTTCATATAATTTGTTAAAGTGGGCTTTATGAAGTACTGGAAATAATGGTCTCCCTCCCCCGCTTCGGAATCCTGCACGGTTAGGGGTTTAATAACAGACAGTATCGCGCAGTCAGGAACGGTGAAGGTTTTATAGCAGTGCATTAGCCAGAGGTGGATAACCTATCTCTAGAGGCTTGATTGACTGGAAACATATTCTTAGCCTGCTTAAAACTGCTTAGAGTGTGTCACGGAGGTCCCCCAAAATAAAATGTTCAGTGTATTTAGTGAAACCCTACACCCTAAGTACATGTAAGGGCACTGTAAGATACTAATTAGGCTGTAACATAAAACACCGTAAAAAGCAAAGCATGACATACAAAAAAAAAAAAAGTTTAAGCTCTGGCCAGCTCTTTCATGTTAAAGAAATACATTAAAAATATATTCAAAGCAAATATACTGGGTCTTTGAATAAATCTGTTTCTCATAGTAGCCTGTGGCTGGAAAGGATAGATATTACTCATTATGGAGAAATTTTTACTTTAAATTGTCCTCAAATATTAGAAAGTATACTTACTTACTTTTCCTTTAAAAAACTAAATAATCCACTAGCACTAAGACCAGCAAATGATCCTTATGGTTAAAATATCCATGCCCAGGTTTTTTTTTCCCCAGGAAAGGTGAGAAGAAGAATGATACCAGACTAAATTAATGATACTGCATGATGACATATGCAACTTACATAATAATAATACTAACAATCATTTCAGAAGGGTAACATGCCTCAGAATTTTTCCCCTGAAATTTTAAATTAAAAGTACTGTTCAAACACCTTTCACTGAAACACTAGTAGAAAGTTTTTTGTGGCAAAAGTCTTCAGTTCTATCTCATGAAATCACTCGAACTATAAAAGCTATGTCGTATGTATTTTTTTAACATCTGTAAATTCTGAGATCATTATTTTATTTTTTAAGCATTAGTTTTCAGCCAAAATATTTTCTCCATACTTATGTATGTTTCTTCTGTTATCTAGTGCCACCCAGCTATACCACATTGTATAAATTAGAAATGCTACCTCCTTTATAATGATGGAATTAGTGTAATTTTTAAGAACATAATTATTTACCTGCATCACAAATATTGACTATTAACATAAAACGTGTGATGTACTGAAAGAAGTAGACCTCAGCACTGTCAAGCATAAACTTAAATTTATCAAACAAGATTAAGTGTACATATACAGTTTTTTAGAAAGAAAGTCTAGATGGGACCTATCCCAATGCCTTTATAAACATCTCTAATGGTACATACATAGATATGTATGTGTGTGTACACAACTTGCATTGTACAAAAATAACTGTACAGATTTAAATATTACCATTCCACTACCAAAAAGCCTTGCCATTGCTGCACATTATTGAAAGGAATGAAGTGCTAATTTAACAAATATGTCGCTAGCTGTGTTCAAACTAAACACCATTAATGTATGTTTGTTGTTGTATGTGCATAAGGTTACCGATTGCAAAACCCCTTACTAGGAAACAAGCTGCATTTTATCAATGAATATATTCTTCTTGGGATTTTATGGCTTTGCTTTAACGTGGACGGTCACTTTTCCTCCTTTGTTTGGAAAGGTACAGTTTATATTCCTTCCTAGATTTAGCATTTCCCTTGAAGGTTTTTGTGATTAACAATATAATATTTTTATTGAGTTATTTCACACACAAATGACTGGGCCCAAAGGGTATTCTAGGTTTACAAGATTTTACTAATAACTATGCTCCCCTTTGTATTAAAGCTGCTAATTAGTGCTTTTAAACAGCTCAACATTTAATTCTTTGAAGGCACCATATCAAGGGCTGATATAAAACTGTTTATGTAGAAGGGTATATAAAATAAGAAGGTGTTAAGCCCAACACAAATTGAGTGGCAGGGGGTTCCCTAAAGTGCTAATTTTATGTTTGTTTTCGTCTCATTTAAAGTTAAGATGTCTGCATTATAACAGTGATGTGTAACACGCTTTACATACAGATTAAGCAAAATGTGTCAATTTATGAGCCTTATTTGCCTGGAGAGGTAGCCACCAGTAGTTTCATCAGTGATTTTATGCATGTGCATAAAACACACGTGGCACGTGTGTTTTTGCATGTGGGGATACAAAGTGTGTGTTGTGTACACACAGAAGTATGAGTGCCCACACACATTCAAACTCATTTTTACATCCGTGTTAGCTAGCCTGTGTCCCTGTATTTCAGTGATTATGGAAAACTTGTAACTAATTAATTATGTGAGATTGCTCATTTAAAAAAATTAAATATTTAATTTCATTTCAATATACTGTGAGATTTTAAAACCACATTTCGTTTAATTGGTATTGCTAAACTGAACTGATTTATACACATGGAGGATATTAGATGGCTGTAATCGAGAAATAAATGACTTGCAAGTTACATTTAATCCTTGTTTTCTCCAAGTTAATCTCCAAAATGCCCCAGAAATTCATTAAAAACATGGGAATTTTCACTCAAAAGTGCTAAAATAAAATTGGAAAACTGCTTCTTAGGAAACTAAACAGGAAAATTTCCATTTGTTTCATCAAAGCCATTGTTCGCACATGTACAATTTTGAACACTGCCTTCAACAAGGTTTTAAAAATAAAGTCGTCAAGTGAATTCCTGAGTCTCATGAAGAACTGCGAATTGAGTGAAAGTCTCAACTGTCCATCTTCAGCCGACCCCACTTCCCGCGCTCCACTCTCTGCGACGGCTTTTGGGGGGAGGGTAATTTTTTCTGATATGTGCCCATCTACATCTATCGGATGACACAATCTTGTCCAGACACGAGAGACCAGGTCCTGGAAGTGGAAGAGCTCAGTGCAGAGTCCCACCCGAGCTACGTGGTACTGGTGCAATTAATCAGTTTACAGGTCGTGAGCCAGTACAGGTGTACTCATTTCAAGGTTCGCATGCAAAGCCAATGAGAATTTATTTATGCATCCTAGAGGCTGTGCATAATTACGTATTAAATGCAATTTACACAGTACTGAAAGTACCTGATGTAAACATTATGATGGAGAATGTCACTGAGGGGTAAAAAAAAAATTGAAAACTGTCTATCAGGTTGGATAACAAATATATCAATGTCATCTCTTTAATGCTATATCTTATTTCAAAGTAAAGGAGGTTAAGAACTGAGCATCCATCCTTTGCATTGTACAGTAAACTTTTTGGAGAGTTCTCTTAAACTACATTCAGTTCTGTCTTTTCACTTTCAATAGGAAAGTATTAGACATAAGCATCTGGCTATACTGGCCAATGTACAAACACATGCTAAAAATAGACTTTCCCCATAGCTAAGAGTCTAAGTAAACTGCCTGTTCAGGGAAAGATGATAATGTAGAAGAATATAAGCAACAGCATCTAAATGGGGTTGTTACTTCACGAACAGTGCTTCAGCACTATGTTATGTTTATTTGGGCAAGCGTTTTTCTCTTTTGGAGGATGAATCACTTATTTTGCAACTAATACTACAAATGTTTTGGTTTGTTTATTTTATCTTTATGTATGAGGGCAGTGGGAAGAAATGAATTGGCTAAACCGAAGGTTTTCTTAGTGTGATCTTGAGTAAAATCCAGTGTGGCTTTTAAAAAGTCTGTTTCAAAAGGTCCATTAAAGCTTTACCTCATTCCCAAAGTATATGATCAGGCGGCATTGTCAAAGCAGAAGTGGCAATGCTGGCCCCACAGCTCCAGGAGGAATCACTAGCATTTACATCTGAATTACTCAACTCACCACACACTGAAGTACCTAGAAAGACAAGTATATTGTTTTGTGTTCAAAATTTAAGGTGAAATTATATATATGATGCTTTACATTTGTGTCAGCATTAGAGCCTAAAATACAACAATCACCCATTTTCATAGTCTTTGTTTCTCTATTCCTAAACTCAGCTTCCCCCGGAGAGCCTCTGGGAGCAAGAAAAATTGGAAAGTTGCCCTGACTCTCATTCTGCCCTGACACATGTGTTGGTATGCTTCAGAGCAGCCTAGAGGCAGCTTCGACAAATAACATCTGGCAGTTTGCCTCCGAGACTTGTATTTATCCTACTGAACTTCAGGCACACACACTGAGGCATCTTTGGTGGGAGTCCATCACTTTGTTTCTTCCCTAGGCAAGAAAGAAAGGCAACCACAGCCAAAATGGGCATCCCTGAGGCACATGGGATTTGATTTTCTTTACAAATTAATCTCATAAAAGAAAAAAGAAACACAGTTATGATGTGAACTCTGGATCAAGTAGAAATGAGAGAGCACCTCTGCTATGTCTCCTTATTGTAACTTAGGAAGCCTAGCTATTAACCCACTGGCATCAGCATTTTTATAACAGATTGATGGGTGCTACTGGTTTTTACTGTACAGTGTCAAAGAGTTGTCCATATCTGAATATTCAGAAAAGTCAGAAATAGTCTGTCTCTGTATGGTCTAAGTCATTTATATTACCATGAGACGCACCACCTTTCTCCTTTGCTTCTGTGTGAACTTACTGTACTGAAGAGTTGCCTCATACTACTGCATGACAGCCCAATTCCTAATAAATCCCACCTGACTGAAATGAATTAGGTCTGGGAATATGTGTTCCAGATTATTAACCAGCACCTTTGCAAGTAACTTACCATCCACATTTATTAAAGATATTGGGTGATAATTTGTGCAGTGTTCTGGATCTCTCTCTGGTCTAAGAATTATGGTAATTAGTGCTCAGAGAGAGGATGTCACTCGTGTGTTTCTCAGGGTGCAGAGAATAGCGTATCATTACACTCCTTTTAGATTTGAGATGGATAACTCTAAGGCTATTCCTATTTTTTAACCTTGGCCAGCTGTGTATGGATGGAGGCTCTGAGCAGGTCAGGAGACCTGTGCTCCATCTCCAGCTTTGCCAGCATGGGACAGTGCGCTGCTTGCTTTGACCTGGCCCCTCATTTCCAGCTGCAAATGAAAATAAAGATCTGTTAGGCTGGGTTTCAATTTTAACAGTCACTTGCCCAAGAGGAAATACAAGGTTTGATGAGCTGCATGGAACAAAAAGTACCTGTGCCTTAGGTGCACGGTGCCAGGTGAAGATCTGCTGATAGTTCAGAGGGCTGTAAAGTGAGAGGCCACTCCAGGAGGAAGGATCGGTGAGGAGCTCTGCCCGAGGCTGATACGAGGAACGGTGCTGGTGCTGCAGAACAACCGCTCTAGAAATCCTTTTAAGACCTTCCTAAAAGATGGAGAAAAGGGCAGAAGATAACAAACACCATCTGAATTTGGAGACATCAGAAAGCAGGTCTTTGAATCTTAGGAAATAAGAATAAAATGATAAACTCCTCCCGGAACATAAATACTAAATTCAGTTCTGTAAATGGACTTTCACTTCCCAAAGTCCTCAAAAGTGTTTCTGCAGCAGTCTCAAGAATCAGTCTGTCAGAATTACTCAAAGCAAAGGGCCTACTGACAGATTCACATCTCAAAGTTTCAAAAGACTTTTAGGCATGTCCTCCACCGGCGTTACACCGATCCTACAATGTTATCTGAAAATCTCTGGCCGCTAGTTTCCTCTGCTGGAACATGATGTCTTCATATCACTTTCCTGGAAGAGAAAGCAATCTACATCGCCACGTCTTTATTTCTGTGTGCACTCATGCACACACACAAAGGAGTATGATAACAGTACCATCAACTTGGTTTTCTTCACCTCTGTAAAACTTTTCCTTGGCTTATTTCATAGCTAGTCATTAAACAGTGCAATAATTTCCATGGTGCTATTTTGGGGTATTAAAAAAAAAATCAATTTTTCCCTTCAACAACATATTCCTGCTTGACTTTCATCAAAGAGTTAAACAGCCAAGGGCTTTTAGCATCTCATTTCACTTACACACACAGGCCATTATAACCTGCATAAACAAGGATGACAAGTTGAGATTAATGAAGGTCCCAAAGTGACAGAACAATTTAATTGTCAGAAATCATAGGAGGTGAACTTTGCCAGTATATTTATATAAGGCTGCCATAGTCTAAAAACTTCCCTAATTGATTATGACCAATAAGTAATAACACTGGAAGCAGTTTTCTGGTATACAAATAAGAAATGACCCAAAACAGTTAATAGTGGTATTAAGATGCATGATATAAGAATATTAGATTGATAAAATAAATGACCAATAACACTCTGCAAATAATTGTAGTGTTTACACTTAGAAGTAGAGCAGAGAAAGCTGCAGCTCTGACAAAAGTCAAATGAAATGGTCTGGCTTTCGAAAAAGAACTTGCAATAGTCAGGCAGGGAGCCCTGCAGTGATACGACTACAGCAGAGGTGAGCAGGACCCACGTGGATCTGAAGCTCAATGCTGTTCATTTTTCTGTCTCTCTCTTGCATTGCTTTAAGAGACTTAAAAACTTTTTCTTTCTGAAAGAATCTTAAAATTATCGTGCCTTTTTCTCAGGAGGAATGAAACCAGTGCTGTGTAAGCACACACACATACACACACAGCTCTCCGATAATAATTAAGGGGGCAAGCCAAGAAAAATCTCACTTCTAACCTTCGCAACAGTCACCGTGTAATTTAAGGTTCAAAAATACAACCACAGGTCTTTGTATTTTCGAATTCCGCATGCTCATTCAGTTGTTGCCTAAATGCACTATTGCCTTTGGAGCTCACCACCTCAACTGGAAGCCTGTTCAACCTGTTACCTTGCCTTTCTACAATCCTATCTCCTTATTTTTCACTTCCACATACCCTGTCTTATGTTTCACTTATATCTTCTAGTCAGGCATCTTCAATGATCCCAAGCAAATCATCAAACTAATTTGAATTATAAGTCTTAGAGAGCTGGAATAACCTCTCTTTTATGTGTTTTTTTTTCTTCTTCTTTTTTTCCAGAAGGTAAGTATCTAACTGTGCTGGCAGTATTCCCCCTTCTAAATATAAAGAATATCTCTTCACTCCAGTAATATTTTACTTAAATGGCTGCCAGGGATGGCTGTATAATTGATCCTGCCTTCGAGCAGAAGAAGAGAATATATGGCCTATGGAGTTTCCTTCCAGTCTTACATTTCAGTGATTCTCTAATGATAAAGGAAAAAGGCAGCACTTAATGCATTTCACTCATATCACCTCGTAACTGTCCCTCCACATGACTAAATCAGGCTTACTGCACTATCTTGCCCTCTTAGTTGCAACAGCACGTGTCAACTTAGCTATTCTGAACTTCTTCCAATACACAAACCAAACAGGATACTGTAGACCAAGCTCTGCCCCGATATACATGAGCTGTTCCCGCTAGATCAAAGGGAAAGGTAAATATAGCTGAGGCAGAAATTGTCTCCATATGTCATACGCAGCCTAACTGGTGTTTTATAAAATGATACTTACTGTCACCAGCAATCTGTGAAAACACTCCCAATTTCCACGGGATCTTCCCCTTGCCATTCTTTTCAAACACTTAGAAAAAGGTTAGAGTAATTTTTGCAAGAAGAAAGTCTACACTTACTTTTCGACGAGAGCTTGAAAACCAAAGTCCTGACTGCATTACATACTTTTGGAGTTCAGAAAGAAAGTGCCCACATTTCAATTTAGATTAGGTAGACACATCTTGATAAAAGCTGAGGTCTGACCAACCTTCCTTACTGCTGCTTTGAGCAGGGCATACACAGCATTAAGGGCAAACTCCTTCCTCTCAAGTTTAGCTTCTCCTTGATTAATAAATATTCAATATAAGTGCAATATTATCTGCAGGATTTTTAGCAGAGATTTTTGTTTGTTTGTTTTTGAAAACGGCCAGACAAATACTTTGCGTAAACCTCTTTCAGACAGTAGGTAACTTCTAGTTGCTGCTTGGCTGATGGATTTTGAGAAATGAATATTCAAAAATCACAATGTCTTGGCTGGTCTGTGATGTATTTTAATTCTTTGATCAGATAAATAGAATTGCTTCCAAAAAAGGTATGTGTCTTGAAGGACTGGGAAAATGAATTCAAAATGTGCTTTCACAACCAGTTAAGGCTATGTATAGAGAGGCTGGCCTTCTACAAACCTTTTCCCCCTAAAATTTGTTGTGTGTTTATTTACAGAATGCGAAGGAAAAGGAACACAAATCTATCACCAAAGGGTTAAGACAATGTCATTCTGGGGGGAAGGCTCAGGTCACACTCCTCTTGGGACAATGTACACTTTCAAGACTTTTATCATCACTAAAATCCTCACTGATACCAAAACCAGAGCCCCTTAACCTCCTTACGCCACCTCCCGTTGGAAGGTTGGGAGCCCAGCTCATAGCGGGGTTGGGAAGGACAAGCTACACACATCATGGTTTGGCTCCACCACTTTTACTTGATAAGTCCAAAACAGTCCACTTTGACAGGCAAGCTTGAAAAATAACCTATTTAGCATTCCCCAGCCCCAGCACATGATTTCACTGGGAAACTATGCAAAAGATACTTTGGAAATAAATATGCACAAGAAATTACAACTCTGTCTGAATGACCCCCTACCTTGGAATGTCTAGAACTGTGAGAATTATAAGGTCAGGAAATATGTACAGGCCTAGTGCCTCGAAAAGTTACTATTCCTTATTAGGAATCTGTACAGACATGGAAGCGGGAGTTGTATAAACTAAAAGGAAGATTTTTTCCTGTCGCTTACATGCCTAGTCCTTGACCTATCCCATTTATAGTTTCCTTTAAGATACTATGCATTGCAAGTTCATTTGTTTCCTAGTAGTCCTCCAGCAGCGATTTTCAGATCCAGCCAATACTGCAGACAGAGTGTGGCTATGTAAGCAGAAGCTTGAGATTTATATGCCTGTAAAATCACAGGTATTCATTTATATCACTGCTAACAATTTTGAGCTCTGACTCTACAGTTTCCAGGTAAAAGGTATCCTTACTCTCTGTCTGAAAACCTTAAATGCAGACATATAGAACTGTTTAGTCTGCTTTACTATAAATAGGAGGTAATATGTTATTTCAAACAAAAAGCATACCATAAACTACACACTTAATTTTGACAGATTGTGTTTTCCTATATATGGCGTGTTCCTGCTGTGCTTCCATGGATCAAACTCCCATTGACTTCAGCTGCGTCTCCTAAAAGTGCAATGCCAAATATTGCCTTTTGTTATACTTCACACCTTTGGGGTTTTTTTTCCTAATCCTTTTCTCTGCATAAAAGTACTGTATTCTGCAATAGCCACTTGTAGGCTTGCAGAGGTGACACGAAAGCCTCTTAAGACCTGAAAAGTGCTTGCAAGAAGAAATTATCTCCTTCCTCTTTCCTCTCCCCCCCACCCTTCAAATGACAGGATTAGACAATCGGTTCTCAAAATTAGGGCGAACTCCATTGCAGATCACCCTCAAAATCTGCAAAAGGAAAATAACTGCTTTTGCACTGTAGATAACCTTTCAGCGAACATTCTCCTCTGAATCCCCACAGTTTGCAGTTAAATTGCATGATGTGTTTATTCTTCTAGTGAACGGGCCCATTATATGACTTAAAAGTGTTAGTGTACACAGCACTGACATGTCCATTACATCCATACATGCTGATACGTAGATTACAGAGAAGTTCAGGTTACCCAATTAAGAATTTGGGCTGCATTTTGGAAACTGAGAAGCAGGAGAGAGCTCTGGTTGGGGTATTTCAGTTTGCACGCTGATAAAGACACTGTCTGTCTGCAGAATGCTGCTCCACTGAGTCTAAACAGCCGCAATCAGGAGAGTGGGACTGAGGGAAAGACCTAAGCCCAAATATCAATTCAAAATGTTGGCTCCTAGTTCAGCCTCTGGGAATTGGAAAAAACGAGACTGAAGAGACATGGCTTGTTGTCTTTGCTTGCACTGGGACTCACGCTTTAGGCCAAACAGCACACATAGCCATTGACACAAATATCAAGTTAAAATAAAACCAAAACAAACCAAATCCTGCTGTATCAGGAACATGGCCCAGCCAGCACTTCCTCAGTGTGTCATAGCTGTGGAGTTAGGGTACCTTTTGCCACGAGCGTTTCTGATTTGCAACTACGATCGGTTATCAGAGATTGTCAGCTTTAATGAAAATAAACTAAAAACAGTGTAAGAGCTTTCCTGAGCCTTTAGTCAAGCTGAAAACCTAGGTGTTATAACTGCCAAAGATGTGCAGTGACTTAGAACTGGAAGGCTGATAAAAAAGCTCCTCAGCGGGGGAGAAAGGCTTGTATCTTCCACACGGCTCTTGCAAGGGGCTTGAGCCACAATGCTGAACCCTGTGGGCTGGCTCTATTGCTCTGCAGGGGTAGAAATAACCGTGGGGCAGCAGCGCACCTTTCTCGGTGCTTTGAGACTTCTTTTTCTCCCGCTAAGGTCTGTGCCATGAATCATTTCAGATTACCAGGAGATTCTCCACTGACTTCAATGGGAACAGAATTGAACCTTCAGCAGTTGCCAGAGGAGGACACTGATAAAGGCGGCTCTAGCTGCTTCCATTGTATTTAAAGATGTTGTTATGTGCTTTGACAGTTCAGCCCTGCACATTTAAACATTTGGTTACTGTAGCTCTAGTGAAAGTGATTCTCTCTAGCAATACAAATCTCTGGTTACCAAACATTTACTTTATACTCTCAAAAAGATAATCTAACAACATTCAGAGTTTTCTGTTTCCAAATAAAATGAATTCAGGATATCCCCTCGTGTTATTGTTATAGGCTGTACAGCTGAATTTAACTCCTTTATCACATGCTGATCTTTCAAATAATGTTCATTACTATAGCAGGTATGTTCACGGTTAGCAATGATTGTTTAATGTTAAACACCCTTTGCCAATAAAGCTCCATATAGAAGTGACTGTTACAATCTTGGTTACAGCTGTTCCAATTATAAAAAGCTCTAATTAGAATCACATTCAGATTTCTGAGATAACTACTTTGGCCTCACTGGTGCAGAAAGTAACTTCTACCTGTCCTGAAGACCAGAGCAAGGCCATTTCCCCAAGAAAGGCCCTGATCAGCAGAAGGCTGCAGAAGCTGTCCCTCTGTTTCAACCCTTTGGGAAGAAGGGGGCTGAAATTTTGATGCTTTCAGGCACATTTCTAGCTGGTCGAATTCTTCAGCAGTAAAAAAAGTTCTGAACTGTGAGACTTAGCTGAAAACCTGTATCACTAACTTCCTACAATGCTTTTCTAAAAGTAGTTTTTACAGTATTTTTCCTAATACCAATAGGGTTAAGCTTCATATCTTTGCATTGTGAAATGTACCTATCCCCTCTGATGTTTTCTCCTCTACTTCTTTCCCATCTAGCACAAACTTGAAAACAACTTTAGGGAAAATCTATTCATACGTATTTGAGTTTGGAGTAGAGGACGGTATTTTTTTCCTGAGATAAAAGTAATAGTCTTCTTTGCTTGTGACAGTATCAAAATGCCTACCAAAGAGATCACCTCACTTGGACATAATGTGCCACAGTGATGACTTAATCTGCCATCAACTAAGAACATTGAGATTAGATGCTAAAAATTGCAGTAGTTTAAAAAAGAAGAACAGTGAATTTAGAAGTTGATTTTGTGGCTTGCATTTTTTCTGCACTACAGAAGAGGTAAATGATAGCCTAAAGTGTTGATTGGCTTAATAGGTTAAAGCAGAAAGACATGTCTCCCTACCCATCAAAGTACAGGTAACTCCTAAACAGCTGCTGCCCAGAGGCAGGAAAGCATGGCTGAATTTCAAGCAGAAATCTGGACCTGTTGTCCCCAAAACCTGTAACCATATAATCCTGCATGCCAAGGGACACACTCCCTCCCTGTAACAGAAAAAAAATGTATTATTTTATGAAATATGTTCTCACAGCTGATGTCAGTGCAACTCTGTATGTTGCTGTTTAATATGAGGTAGATAATAATATCTCTGTTTACCCTTAAGGAACTGTATGAGTATATATTAATAATAACTAAAACTAATACCATGTGGAAGTGGCTAACAATCCCACCTTAAGCAGCCAGCCTGCCTTGTGGCAGATCAGGTGGAGATCTGTAAGCCGTGACGTAGAGTTGACCGTGCTCTGGATCTACCACCATTTCATCCAAACATTCTCAGGTATACACGCCAAAAAATAAATTCAACTTAAGCATAAACAGCATTAAGAAATCACACACAGCATTCTGTTCCACTCCTCCATTTATCTTCCCCCTCCAAGAACTCACTTTAAAGAACTGAGATCCTTACACCAGCAGGAACAGGCAACTATCACAGCACAAACTAAGGGGTTCTTCCCTGATAATCTAACCTTACAATCAATTATTCCAACCAAACACTGGCAGAACCAGAGGTATGGACTAGCCTCTTGTCTTGACACAGTCATCTTACTGGAGCATCATCTGATTTTCTTAATATTAACATTACAACAGACAGGCAGTTCAACTGTCCTTCTTTACATGAAGCAAGCACACAGGGAAACGAAACATAATTGAGAGATGGAAAGGAATAAAGTTCCTAACAGAAGACTAGCTCACTGTCCCCAGGACTTCTGCTACAGGCCAAAATTTCAGCCAGTGCCCACCAGTGTTATTCCAGGCACTTCAACCACACCACTCTAGTTCACACCCTCTGAAGAACTCAACCCTTGCACACAAGCATACAATTATGGCCAGGCAGTCTTGACCACCAGAGGGTTTCTTCACTGCTGGAGCATGCTGAAATATTCCAGGAAAAGATCTGTGGCATGTGAGGTGTCCTCTTTGCTCCTCTTCATCCACCATCGGTCCCGCTGCAGCTGGCTGAAGCTTTCGTCTCTGCTCTTCATTCACGTGCACAGGTCCTGCCTGCGGGGTGGCCTGGGGAGCCCGTGTCAGTGGTATTCAGCAGAAAGGACATGTTGCCAGTTTCTAAGCAGACTCCTAACTCATCTGAATTGCTCCACACTTGGGTGCAGTGATTTAGGAAAGCCCTGCTGATGCGCAGGGCTATTTCGCAATTGTGCCCTTATGTTCATCTGTTCCATTCAAGTGAGTGAACACTGCTGAGAAAAACCTTGCTTCTGAGTGTCCTTGCATTTGAAATTTATACCTCAAATCTGTGTTGAGAAAGTGGTTTGGCGTTTCCATACGTGAATAAAACCAATTTGTTTTTATGAGGGTAATGTACCAGGCTAAATAAAAATAATTTTACCTGGCACTTCAGAGTGAAAATGAATTTTGGGTAATTCAAAACAGCAACCTACAGAGTACTGACCTACAGAGAACCAGTAAACTCACCTTTCCCCTGCCTCTTGGGGAGCTAGTTATGTGGGACAACATTAAGTTGGGTAGCACCCTTCTCATTGCATTACTACAAACTGTTTTACAAAGCAGCTCTGCTATTATGTCAGGTTCCGTATTCCTGTTGTTATACATCATTTTCTGAATATGCACATGGAAAGGTATCTCTGGGATCTGGGACATCAAAAGGGAAACAAGTATCACACCTGGTCACTCAGGTTTCCCACAGAGACTTTAACTTCACCTGGTCGGCTCTCGGAGCCTGACAAATCATCTTTATTCAGCAGCAGGTCTGAGCCTCTCACTTGCCATAATAACTGACCCACCTCTCCCCCCGCATCTAAGAAGTGAATACACATGATGTACGTTTTAATGTAATACAGGGCTCCCCTCGCTGTGTCTCATTCATTCGACAGCTTCTCCTATCTGGCACTAAAGCCTGATTAAATATTAACATGAGGTGGGTCCTATTATTTCCTGACTTCCAAGAATCCATTGGTAAATTGAGATCTAGCTGCTAAAAATTTCTGACACAACATAATTTGTATTGAACCCCCTTTCCATGCCAAAGTGCCAGTGTTAATAAATCAGGCTGTTCACATTGAATAAATCTATTTAAATACTTATAAAATATTAAAGATGCATTTGGGAAAAGCCTCTAAGGTGATTGTTGCACCCATGCACCTCACAGTAACTAATTTATTAAAGAGTTTGCAAACCTGGGAAGGAAGGGAAAAGAAAAATGGTTTCATAAACCAAGAGCAGAAGCCAATTTTTCAGCTCAGATGATGAAAGGAAGCATGCATTTCTAATCAAAAAGACAGATACGCCTTTTCTCTCCCACCATTCCCTCAACAGCAAAGTGCCTTTTCATCATCAACAACACTCCATTCCTAATGTCTGCCGAGGCCTTTCTGCACCTTCTCCATACACTAGTAATGTACACACAGCATCCCTTTGAAACAAGAGCCCATTAGCCGTGGCAGACTACCTTTTCACATGAAGTCCTTGCGTTGGTAGTCATCAGCAGAGTGCTAAATCATCCCAACTGGGCATGCTCACATCATGGCACTGGGATAAACAGATATTTAGAGCCACAGAATGAAAATCGTTTTTCTACCTTTCCTGAAGTTTTTTTTTCTTTATTTTTTTAGGAAAGGTCATAAACCACACAGGGAACATCTAGCTCTCCTCTCTCACCCCCTTCCCTCCTCCCTTAAATACAGATTTTTTTAACAAATCCACTTTTGCTTACAGCCAGGTCATCTGTAATTTTAGACCTTCAACCACCAGCCAGTCCCCTTTAAAGATTACATACTAAATGCGACCATAAATTTGCCCCACAATAAGAAACGAGTTTGAGCATGCCCTGCAAGAGGGATTTATGTGATTGTTTTCCTTCCAGTGGGCGTGGTGAAGGGATATAGAAACTGTCAGCGAGAGCAGCAAGCGGGGTGATACTTCACAATAGCTACCTGAGTAATGCAAGAGAGATTAAGCCTAAATTGAGGACTGCCATTTCAGAGGACAATTAATTTTCAGGCTGTCGTAAAAGCTCTGTTGACATTTCTCAGCTGAGACTTTGCTTCTTGGGTAAGGGTTTAAAGAGCTTTGTTCAAAACAGGCAGTGGTGCTGCTGCCATTCTTTGGGTTAAGTCTGGTGGGGGGGTTCCCCCTAGAAAAGAATATTTCTCTTACATGCAAGAAAGCTTCTGTGTATTTTGTTAATGCTGACTTCTAGATCTTCCCTGAGAGCTCACGGCAGACTCAGACTCTCAACAGCTGGTTTTCCATAAGCGCCCATTTCAGTCTCCTAATGTGGTTGAGCAGACCCAAAACAAAGCAACCAAACTATAAGCAGCTGCCTCTGGCCACATTTGGGCAGGGGTCTGCTTGTCAGACCCCTTTGCTAGTCCCTTTCTTTTTAAGCCCAGCAAGCACCTGGGAGCACAATAGAGTTTACTTAGGAATGGGAAAGCTCTTGATCTCTGACTATGCCGTATGTGGGTAAGATGCTTTTCTGCATGCTCAAGTCATCCTCCAATCAACTAATTTTACTGCAAGAGATGACAGAGGATGGTTCCAGGTCCACAAAGAGATATCCTGGCCCCTGCCTGACAATAATGCCAGAACTGCCTTTTGCTTTAGTGACAATTATATCCCATTCAAGCTCACTACAACAACAGACTGGCATCCCCTAAAACTGTTTGGCCAGTATGGCCTGGGGCAGATTCTTCCAGGACGGTGCCTAAAAGGAGGTGTCTAAGTGAGCTACTGGGAAGCTTAGAGAGCCCAGAGGCAAGAAATGAGTGAGGTAAACTTTGGAAAAGGTCTTTTGCTACAGCAAGGCCATGCAGAAGCTCCAGATCACGGTACCTGGCTGCAACCATCCTTGCTGGAAGCAGCTGGTCTTGCCACTGGGTCCAATTTATTACCAGTGACAAATTGACTGTCAGGAGGCAGCTGCTTTGTACGAATATACAAATGTTTGTGCACAGACACTGAAGGCTGAAAGGGTTAATTATCCAACAAACTCAGGCAGAAGAGGAAAAAAAGTTTCAAGCTCAGGGAGGTTATCATTGCCTTTTGCGCAGGCTGGTTTTAATCACTTTCTTGTACCTCTCCCTGACTTCATTTATCAAGCCTTCACATAAAAGTTGCAAAGTGAGGTTATTCAGCGGATACCTCCATTCATCTCAGATGATTGACCAGGGTGGTTTGCAGTACAAGCCAACCTGGGTGATGGCATTCCTCTTGTTTTCATTGCACAGCCTGCTTTCATTTTATGCTGTAATTGTGTTTTCACAAAACCATAACCAAGCAGGCTGCGGATCCCAGGTTCCAGATTTATTTACAAACACCCCTGACCAGCCCCCTCCACCTTCTCCTGTTATCTGCTTTATGCTGCTTTGGATCTTGCCGCCAGGAGTCTGGGGTGGATTAGCACAAGATAGGAACTAGATCCAATCTAGCCAAGGGGACCTAATCAACCTGTGCTTCCAACTCCCCAGCATGAAGCCAAGTCCTGCTTCCACACAAACATTTCATGGGAACTGGTGTCTGATATTAAATACTTCTTTGTGGCTTTGCAGGAGTGGTGTCAACCTCAGGCAGGTAGCAGAACTGCCCATCTTATATTTGACAGAAAGAGGTAAGCTGCTCCATCAGGCAATTCAGGAGATGTAAGTGAAGAGGCCACGTCTTTTTTCGGGGCTGGTCAAGGACCTGAGGATCATCATCTCTGCACCTCCACCAAACGGGCCATTAAGGTGGATGAAACAAGTTATAGATCCTACTCAAGGTAAGTATATACAGGTGAAGAGCAAGAAGACAGCAAACAGTTTAACCATCTTTGCGTTAATGCAAATATGATCAACTTGAAACTTCATCCACTGGTAAGGCTTCAGAGCTGATCACAAGTCAAAATGTGATAAAGATCCTTTTTCCTGCTTTTTGTGGAAGGAAAACCACCAGAATCTGGATCCTGCTGATTATTAAACAGCTGATTCACATATAACGTAAGGGATTTTTTTTGTGCAGCTCAGGAACCTCGGCTGGGGTAAATCAGCATATTCATGGCTCTCAGTCAGTTCACACCTCTCCATTTCAAAACTTGATACAAATTTTTCAGTGTGCTTCCTCCAGGAAATGTACATTGGGCGAGAAAAGCCCAGCTAGAGATAATGAAGAGTTCCTGTCGGCACTGTTCACCTGTAGTCACTTTCTAGGCAAAAAGCTTTTTAAGTAAAAGTAGCATTTCCATCCAAACAAGCTGGCCCAGTTTGGGTGGGGAAGAGGAAGGGTGACAGGGCAGAACAGCCGACCAAGTCTTTGTTCTATTTAAAGCATTCCAATAAGATTCCAGCCACAGAATATGGAAACAGAACTGATCACAGGGGAAAATGCAATTAAAATACCTTCCTGCATTTTGCAGCCACAAAATCGTTGGCAAATCACTGTAATCTGGCTTTGCTGAAGTGGAGGGCATGAGTCAATGTACCAGGAAAGAGTTTCAGCTAAGTAATTTTCAAGTTAATAACCTCGCTCAGGGACAGTTCAGAGCCTTTTACACCTTCCCTCACAGACACTGGGATCCACAAGTGACTTTTCTTACCATCCTTTGCTTCCCCTGCAGTGCTGAAACCTTGAAGAGTCTCAGTTCAGTGACTGCATATGTCTGTTCAGGTGCAGCCGACAGAAAAACTGAAGCTTCAGGTTGATAGAGATTCTGTCGCCATTTTTTATACCTTTAGGTTTTGTTTCTGTCTCTTAATAGGAGACTGGTTTTGTAGATTACAAATTAACTTTGAGCGAAAACAGCAAGCAAATCCATCCAGCCTGAAGCAAGAAGAGTGTTCGGGCGGGTGTTTGGAGACTTTCTTTAGAAGGGCTCCCTGGGCACAATAAAGGGAGTTCATTAGTGGAGGTTTGTGTATCACTGCTGCTATCTTGTTCATAGCATGCTTGTCTCCAATCTTCGTTGTCTGAGTCCAATTCGAACTAGAATTCAGACAGAAATAATAACCAGAGAGGGATTCTCATTCATTTTTTCATCTCCTTCCAAATTCCTTGCTTGCAAAGGTAGTTCTTAGATTGCACCTTTGACAAAAAAAGTCTTCTATTATTGCTTGTGTCTGGACTGAGATCAGTCTTCCTGAGATTATTTATTCTTTTGTGTGCGTGTATACTGAAGTTGAATATCAAGATTAAAATGAGCTCTTGGCTCTTTCTCATCAAAGAGCTGAACACTCCCTGACCCCCCAGTGACCTTGTAGGTGATACTTTGGGGAGTCTAAAATCTTCCAAAAAGCAAAGCTTCAAGACCATTAACGTTATTAGCATTAGATGCTGAAAAAGCCTTTGATCAGGTGGAGTGGAATTATTTGATAATAGTCTTAATACAACGCTGAATTGGAATCACTTTTGGAGGTAGATTTCTTTCTCTGTGCAACCTATAGCAGATGTCAGGATTAATTTAGACAGGGGAAAAGTTTTGTTCTTTTCTGGAAATATTTACAACACAGGCATATTTTATTATGAAGCTAATGAACAGGTTTTGCAGGAAGATTACTAAGATAACCATCCTGCTGAGATGACCATACCTTGCTATTACAAACGTAAATTGAAACGCTACCTTCCTGAAGCGATGAGAAAAAGATTTTGCTGCGTAGTGTTTGAGACAATAAACTTTGGGACAGAAAGGTAACAGAGAAATGAATGCATCAAATTAAAACTTGCCAAGAAAGAAAATCAAAAAATCTTTGGGTTTTTTCCACCTAAATTTTCAAAAGACACATTCTCCAGATGTAAGGAAATGAATCATTAGAGAGTAAACCTGGCATTATTCCTGTATTGAATCTGAGGAATGGAGCAGGATTTGTTCACTGCTGCTATTTCTTTGAGGATGGTGCAGATTAGCTGATTTATGTGAGAATTTTTAACATCATTCTTCCCCCTAAGATTTCATAGATTTCAGGATAAACCCCAAGTTTTGTGGGCTTTTTGTTCAGTTTTCTTTTTTACTGCTCAGTGTTATTATAAATCAAAACTTCCAGAAGCTTTTAAAAAAATTCGTAAGACTTAATGTCAGAAGTTCATCATTATAATCCGTGTAACCTTTTTGTTGCTCATTTCAGTGCACTATCTCCTGAAACCAACAAGGGGGGGAAAAAAGCCCTATTTGAACTCTACTCTGTGATGTAATATCTCTTTGTTTGTACTCCAAAATTTTATAGGCCTCCTTTGCTATTGCGCCTTATTGAAAACTCATGCTTTATTTGCTGTTCATTATTATCATCTCAGTATTTCTGCTTCTTAAGATTCCCCATCCTCTTCAACATTTGTTTCAAATGATTTTTTTTTTCTGCAAAGGTATGGACTTGCATTTTTGAAGGTAACTGGCGTGGTGCTGTTATCTATCCATTTTTCTAATTGTCTTGGTCTCTGTTATGTGCTATGTGTTGTCCAAGAGAGATGCTCGCAAAGTATATTAACTCAGAGCCTGCATATCTCAAATGTCTGGCATGCAAGGATGACGCAAACAGGTTTAGAGACTGGAGAGGGTAAGCTTGAACTTCCATTTACTTGTGAAACAGCAAGAATTAATAAATGGATGCGGAAGACAGTCCACTCTAAACACATACCATACTCTGCTAAAGTCAATCCTAAAACGCAGTGTTGCTGTATTTTTAATGCACTTGCAAAGTTTCATCTGCAAATTTCATTAATATACTCCTGTAGATCCAGGATGGCTTCTCCTCAGGAGTCTCTACTTTCTGGATCATAAAGTTGTCTTCACTATAATTTAGGAACCTCTGCGATGATGCATGTTCAGCTGTATTTGTTCCTCAACAGATGTCTGGGTAGTTAAATTTCTCCATGAGCCTTTATCAGTACTTCTATTCTGGGATTCCCAACTGGTTCAAGATGTACCTCTCCTCGCTGGCAGCAGTACCGCTGCTCAGAAATTGATCTGCACAGCTTGGGTCAGGCTTGTTCAGCACGGATCTAGAGAGGCTGGTTGGCCTGACCACCACCAGCCCTGCTGCTGAAGTTGACCGTGTAGGCCTGGAGTCAACACCTTGTTGGTTCCTGCTCAAGAAGGACCCAGTTACAGGGGCGGCTGGGGATAGGTCCCACATCCATAATTCTTGAGACCATCTGCTGCGGTAACTGTCGCTGCTCCTCCTGTGGGGCTGCCGCCTGGGCTTGCTGCTCCTCCATAAATTTCCGCAACACCTGCTGCTCTCGCTATTCCTTTATATATTACATCTACAACAGAAGCTCAAAAACACGCGCTGCTCACACTTCATTTAAACAGCCACCTTCCCGACATAACGCGCCGATTCCAAAGCTGCCCCTTAGAGCTGTTTGGTTTCAATAAAACAGGCGTGATAACGAGTTAACTATGCTGAGAGTGAACTTCTCCTGGGGTTCTCCAGCCATCCCAGCTGGTCTTCCTGCTCCATGGGTCATCTCTTGTCTTGAAGAACCACCTGTGGCCACCTTGGCTACTGGTTTCAAGGACTTGACAGGACGCATTTAACCTTCTGCCAGAAGGATCAACACCAGATAGCAGCGTGGGAAAGGTTTAGGCGAAGGCTGCCAACATGCTCTATTCCCTTCAGCTAATTCTTTGCATTACACATTAAGGAGCTTTCCCTAGAGCTGGTCAAAGAGTAAAATAATAACCTGATTTGCAACTAGAAGTGCTGAATCTGGATGACTATGATTCACAGAGTCATAATATTAGTTATTAATGAGGATTCAGTCTACTGCTGGGTATCCATGAAAATGCTTCCAAACCCTCAGAGTTAAGGAATTTTAGTCTGAATGGTATTTACCCAGGAGTTTACATGTTGTCATTCTTGCATCTAGCAGTATTTGTCAGCCAGAGACCAGAAAAAAATCCCAGCTGCTTTTTGTTTTTCTGAGCAATCAGAAATGAATAAACAGTCAAAATAAATGGTTTATTTTGAGTAAGCTGAAAAGCAATTGTTCTCCTTCTGCACTGGCTTTGCACCCATAAGTATTAAATTTACAGGTGTTGGAGTTGGTTTGCGAAACATTTCTTATTAAAAAGGGGATTATATTTCCACTTCCCAGCAAAGGCATAGCTAAACTCTGCTGTAATTTCAACTAGTTCTGTTCCGCGCTGCAGCAACTGGTGAAGTTGCTCCTCCGGCATGGGAAGCGTTGACCCCATTATATGCACCTTTCACTTTGTCTGAAGCCAAAGTGCTTTCTTCTCCCACTGAAAATGGGCAAGAAAGAAAGGAGATGAGGCAGTATTATTTGAATATCCACATCAGTTTGGGGATTTCTGCCCCTCTCCAAACTTTTTCTTCCCAGTCACTTAGACTGTGCTGATAAGAGGCAGGATTCATTTCAAGACACTACTCATCATTTAAAAAGATGGTAAAGTGCAACCAAAAATAATTGTTTCTTCCTTTTCAACAATTAAATTCAATCTTTACCTATACCCCTCACCAAGAATCTGACTTCTTCTGGCTAGCTAGCAAATATAAAGTCAAACACCTGTTTACCAGACACAGAGCTATGTGTCTGCCGTTGCCGACCCATCTGTGGAACATAAACATAACTTTCACCAGCTGCTTCTTTTAGCATGGGCTGGTAATGGAAGCCATTATAGAGCATATCAACAACATACTTCCCTAATAATCATGGGCCAGAGCATCACACGGTGTAAACTGGCAATGCCTCACGGAAGGTGATACTGATTTACACCATCAGAGGACCTCACCCTGCTGTGTTTATTTTCTTCACACTCCTCTCCTTTTAGCACCCTTATTTTCCTAGTTTCTAGTTTGATTCTGGGTTTTTTCCATTATATTATACTAATGAGGCAACATGTTGTGGAATAATTCCTGGGCCAGGCCCAAGCAGTAATGGATAATTACCTTGGGTACCATACAGCCTCAATATTAATGACTCTAAGAAAACCTCTGAAGATTTAGAGGTGTGATACTGCAAAGACTGCAACTGGATTTGGGCCAAACACCCCATTCATAGAAACATGCCTAACTCTGTTGACTTCAGGAGAATTATGCCCGCTTTTGTTTGCTGCAAATGTGCTGTAGGTGATTTGCAAAATCACACCCAACCACATCCACTCTCTTTAGATTTAAGTCGAGCTTGAAATCTCACAGTGCAAGCAGCACATTTCTTTTTGACTTGCATGCAGGCTAGTGCATTATGACCATAATTAAACTGCTGATAGATCCCCTTACCTCTCAGGGCGCTCCAGGATGCAGTAAGAAGGGTCTGCTCTTGACGAGCATCAACATACCTCTTTCCCTGGGTTACATCACCTAGGCAGGTCAGGATCATGATGGTGACCCAAGACAACGCTCCTCTTATGACTGGGCAGTTCATTTTCCATTCAGTGTAAAGGGCAGAAAGGCCGTGGGACTTTTTGACTCTTCATTTACCAGTCAGGAGACAACCTGGGACTCAGAAAAAGAAATTCCACTAGTGCCTGAGGCTCTCAAATGGGAAAAAATCGTACACCTTTAAACAGTCAAATTTGGGGAAGCCCATCCTGTTGAGTTCAGCTCAGAAATGGTAGCAGTGCCTGAGACTTAGCCATTAGAATTCACCTTCCTTTCAGAGATTTTGTAACATAGGCTGAACGGTGCTTTCCAGGACTTCTGCAATTGCAAAAATCAACGCTCACCTCTAATATATTCCGACTTAAAGTGTGCAACCTTGTTTAAAATGCACGGCTGAAGCATATATTTTCATGTATCGTTATGTCTAAATGCATGATAACCGGGTTGAAAATCAAATTATCTGTGTTAAGGTGAATATTACAATGTGACTACTGCCTGCTGTGCTGCGAATGAATCTTGTAAACACAATCAAGCCTCTCTCTTTCTCTCCCTCCCGCACACAGAGAGAGACACATGCACGCCCTTGCACAAGAAAAGAGATTCTTCACCTTCTGCCATCGTATTGTCACAGCAGCTCATGTTTATTGTGAATGACATCTTCAGCTACAACTCAGCATGAGCTCCGGTATGCTGGAGCTGAACATCCTACCAGGAAAATCAGCAGTGACATTAAAGTTGTTTCATGAATAATGAAAAAATAAATATCACATTTACTGTAGGTACACAAAATGCTTTGTTTAACTAAAAGCGTTTGCAGAGAAACTACAGGTCTCTGAGGGTAGATAATATTTTATTAACTGTGGATAGAAAACTTACTTAGATGGAGCTGTTTTCATTATGTTGGTAATTTTCTCAATTATACAAATGAGAGAACATGTGATCAGTACTATTAGTAGCATACAGACTTCTCTTATGAAACTCTAAACTCTCAAAAAATCACAAACCAGCAAATCCTCCATGCTTGCAGCCGGTCAGTCTTTCAGCCACTTACATTCTGTATAAAGAGATTTAAATATGTCTCTCAAATCCAAATTTGTGTAACAACAGTTGTAATCATTTATGGGGACAAAAAGGCTTCAGAGACAGTAATGCAAGTGTATAATGCGAACGATAACTCAATTGTCTCGATGCCATACAAGGCAAGATCATTACAGGATCCCAGCAAAAGACACTAAAAACATGACTGCACCACGTCCAGAGTTTTGCTGGCAGTGTCAGTGTGTGCTCCTGCCAGCCCTCAGAAGTTCATCATCACAAATTTCAGGGAAAGGAAACAAGCCTAGTTTGAATTACGGGGTTACAGTGACCAGACATCTATATAAAAGTTATTTGCAGTGGAAATGCTACATTTTGTCCTATTAAGGACTGAGCAAACACACATTTTACATAGCATTAATGTGTCAGGCAAAAGTGAAATCTTTCCGTGATTTCAGGCTTTGTGTTAGACTGAAACCTGTGGTCCTCAAATGCAAGGGCTTTTAATGAAACGCAAATATATTTACTTCCAGAAGTGGAAAACAGTCTCAGTAATGTCCCTTAAAAAACACAAAAGAAACCCCAAAAAACAAAAACGCAAGCTCTTATTCCCCATTCTTTGTTTCACCTATATTCATAGCAAGAGTCCTGAGAAATGTTCCGAAGGCCCAAAAAGTACGAAAACTAATACCAAACATTGTCAATATCCTACTAACTGTTGCTTATGAACTTATAGTATGGAAGTCGTTATTCTCAGTAGAACTTTCTAAATGGCAATCATAAATAATCAGCTCCATAAATAGTTCAGCTACTAAGCACAGGCTTAATATTAGTGATTCAAAAAACCCACCTTCTCTCTCAAGGAGGGCAAATAGATTGTTTTTCAGCTGTCTCTGAGGTAGGCACAAAAACAGTGTCTTTTCCATAAGCCTTGGTCTCCCATTTTTTATGTAGAGCAGTATACTTTATGACTTCTTTCTTGTAAGTTCAAGATGCATGTATTCTGTACACATCGAGAAATACTTCCTGTTTGAAAACACACATGTATTTATTCTTATTTAACAGCATTCTAAATGGCAGTAACCAAAAGAGCAGTAAACAGTCATAACCCACATGATTGGCATAATACCTGTACACAAAGCCTCTACTCCTCATTCCCTGCCTTTAAATGGGACAGAAATTTAAGATTTTTTTTCTACATGTGCCAATGCTTGCAACAACAACAACAAAATAAAAGGACATAAATCTAAGGTATGTTATCTGTTTAGGCTCCTGCTAATGTCAGGAGGCTCAGGCAGGTGGGTCAGAGCTCAAGCTGCCAGGCTAAATCATGAACTGAGGGAGAGCCAACATTTGGATCTGACAGGCAAGAAGAGATGCATCAGGTACCCCTCGACACGCAATCAGAAGAGTTAAAAGTAAGCAAAAGTATGAGCAAGTAAAGCCCATGTATTAACGGGGAACGCGTCAGTGAATAGCAATGCAAGCTGTGTTTCTATCTATTATACATGAAAGGTAAAAGTATTCTACTAGGTCACTTAGTTACTTCAACCAGATGGAATCCAAAATGTTCAGAAAATTAAAAATCCATTTATTCCTCCAAAGTTGCATTCCATCTGTTTTCAGACATTTATGGAATCTTTTGCATACAGGATATGGCAACGACTGGTGCCTTGGAAATATTTCTTCCCTGCGCAGCTCACAGAAAGCCAGGCTGGCTAGAGACGGCACCGGAGCAAGCCCTTTTTTCAGGTGCTCTTATTTCTCTTCAACATACACAAAACTCTAGTCTTGTTTTAAATAGAGGATTCATAAAAACTAGTGTATTATTGTCTGCAAAAATGCAAGAGGAACTTTTAATCTTAAAAAAAAAAGCAAAAATCAGGCTATTCCCTGCTCTTTCCACCTTGAAAATTTTAACTTTCCTGCCAGTCTGTTTCTCATTTTCAGCTTGTGGAGACAATAAGAATGATTCAGATGCTATGAAGGAATGCAGCCTGGCATGTAGTGATCTCCACCCTGAAGATAAAAGTGACAAAATTACCCCAGGAGTTATGAGCTCTAGTCTTCATCAATCATTTTTCAAGAAATATTTTATTTCATTCAGCTACATATTGTGCCTAGATCTAACTGGGGTATGGTCCCCTTCCTTCCATCCTTGCTCTCAGCATCTTCAGCTCCTCCAGATGGAAGGATATCATCTGGCACGCAGGCCAGGTTCAATTCTCTCTATATGACACAAACATCCACATTTCCTGTTTCCTCAGGACCTTCTTTCCTTTTCAGTGGCTCATACAATAGTCCAGCACCCACGAGCATCATCCTGCTTGGTGCTGTGAATATTTCATCCCCCAGTGAAGCTCATCCACAAGATAAGTACAGGCTATATCTATACTGTCAGCTAAATTAGAGTCCCACTTGCCTCCCGATTACCTGCGGATAATTTGGGTAAGTGGCAGGCGACTGTCACGTGGAAAGACAAAGCACTCAAAAAATCCCAAGGCAGGACATGGACAAGCAGATAAATGTCTTTCAAGCATAAGACTACATAAAAAAAAATACTCAGAAAGAAAAACATAAATGGTGGATGATTTGTTTTGGTCTTTGCACTTTGTTTTGAATGTTGGGTCATGTCCTCACATTACCTTCTGCAACCCCAAGGGCAGAAAAATAAAGGAATTTAATATTCATGTTGTCCAAAGCTGACACTTGAAAAAATAACCCACACACAAATTCAGTGAGAGTATTGCAAGACTCTTGTGAAAACTGGTAACAGTGACATCAGGTTCTGCTATAACAAGCCTGTACTTTTCATCACTCCAGATTCGAAATCCACCACGTTTGACTTCGAGGTTGAGGACCGCATGCTTAAAGCCCATATCCAATCAGCAGCAGAATGAGAGACTAGATTTCCTCATTTTTTTGACAAATATTCTCCTTCAGTCATTGGGAAAGCTGACACTGAGGAAGTTTGCTGCACATCATGGACAAAATGCAAGTGGCAAACTGGCAAACCAGCAAAACTACAATATACCCAACTGGTGCAAGAAGGGCTGCTGAGGAGCATCCCGAGAGCGCATCCATCCACATACCCCTGGGTGTCATCTTCTGTCCACACAAATGAAATACCTCTCCCTCAAGAGTTAAAATTAATTAAAGGTTTCCTCCGATTACACAGAGGGACTTGGACCCACACCTCCTTATCAGCTGAAGCACCTGCCCTGCTTCTCTTCAGCTTCACCCATCCCCTGCTAAGTTTAGAAGAGAAGGCAACAGCTGTGGCTACTGACAGAACAAGGTTGGCAGCTGCAAAACTGAGATGCCACATTTCAGTATATAATTTTCTTTCCACAGTATCTCTCCCTAACTTTCCTCTTTAAGAGGCACTTAAAATCCATGTGTCTGACTCAATTATTGTTATTGTAGCTACGGAACAGAATGTGATGCTGATGAGGGCCTACCTGTCTAGTTAGCTTCCCTTTCTGGATGCTTTCTTTCTTTGATTCATCATTGCTTGTGACACATGTATTGTCTAAACTACGTTCAAGAACAAGTCTCTAATACATTCAATGGAAGAAGGTGAAAAATCAGAAAACAGCGTATCAGTGGCATGCATAAATTTATGCGCTAACTTTAAACATCCTCTTTCTGAGAAATATCTCACATAGAAAGCATGGTTTCCTTGCAAATTAAGCATAACGCTTGCAGTAAATTAAGAATAAAATTCCTTTTGCTTCCTTTGATTAGGGGAGCACTGACATTGCATAAATGTTGTGTCTTTATGAACTCATCTAGAGATTCTGCGTTCCTTCAGCATTCGGTATATTATCAAATCATATCCCGAGTACTATGCATTCATGCCCCAGAGGGCATGAACCCAAATTTAAAGTCATCATCATTCTGTATATTTTCTGCTCAGTTGAAGGTTTTATGATATAGGCTGAATGTCTTTTCAGGACAATCCTAAAAATAAGCTAATGCAGCGGGGACTGAATTTATTGGACATGTACACTCACCTTCAGTTGATGTTCTCCCTAGGTCAGTTCTCATGTGATTGGCAAGGGATCGTGACAGCTTGTATCTTCCTATGAGAAACCCGTGTAGACACTGGTAATTAGAACTGCCACTCAGTCCTCTCTGACAACAGCTACTGCAGTGGCTCTGGGCCTCTGAACTAGCTACTGCCTCTGGAAAATCCTGTTTTCCAGTCTCTTCTCCTCCATAGGCACATACCTAATTGCATGTAAACATTCTGTAATTTATTACACGACACAAAAACACGGGTACCTTCAAGCTGAAAATACAGCGGCTGATAAATAAGGAAAAACTACGATTCCAAAGTGTCACCTACAATGTAGCTCTGCAGCTGCATTCCCTGACTGGTTGCTGAACTAAGGACACTTTCTCGGTAATGGAAAATCTGAGAAGGGTCTCAGTCTCTTTAAAAAGGAGCCTAATTCTTGGTCAAATTTATGGATGTTTAGGCTTGTAAATCAGTTCAGTTTTGGAAAAAAATACTCCATGTCATTTTGAAAATATCAGTGTGTTTTCGCTGTAGTATTCTACCTCAATCAGCACAAGAATAAAAAGGTTCACTTACCTATTAGTATGTTTTTGCCCCTAACTGATTTTTTCACAAACTGTTAATGACTGCAACTAACAAAGAAAACAAAAGTAATGCAACAGGAAAATGAACACAAAGCATTTCCAGCTCACAGCTGCATTTGCAAGAGACTAAGGATAAGGCAAGATGTTTGGAAATATTTGGAAATGAAAATGAGGCCAAATATTTCCTTGTACTACAATATCTACAGAATGAAACTTGGATTCTATTCTCAGCTTTGCTGCTATTTGGAGGTATCATTTTAGCTACAGCTTCCTTGTCTGTGAAATGGGGCTAACAACAGAGCTGTAGTTTCCATGCACAGTGCCCAGCTATCATCATGTTAAATAGCATCTTTTTTTCCTGCAGTAGAGAAAAAAAGAGTTAGAATGAGGCGGTCAGAAATTGCTGAGATCCTGGGTTGAGAAGGCAGTGAAATCTAATCTCCAGACCATGGAAATCACTGAAAACTGGCATCAAAACGCTGTTGATTTCAGTGGTTTTGTGATCAACGTTTAGGAGAACAAACTTACCGCATGAAGTTTGTTTTCCAGAGTAATGCTTGACTTCTTGATAGCAGCAGCCTGTCAGACAGCAGCAGCCCGTGCTTTTGGAGCAAACCGATGCTGAAGGGTTGTATCTAGAGCAAGAGTAGTTACATTTATACAGTCCTAGAATTACATTCAGCCCTTTGAAGGCAACTGCGAGGCTGCTGTGGCCCTCAGTGAGAATGAGTTTGACACCCCTGAACTAGGGTGTCCAGGAGCATCTTGGGGAAGGAGTTCCCCCTCTGCTCTCCCCACAACTTGTTCAAGACAACAAGGAGAATGTTCTGGCTTACCTCTGTTGTTAGGCAGAAAACAACTGGCACCAGAGCAGGTGCGCAGAGCCCCGAGGAGTGCAGAAGCCAGGCTGTGTGGGAAGGGGCAGGCACAGGGACCTGATTCCTACCCCTTCCTTCCCCATCAGCAATCAAGCCTGCCGGTGATGGAGATTTCAGACATGCTGTGCAGAATCACAGTGTGTCCTGGAGCTACACGGCACTGCAACCATTGCAATTCTGAGTTCATCTTCCCAGTAACAATCCAGCCCGAGAAGAGTGCGGCATAGCGTATGAAGCATCTTGATGAAGTTTTAAGCAACCGTTCTTCAAAAACCAACCCAGAAGTGGCAGTGCTGTATTTTTAGACAGATAATTACAAGGGTACTCCCATATAGGTGTTTCAGAGTGTATCGAGTAGTGTAATCATGCAACAGGTCAGAAATTGCTGAGTGAATAGTACCATTTCATTTTCAGACTTCTATTACAGCATGGTGACAGTGTAATTGTCCTGTATTTGGTTAATGCTTCAGCACAGTGCACAGGGGAGTAAGTGTGGAGTTCTGTCCCTGTTCACAGACACTTCTCACTGAAATGTCTGCCCACCACCACCACCTTTTCTTCTGTCGTTGTTAAACTATCTGTCCCCTGCATTCAAAAGTCCCACTAAATTCAGCACCAAGCCCACAGATTTCTGCTCGGTTGACTGCACCCAGTCTTCAGGGGATGCCCAACTCAATATGTTGGTAGCACCAAGCTCATCTGTGATAACCCATAACCCTCTTCTCAGGGACAGTGCGGGAGAACAATGTTAAGTTGTAAATAGCAAACTACACACTGCTAATCTGTGGAAAAATGAATTTTAGAAATGTTACAGAAAGCTCGGACATATTGCAATCTCATGTAACACGGGTGGAAGATGAAATCTAAGGGAAATCACAACATCTTAAGCACTAAAGTACAGTTATGGCAGCCAAGTAATTTGAATTCTGCCCTTTTAGACAGCATGCTGTACCATTGTGCTTAAGAGCTCATAGTGTCCATAGTATTAAAATTTTCCAACAACTAAGCTTTTGCTTATTCCTGCCCCCTATCACTCTTCACTACTGTGTAATATATCTATACTAGTTTTCCATGTACTAGTAGAACAGGCACCTTCCGAAAAAACGATTCTGAATTATAGATGGTTGCAATTTATTTTTTTTTATGTGACTGTTTAGCTATTAGCAGAGGCTGATTAATGGAAAATGATCTTTTAGAGAAATTCATGAACCGTTCCTTTTCAGAGCTGTTCTCATCTGTCATTCCTCTGTCCCAGCTCCAGCATTTCCTGTGCCCTGTTCATGTAGTAAAGGAACAAGAGAAAGTGTGTACCCAGCAGGTACTAGTAGTCCCATCCTAATTAAATCTAAGCCTGCTTCAGTTCAGATTTGACTCTAGAAATTTTACTAACTTTCAGAAGTACCTCACTTCCACTGGTACGGTCATGAGTGTCAGCATCTCTTCTAGTAGGAGGTCAAAACCATTCTGAAGGTCTACAACGGCACAAAGGACAATTCAGCTGGGACCTCAGAAACATTCTTAGTTTACATAACATAGAAAGACAGCTAGAAAATCATTCTCGCCGAACCTGACTAAAAATACGTTTGCAACACCATTAATGGATTCTGTTTCCCGTAACTGAAAGGCAATTTGATAAATCATCCTTTGCCATAGTGCCACTAATTGCAACGGATTCTGAAAATAAGTCCCAAATGATTTTTTTTAAGAAAAGCCATGAATCCTGAAGGTGCACTGCTGGCAAGCCCTCGAGTGTTTATATTACAAACCAAGCAATTTAAATAATCCCCAAGTTCATTACGTTTCGCTAGATACTCAGGAGAGGTCCTCTCTTCCATTGCTTTCCAAGAATAGACCAATGTAGAGCCTCTTATTTTTCACAACAACTGATAGGTTTTGTGTGGCTAGGACTAAATTACAGTAGCAGGATTTTAACAACTGCAGAAAAGACTATAAAACTTTCTGCCCCTTATTAACTACTGTGTGACTATTAGGTTTATGGGCAATGTTAACATTGCAGCATAGGAACAAAAACATTGTAAACGGTCTCCAAAACTTTGGGAAGCAATTTTCCCCAAGAGAGGCAGGGGGCCCTTCCAGTCCCAGTAAGGTATGGAAAGGGTCATGTGGCACACATGTACAACTAGATTAAACTCTCTGTTGCTAAGTAATTAAACCTAATTGTAAACCTGGGCAAGTGCTAATTTTAAAACTGAGCTCCAAAATGCCTATTGAAAGTTCATGGAAAATGAAAACTGCCTCTTTAAAAGAAATCAGCTTGCAGCTCCCCAGAACGGAGCCCCTGGGCAAGTGGTTCAAAATATGATTTTTATAAACAAATCTGACATAGCAAGCTTAATGCAAAACCCTATGCATATAACATCACTTATGTGAGCGACTCGTTTAAATTATAGCTGTAGAGAGAAGGAAATAAAACTGGCATATTAACCTTTGGCACAGCAGTGCTCACATACTAGCGATGTTCAGCAGCAGATGATATTATTGTGACTCCCACTAGTATTGTCATAGTGAAGGGTCTGTCAGAATTCGTGTTTGAAACCTCTACAGTCAGAGTTTATTAACTCAGCCATGAGCATCCATTCCAGACCTACTTTGGCATGTACAGTCTTAAGAGCAAAATCTTTTTCACTGCAACTTCTCTTTCCCCATCACCATTGTACTTAAAGTCATTGACTGCAAAAAATAAAATAGAATAAAGCAGAAATTCATTAAATATAGCATCTACTCCCCACCATCATATTTAAAAACACTGAATGCAAAAATAAACAAGAAATTAATGAAACAGAGCATTCCACAGCTTATTGTCAAAAGCTCATCGGATGCCTTGCTTCCCAAATGTCCTTTTTAAAGAACGGTCTGCTAATTCTTCCTCCAGAGGGAGGACCCTTTCCAGTAGTTCAAAGGGAAAAGCTAAATGCTTAAACAAAATAGACTTAAAAAATGACTTACAAATGAAATTTAAAACATTCACAGATTTTTTTTTTGTGAATGTTTCACATTATTGAATACATTCCTATATAACTAACAAAAGCGTCATATAAAATGAGCCTTCCTTGTTAAATAATGACACACTGTGAGTAGCTTTACCAATGTCACTCAGGCCTTGATGCATGTTCTGGCCATGTCTATATGCTCTAAAATATTTTGTTCAGGAGTTTCAGACACAGGACGTGCACAACAGCTTGGAGTGTCTGTTGATTTGGTTTATTCGTGGACCTTGAAATTGAAAAAAGTTTTGTTACATACAAAGGCCGTGGGACTTACCTGTTCCATGATTTTACCTGAAGAACAATTAACCTTCAGAGTGACAAAACCCAGCCCAGGTCCAAGTGAGAACATCTCCTGGCTCCTTATTTCAGACACAGGCTCATAAAAGGGAAAGTATTAAGCAAATATATCAGAGCTAAACAAGTCTACCAAGTTGACACCGAGTGTACCGGTCCTGAGAGACAAGAAGCATGACAGCAATGCAAGTTTCAGAGTCCCACTGCATTTCCCTCACCTGCCCAGTGGAACTGAAATCAGTGCAGACCTGTTGCTGTAGTGGAGGATACAATGGTTGAAGTGATCATCTGGTTATTGGCAAAACTGTTAGATTTGAGAAAAGTTGCTCTACCAAAATATCACAGGCCAATAGCAAGAAACATTTATATTATATATGTATTTAAATGACATCTAGATAGATTGGTCTGAGAGATTCTCATTTTCTCTGGTTTGTGGAATAATCCTGAGAGCAACCTCTACTTCTATCTGCAGCCTCTTGGGCCAAGCTGTGACATAGTCAGTGGTAAAGAAAGCAAAACGTGATGTAAATTTAGGGATGCGACATCTTTTCTATCCTTACTTCCTCTGGTAAAACTGGGACAAACGAGGGCTGCAGAAGCTGCTATGCAAGCTGCACCCAGCACAGGGCCAAAGATCTGCATGTGAAAAAGACAGATTTCGAGTACCAAAAATAAGCTGCGAAGAAACTTAATCCTCAAAGGTCAGAGGTACAGCTGAAAGGCCCAGGCCATGCCTTTGTATCAGAATGTTACAACATTAACCCTAATGACTTAATAGTTTTGCCCTTGACTTGTGTCAACAGGAACCTATCTTATTACATTGTAAATGAGTTGCTTCCAGCCTACTCCAGGCTCCCCAGTGATGGGAAGACAAAGGCACTTCTAGTAAAATTAGAAATGTAACCTAGTACCTACAGGGTGCTGGCTAGTAGCATTTAGTAGCATTTTGCTTTTTGTACATGTGTTTGAGTAAAGGAAGGCTGGGCACAGCGTAGGGCCCAAGCTACCACATTTGGCATTCAGCAGCCAAAATTCCGAGGAAGGAATCCCCTTTGCAGACTGTTGTGCAGTGTCATCAAAGGTCATCGTCTGCTGCAGATATCAAGGGATAATGAGCTAGGGTCAGCCATAATGATGGTAGGCTCTAGGTAACAGAGGAGGCTTTCTTATGCTCCCTCCCTTCTCTAGGAGAAGTTTGCATCCTTTGCAGACTCTTTTCACTTCCACGCAGAAACAGTTTCCAAGCCTGGCACAGCACAAAGCCACCAGGTGACTGAAGCGTGGTAGCTTTGCATTAGCACTGAACTATTCAGAGCCTCTCCTTGCATAAAACAAGGACGAGCTGTAGTTTCTAAAAGAGTTACTGTTACCAGGCAATTGTCTCATTCTATTTAAACTGAGAAATTCTGTATTTTCTGATTTATCTGGAAGGCTTTGTTCCCCATGTATCCTAAAAAGCTGCCTCCTGTCAGCTAGGCAAAGGGTTAATTTTCACAATAAATACACAAGAAGGCAGAGACATGCTTATACAGTTATGTAAGTCATCTTTAAGGAGTTTTACAGGCAAGTAAGATGCAGCTCCAGACACCAGACTTTTAAATCATTTAAAGCTGACATAAGCTGATCCTAGGCACAGTTTATGATCATGTTTTTACTTTTCACCTCTGACAATTACAAATTGTTTGTATTAACTCCACAAGTATTCCTATTCAGCGATATTGTCAAAGTTCATTCATCCCCGTCTCACGACAGCTCGCCGACCCTTGGCTTCACCAGCCTCCATCTATAACCTTCACCCGACGGTTACCAACCACACGGGGAGGGGCAGGAGAGATCTACAGCCTGCAAACCCCCCCTTCATCTGCAGCCTGTGGCAGCTGCAGTTCCCCATGTTTCAATGTGGTTTTCAGACCATCTCAGCTCGACAGGAAGAAGCCTGGCATCCTCTGAGCATGTTGCACTTGTAACCTTTGAAGATGTTCAAAAGAAAAGGAAAAAAAATGAAAGGTCTTACCCGTTTTGCATGGAGATGCATGAAAAGTCTTGGGGCCTAACTTGACTGGAACTGTTTTAAGCACTTCTCTACTACAGCAGCGGTGCGTCATATGAAAGGCTTTGTTTGGCATCTATCCACAGTTATAAATAAAAAACATATTTATCTTTGGTCATGTATATAATTTAAAAGCCGGACAGAAGAAACTTTTTTTCTCCTTTTAAATCTGTAGCAAGCCCAAGATACATTCTTATAAATTATTTCTTTCAAAAGAAGGAAAAGAAGAAGAAGAAAAAAAAAAAAACAAAACAATAACAAAATAGCTTGGCTATTTGGAAATCTGGAAAACAGATTATTCCTTTGGATGGAACAAAATGTGTGTATGTGTCATCATGACTTTAAACAGTTCCGTGGTTCCCTATGGAAATACTTAATTGAAGCTAATAAGATGTGGAGTTATCAGTGGTTTGCCATGATAGATTTCATATGGTCTCTCCAAGATAGTCTCCCTCCTTTAAAAGTTACTGACCTAAGATTGTGTTAACTGGTGATCTGAGCAGCAACCACCACAGGTACTAAATGTGAGTGAAACCCAACTTATGCTGTGGACAGGAGTTTGGGCAAACCCCTTATAACTCCAACCTCTATGCAACACTAACACCTAAATTTCTTAAACTTCTGATTTGTAGCATGTGTGACAAGCTCCCATAGAAACCTTCACATGAAAGACTGATTTGCCCCTTAACGCTTGCAGCATGTGTGAGAAGTCCTTTCTTTTGGCACCATAAAATTAGGAAAGAAAATATTGTCAGCAGACTACCCAACACAAACCTTCCCTCAATTACCACGCTCCGTAAGATGATCCTACAAGCTCACCTCTCCATAGGACCAGCCTCACCTTCCTCCATTCAGCAGATTAGTTGATCATGAGCATATTCCAAGAAAATTTTTGACTAGTTATAACAATTAAGACAAATTGTGCCCTCGTTACATCTCAGTTTAGAAAAACCCCTGCTGTATTTGAGATGGATCTGTAGTGACCAAAGGCAGTCATACCTTTTTAAGCAGAAGCATGTATCTACACAGCCTAATGGAGTGCCAGTGAAGCTTTCTCTATGTGCAGAAAGAAGGTTATTTGGCATCTGCAAAGTGCAGGTGCTTTAAAAGCATCTGCATGTACCCATTTCTGATAATATCTCAAAATAAACTTGGCTTGAGCCAACGTATCCATGTCACTATACATTATTATTAAGCCATTCTGAAGTTTATAGAGGAGGAATGGTTTTTCCTATGCTGATAGCACCAGAGATTATAAAGGACTTTGGGTGGAGGCAATCTGCATAACTTTGGCACTCATTTCGTTTTTTAGGCGATTAATTAAACTGTCTTCCTAAAATTGGCCAAAAATAAGAATCTTGTCTTTTTTTTTTCCTTTCAGGAAGAGAAATTTGTAGACTTTTCTGGCATAACCTCCTCTTGCCTTCAGCCATTTTTTTTTCCTAAAAATTTATTCCCTGTGCCTGCAAATGTATCCAGTGCATATGTTTCTTTTTGATGTTAATATTCCCTATAAATATACCATCCCCACTGATAAAGTCAAGTCCATGTCTATGGGCTGTAGGGTCAAGTTCATTGTACCACCTCTCAGTAACTACGTCAGTCAGCAGCAAGCACAGTGCATTCATTAACCTACAAGCAACCTTGGTATTTAACTTACACTGACCAATGTTACATTCAACATTAAAGGAACTGCATGCAAACCTCATGATATAGGAAATGCAAGGATACAATAAGTGCCATAGGACAACACTGCATTTGGAGGTAGTTGAAGTCAACATAAAGAGTGAATCACAAGATCAAACAACTACTTTGCAGCTACTTATTGACAGGACAGCCTGGGGAACCAACACTCGGGATTAACACAACCTCCTTTAGGCAGTGAGCAAGGTGAATAGAAACCTTGTGTTCATTTTCTAGCCAGAAAAGAGTAAAAATCACCTCCTGAAGGCAACTCCCATCTCAGGCATCCACACTCTGCAGACTACATGGGGAAGCGAGAAGCGAGGGCAACTGTGCTCCTAAGTCAGATGTCCCATGTAGTCAGCAAGAAAAGAACCCAGGCTGAACTTTTTGACATATTTCTGTTACCAGTTTCCCCATAAGACAGTCCACAACTTTACGTGTGTTCCTTAAAAGGCAAAAATGAATGAGAATTACCAGGTTAGCAATGAACGCCGCTGTAAGCCGCACGCAAACACCGATGCTGCGGGATACTTTACCAGCGCACATTTTCATACACTCCGGCACATGGATGAACAGAGCAGAGGAGAAGCAAGCCTGATTGTAATTACATTAAGCACTTTGGCAATAAGGAAAAGTTTGTGCTTGTACACAGATGGCTTTATGTTACAATGCTATAAATGTGCCAAGTTTCATGGCTTCACCGCATGGTGCAGGGAAGGGCCTTGATCCAAAGTCTGTGCAAACCTGCTGAAAAGCTCTCACTGATTTCAGTGCATTATGATAAGTCCACTGGACATGCCTGGCCAAAGCGAACAGCCTTTTGTTCTAAAATACAACTATTTTTAGACCAGTTTTAGCCCAGTTTGCCTTTTTTAGCCCAAGTCTCCATGCTTTGGTGACTATGATTTCCTTTAAAGGAGAAACAATAAAGTCCAATTTGGGCTGATTAAAATGACCTTGCCCACTGTAGCTCTCATCTAAGACGGAAACTTATATTTTGAAGACCTCATGGAAACTACCTGGGGGAAAAAAACATGACATCCTTAGTCTATGAGGCCTCCTGAGTCCTTCTGGTCCTCTTTTCTGTGACCTTCCCGCCCCTACTACTTCATGAAGGTAAGAGATTTTCAAACTTACTTCAAAAGTCCTTAATTTGAAAAAATAAACAAAAATTCTGTCAACCCATTCCCCAGTGTCTCTCCATAACTTGTTTTAGAGTAATAAATCTTCACCCTGACAGCTCTCTGATGATGCATCACATTAATATATCATAATGACAATGCTTGTGATATATTACGGATATATTTTCTGAAAGGGATATCACCTATACATTCCATCTTCCCAGCACAGCAGAAGATTGTTTGGGAAAAGGGGGAGAAGGGGAGGTAAAGGATGTTCTTTACCCGGAAGGCAAAATCTCACAAGAGAATGTGGAATTAAGTTGATTGCCCTTGTTAAAATACCAAAGAGAATAAGAAATAAAATGCCTTCTGCGCAACAACTTGTATCAGTAAGATGACCTGTTTGTTCCTCAAATACTGATATTCAGGCTGGAATTTAAAAGGGAAATTCTTTAATATACTTGTATCCGTCATGCTAATACAGGAGAAACAGACTCTAGGAAATAATCACGATGACTTTGATAGGGTTGAAAGACTGTGATAATGACAGGCAGGATATTTAAAAGGGTAACTGAGGCTGTCTGCAAGCAGAAATAACTGGCAGCCTCTGTGAATAATCTGGTGAGAGCTGTGTACACTCCAAAGAGTCACCCACAGCTGACACAAACCACAGCCTTTTCAGTGCCTGAGTATGGACAAGGCAATGACAGGGCTTTTCAGTAGGAAATCCAGTTAATTTTTGACATGGATATCTGGCCTCGCACAACACCACTGCACATAAGAACCAGGTCATAGGCTGGTGTTCACTGCGCTAGGCTCTGCACACGCAGAACAAAGACAATCCTGGCCTCCATAAACTCAATTCACAAGGTTTTGAATGCAAAATCAGCCCCTGGCTTAGAAGAGCCTGTGGCCTGGGAAGAAGGATTAGTAACTTTGCTCCAAGGGCTCATCTTGAAAAAGTCACTGTGTGGGCTGAACAGTATGAGATCTGACAGAAAACTTTGACAAGAACTGGTCCAAAGTTGCTCTCCTGATACACCTGGCTTGCACGCAGGTAGCTCTAACAACAACCTCAGTGCCTCTGTTCTTGGCATAAAGATTGCAAGGGCAGTCAGAGCCTATCTCGAGTTTATCTGTAGCCTTCTTTTTTTGGAAACAGTCTTTACACCCAGGGCACTGAACTCCTAGTATTCAGTTTAGGTGTATGGACAAAAAAAAAAACAAAAACAAACCACAAAAAAGCCAGAACAATGGACTTTTGGTTTTTTAGGTGTTCTGATAGTGATCTGATGGTTTGGTGAAAAACTTGACTTTTGCAAAACAGAGTGGACTCGTTTCAACATCAAACTGTTGTCGACTACCCACACTCCAAAAGTACCTGAAGCGCATCTGGCCAGTGTTATTAAGACTCCTGAGCTCTTATGCTGAGTGTGATTGGCAGAACTGCCTGAGAACAAACACATTCAGTGACCTCTCTTCTCTTACAGACTTGCTATCCCAGCAGGGATAGCACCCCAATTTTGGCCGCAAGTACCCACCATGCCATTGATATCGAGTCTGCTCATAAATGTTCTGGCCTGGCAAATATTCGCCTGTATCTCTCCACAGGACTAATGTGAAGATGAGCACACAAAGCACTCTCTGGTTTTGTTTGGTCTTGCTGATGCTGCACTGGAGGGGCAGATCTGATGCCTGTTTTCTGAAACACCTCAGAGGTCTGGCATATTCCTTTGTTAGCTGAAGAATTAGTAAACAAAATTATTGTGAGACATCTAATGGGAGAAAAAGATGTCACGATTAAGACTCACAGGGAAAGATTAAAATATTACAATAAGAGTGAAACCCAAAGAAATATGTATCTGAGCACTTATTTCAGTGTGCAATCATCCCAGCTGACAAGCAAAATGAATTTGAATGTGGTGGCACTAATATTAGCTCCAGTGTAAAGTTTTGGATATTGCTGTTTTGATCTTGCTAGAAACACCCCCAAATTCCTGACGAGGACTGGAAGAGCTCTCTCTGTCTCAGAACATGAAGAACCATGAAGAGTGCAAGCAAAATGACAGCAGTGTCAGCATTATTCCGTTGGACACATGAAAACAAGCGACGATGCCCAATGCAAGGCAGTGCAATGGCCACATTCTCTGAATGTGAACAGAATGTTTCTCAAAGGTGGTTATTCCCCTCTGAATCTTCAATCTGCAGAAGACATCGAAAGTATAATGAATGTAGGAAGCCACTACATGATAACCATGGTTCCTTGCTAGCAAGTCTGTCTCCTGGGGGTCAATTACAGGCAAGAAGAAAAAGGTTCTAAGGGAAATCGGCTGATACAATCAACCCTACTAAATCCATTGCCACTCTTCTATGACCACTTGTAAGAACCTATTGTAATGTTATTTTGCATTGCAAGCATTTGCCCTTTAGCTGTTGAAAGGAAACAACCAGCTCATGTTGTACATGAGCCATCAGTTTCTGGATACTGCTGCTCTGAGTCAAGCAAACTGCATTACCAAGTCCCATCAATGCTGGATTTCTTGGGAATGCCAGATGTCCTCGCACAGAAAAAAAAAATAATATTAATATATTGGTGTCCTCAAAACCACCAAGAAAAAAGCCAATTGACTTGCACTGGGGCCAAGTATATACTTAGGAGTTATAAAAAAAGCAGACCTTCTTACTGACTTTCCAGCAGCGATAGCATCCCACTTTTTGGCAGCAATGCAAACCCTCTATTTTCTGTCCTGGTCCAGCCTACCCTGCTGTCCTGTGGTAGGACACCCCAGCTTCTCAAAGATTCTCCATGTAAACAAAACAGAGGTGTCTGTATATTTTTCTCTGTTGTCTTCTCATAACTGATTTTTGCTCTTTTCATCAAACAGCTCTGGATAAGATGCTGTAATTTTAGTTGCTATTAGAGTCTACAGTGTTTTTCCTGTGTTCACTTGTTCCTGGTATGAATATTCATAGCGGAGTCCTGTTTATTCTTTCAACCTCTTTTGTGTGACGTTATTGTTCTGAAAATTGAAGCTGTGTCACAAATGCATTGTGTTTCATCCAGGAACACAGTGACTTTCAGGTTCACTTTTACACCCAGTGATACAGGTTTAAAGAAAATACTAAAAACCAGAAACAGGGCATCTTTATAACTAAGGCCAGCTGACTCAAGTGATCTTATTAGAAAGTTCTTTGTATGTTAGATGAGTCCTGTTAACCATCATGCAATCCATAGATCCATATTACTGTAAAAAAATTGTGTAGCTAAAGTTCACACAAAACAAAAGTGAAATTACCCCAAAGGAATCTCTCTGTTTCAAGACAATTTTCTTTCCAAGTTTCAAATATTAAAACTCTCCCAGTTGTTAAATAAAGAGTGATGACAAAATGCATGCAATTTTAATTTCCACTGGGATTATGCCTGGTGTGAGACAATCACGTTGTTTGATATTTTTCTAAAGACTAAAATAATGTTATAGTGTCTGTGAAGGATGTAATGAAAAACAAGGTACGGAAATAAAAACATTTTTATCCCAGATTGGCTACTTGTTATGCTTTTTGCTGAAATTGCTTGCGTTAGAATATATTTAAAGCTTTATGATCTAAGACACTTAAGCCCTATTTGGTTTAACTGATGTAGCTATTAGCTTATCTATCTTGCAGTTCGTGAGGTGCCGACACATCAACTAATGAGAATCCATGCAAATCCAATGGATATTTATAAAAAATGACATAATGTTCACTTGTTTACCCCCCTAGCAGTGCCGAAACAACAGCTTACTTGAAAATTAAAGCTGATGTTCACGATGCTCCTGGCAAAGCCACCGGTTAGTGGAATGGCCGGGTATTTGCAATACCTGTGTACACGTCTTTGTCCTCTGGGGTCTGGTGGGATTTCAGGTGCTCTGAAAAGATATTTGTAGGGGGATCGAGAAATGGGGAATGACAAAGAGGAACTTAAAAAAAAAACCCCACAGTCTTAGATGTAACTAGTTCATAATCCCTAGCTCATAATCAGGTACTGATGAACAGATATACCAGGTATGAAGTATCACAACATGACTGTAAGGAGGAATTTGCTTGGGAGTCACTTTGAGTCTGGCTGAGAAAGAATTTAAAGGGACTTACTAAACAACTCCATTGTCAGCAAACAAAAAATGTCAACTATGACTATGAAAGCATACTGCTATAAAAGCAAACATTACCTTGTTTGATTTGGTTTATTATTTTGTTTGTCAGATCTGTAACTTTTCCTGAAACGCTTCAGTTTGGAGGAAGGAAATAACATTAGTGAAAATACTTATTACCTGAAAAATGTGTCCGTTTTGTAACTGAGGATACCTATGAAAGTATTGACAAAGTTGACAATAAATATTGACAATAATGTCTGCTTTAGTTTCTGCACTTTAAATGTAGCAAAGTAAAAAGACAGGGAACTTGCTTCTTTCAAACTCACTTCCCTTATCTCACAAGTGTCCATCCTGAACAACTTTCAGGAGCCCATAAAGTCCTTTTACCTTTTCTTAGTAGTAGTATTATTCAGTAATATACTTAGGAGAAGGATGGGATAGGAGAAGTACCAATTTCCACCTAACTCCATTTTCACAGAAGTAATTGCTCTCTAGGAGCAAAAGTTTAGGTGAAACCAATTTTTTTCAAGTCCCCTTATATCTGATTGCCCTGATGCAGGAGCTTTCCAAGGAGATGTTCTAGAGGAGTTTACTAGGTTAGAGAGCAGATTGTTATCTTTGTGTTGTTTCCTGTTACATTGCAAACTTCTTCGTGGAACAGGTAAAACCTAGGAAAGCAAATCACTTGTTTGGATCTTGGACTAACACTTGTCTGAACGTAAGGAATGGGTAGGGGTAGGAAATCTTACCATGTATTCCTTGACAGCAGCTGCATAGCTGGAAAGAGCTGTGAGAGTGACGGAGAGTTTACGTATCCTGGAGATGCGGAGAAAAACAAAGGGAAATGGAAAAGAAGGGGGGAAAAAATTAAGCAGCAAAACGAGCAGTTACTATAGAGGAACTACACTGCTGGTTCATTTTTTTTGGACTAGATTTAGAAAGAAAAATAATATGCACATTTTTTTCAGATTTATTGTGTTTGGAGGAAGTATATTTAAGTAGAATAGACAGAGTGGGTGATATGAGTGAGTCTAATGATAGTTAAGGGGAATTTCAAGGCCAACCAAGAGTGAAGAAGACAAACCCTCTGCCCCTTGCACTTTTGACAAAGTGGCGCCTCTTCCATTTCTGGACATTTCCGAAGAGAGACTGGGACAAAACAGTACAAGAAAAGACAAAATAATGTCAAAATCAGGACCTAGGCAACAGCTCCAGCAAAAGCTGTCCCAAAGCCAAGTCAACAATGGCAGCAAATCCAAAAGCAGCAATTCAGGTTTTAGGAGGCACTGCACCTTCTTCTGATCTTCTGGCCTCTAGTTAGAGGCATCTGCAGGGTGACAGGCCACTTCAAGGCTGACAGGAAAGACCCTGACAATTACATTCACACAATGAGTAGATTTCTCCAAATGAGTCCTACAGGACTCGTGCTCACGAGGTAGAGAGCACATAAAGCCATTCCTGACCTTGGTAGACTCCATCTGAGCTTCTCTAGGGCTGGCCCATGGTGTGGTAGCCCTGTGCTCCACCTCTACTGTTTCTCCAAACCACTGCCAGCCCTTGACATCTTTGGTAAATGAGACGAGAGTTCATCTAAGGATGCCAGCAAGCCTGTACCAGTTCCAACAGCAGCGCTCAGACTGTGGCAGGGGCCATTACCATACACCAGATAACCCATTTTTTCACAAAGTAAGATGCTGTGGTCTAAGCTACAGCTTACTAAATGGGTAGCAAAAGGGGTCAACATCTGGCTCATTGCTCGGAAATGGCCAAAAAGAGGTTTTCAAACCTGCAGGTTTTCAAGTGCCTCTCTCCACTGTGCTTCAGAAAGGCAATGCCACTTGACCTGGTTCTGGATTTACCTTTACTGCATCTGAAACCCCCAAAATAACATTCTCAAAAAATGTTTAGGACAGTTTTGTATATGCAAGGATAGCAGAGAATTACTTAACGAATTCGGAGAAGACAATTGGGAATAGAACAGTTTGCCATTTACCACATGACACTGCAGCTGTTAAGAATGTAAACCATGGAAATAGAAGTTGGAATTAGAGACAAAAAGCAAATCTAAACAAGTCTTTGATGACTTCTGTGCAATATGGAGGGTTGCAGAGCTCATGCTGGTGGAAAAAGGAAGGAAAGAGAAGCCAGTCCCTGAAACTGGTAACAGGACTCGGGAAAAGTCAGATCCATTCCACTCTACCCCATAGACTGTTTGTGTAAACAATGGGCATATTTAAACTCAAGTCTCAAACACAGAGAATGGGAGATTAATACTCTCTACTTCTGTCCTGCCTAATGAGATTGTAAGATCTCTCATTAATTGTTTGTCCCAGTCATAGCACAGCTGAGACCAGACCTCCTTTGGGGCCCCTCTACTTTATGATGCAATTAATGCACATAACCCTATGCCATTTATAGTTCTCAAACCCTAATGTGTAATGTGTGCTGGGATGATGGCTTTTTGGGCTCAGCAGTTTCTCACTGGTTGCAGGCCTCCTTTCACTTCATATCTTTTGCACCTACCTGTTCTTCTGTGTTATAACCCCTGTAAGCTCCTGAGCGCTGGAGCAGATCAAAAGCAAAAACATCCTTTTATAGGAGGCCAGAGTAAAACAGAGATGCACTACGTAACTACTCACAGACATACAACAAGCCAACTATGCCTCATTTTAGTTACAATGGAACGTTATGCAGAAAAAATGATAAAACTTCCATTGATCTCAACTGGGCACTTCCCACTTGAATGTAAGCAACACTATTTGTCAGGGCAAGGAAGGCTTTGCTCAGTCTTTCTGTCCCACCTCAAAGCCATTTCTATTCCTCCACTGAAGGGATTTCCAACCACAACTGCTTCATCATTAAATAAATTACTCTGTTGTGCCAGAAAGATTTTGTTCCATGCATTTATTTATTTAATCTGTGTACACTCACGAACTAACATCTCCTTTGCATTTCTAGGCAGTAGCAGGGCATGCAAAATGAAGGCTGGGTTCTGCTGAAACTGCAAGATGAAACACAAGAGCACTCCAAACTTTAGGGAGTTTTGTAGAGAGAAAATAGGAAGTGAAACAACTTTAAAAAATGCACACTTTTGTAATGCATTAAAGCCTTCATTGCCTCTGCCAAAACTTCACTTTTAAGAAGAACCAGCTGTGGATTTGATTTCTATGCTTCTCAGCCATAAGTCAATAGAGGATTCAATTTTAAAGCACAAGACCTATAACATACAGTGTGAATCATCTCTTGTCTGCATATAAGATAGCACAGATAGATAACGTGCTTAGTGAGAGCTTTATCACCAAGGAAACACATTCATAAGCATTGAATCTAGCACCTTAATATTTACAACTCACTTTAAAAAAATGCCTGCTGTAAATAAGTCCATATTCACAACTAGAAATATGTGGTATCTATCACTCATGCCTATTTTAAGAATTACTCATTGCCTAAGAGTGGCAATGGGCAAAGCCAATTTGCAAAAGTTCAGAGCTTCTGGAGAACTGGACTCTGATCTACCAGAAGTTAATTGTTTCAGAGAGATAATAATTTTTTGGTCATTATGTCCAACCAATCCATAAGTAACCCCTCACAGAATAGGTTTTATCTAGTGCCACTTGCTATTTCCTAAAGGTCATGGAATCTCTTTTTCTCACCTCTAACGGCTCACCTTTCCTGGGTGCACTATGGGGAAGCATAATTCCAGCAGAGTGGAAATTCAGTCAGCAAATGAGGCATCGACATAAATATTCATGGGGGAAAAAAACTTCTGAAAAAATGTTGAGAAAAGAGAGTAGGTAAATCATGGCATTCTCAGGAGACCACTAAGATATGCACTGACAATTTACATGGATTTGCTTAAAATTTTGTCTGTAATTTAAGAAGTGCTGTTGTACTTACCAACTTACCACCTTCTTGCCAGTATTTGGATATCTCTTGAGCACTTGACACTCCGTTGAGGACAGAACAGTTGCCCAGATGGCATGTGGCACCCATTTGTCATATCTTTGATTTACAGCCTGGGAATTAGTAAGAGAAATTATTCCGGATTACTCAGGGAAATGCTTGTACCGCTGTCAACATACAAGTTTTTCAGTTTTTACAATTCGAATTTGACTTCCTATCTAGTATTCTTTCCCCACCTTGCAAACCAAGGACCTGATGTGAAGGCAAGCCGTGGGAGAAGCAGATGAATTCATGGGGACCATCTGCATGTATTGAGTTTCTGCATAAGCGCTAGAAGACACACTGGGTGTTATCTCAGGGTAGAGTTCCAGCAGAGTTCAGCACATCTTAATATGGTAATGATTCTGCTTCAAGAGAAAAAATTGCAGGAAGAATTTTGAAAATGCTTGATTATTACTTGTTTTGCTCACAGCTGTGGTCACTGATAACACTTTTATTGACCTTGGTAGGAAAAGGAAGTTGATACTATGTGCCTTTAGAAAGCCAGCTCTGAAAACACACAATATACTATAAATATTTGACTCCTTGCAGTTAATCCTGCAAAGACATACATTCATAGAGACCTTTGTCTAATTGAGAATTTTCTGAATTAAATTCATGTCTGGCTCCTGTCTGGTTCAATGAGGCTAAATAAATACAAATAAATGCAGACATTTGCCAACTCAGGACTGAAATCTCCAGCAGTCATCCCAAAATCCAGCGCCCAAAAGAGTCTGAGATGTAGAATAACAGACTCCAGCACCCAAATTGGACCGTTCAGTGAAGAATAAGATATACGGGATTATTTTAAAGCCACTGAGCATGAAGAAAAAGAACACGGACTGGTGGGCAATGATGCAATCCTGAACTTTCACACCGCATCTCGGTAAATATTACTGCAGTGTAATTGAGTTCATCAGGTTCCATGAGCACGTGCTTACTTTCTTCTCCATTTCTGGATGACTTCCCCCAGTGTTATGCAAAGGACACTACTGTCTACTGAGAGGTTGCCTGCACTAACCTGAAGCACATTCTTTTCAATTCTTTATTTCACCCCTGTTTGTATCTTTTCAGCTCTCAGACCGTCCTTAATGAGGACAGTGACCAGAGGGCTAGAACATATGTACCTTTTACCAGGACAATATAACGCGCAATGTTGAGGTTTCCTCCTTTTTTTTTTTTTTTAATTTTTCTTTCTAAAGAAAGCATTTTATTCAACCCTGATGCCATAAAAGAAGGTGATGTCATAATTTATGATATTAAACTGGTTACTAAAATGTCATTACACAAGTGGTGTTTTAATTGATCATGTTAAACTGGTTAGCAGGAAAGCGTCAAGTGTCACTTTCATGACATAAACTGCCAGTTATGATTATATAATATCAATTATTCTTTGGAAAACTGCATTAGATCAGTTAGTTCTGAAACAATGTCGTTGGGGCAGGTTCATATATTCTTTTGAATGCTGTTCATCCAATTCTCATTATTAGGAGTAAAATATACTTTGGATGCAGTTTAGACTTTTATAACGTACCCATGAAACATAATACCTACCTTTCTCATTTGCCCTTTCAGCTGCCATCAGATCAACAGCAAGCTAAAAAGCAAGCAGTGAGATAAATTTTATAGCCTTAACTAAGCTTGCCTTGTTCTGCAGTCTTACAGAAACCAAACTTTAGAGTGGAAGGTAGACAAAAATAACAAAACATAATTTTAATGGTAGGTTAAATATAGAACATTAGTATTTGCTGACAGGATGTTGGTTACTATGAGCCCTGCCTTGACGCTGGATCTCCTAAAGCTTCAGCGTCCAGCTGCTCTCCAAATTCCTCTAAATCTTGCTCAGGCACAGAACCAAAATAACATATTAATATCTGAAATGCATGTAGCCAGATCTTAAACACTTAATCCCTTCTAGGGATAGTTACAAGTAACAGCAGCACGTTTAGTCCATGTATACTCTCTGGGTCCAACAGGAGGAGGCTGATTCACCACTGACCTGATCGAGCAAGTTTATAACATTTCCCTGCATCAAAGCCGCGTTTTGTTCCTTGGTGTCGGTGACACATCTCTGGCTAACTGGCAAAGCTCTTCTGAGATGCCCTCCTAAGTAGTTAGATGCAACAAAACACGATGAAATTTTGATGGGAATTTCACAGCTGAAACTTCTTTTATAGGAGAACTGGTACATTCACATTAATGAGCAAGAAAGCAACAGGCAGGACCATCTCTTGGTCAAAACTGTCGAATTTCTCTGAATTTAAATAAGAGGATTGCTCCCATAGATTTCTTCTATTGTAAAATGGCAAAAAGTGACAATGGAAAGATAAATCATGTACATCCATGAAACAGCATCGACCCTGAGAAGCAGTGAGGACTCCGAAGGTAACAAAAGTTGGTGGCTAAATAAACCATACTACTACTTTCCTGAACAACTCTGTGCTCAGACCAGCATTGCTTTATAATGAAAGCTGGATGTGGAGATGACTAAAAGGGCCACACTCCACTCCATTACCCATACTAATTTTGATCAGATCAGAAGCTGCACGTCATGGGAGAGGTCTCAGAGGTTTGATCAAAGGAATTGTGGAAGGCCCCAAGGAGGAGCCACAAAGAGGTATGGGAGAAGTGTGCTGAGCCATACTCAGAAACACACACGTGATTTTCGTTAGGTTTAATGGAGATGGTGGAAATAAATCTGCAGCGCAAGGCTTTGAAAACTTACCTTGTGATTTCATCCATGCAAAAAGAATCCGTTGTCTCCTTTTATGTCGCTTGCTCTCTACATGGTTTTGCAAGTAAGGGATTTTGGTATCACCCCACTTCCCTCACCTTTCCAACAAGCCTAATGATGATTACTGACCTGAATTGAACAAAACTAAACAACAACAACAACAAACATACAGAAAACCCCAAAACAAAATAACAAAAAAAAACAAACCAAAACAAAAATAAAGATATGTTAAGCATTGATTATCCACATGAACCAGGTGTTTTATGACCCACATATCTCCAGGTATCATTCTACCTGTCAGATTTTGGGGACACACAAATTCCATTAGGTATCAGATCTTTAATGCAGATGGCCAAATAATGCTAGAATTTTGAAAGTTTATCTGCTTAACCTGCTATCACAACTTCTCTATCCCACATATATTTTAATTTGAGCCAGTAACTATTTTTCTCTTTTTTCTGTTTGGCTATAATTATCTAAAATACACTTTCAGGCCAGAGAGAGTTCGCATCAGGCATACAAGCGATGCATCATGTCACTCTAATTTACATAACAAGTTAGATAAAATCTAAGCATTAAAGTGTGTACACTTGGTGACATGACAGATCATTAAAATCCTGTGAGACAGATGTCTCTTACAAGAAAGATGAGGATAAAAATTCTTTCAAAACCTCAGCAGGTCGAACCTGCCCATCCATGTAGTTGCGGCATCATGGAAACACACCCATAGCACATGGTAGTACCAATCAATCCACAACAAGGGCCCAGCTTACCAAAGCGAAATTCCTTCTAACATTTCATTGCAGCTGAAAGAAGGCATCCAGACACTGGTGGGTTTTTTAAAAGTTATATCATAATTCATAATTGGTTGCTAATTAATGTCAGATCACAGTGGAATTCCTATGGAATTACAGAGTGGAGCCTCTTTAATTACCAGTTTGTAATTATAAATCTCATTGGAATGAAAAACACAGGAACTGTAATAAATGACAATGATCTTGGAAGATTTCTTTGACTAATAAAATCTTCATGTATGCATCTTAAGGAATTTTAGAATGGTAGTCTTCATTTGGGGCAGAAAACATTTTCCATGACGCAAGATTCCCCTTCTTGCATTAGGCAAAAACAAAGAGAAAACAATCTTAAACATTATTTCACAACCAGAGCAATTACATCTTGTTAAATAAAAAAATACATCTCGGGTCTCTTAGCACTACATCTTGCAATCTGTGTACACCGTAGATCACTAAGGTAAGACCTTTTCCACTGTTGCTCTGCGGTTTCATCATTCTCTACCTATTTGCCTGCAAAAAGCCAGGCAACGATCCTCTGCCAAAGATCCTCTGTGCAATCACGTAGTCGAGCCCTGCAGCTTACTGTTCAGGTTGTCATGGTCTGTGCTACACTTGCATAAAGACAAGGATGAGATGGTTAGTACTGTGCATGTTCATTATTAAATAAGTGTACCCATAACAGTTTGTCCTGTCTTACGCTGCACACATTTGTACCTCCCTAAACACCCTTGGGTGGAGAATTACAACTCACACAACTTTACACCATTATGGACCAAAAGCTGATACAGTATCTATGTTGCTGTGAATCTGTTCAATTCTTTTTTCCTCCTTGCAGTTTAACTTTGGGTGGCTGCAATGAAACAGAAGTCAGGGTGCCTGCCATGTGGACACAGGCCTGTAAGAAGAACTCCCAGTGCAGGAACTCAGCTCTGCAACACACAAAAGAGGCAAGAGGAGGAGGAAGAAGAGGAGGAGGATGCAGCTGCCTCCTTGTCCCATCAATGCCATCACAGCATGGGACCCCAGCACAGACCTCCGCACACGCATTCTCTGCTCTCAGCCAAAGTCACCCACAAGGAGCCCTTGGACCTTCTCTCCAGAGCTTGGTCAGGATGAGGAGGAAGATACTGCTTTGAATTTAATCATTGGCTTTACTTTGTTGGTCAGCAGCACATCCTGAGCCTCTCCAGCTTACTTATATGTCCCAACAAGCCCAGTCACTTTCTCTCATTCTCCAGACTGCTAGTTACTGCTTTCAGCCATCCTCCTAAGGCTTGTTTTACCTCCTCAAGGACACAAGTAATTCATATGTAGAGCCCCTCCTCCTCTGCTCCTAACAACATCGTTTTTCTCTGTTCTTTGCATTTTTCCCCCGTCCTCTCACAGTTCTGTTTCTCTGTGCCTTGGAGGATGCAGCTCTGCATTTCTCTCCGTGTCCCATGTACAGCTGTGGGAATCTGTAAACCTGCCAATTTGCACTTTGTAAAAACTTGTTGCAGATCTGATGGGTTTCATTTTGTGAGCCAAGAAACCCAGGCTTACAACATAATTGATACTAACAAATTGAGAGAGGAACTACGGCCCCTACCTAAAATAAACGACAATCACAGTCGATTAAAGGTCATGGTATAAAGAAGTGTGCAGAGGAACACTGGGAAATAGGAACAAATGTAGCACAGGCTACAGTGGAGTTAAACCAGAGATGAATTTGGCTAAATAAAACATAAGAAACCTATTTCCTGTACTAATTACTCCACTTCTTAGAGAAGTGTAATGTTGGCATCAGCCTTCATACTAAGTTGTACCACAAAACCCCAACACTTAACAGTGTTTTAGCTTACACATTTGACAGGCACTTACCAATTCTTATTTTGCCTAGCTGTTGTTTATTCACCGATGAATTGTCACTGCAGGTTTTATCAAGTTGGCAGATGCTCCTTGAATAGCAGAGCCGCTATTCAAGGGCTTTGATAAGTACTTACACAATATTATTTGATTTTTCTGTTTGTTTCTCATTCCACTTTCCAAGTGTCGCTTTAGTAAACACAGACCAGCAGCATCAACTGGGAAACCTCCCCACGTAGACAGCGCTGCTCATGGGCGACACAGGTTACAGTCACCACCAGGCAACAGGACAGCTTGTTTCTTCTCATTCATTTTGTCGGCAGAACAAAAACGACGGCACATTAGCAACAGACTCTCCTATGGACGCTGGAATTAATCAGACTCAAGTTTGCCTTCCCTTAAATCACAGGGTCATGCGAAGGTGGGGAGAAGAATTCACAGTTGTATTTTTGCGGGACTGCATTCCTAATTCTGCCCAAGATAACGGAGTCCCAGTGCCTTGGATTGCTGATTATTACAGTCACCCGCAGACACACATACATATTCAGGGAAAGTGTTCAAACTCTCACATTTGTATTCATTTTACTTTGACTTGACTGGAATCATAAAAGGAATGTGTAAACGAGGAGAGCCTGTTGCTGAAATGAAGTTGAATTTTTTCCCCACAGAAACTTGGGTTCATGACAGCTTTTTGTTGGGCAGGACATTAGCCTTTTGTAATTTATTGCTTTTAGATTAAATCTGGGGAAACTCAATATTGCAGTTGAATGATTAGAGCAATACCCCTTGGAGTAATAAATTTTCTTTGGTGCTGTGCATCTCCCGATCATGTTTCCCTTCTAATTACATTTACATAAATGATATTCTGCAAAATTAAATTAACATTCAAACCGTTATGCTGGCAAGGAGAGACAAAAATTAGTTACAAACTTACATCCCTGAAAAAAACGAAATGACACCTCGTTCTTTCCACAAACTGAATCACAGCTATCCCCCAAAGTGTCTCACACACAACTGATTACTCTAGTTGGTTAATCACACTCTGCTCCCGCTTTCGGAAGTTTATAGCGTAAGGTCCCGCTTTCCACAGGCTCTCATTAAATAGAAGCAATTGATGACAATCCAAATTCGGTCAGCAAGGAGGTCTGTTCAGACCTACATTGGATTTCTACAGTTTTGGCCACAGCCCTTCCTAAGGGCTTCCCTGTCTTGGCTCCCGTGCACGATTCCTCCAGCACGGAGCCAGAAGGTGCTTGGCGGGGCTCCCTGGGAACTTACACTCCACGCTGCACACCCTCCTGACCAGGCTGAAGAAAGATGTTCTTGCTGCTCGTACGTCCGCGCTGCCATGCTGGCCGGCTGGCAGTGCCATCCTGGGATGCTCTCTGGGGTCTCATGGAGCAAAGGGTCACTTGCCAAGAGGAGGGACCATTATCCTGATGAGAAAAACCACCAGAGTGACGAAGCCAGTCTTCCAACACCTTCTCCAAGATCTGAAGTTTAAATGGATTGTGATATGTAGAGTTGATCTGCCTAAGGTCACTAATCTTCTGGCTACTCAATTTTCTCAGCACTGTATGAGGAATAGTAACTTTTGCAGAGAAAATCTGTTTCCTAACACCTACCTGAAAAGGCATTTTTGTTGTCCAGTAGAGGACTTACCCCTCCAGATACCCACCCACTGCAAAGACAGAGTACATCCAGCTCCTCTCTACTCTCTTGTGTCTTTTGATGCCATTAACAAAACATCAAAACATTTACGCAAAGAACACGTCCTGTTCTTTCAGCATGAGGCACCTCTTGATCTTATTTGTTGAGCATGCAGCCACTGCATTGAAAATCACAATATTTTCACTCAGGAACTCGATTCTTGAAGCTTGTCCTGCCCTCCTTTATAACAAAGTGCATATACTGCCACAACTCTAGTGATATCAATTCTTATGCAAGTATACTCAAACAATTTTGAGGCATTAGTAATGAAAAAGGGGGAAAACCCCCAATATTTACTATATGCACCTATGTATCTATGTACACAGTCACAACTGGAACTAAATCTGTCAGCTCTACTGCAAGTGTTTCTATTTGAGCATGAGTATACCGTGTGTAAATTTGGTATATTTTAATGGCAGACAATACAATACCTGGAGAAAAGAATTTATGTAAAAATGTCAAAGCAGCTGGTCAAGTGAAGACTGTGTATATATGATCCTACTTTTCAGTTTGAAACCTGGAGGATTCCAACATTTCAATTTTTGAAAACAAAGATTGCATTCAGCTATTGATTTTCCATGTTGAAACACATCAACATTTGCATTTTAGCATATTTCAGTTTACTTGGCAAAGAGATTGCTGTGGGTTGTTGGTTTTTGGTTTTGTTTTTGTTTTGGTTTGGTTTTTTAAGGGAAAAAAATAAAGAACGCAGGGCAGCCTGGCATTTGTTTGAAAACTTAATTTAATTTTCCTTAAACTTCACAGTTTCTGTATTTCTACAGGTCCTACGATAAATACAGTTCATTAGTTGTAGACATAACATTTAGAGACCATATTTTCTCAAAGTGTTTGATTGCAGTGACTCATCTGCATGACAGTTCTCTTTCCAAGACTGCATTTCATTCCTGTTCGCCTCACCCTGGTAAACATAAGGTGCCAAACGCTCTAGAATTTCTGTTGAATAAGCTCGTCTCACAGCGCTATGGCCCAGGCCCATTCAGAGCCATAATTGAATTCTTTGGCGCACAAATCACTTGGAAAGATCGGGCCGATTTATATGTTTAGGACCATATGACAAACATCTGTTTCACTGCAAGGAATGCTCGGGCATAACCACAGGAACCGAACGCAAATCACGTAGGAAATCTTGGTGCAGGTTCATTAACCGCGACTCCTGGAAAGGACGCAAGACCCAAATTTCCGTTTAATGGAACAGATTCTTAGCCTATGCAAGACTATGATGAACTTTCCATGAAATCTGTGAGTCAATGAAAATTCACAGCAGTCAAGGAGATGGGGAACATAATAGCACCAGACCAGCAGGTACATCTGCAACAACAACATTATACAACAAAATTCAATAAACCTTTCTTTCCTCAAGGACTCCAAACTATCTCTCTAGAAGACAGAATAATAGAACTAAAATGTCATAACTGACTTCCACTGCTAGCATTAAACTTTAATTTACTTCATTTCATCAGTCTCTTCTATTATTCCCATTATCACTGCCATGGTATTTTTTCCCCGTATTTAAAAAACAGCATAGCATCAAGACACATACCAGTGAAGCACAACAAATACATGTCTGAGAGAGCACTCAGTGAATGATGGGAGAATCCTTATGATTAAGAAAAGCAGTAAAGAGAATATGTGAGGCTTCAGCAACGCTATCAAGAATTCATGAGTACACATGGGTGTGATTCAGATGCCTGAGGTTATCAGACTCCAGGCGCATTGGACAGTGCCCGTGAATAAACCAAGACAATCTGCCATCCACAAAGAGAAAAAATGCGTCTATCTAGAAGCAGGGTCCTTTGCAAGCTTTCTGAAAAAGCTCCAAGGTGGGGTCCAAGCATTTTGGAAAGGTTGTGTAAAGCACAGCTTCTGATCCACAAGATACCATAGCGCTGAAGAACAGAGAAAGAAAAAGAAATCCAAATTTGTCAAAAGGTATTTCAATGACAAATGCAAAGCACACCTGAAGGGATGGCTCATATCCTGTTCTTCAGGATACTTGGAAAATTGTGATTGTGTTTTATCCCTCAGGAACACCATGAAGAAGAGGAGATTCTAAATTGCGTTTGGAGACTATCAGGAACAACCAGAATGATTACGAGCTAATTTTACCATAACGGCGAGCCTAATCTCTGCATATCACAGACCATATTAATAAACACTCTTGACCACTTTAGCACCTCTCTCATTTACCACCTTGCGGCATCTGCTTTGAGCAAGAATCCAACTGCCCATGGGATGGGATGTGTGGGGAGCGGCTGCATTTTGGGCTGTTTTTCTCAGAAAGAAGGGTTTTTTTCCTTCTCCTGGTACAATCCTCAGGGACCCCCAAGGGCAGGCTACCATGGCCACGAGGAGAGCAGCGCTGCCTGCACAAGGCATGGCAGCAATTACGAGGAATTTAAGTTTGCTTTCCCAACACCCATGCTTCTCAACTTCTGCATTTTGAACTGCCTGACTTTTGTTGTTGTTGATGGTGTTTGAAGATTAAATGTTATATGCAGCAACAGATGTGAGTGATCTCATTCAGGGCTGAATACCCTTTTACACATGGTTTGGTTGTGCACCAGGGGCCAAGAACTTTGGCTGTCGATAAGCAAAATCAAAATCTGTTTTAACTGGCATATTGAGTCCATTGTCTATAAAAATTCACATTATGAGAACGAGATCAAATCTGCCAAGGGACATTATTATGTCATGAAATATACTCGCCCATCACAAAAGAAAGACCGGAAAAGAGCGGAAAAGTGGTGATTATTGAGTGGCCTAAATCTGCTCAAAAGCTCCACTAGTTGCAAGCAAACACACTCTTGGGGAGTAAAGAGAAAGTCACCAATGTATCTATAGAAAACATCCAAGAAAGAGAAGGCAAGGACATTCTTCAAGGAATAAAGCAAGGAAATCCTAGAGCTGGGCAGGCTCTGCCTTGCTTTGATTGGATGGGTGGCAGCTACTAAAGGGCAGTGCCAAAAAAAAACCAAAAACCAGTGTTAGATGGGATGGAATTTCCCTAGGAATACGAAAAACAACAGGCCAGGAAACAGAAATGCTGTGATACTGATCCATTTTTTCAAGCAGTCACAGATTCTGAATGGAAACACCCACAGATCACATCAGAAGGGAATCACCAGAAGGGTGTCCCAGAAGCTCTTGTTGGAACTAGTATATTTAAGGATCTATATTACTATTGTTAGTAACATGGGAGCTGTGTTCTCTTTGGAACAGTGAAGGAAGCAGCTTGCGAAGGAGATGAAAGGTTTCAAGGCACGAAGATGCAACATTTGCATTGGTTTGGATGGATTAAAAACTGGAATCAATAAGAAAGACACGGCAAGTGTTTGACTTGCTTCAAGAGAAATCCTTGGGAATCTCACACACCTTTGCAAACTGCAAACCGTAAGAAAAATACATTTTTCAAAGAAGCAAAGACAAGAAGTAAGAATCTAGGTGGTATTAAACATGGAAAAAAAAAAAGCAGGGGAAAATGATACAGCAGCGTTAGGCTTTCTAAACAAGCTGGGACACCCAAAGCAATTTCCTACTGATTTGTGAGCCATAGTTCATGTCTACAGGCATTTCTCCCCTTTCATTGCTCCACTCACTTTCAGACAACACGTGAGCTCTGTGAATGTGTGAAGAAAGAAGGCAAAAATTATCATCAGTCTCAGCTTGAGGTATCTTATCTATTTAGCAGTAAGTCATCCCAATGGCCTAGAGGGTCCATCAGGTGCCTTTCTACTGAATTCAGTGAACTAACAAAAAAGATATCCAAAGCAAACCCAATGTCTCTTCTAACAGAATAAGACAAAGATGACACTCTCTCCTCTCTAAAACCAAACACAAAGCCACCCAAATTCCAAGCCTACATTTATACTCACTAAAATATGGGGATTTCCTTCCAGACCCCTGTCCCAAAGGGGCAGTGGTTGTGCTGAGTCCCTGAGGTAGAACACAGATCCCACCTGGAGTCCTGTGTCCAGCTCTGGTTCCTCAGCACAGGACAGACATGGACCTGTTGGAGAGGGGCCAGAGGAGCCACAGAAATGATCAGAGGCTGGAACAGCTCTGCTGGGAGGACAGGCTGAGAGAGCTGGGGTTGTTCAGCCTGGAGAAGAGAAGGCTCCGGGGAGACCTTATTGCAGCCTTTCAGTGCTTAAAAGGGGCCTGTAAGAAAGATGGGGATGGACTTTTTAGCAGGGCCTGTTGCAACAGGACAAGGGGTGATGGTTCTAAACTAAAGGAGGGGAGATTCAGGCCAGACATGAGGAAGAAATTTTTTAGAATGAGGGTGGTGAAACACTGTCCCAGGTTGCCCAGAGAGGTGGTGGATGCCCCATCCCTGGAGACATCCCAGGCCAGGCTGGACGGGGCTCTGAGCAACCTGATCTGGTGAAGATGTCCCTGCTCATGGCAGGGGTTGCACTGGATGAGCTTTGAAGGTCCCTTCCAACTCAAACTATTCTACGACCAACAGTGTCTCCATAAATGCTCCAGCTCTCTGCTCAGCTTCATATGTGAATCAGCATGAACTGATTGCTGAGCAGCCTAAAGAAAATGTTTTCCCGGAGGTCTGGTCTATTGACAGGGACCTGGGAGATATGAGTAGATATCATAGGCAGAGTCCCATTAACTTTAAGGTTCATTAAACACAGCCAGTGTTGACAGAAACAAGTTCTTATAGAAGCGAAGGAGGCTTAATGGTACAGTGCTGGACAAGCCCTTTTGCATCTTTTTGGTGTGGAGCACGGTGTTATTCTCAGAATCTGAAACCTGTTCTTTGGCTAGAATAAAAACATTTGATTGTGTTTTTGCTGCGAAAACATTGCGATTTGCTGTAATGTTCATGATTAATGTTGGTCTTACAAAAACTTGTTTTCTTTTGTGCTATGTAAATAAAGCTTCTTCCCAGTGTTGTTGAAATGCTGGCTTTCATGATGCATGGCAAAGGAGAGGCTGATGATGCTTTATGATCTTTAGCAAGCACCACAGACATTTCTGGAACATGAAATCAAAAATGAGAGCAAGTAGCATTAAAATATTCTTTGAGCTAATTTCTCTAACCAGAACATGAGAGTTCTTTTTCATTCAGTGTATGTAAACAGTGTTCAAAGCAAAATAAAATTAATTCTGAAACTGAGTATTTTTCTCGAACAGAGTCAGAGTGCTGGAATAGAGTCAAAGTAAAACCTTCTTTTTATGACAACTGAATTTGAGTATTGCATTTCTTACGTGATGTGACATCTCATCACAAGATCCTTCAGGCACTGTGCACGGATCACCTCTAAAACATAAACATCCTAATATTATACTTCTTCTGTTTCTCTGTGGTAGTAATAATTCACTTTCACATCAGCTCCTTGGAAGGGAAAGCCAGAAGTGCCCACATCTTTTTATATGATATATATCTCTTAAATAAAGGCTATCATGAAGACACTTTCCCTTCGACTGGTAACTACATCATGTTGCAGTGGCAATGACACTGCTGCTGGCTTTCACAGAAAGGGATTTTGAACAAAGTCAGGGAAAAGGGACAGTTCTTCAGGCTGAGAGGGGCTGCATGGCTGCATTGACTCCTGTCAAATTTTGCCAGTCACATCATCAGCTGATGATATGTTTCTGACTGATGAACTCCTTTGAACATGATTTAATAGCTGAATCAAAGCATAAAAAATTCTCAGGATCAGCTAAGCCTCAGCAGAACCTCAGATCTGTGGATGACAATGTGGAAACTACTGATTTAATCCATCCTCCATCAAGAGGACTGACAACTGGTCATACCTCATCCCTAAGTGGCCTAATGAACTAGGTTTGGGCAATGTGAGAGGCAAGTGGTATCGAGATCTTACTGTGTGCTGAACAGCAGTGTGATGCATATGATTTAGGTGACATCAAAAAAAGTGTCTCATTTTCAGGAGATCAAAAAGTACAGCACCTTCCAGAAAAGAAGAATTTTTATATCAGAATAAAAGGAAGCATCCTCAAGTTTCTGTTTGTTATTAGCCTGAGGAGTTTGATTAAACATGGACATACTTCTGCATTATTGTACTGTTTATTTTTAGCAGATTAAAGCTGAGATGCTAACACAGCCTTGTTTGCTGTAGAAATGTGGCAACTCAGATACACAAGTTACAGACACCAAGAGACTGAAATGCAACCTGTCATCCAACAAAGATCTTCCTATTTCATACCAGTACCAGCAAACCATATTCTCCTGACCACCCAAGACCTTCCCAGACCCAATTACTGTATCTCTGATCCTCTCTACATTGCCCTCTACCCTCTCCAATGCACAAGTAATAACTCACAAACTATTTCTCACAACATTTTGTTTCTGCACTCTACCTAGGAAAACATTTTCTAAACTGATCTCCCAGGTGTCTATTCTGTCCTGTCTTTAAATCCCCAGCAAGATTATTTTTTAAAAGACTGTACATTCTTTGGAACCGAAACACCTGCATGATCAAATGAAAAAAAAGCCTAAAGTTAGCAGGCTCCTTGACTTTTCAGAAACTCTTGTCATGAAGAATATAACCTGACTGCTTTCCTGTTTCGCACATCTCCTGGCAGTGGAGTTGCTGCTTAAGGCAGAAAACACCATACTGTAACTAATCTGAAATGAAGGAAAACATTTAACCTATAGTCCCTCATATTCAGAACAAATAACTGTCTCTGTGTCCCTTGTGCATGTTTGATGGAGTCAGAAACAGGTTATAAATGAAGAATAACTCCATAAAAATGAACTCGCTCCAATCAGTCTTCTGCCACTACAACATCAAGGGGAGATCCCAGTCAAGCAGCTAATATTAAACCTCTAAATCTTTACCTATTTAGGATGCTTTAATCATTTCCTATGAATTAATACCATAAAATGTGATTTATAGCTTAAGAAGGATGATCCTTATAACCATTAATACACAAATTCAATCAACAGACATTTGGAAATTACAGATTCACTGGAGCTGTGTGTTGCTGAACAGAAAACTGATCCTGCCCCCTTCTCTTCTGAGAAAGCGGGGCTTCAAATGGTGCTATAGGTGCACTTTCATCAATGCTGCGTTCCAGAAAACCTCCTTACACAGGTTTTCTTCAACAGATGGTCTTCTTAATTTGGTACAAGGTACAAGATTTACAGACAACCCTCAGCAACATGGGAAGTGCTTAAGGTGTCAGATGAAGCAATAAACAAATGGGAGAGAAATAGTCTCTTAGCAAACAAATTCTCTAACCTTTCAAGGATTGCTATGACCCTGCTGGTCCTACACATACATCTGAGAGAAAATACAAAATTATTTAGAGCGGTACTTTGAACATGGAAAAGTTATTCTGATTTTTGTGTAGTTTTTTCTGCAAATTTTAAATGGCAGTCAACGAGGTCATTTAAGTGAAAAATCCCAGATATGTTGAGCAAGCAGGAACAGAGGTCTGATTGCAGCCTACCTACCACAGTCTCCAGTACTAGAGATGGCCCGGCTGCTTCCTCATCTCTGGCTCTTCATTTTCTTGTGACTGTCTTGTCAACACTGTGTACCAAACATGGCTAAAAACAGGGACATTTGTTCCACATGTCCTTCTCTCTGTCACCACAGGTGACTCTGCCAAGTACCCATCACTTTGTCTCATCTATTCCTGGCTATCATTTCTTTTTCTCTTTCCTTTGCGCCACATGTACAGGCTTCTCTGCTGGTCCTTCCTCTTCGTCACCAGTTCTAAGGTCCCTTTTTCCCTCTGGCATCACTGCAGATTCATACACACCATATGCCTTCAGTATATAAAAAGGATCGATTTTGTTTGCATTTGCTTGAGGTGCCAAAAACAGAAAATGAATTGGCCTTTGCTCTCTTTATCACCCATGAAGAGAGACAGCACGTTGACAGGCTGACTAAGGTTCTAGCTAAGCAGAATTGCTCTTTGGAAATACCTTCTGGTTTCTATGGACAATAAAAATTTTAGGGTTACAGGCTTCCTAATGCATCACTAAAGTGCTTCCAGGGGATGGATCCAGGACAAAGACAAGACATTTTTCCCATCCCTGATTTGTGATTCTTCCTCTCTGCACCTCTGTTTCTTTTCTCAAGATTCACATTGCCTTGTTTTGTTGACAGGGACAATCTTATTTTAATCAAAAAGGAAGCTTGAGCCACTAGTTGAAGAGATTTTGTAACACAGTTCTTCAGCGTGGAGAGAAGGCAGGTGATACACTCTTTATATATTATGTAAGGTTTTCCAAACAACTTTTTAACCTCTGACTCTTCCAAAAGCCAAACTACCCCAGTAGGGCAGACTGATATTTATATTATTATGAAGAGAAGGAAAAGAAAACAGAAATTGGAACGATGAGTACTCATTCCATAGCTGAGAGCAAGAGGTTTTCAGAGCTAAAAAACACTGCAGAGAAGGACAGCTAAGCTTTTGCCTCAGGGCATTTAAAACTCCCCTTTCTCCTTCTCCATTCTTTCCCTTCTTCTCTCATCCCTCCTCCAGCATATGTCTGCTAAAGATCTCAGCCTGAGGAACAGAACTGGGAGGAAGCCAATCTCCAGTTCATCTTGGGATCTTAGTTTGATTTAATTTTCCATGCGGCCCGGCTGCTTCTTTAGTAATGATGCACATCCTGGCTAGTCTGACAAAAGCAGCGCCGGTTTTCCTGTAGAGCACCAGCGTGATGGAGTTTCATAGGCAACCTGATACATTTGCTACTGGTCCAAGCGCAGCAGCACTTAGACGGCATCCGGCTTTGTTACAGACAGAGAAACTGCCAAAATGTCCATTAATTTCAGTGGTACCAGACTGGGCCCATGGAAACAAGATGGAAAGGATAACAGAGAGGGAATGTGATACAAGTGGGAAGACGGAGTGGGCAGCGTGTTCTGAGAGAGGACGGAGAAGAAGGAACACACAGTAAGAAGGACGGGTAGTTGCAGAGGAAGGACAGTTATTACAGGAAGAGCAACAGACAGTGTTTTGAAAGGAATGCAAGGAAATTTTACAGTTATTGTTCAGAAGTATCTTCTCCTTCCTAGAAGGGTTATGATTGATGATTCATTTTTAAAAAACGAAACATTTAGCTCAGAGTGGTTTTGGAGGGTTTGAAAGGAAAGAACAGATGTCTATGGCAGGAGGAGCTGGTTGGATGGATCCGACTACAAGTGCAGTTGCTTTTGTTCCCAACACCTACAAAACCTTTTAAACAAGAACCTTTCTGACAGAGAGATGTAAAGGAGAAAAATGCATACAAAGAAACGGAAAAAAGGAAATATATAATAAAGGCTTTGGCTGTTCTCTTTATTTAATGTCATGGGACTATGAATGTTCCTCATTCCCTCTGAATGAAGTTTCTAACTATGTATCTTTGGCAGCTGACACTGCAGCAATAGCTCCAGTATGATCACTGTGAACATTGCGTTGGCTGCACTTTCAAATCGCCTCAGCACCCAGTGGCTTCCGATTCTGTTGCCAAAGTAGGAGACACACACACTTTCCCACCTGCATCCTAATAACAGAGATTACGCTGGAAAATATCCTCCAAGCAAGAGTGGTTTTAATTGGCAGAAACAAGACAAACCAATGTCTGTTGAGCACATCTCACCTTAAGTCTGAATTGGTCAATCTATAATGAAGCTCTGATTTACAGACTGTAGAGCACTCGAATGAGCGAGCAATTTAAGTGCAGTTCAGATAACTTGTTGCTGAATATTGTTATAATTTAGGAGTGCACAAGGACTTGAGAACTGTTAGTAGGGCAGTGATTTCTGGAAGGAAAATACCTGACAGTCAGGTAAATATTCACCTCAATCTAGATTAAACCCAGCAGAACCTGCACTATTGAACTCCATCTTCCATACTGCCACCCTCAACACACACATTTATACACCTTTGTTCTGTACTCTTCAAAAGTGGACAAGCACAATTTACTGTAGGAAATTGAAAATGTAAGCTCTTGGCTAACGTCAGAGAAACAAAATAAAACAAAAGAAACCAATTTGCTTGCCCACCAGAAATACAACATTGCATTTAATGGAGACCACATAGTTGCAGTGGGAAACACACTGTACTCACTTAAGATCCAGTTCATTAAATATTCCCTATATTCTTGATATAAGAACAGACCACATGTGTGGGGGAGCATAATTTCCTGGAGGCAACGTTTAATCTTTGATTTCCATTAGGTCTTTCATGAACACACCACTCAATCCCCTCTGTCTAACTGCCCCTGCTGTGCCAGTGATCATATAGTATGTCATGTCAAGTCTGTCTTCGTCGGGACTGGGATCAATTAGAAGGCCCAATATTCAAATTATGTGCTCAACTCCCAAAGCATTGCTGCACTTATTCCCTGAGAATAACAGAAATATGTCAAATGGTTCCACTGTACATGGTTTTCAGACTGTGTTTTACATTATGTTTTCACACCAACCCAAACCAAACTTGTACCCACTGCTTTGCATGCCCAGGAGAGCTTTGGGGAGGGCCACCACAGGCCTGGATTCACCCAGTCCCACTGGTGGCATTTCAGTTAGGGGACGATTCACCCAGGCTCCATAATTAACAACAGGCTACAACCTCTTTAGGACATGATTCATCCCATAGGTGGGCTAAAAAACTGCCTAAATATGCTTGTTTCTCTCTGGTAACTGTAAAAGATTGTCTTTGTTGACCAGGCTATTAATTTAGCGAGGTGGGAATAACCTGGGACACAATTACATGTTGTGTAGGGAGAGGAATGTGGAATCAGCCTGTGGAAATCCCATCGTGGGAGAAGCTGCTGGTTCACTGATACCCCCAAAACCGGGATCAGGAAAAAAAAAATATATATATATGAGGGGCACAAAGTTCACAAGCGGCTCCTGAAATCTCTCGCCTCAGGGAAGAAGACAGTAAAAGTTTGCGAATATAAACAGGGACTTTACGGGAACTTGACAAAACCCATACTTTTATAGTTATTTGCACATAATTGCCCGACACATAATTCACTGCAGAAGAGAGATTCCCTTTGATTTCAGCCAGAACTGGCGTGAGCCCAGGCATTTCTGCCCAGGGAAGGAACCAAACCCAGAGCCACTTTAATCTGGTCTGGGGAGCGCAGGGAGCTCCCACCACTCCACCGCACTTCGAGTTGAATTTATCCAGTTCCTTGTAACTGTGCCTTAGCTATGATTTGTAATGGAGACGGACTTTATGCTTATTTGTTCCCTCCAAAAAATAAGCTTTGAGTTGAAGTCCCTTCACTGGCTCCCTCTCTCTGACCTGAACCAGTCTCCTGATTAGGGAGATATGGGAAGTTTTAGGAATAGGGCCAAACGGGAGGTAGATTTTACTTCTTGGCTTTTTTCAACTTGCATAGGGCTGTATTACAGAACACCATCCTGCTAGTCAGGGGAAGAAAACCTCACAAACATTAGAGTTTCATCAAAACTAAAAGGCTGTGCAGAATTCTTTTGTCGACTCGAAAAATATGCGTCAGTAACTCAAATCCATTCACCCTGAACAAAATAGCTACAAACATTTGTTTTGCCAATATACAGGCTTTAAGAAATGTGTAATTTCACAGCAGCAACAGAACATTTATATTGCAAACGTTAACCTAACTTCTGAGCTCCTGTAGGAAACTCTAAAATTGTTTAGCAAGAAGGGCTTTCTAAGCTGAGAATCAAGCTGTGAGAAAGAATTTAAAAAGAAGCATTCATTTAAACATTTTCAGAAGCCCCTAAAAATGCCGTTTTCACACAGTAAATCCGCTGCACTTGAATGTCTGCTGGCTTTCTGAAAGGAATGCTCTTCACTGGGATGCAGCCTGCTGTGGTCAAGTATGATAGAAATAAAAGTGTTGCTAATGGTGATTGAAAAGGATTCCCACTGCTGCTGGCCAGTGTTGGTTTTAAACGGGCCAATTCTGTCAAATGGAGAGCAACAGGAGACAGTAAACTTTCTCTGAGGCTCTCTAAACTTTGAGTCACCTCTGCTTCCCTTCCTTTTAACACCAGTCTGTCCCGTTGTTTCTCCGCAGAGCTTTACATTAACTCAATCTGGACCAGACTATCACTGGAAATGTAAAGATGCAGATTTTCACACAGAGCGACCATGGGAATGAGCATTAGCATAGCAGCCAGTCAACAACTCAAAATACTTCTACATTGTGGGTTAGTCCAAGAAACAAAGTCGTCGCTCAAGGGTAAATATGCAACCAACCACCTTTAACTGTGATACTTTATATTGACAGCGACTATTGGGAGCAGGGCTTTGCTGTGTCAGGTATCTTGCCTATGAAAAATCATCTTTGCACAGGCACACAGAAACTTTGCTTAGAGCAGGGGCATCAAACTCATTTTCACCGGGGGCCACATCAGCCTCGCGGTTGCCTTCAAAGGGCTGAATGTAATTTGGGGACTGTATAAATACAGTCCTAAATACAAATAATGTATAAATATAAATAACGTAAAATAATGTATAAATAATATAAATAAATAAATAATATAAATATATAAATAATGTATAATAATGTATGAATATAGATAAATATAAATTATATAAATAAAGTATTTATACAGTCCTAAAATTACATTCGGCCCTTTGAAGGCAACCACGAGTCTGATGTGGCCCCCGGTGAAAATGAGTTTGACACCCCAGCCTTAGATAATAAGTGGAAGCCCTAAGGGAAGGCAGCAAAGCTGAGGCAGGGAATTTGGGAAAGTGGGAATTCAGCTTCTGTCTCCTGAATGCCCGTTCAATGCATTAAGCACAAGACTCTCTTCCTCAGCCGGACTAGACTTCTTTTAATGGCTTTTCTGCCTCACGTGCTGCAGGATCAGCATGGCGCCACTGCAGATTTCCAGTAGAGGCTGACAGTTTCACTGGGCTCTGTCTCTCCTTGCAGCTCACTAATTACACTGCCTCGAGACTTCAGAAGTCTCCTGTACCTCCAGGCTCAGAGGGGACTTCGTAATCCAGGCCCTTGGCCACAATGAAAGAAAATCAATTAATGACATTAAGGAGGAGGAAAAATCAGAAAGAATTAAGGAAAACCTGTCTTGCCTGTGAGTGGACTTCAGCTGCCTGAGCACTAAAAGACCAGATATCTCCTGGGCTTTGCAACAACGATGCTGAGGAGATGTGAGGTCCTACTGTGGTTTTATTCAGATGTATGGGTGTCCCCTCTCCCTCCCTGGCCCCAAACAGTGAGCCTGTACGGCTACATGGCTGAGGAACCTGAGTCAGATGAAAACCAACCTGACAAAACACAATAATGAGCTACTTGGTGGTTGGTGGTTGCCTCAGCCAAGGGGGTTGTCCAACAGCACAGCTTATGGTGTTTAAATAAGCATATCAACCTAGCGCCCCTGAGCAGGTTGCAAAGCGAGGGGCAGAACTACGTTACATACTTTGTACAAGATGCCTGATTTCTGCCCAAGTTGAGCAGCAAGGTTGAAGTGCTTTGTTTGATCCAGGCTCTCTTGACTGATCCACCCCAGCACGAACCATGGACCACATCAGCATTTGGTAGGTTTTCAGCTCTATTGTGCTATGTCTGCTCACTCTGTATACCTCAAGTGGGGGCATAAAGGAGAAGACAGGCCAAAACTTAAATGTTCTTTTAAGAAGATTTTCATGGCTGCAAAATACTTTCAGTTCAACGTACAGAATCCCAGCAACAAAGCTGGCCCTTCTTAGGCTATTTTCATTATATTAAGAGCATATCAAGGTCTAAGAGACAATCTCACATGGCACAACACAAGTAGTGATTGGCCCCTCTTCGCACTGCTCTTCTTTTGCAGTCTAGTTTAGCCTTTTTTCCCACCCCTTCACAGGTATCTATTACAAGTGGTAATAATTTTGTGCTACCCTTTAACATACGCTTATTGTTTATCAACGACTGAAAAATACAACTCTTGCACCTCACAGATATTCATTCGCTTAATCCCAATCTCTGGCAAACTCCATGACACTCAGCTGGGAGGGCAGCTAACTTTCAGTGAGTCTGTGCTAACCGTGACCACAATCAACCTGTTTTCTCTACCTGTGGAGGCTGGCTGGGCTGCTGGGAAGTTGAATGGTTGGCCAAGAAAGCCACAAACTCACCAGAAGACAGAAGGCCAGCATCTATGGTGAAGCTCTCATTTTGCATTGCAAAAGTACGAGTGTGAAGGCACTGCGCAAGGAAAGCACGCAGGGCTGGTTGGAGCGAAGTCTTTTGCTCTCGATCTAAAAGCAAGACACTTCTCCAGTGGGTTCGCAGCCCTCCCTTCTGCCTCCAGTCACCAACACGCTCCCCAGTTTGCTCATGGGAATCCTGACAGTAAAAAGATGCTCACAAATCACTGAAGGAAGGATGCATTGGACATGCATACCCTGAACAGGGGGAGCAGCCCTCAGCCTGGCTCCCAGGTCAGAGAGATAACAGGCCCATGGGCAAAGGCTCCAAAATACGTTTTAAGTGTCAACTTTGAGAAAATTATCGTGAAAGGGCAAAACAATGCAGTTCTCCCGGTCGGGGCAGCGCCTGTCACAGCTCGGCAGGTCTCTGCACCGAGTGTGTTGCTGGCCTGCACGGCCAGGGCAGCCTGGCAGGAGAACATCCATCTGCTAGTGCAAGGGCACAAGTGCTCAGGGTGACCCCGATGACCGCTGTTCCTGAATGGCCATAAACCATCGGCCAAGATGGCTTTCTGTTTTTTCCCCCACCTCTGTAAATCACAGGGTGAGGAAATGAAACAAAGAAGGAAGAACAGCTGGGAAGAGCACGTAAGAAGCTGTGGCATCAAATGCCCAGGCTTTTCTGTCTTGCTGTATCTTCTCCTGACTTTTTAATATATTCATTACACTTACCAGACTACAGCCTCATCTTCATCCTGCAGATCTCACTGAGCAACCAGGATCTACCTCAGAATTAGCAAGCTGGAAGTGTCTGTACATCTCCTATTTATTTTGCTCCTATCTCTCATTGAAGCTATTCTTCTCTCTTCTCCCTCTGCTTGCCTTTTCCAGGTTCATATTGCAGACATTTCAGAGTCTTACAACAGTGAATTACCCAGATACTGGTGTCTGAAACTTAGTGTCAAATGCACAACTATCTATACAAGAAAATAAACACCCAAAAAATCCCCAAATCCCCCCCTATCGATTTCTTTCCTGGGCCAAACAGAATTTTAATAAAGACCTGGTTTCCTGATGAACTAAAAAACTTATTTTAAAATTAAGACATATTCTAGAACTTGGCTTGGTGGCCATAACAACCTCCTCGTGCCTCACTTCTTCCCCAGTAAAAACAGGGTTGCCAAACCGCTCAGAAAAAGCTGCAAGTGAAAACATCTAGGTGAGACAAGGACATTTTCGTGTCAGGAAACTTCTCAGTATATATAACACAAATAACCTCACCAAGCTTTTAAGACACTGAAGGGGTCCAGCAGTTTCCTATTGGAGGTACCAGCAAACATGAAGTCACACAGAAGAAATAGGAAAAGATGGGGTGCTACAGAATAAGGTTTACACTATCCCTTATCTCCTTTGGAGGTTAGTAAAGCGTTTTCCAGAGTCCTGCTGTGAATTTGTCTCAGTGTTTTTAAGGGCCCTTAAAAATGTCATTTGTCACAGAGTAAATCCTGGATGTCTGGTTACTTTCTGCAGGGAATGCTCTTTGCTGGGCTGCAGCTTGCCAGGGGTCAAATATGACAGAAATGAAGTGTTGCTAATAGTGATTGAAAAGGATTCCTACTGTTTGTGGCCAGTGCTGGTTATTAGAGAGGCCAAATTTGTGGGACAGAAAGCAGCAGGAGACAGTAAACTTTCCCTAAGACTTACTAAACTCTGAGTCACCTCTGCTACCAGTGCCATTCTGTCAGACTTATTTGGAGAAAACTGATATTATAATTACTGATCTCAGTGAGAGCTAATGTGCAACCTGAGGCACTCCTCTGCCGGCTGTATAATTATGGATGGGCTGGGGAGGCCTGCAGGCTCTGCCTCTGCCCCCTACCCCGAAAATGCAGGGGATTAGGTTACTGCTCTATCCAGGCTGCCAGGGACAGGTAAGTGAGTGGAGAAGTTGCTGGCCTGTGATGAGAGAAAATTATTACTGACAAAACTGCCCGCCCGCTATTAAAGGTTTGAATGTCACCTCAAAAGAGCTCCTTTTCTGACCCTGAAGTGGTGGCGTCTAAAGGGCTGTTTGAAGCAGAGTTCATCCCCTTCTCAGGCAGCGAATATTAATGGCTGAGAACATTTTTGGTTTTGTTTCACTATTTCATCTGCCCCTTCCTCACCCCACAGTTTCTGCACCTGCTGAATTAAACTTTCACGTAAAATCAGTTTTGGCTAGATATAATTTAACTTCATCCTCTATGGTCTCTCTTATACATTGTAAACACGTTCCTCAAACCCTAGGCACAGCTTATTATTAACAAGTTCAGCGCCGAGAATGTTTGTCCACCAAAAGGAGATAAACCAGTGATTTTAAAAAGAGACATGGGGTCTTATTCAAGTAGACTGTAACAAGGAAGAAGCACCAGAAAGCAGCAACATAAAAACCAAACACAGACTGAGGCCCTGATGCTGTAAACCCTATATACATGCTGACTTAAAGCAAGCAAGTGGTCCTTCTGCAAGAGGTGGTATATCCCTGCCTGAAATGAAGTGTGGACAGAAACGCTGTGCAGGATCAGGCCTGGAGGGCCTGCGACAGATTGATCACCTTGGCGGGGTGCTGAGCAGGCTGCGGCCCTATTGATTTCTGTAGCAATAGAGGGGGCTTAGCACCTCAGAGCATCAAATTTCCAAGTCTGGAAGAGACCTGGGCTCTGGAATGGATTAAAGTCACATGTGATGTATTTGGAAAGGCCTCAATTCAGTCTGAGAGCTCAGTAACAGCAACCACCATTTATTCTGGTTACTACAATTCATTTGGACAGTGTTTACAATATCGTCCCCTTCCTCCATTATTAGACAAACAACTTTGATAGGTAGCCTTTTATTTTTTACAGCGTTTCAGAGCAGAATAAACGCACAGGCCAAGTTATTTATGGAGTGAGCGTTCTGTATGAGGTGCCTTTGCCAAGGAAGTGTGAATTCACACAGTGCACACGCTGCGTATGTTCCACCAGACAACAGTGACCCAGCAGTCGGTGGGGAAGGGGAAGAAGGAAAAACACATGCAAGACACCATCTTTGACATGTCCTGTCATCGGAAAATCCTCCCCATAAACTTTAGGGAACTATGTGCCAAACAGCATTTCACTGACTCAGAAAAGCGATCAGAACCGGCATGTAGGGTTTTTTCTGTTGGGCATGGTAGCAAGAGAAGAACCTGAGGCTTCATTTCCCTGTTTGTGCTTATTCCTTAGGAACTGCCATGTCAGTTGTTTGGGACCGTGTGGCTGGCATTTGGTGGCCATGAGTGCTGCAGATGGCTACAGAAAGGCAGCCTCACTTGAAAGGCTTTTTCTAAATAATCGACAAATTCTGATTTCCTGTTACATCCATCAGTTAAAGTGCAGGCCTGTCACTTCGTTTCATTTCTGATCTTTCATTCCACCGATAACACAGGATGATGCAGCAAAGCTGTGTGGACATCACCGAAGGAGCACTGGGTGGACTTGCAAGCTTATGGAAAAGTTTAACAGTTGCAGAAAGTTTAACTGTATGCGTATTTATAAACATTAAACATGGACTTGCTGTATTTCTTGATTTCAATTAAAACACACACAAAAACAACCATAGAAGCAGCTCTTGCTGCCTCATCCACTAACTAGATTTCCAGTTGCAAATACTGGGGCCACAGCTGAAAAAATCCACCGAAGCACACCCCTAACCCCCTACATACACAAATAATGAATTAACTCAACACGTCAGTAACTCAAAGAGGCTAAACAGCTTGTCAGAAAAGAAATGAAAATAGAAGTCAAATAAATAGCTTCAACTGCAAGCTTAGACGCATTTACCTTTTGGAATGAATGCAGTTCAGGTGTTTACTGTATGTTCAAGAAAGAAAGTCGATTTGAGGTCAGAAAAGTGAAGAAAAACCTCAAAGTCTGCTCTTTGACAGAGACAGTACCATATTATTGTTCTGCTCTGAAGACACGTTTCTCAGTATGACTAGGAAGTTTAGAAAAACTTGCTTTCTTCTGGCTTCCATTACAAATTGTGCGCCAAAACTCAGATGAACCAAAAACTGCACTCTGTATTATTAAAGAACAGCCAGCCCTCCAGTTCCTTGCAAAGCACTTTTGGAAACCATCCCTTCCATCTAGACAAGATCAAAAATAATGTTGCTTGTCACTGTAATGTAAAGTTAAAGAATAATGCTAATTTCACATGTCATGTTACAGGAATGATTGATATAAATAAATCTGGGGTTGTTTGATAAGAAATATACAAACACATCCCTTCTCTTTCAGAAAAGTTCATACAAGCCAAAGCCAAGCCTCTAATGTCTTTTATCAGATCATTCCTCATTTTGAATATTTTCCCACGACTTAGTGCATTTTTTAATAAAAAGATAAAGTCTTTTTATAGGATAGACTTATCCTTGTGCAGTTAACACTGAAGCAATCTCAGGTCTTCTCTCAAAATATATGAAACCAGACTCGCTGCATTAAAAATATGAAGTAGAGCCAACAATAACAGATTAACCTGTGTCAACTCTCAATGTCTCTGCTCTGAAATGATCCCCATTTATAGCACCTAAGAGCCCTCCACACCACCCCTTGTGCTGGACTCTCCCTACAGAGCCGCACAGTAAGACGTTGTCTGGAAGACTCCAGGCTCAGAAATGCTGATCTGCCAGTGACCTGTGCACTGAGATCCTGTGTCTCCAGCGCTGTTGGAAAGAGGCTCTTCCAGCTCATAGAATCATTTTGGTTGAAGAGACCCTCAAGATCATTGAGTCCAAACACAACCTAACTCTGGCACTAAACCATGTCCCTAAGACCCTTGTCTACATGTCTTTTAAACATCTTCAGGGATGGTGACTCCACCACTTCCCTGGGCAGCCTGTTCCAGTGCTTCACAGCCCTTTCTGCAAAGAAATTTTTCCTAAAATCCAATCTGAGCCTCCCTGGCAGAGATGAAGACTGGCAGGAATCACTGTCTGTTTATCTGGATGCCAAAACTACCTGGAGTAGCAACGCTCAATGCTAAGAAACATTTTGGTCAGGGTACAACACCTGCTATTTCAGGCCATAATGCCATCCTCACCTCTAGATGGTGAGAGCAAGACTAACCTTCAAACAGTGGCAATTATCCTGCTGTAGCTTTATCTCCACTCAAAACCAGGTACTGCCAAGTTCAGAGAGACGAATCGGCATAGAGGACCTTCTCAAAACTTGTCACCTTTTATGAATACAGATAATTTTCAAATTAGTCACTCAAAACTAAAACACAGTACTTTTCCTCTTTGAACCTGACTCTCGTTGCAGCCGGCACGGTTACTAGCATGCTGTTCTCCACGCTTGTTCTTACACAACATAGAAGCAGCACAAGACATGCAAAGGAACGTGCAGTAATTCATTAATGTCTCTGCCCCAGGAGCCTAGTTTTACAGATTTCTCAACTGGGCACGGCATTCCCATCTGTGTGGGAGTCTGAAATCACAAAGACGAGGTGTGCTTTCTTAAAATAAACAGTAACCTCAACTCCAGAGAAGACTCTTTGGTGTTGCTCACTAGCTGTTGGTCGCTACATGGATATTCCCTTCAGGGAGGGGAGTAACTCTCAGCTGGGATAAAGCTACCTTGGTCAACTTCATAACAGACCTGGCATTAAGGGCTTTTTAGGGAGTTAGGCCATGTGCAGAGAAGAATTTTTTAGGAAAAATTTCTTCACAGAAGGGGTTGTCAGGCATTGGAACAGGCTGCCCAGGGAAGTGGTTGAGTCACCAGCCCTGCAGGGGTTTAAAAGACATGTAGACGAGGCTCTTAGGGGCATGGGTTAGTGCCAGAGCTATGGTTGGACTCGATGATCTTGAGGGTCTCTTCAACCAAAATGATTGTGATTCTGTGACTGTGACAAAAATAAGAGCATACACCAGGAATTTGCAAGTACTGTCTCCAGAGAGACAGTTATTGTCCTTGTCCAGAAGAAAACCTAAAAGCTCTCTTGAGCTTCCAGCCAGCTTTCCGCTACCATGTAAAGAGCCAACAGGCCAGGAGAGGACACAGTTCAAAACTTGCCTTTGAATCTCATCTGTGCACCTAAAGGTTTTGTCCCCATGACCTGGGCATCTAAGTCTTCTGATCTGACGTTGAAGGGAGGGACTTGTTTACAGTGGGAATTATCTTCTTCTTTACCGAGATGAGTTGCCTCAGTGCTGACTTGTTTTATTACTTTTAAATTACAAGCTAGTACACCATAACTTGGCCAAACTTGACATCTGCTTTTGCTAGCTCTCAATATTTGAAAATGCTCTTCAAGAAATGCAAGGGAACCAGTTTGGAAAAGCAAAGCATTCACACCTCAGAATACATAAACAGAAAGCAAAAAGTTTAACTCTTTTTTAGGTTTTTCACCCTGTTCAGGCTTTCACTTCAGGTTTCTTAACATCTGTATAGCAATAGGATGGGTCTATGAAGCAGTACATGCATCTTGTGTCACACAAAGGTACATTTGCTGCTATGACAATCCAGACCACTTTCTCAAACACACCATCATGGCCTAATCCCACCCATCAGCCAAAATCTGTAGCCTTTCAAAAATCTCACAAGGAAGAAGACCCTAATACAGCGTACCTTCATTCTTAAACTGCAAAGCTGCTAAATAAGCCTGGTTTTCTGTGCATAGTTCCCATTCTCCACTTTTTTTCCTAGTGCAGGAAGACGTTATTCCCCTAACAGAAGGAAAAAGGAACACCTAACATTCCTTTTTCCTAGTCCTACAGGAGAATAACAAAAAGATGTCAACTATTAACCCAGCTGTCACACCTTGAGCAAAACAAGGCAGCGGGATGCGGCAGGTACGCTGATTTACGGGTGGCAGAGTGCCGGTTGTTTACCCCTCGCTGCGCTGAGGATTCTCAAGGACTGTATTTTCCTTTGGTTTATTTTTTGTGTGTGTGTCAATATACGCGCTGCTACGTGCCCGTGGAAAAATTAATGCTGTAGCAACTTTGTCCCTTCTGAATGTACAATCGAGAAGCGCAGTGCAAGAAATTCAGGGAAATAACAGGATCCAATCCTTGGAGCTTTTTTGAATCAATAGACCCTTTATTTATATTGTAGCGGCATTCCAATTTATCACTTACAAATATCCTCCATAATAAATAATGGAAGGAAATGGAAATATTACAATGAAATTGTAATAACTCAATCCTAGCTCTGCACATAATAAAGTTGCAGAGGGAATCTGGGCTTTTTTGGTTGCCACTAAGCATCAGCAACAACTGATGGTCTTAAGTTAACAAGCTAATATTTCATCCATGGATACCAGAGTGATAATGGCTAAATATGCCAGTCGAGGGAATGAGCACATGTGCAGCTATTTGCCTGACACAACTTCTGCTGTCATGGCCTATTAAAACCAGTTTACATGTGCATGTCGAATTTGATGAATATGTATGTGACCTCTTTCATAGCTATCACTCATTGGACTGTAGCCCTCATGGCAGGAAAAAACAGCACCTCTCATTAAACACAGCTTGAGTTACAGGCATGTTATGTTAATATTCCTTCAGAACTTTAGGGGGTTTTCTTCTCCTTTTAATAAATCTTCAGAATAAAATAATTTAAAAGTATAATTAAAAAACAAGCAAACAAACAACTTTCCTATTTCTCTCCTCTTTCACTTGGTGAATGTGTTTCGAAACTTTTGTTATCTAGTAGAGAAGACTGCAGATGAATTTATAACAAACATACTCAACTGACAGTAGCTAAATGTCACCTATATAAGGTCTTGAATCAAATTAGGTAATTTAAAACAAACAAAAGAAAACCCCACCCAGAACAGAACAGATTTTTTTAGGTAAAAATAGGACTATCTTGAACATCATACTTGACCCAAATCTAAACTGTACTATCTAGCAGAATCTAAACATATGCAGTGAATGTTCCTTGTTAGCTCGCAGTTATCCCACTTTTTCCGCATCTAGGTGAAAGGAGAACTGAAAGTATGAACTACAGAAAGTGCTTTCACCAAATTTCTTATAGAAATTGCAAAGCCTCAAGAGGCAGAGGAAAGCATTCAAGCTTTTGGTGTTTATGAGAATCCAAATGAACCTCTGAATCTTTTGAGGTTTCTTCTTTGCTGTTTAAAAAGCATAAATTATAGAGTATGAGCAAGGATGCAGCCAGATTGTGCAGTCCTTATATGGCAAATATTTACTCACATGAGCATTTCCACTCCATCTGCTCTGCAGATAGGGTAAATATTTCACAAACTGACACTTCATTTGGTAATACCAAACCAGAAAAGGCACATCCACATCGGCACTGGCACTTTGTGCCATCCACAAAGCAAGACACAATCTTCTCCCAGTTGTATGGGTTTGCTACAACAGCGACTGGAAGTAACTAGTAGGTTTGCACCGCTGTACAACAAAACCAGACATGAATGCACTAATTTTTCCAGGGAACATTGCTGTATCCTAGTCCACCACTGGTTCTCTGTGCTGGAAAAAATACAGATACTGAATAGTTCACTTGAATGAGTCCCACCCCAGCACCTGAATCAAGAGGGACATGTAGCCAGAGAGGTCATTTCCCTTTCATTTGAAATAAGGCATCATTTCTTGTGACTTATCGGGTCCCTGACATCCAGATAGTTTGGGATTCTTGATTTAGCCACTAAATAAATGGCCAAAATCTGTTTGCTTGACTCCTAAAACTCAACCCTTGACCGCTAAAACCCAAGCCTTGACCTCAGCATATCGTAGGTAAGATGAGAAGAATTCAGTAAGAGACTGAAGCCAGCACTAAAATGATGCATGAGCATTACATACTTTCTGGACCAAACTAGTGCATGAAAGAAAAACAGATTTCCATCAGAACATTCCACTTGGGTAAAGAAAAAAAAACACAAAAGAAAATAAAAAGAAAAAGAGAAAAAAAGCTCATCATGGCAATTTCAACAATATTTTCTGCAGTAAAGTTTCACAAAGAAGGTCTTATGCCACTAATGCCAAAAATATTTGTTTTGCCAATATCAAAACCTTTTCATTAAAGTGAAAAAGTATTTCACTTTGATTATCTGTTTAATTTAACTTTAATTTTATATTTATTTTATTTGAACGGTATTAATAAGTATTTTGTTTTATTTCACAATGTTTAAAGAAAAAGTAAATTCTTCAATGTTCTGATATCCATTGCTAGGAGTTCTTTTGTGATTTGCACTCTAGAGTATAGTTGAAACCATTACTCTGCTTTTTAAGTCAGTCTGAAAACAAACTCTGAATTCTTAGAATTTCCATTATCTATTTATGCATAGAACTATTTTCTGCAACAGAAAAGCTCCCAAAGACAACAGATTTGAAAGAAAAGAAAAATATAAGAAAATTTACAAGAAAAATAAAGACAGGAAAAAAATCCAAGTCACTTCAATGTTCAAGTTAGATTAGATACTGAGACCTAATCTGCCCTAAGAGGGACATTTATATCAGCTGAAATTCCTGTCCAAAAACTCTGAATGAGGAAAAGGAACCTAATCACTCCACTTAGATTTAGCAAACTTGACAATGGAAAGATTTAAAATTTCTCACTATGGTGGTATTGTTGGTAGAGTTTCAAGATACGGATATATTTTTTCTCCTTACAGCTTTGTGGGGTTTTCCTCATTTTTCTCCTCATCCTGTCATTGGGCACCACTGAAAAGAGTCTGGTCCATCCTCTTGACACCCACCCTTGAGATATTTAGAAGCATAAATAAGATCTCCTCTCAGCTTCTCTTCTCCAGGCTGAACAGCCCCAGCTCTCTCGGTCTCTCCTCATAAGAAAGATGCTCCAGACCCCTCATCATCTGCGCAGCCCGCCACTGGATTCCCTCCAGTAATTCCTTGTCCTTAAACTGGGGAGCCCAGAACTGGATGCAGTACTGCAGAGGGGCCTCGCCAGGGCAGAGTAGAGAGGGAGGAAAACCTCCCTTGACCTGCTGGTCACACACTAATTCAACAGATGCCCACCTGGCTCTCACGTTCACTCATCTCTGCTTCTGGCTGCTCCTTGCTCAAAGGATCCACCCCATGCAGCCTGACCTCAACACTGCAGAGAAGCACTTGGGAGTTCTGGCTGACAACAGGTTGTCCAAGAGTCAACAACGTGCCCTTGTGGCCAAGAAGGACAACAGTATCCTGGGGTGCATTAAGAAGAGTGTGACCAGCAGGTCGAGAGAGGTTTATCCACCCCTCTACTCTGCCCTGGGGAGGCTGCATCTGGAGTACTCCATCCAGTTCTGGGCTCCCCAATTTAAGAAGGATAAGGAATTACTGGAGGGAGTCCAGCAGTGGGCTATGAAGATGATTAGAGCCTAGAGCACCTTTCTTATGAGGAGAGACTGAGAGAGCTGGGTCTGTTCAGCCTGGGGAACAGAAGCTGAGAGGGGAATCTCATCAATATTTATAAATACCTCAAGAGTGGGTGTCAAGAGGATGGGACTAAACTCTTTTCAGTGATGCCCAATGACAGGATGAGGGGCAACAGGCACAGACTGAAACACAGGAGGTTTCATGTGAATATGAGGAGAAACTTCTTTACTTTGAAAGTGCCAGAGCCCTGGAACAGGCTGCCCAGAGAGGCTGTGGAGTCTCCTTCTCTGGAGACATTCAAACCCACCTGGACACATTCCTGTGTGATCTGCTCTGGTGAACCTGCTTGAGCAGGTGGGTTGGACTGAATGACCTCCAGAGGTCCCTTCCAACCCCAACCATCCTGTGATTCTGTGATTCTGTGACCCAGGTGGCGTGAGGCCTGCAGGGCAACTTCCTCCAGGCTGAGCATATGGATGGTAGAGATGGAGCCCAAATTTCCTGTGTTTAATTTGTTTGGTTTGGTTTTCTTTTAAATAAAGAAATGGTGTTCCTACAGCACATTTATGCGGCACGCAATTCCCACCTCATCCTTTCCATGACAGGCTTTTCTTGCACATTTCTTACTGGCATATCTGAATTGTCACTCCCTGTGACACAGGCATGTTTTTGCCTCACCTACTTAGAAAAACATGATAAAAACTAAAACTAAACAAAAAATCCAGGACTGTCAGACATTTTTCCCCACAACATCCCATGGTTTTCAATTTTCTTGAGGTTTCGGAAAATATTCCTGTTGCCCTGAGTAGCAGAAAACTTCAGACAAGGTTTGTGCAAAAGATCCTTCTTAAGCCACTAGCCCTGAGACGCCGGCTGTCAGGCACACTCGGTTGCTGAAGGGAACCCATGAATTATTGAAAAGCTGAACTAGGCAGTTCGTTGTGCTTTACCACCATACCAAAACAGCCTTTGCACCAGCATGTCCAAAACAGCCCTTAAAATGCTTCTCTATGCACAATCCTACGACACTTTTTTGACATGCACGTCCCCGTTTGGAGTACGTCCGAGATGAGATTACTTATATGCTCCCAATTCAATTAGTGAACACAAAGCCATGGATGTAGTTATGGTGTATGCAAAGTGAACTCATCAATTCCATTTTTTGCAGGTGAGAAGCATGCAAAAAATGACACACAAATTCTTCTAGAAATATAAATGCCAGGAATATAAGTGACATTGTATAACAGATAATGAAAACACAAAACCCAACAAAAACCCCACAGCCTTGACTGATTCAGAAATAGAAATGACATAACTTATGGATTTGATAAGGAAAAATACTGCCAGGACACCAGAAATAGATGACAAACTCAGAAAGTATCCACTCTGGCTCACACCAGGAACTGATATACACAGAGAGCTTTCCACAGTCTGTTTCAAAGGTTGGAAATGTCCGTATCAAATTACAGGGCACTACACACTTTCCATATCAGCTCTTACTTAATTAAAGTAATATTGAAATAAAATGTTCCTGTCATATTCCCTTGTGGCCAAAGAGAAGTATAGAAGTATCTAGTCTGAGTCTCTGAAATCAGATACACATTTTCCTCTAAATAGACACTTTCTGGGTACATATCAAGATAATTTAAATAAAACTAAATTTAATTCAATAAAAATCTTATCATTCTCATGTGGAATAAAACAAAGAAGAGTTTAAAAGATCCCCAGGGTAATCTTCTGGTATCCACAGTTATAGCCAAACATGCAATCTCTGCTAATAACTCTTATTTACATATATATTAAAGACGTATACCATTAGGAGATAAGTACATATCGATAGAGCCATGAAGTTTAGTGGCTCCTTTGAACACATATTTCCTAAGTAAGTACCTTACTTACAGTTTAATAGAAATTCTGGTTAATTTAGAGATTATGAACTAGATATATATTTCTAGGAGTTCCTGGGAAGTCTTTGAAAAAACAGAAACTTGCTAGAGATGGGCATGGGAGAAAAAAATTCAGCTTTTCAAGGAGGAGAAAAATTTGGTGGTTCAAAGCAGAGATGCACTCACTCATCCATTAGGAAAAAGCTAATAAACCCCAAATTTGTAAATATCATTATACCTTTTTTACCTCCCACAAAAAACATGGAAGAATCTTTAGCCAGCCACAGCTTCTTCCCCACCATTCCATATGAAACACGCAAAATCACTGAACAGAATTTCATCAACTTGAACTTATACACTGAAAGATACATTAAATTGACACAGAAAGGAGAAGAAAAATCAAAATGTTATGATTAAATATGGTCGCTGAGCTAAGACCTGGAGTTGACAAACACAATTAAGTTCACTGAAAAAGATAAAGGGAAATCTAGTTGATACAAGAAAGTACTTCTATAAAGAAGTGCCTGAATATTGGTCTAAAAAACCAATCTTTGGAACTTGGCATTGGCCACCATGGCCCTCCAGCTGGCCCCGCTGTGCCGCAGGTCCCTGCCGCATGGCCACGTCTCGATTCCAGTGGCTCCCAGTGACTCATTTTCAGTGAAAGCAAATTGCTGCTTTCAGCCTAGGGAGACGGTGGCCAACTTGCCACGTTGAAGAGCTTGGTGCAGCAGCTCTGCCTTCTCCTTCGTGCTAATTCAGAACGCGTTCCCTAAACTGCACAAATAGTCCGCAGAATTGCTAGGCAACCCCTTGCGCACATTTTGCCAGCGTGTATATTTGTGCTCTCTTTAATTTCTTTTTTTTCATTGGGACAGGACTCTTCCCTTTTGCCCATGTTTCTCCCTGCACCACTTCAAATGAGATTAAGTTTAGGCAAAGAGGGGAGTCCGTGCTTGCGGCAGGACCATTGTGCATTAAGCCAGTTTATTTTGGTAGCACTGTGTTCTGTCTCTAGTCACTGTCTTTTTACACATAATCAAAACATCAAGATTTATTATAGGGCGCACTAAAAATATGGCTTGAAAAGAACAAAAATAAAACCACAAACTTGCTTTACAGCTGTGGCCTTAGGAACGCGACTGGATTCAGTCTGCAACGGGGAGTGGCAATGCTGTCAGGTTTCAAATGTGACTTATCTGCCAGGCTCTCAGAAACAAGCTCTCCGGCTGCCATGGCCCTTGGAAAAAGAGGAGACTTGCAAAATGTTTCACAGCAACACGATTCACAGGCCAGCACATCTACAGCTCGGTCCCTAGCAGTAGGTCAGCTATCATCATCTCCGTGTTGCCAGATTTTTCATCATAAGACTTAAGGTTCCACGTGTATTTCTTGAAAATCCAACATCTAGAATCAAGAAACTGTAGAAGAAACCCTCCCAAAGCTCCTAAGGTTCTATTTTTGTTTCTTCATTTAAAATATATTATAGCCCTGATGGTTGTGGGAAAATACCTATATCTTGAAAGAGGATTGCCCCTAGCCAGATCACACATGAAAAGACAAACTGAGAAAAAAATGCTATGTGAATTATTCTTGTAAACTAACAAATGCCTTCAAAGCCCATCTCAGGGTATTTTGAACAACTGCAACTAGGCAGCATGACTGGGGCCCATCATCACTGCACCTGGTATCACAGACAATAAATCACTCTCTAACTCTGAGACTACAAGGTCTGAAAAATACTTTTCAAAAACAACTGTGTCAAAGACAACTACCTGTCTGTCAACCACACGACTTGTACACAAGGACGCTGGAAAAATATTTCCCCAAGCAGTTAATTTGGTCTGTGAGGTGCGCCCTGGGCTGACATGCAAGGCAGGGATGCTCCTCTCACTGCTTCCCCTAGTTCTGGCTTAGCTGAGCTGCCTGCCGAGCCTAGTAAGTCACCCGTAGACCATCTTAGCCCAACCTGGACATTTCAGTTAGCTGATCTTAAGAAACAGTCAAGCACACGTGCTCTTCGGCGGTCAGCAAATGAACTGTATGTCTATATTACACAGCGGAAATCACTACAACTCTCTTGCCGCCTCACAGTTAATCAGCATAAGCTGCACATCTAATTAATTTATCCTCAACTTCTAGCAACAGGAAGATGTGAATGAAGCTTGCTGTGACTTTCAGCACACAGTAATATGTGCTGGGCTGCTGGAGTGCTCCAGCTTGCCTGGTTTTCCAAATAAGTCTCTCCTTATTAGTTTGTTAGATTTAAACAGAGGTGACAAAAAATGGAAAAGAGAAAGGAGCAGACACTTCTAAACTCATTCTGCGTATCATCTGACCGTATAGAAGAAGGCAGGGTCTCTCACTGATTGCAATTTAGACATTTGTGGATCTTGAATAAAAGAGAACAAAAGTTATTAGGAAACTTTTAAATTTATGAATGATAACAGAAAACAACGTCCTGAATTCAGTTTATTATCTCTGTATGTTGTAGTGATCCATTCACGTAATGCAAGCCTGTAAAGCAAGTACGGCAGAAGATGACGCAGGTAAAGCAGACATGCAACAGTCTTGATCAGCATTACACAATAAATCAGGTTTTATCTCCTGTTTCTTTGTCTTGTGCTCTGCAACTCTGCCAAGCCATTACACCCTAAAAAAATTTCCATTAAGATAGAAGTTGAAACCAAAGGGAAGCAAGGTTCAGAGGTATTTGGAGCTTTTATTCGCAGATGTGATAGCCTTATGTTTCAGTGCATTTGTTCCTTTGATAGAATATATGTGCTCAAAGAGGCCGTTTTCAGATACATATAACATACATTTCCATTTTTTAATAACTTTTTCAGAATGTTCAGAAAATGTTGGTCTGGCTTTTTATGGATTCTTCCGAAAGAAGACAGTAAAACATTCAAGAATTTGGCACGGGGTATTCCAAGTGTCCACACATTCTGCTCGACATATGTAATAATAACACCATCTTTCCTATCTTTAAACTCTGGAGGGAGACATAGGCTCCACAAAACACTGGAGAACATCCTGACTAGTTTGGATTAGAGGCTTCAGTCCTAGTTTGCTTCTTAGATTCATCATGACCAGCACAAAACCATGCAACTCATTACATAAGCTGGCCTTCCACATCTAGATAGCACCACTGACATCCTTCAGGAGTTATTTAAACTTGCATAGAAGTTATTTAAATGGTGTTTACCCCTGGCCTCTGTCCTTGAGGCTCGGACTGATCTTTAGGTGCAGCCTTAAAAGGGGATGGGAAGTTGCGCCTGTTTCTGTGGGCACATGTGCAAGGGCAAGGTGGCTGAAGGCACCACATTGTGAAGGTGCATCCGCTACTGGACTCATTGATGTCTCCACAGGATGACGGTGCTGTTCAGCCTGACAGCATGTGAAAAAAACAGATGGTAATGTCCCTCTCTCCCTCACCAGACACACTGCAGCACTGGTCCCAGTGCAATTTCACACATCTCAAAGCCTATAGCTGACACAATATACATAAGAAATGGCAAGGTTCTCTCTCACCTCGTGGAGAGGTTCCAGAACAACTTGATGGGGTAAAAAATCCTTCTTTTAAAACATGGAGGCCTGGAGTTACTACAGCATGATAATATATTAAAGCCTACTTTTTATGTAAGGAGCTAATATCCATGAAAGACCCAATATATCTCTGTGTAACTGTATATTCCCATTTTGACAGAGAATGAAGGGTGCAAGAAAGGTCCCAGGCATCCAGCCCAAAGGATGCACAGTAAATACACCACTAGTTTCGCGCTCCACTTGAGACCTTTGAGTTGCCCTGAATACAGGATTAACACTAGGAACTACTGTTTTTTTTTAACATATATATATCTATATACACTAAAAAAAAAGACAGCATTGACCTAAAGAATTAGCTAATACTTATAATGAATTTCCACTGAATTCCATCACTGCCAGTGGAAAGAACACATTAAGATTAACATAAGGCACACCTGGAGATGGTCTAGTCCACCCACTTGGTCAAAGCAGGATCAGCTACAGCAGGATGCTTGGGGCCATGCCTAGTCAGGTTCTAAATAGACCCAAGGATGGAGATGCCGCCATGTCAGAAAAAAAAAAAAAAAAAAAAACCAGAAAGAAAAAAGAAAAAAAAAGCTTTCCCTAACATTTAAACAGAAATTTCTGTGTTTCAATGTGGGCCCATTGCCTCTTATTCCATCATTAGGCACCACTGGAAAGAGCCTGGCTCTGATTTCTTTACTTTCCCCATCAGCTATTCATACACACAAATAAGATTCTCCCTGAGCCTTCTCATAGGTTGAACAGTCCCAGCTCTCTCTGCCTCTCCTCATATGAGAGACACTCCAGATCCCTCAGTCATCTTTGCCACCCTTCTCCTGACTCAGTCCAGTTTGTCCATGTCTTTCTCATACAGAGCATCCCAAAATTCGTCCACTATTTTGAAAAGATACTGAGTTGATGCCCTATTGTCCCTAAAGGGAAGCTTTCAAGCTTTGTGGAGCACACACGTGTTAAACATCATTTAAAGGCAGAATAAATGGAAGAGAAGATATATCTGGAGAAGCAGAAATTCAGGGGCACTTGCTAACGTATCTCCTTGTTCTTCCAACACACTCCTGAAACACGTGATTATTTTTGGCCAGTTTTGTTGACTTAAATCACTCCTTGCTCTTCATTTATTTATTCTCGTATTTTGAAATAATAAAATTGGACTTCCCTCCTTTTACCCTCCAAGTGTGTTGTCCTGGAGGCTGTTATTGCTATGGAGGATTGTGGGTTTTTAATTGAAATGTACATTTCTACCACCATATATTGGTGTAGTGGCTTTGCCCTCAAGTGCTGCAGAACCATAGTTTGAAACTATAAAATCAAGTTTGAAAGGAAAAGTGAATCTTGGCTTTATTATTGAATAAATCTTGGCTATTTTACAGCGTTGATCAGAATTAATTTTTCTCTTTAATGATTAAGTTTATTGAGTATATTTAGCTTTTTCTTTCTCATTAAATGTTATTTGAACTGCAAGCATTTCTGCCAAAACTTAAGAGGTGAGCTTGTGGACCTGACATGTACTTTCTCTATTCATTATATACGTTATGAAATATTATAAACTCTCCAGTATAACCTCAAAATGTTCTGTGCTTAAGTACCTTGCTTGATGAAATCTTTGCCACAGTCTCAATTAAAAAAAAATTAATAACATCAATAGAGCTCTTCTCCCACAACAAAAATAAAGAAATAGGCAGGTTAGCGTGTTTTGCTTCCTCCCCTCCATATTCTCTTTAAATCTAGTTTGAATATTTTTGCAACAGATTTGCAGATAATTTTCCAGTCTAATAATGAAAGATTCCACTTTAAAAGTTTAAGTTTCATGAAAGGAAGAAAAGGATCTCACACAAACTGTGTTTGAAGTATTCTGCTATCACAAGAGTTGACTCCATTTTATCTCAGCATCTTTGAAGGGCTATATTGCAGTTCTAGGTTCCTCACGACACCAATGCTGCTATAGTTTTTCCCTTCTCATCAATGCCTCCACTGAATAGCCAAATGACAGAATCCACAATATCATTAAAATCATCAAAATAAACAAAACACATTGCCTTTTCCCCTCCAAGATGACCAGTTTTCTATGAAACACAACCCTGCTGCTTTAATGCCCCTTCCCCAGCTATGTGGTTCACTTCCAGTCCTCTACCATGTAGCGTTTGACTGTCTTTCCCCTCAGCCTTTTCCAATTTATTCAGTGTGGCCCCATAGTTATTAATACCAAACACTCGCATCATCAGGACTAGGATGTTTTAGCACTAAGCACAGAGACGCGGTCGGTTTTCCACTATAGATTAACGCTTTATTGTCAGTAAAACAGCACAGCATCCTGCTGTCCAGCCATCCCTTCCAGAATTTTTTCCATTCTCTTTAAGGGAGAACGGGACAACTGGAAGGCTTCTCATCAGCTTGCTCAATTGTCTTGAGTGTGGAGATCAGGAGCCTCTATCGGAAGCATAATCCGAGCACAATTTAACAACTCATTGTTCCTTTGCACAATACCATATTCAAAATGGCAAATTCACACCCTCCTCCTGTCTTTCTTGTTTGTTACTCACAGGGACTGATCTCTAAGTCTTCCCACTATATAATCCTCCCAGACAAACCAACAGATCTCCCTTTGCGCACCTATCCAAGGACCAAGCACCAATCTTATGATCCTCAGAAACAATAAACATACAATTCAAAGTTCATCTACTTGGTGATCCCTCTGCCTTGCCAAGCACACACTACACGTTTCAACCTGATAAAATGTCAGGTCATATAGCCAGAAACAAAACTGAACTGACGGAAATTGTTCTGTCCTTGTAATTGGTACTTAGAAGTCGCTGTGAATAATAATTTGCAGAACAGTTTGCTGGGAAAAAAAAATCTGATAGTTAATGTGATCTGTTGCTAAATAAACATAAGTTGCACAAAGGTATAGAAGAAAGCAATGCAACTGCATCCTTGATTGTGTTGGAAGACCTGTTGTACTGATACACTTGGTGCTCATAACACTTTGGAAGGATGTTGAAAAACTGGTAAGAATTCAGAGTCACTTGAATGAATAAAAAAAAAATGGAAAATATGCCTTGAAGTGAGAGACTCCTGGTGCTCGATCTATTAGCTTAATGAAGAAAAGGTTAAAGGATAATTTATTAGTCTATAAGTGTCTATTATCAAAGGGAAAGAAAATTGATAATTAATGACTCTTCAATCTAGCTGACAAAGGCTTAACAAGATTCTATGGCTTGAAGTTCAAATTAGACAAATTAAGGTCCAGAATATGGGGCACTTCCTACTTTTTTCTTTACAGGGAAGACAACCGATTAAAGGTTGCAATAGATGCTCCATCACTGGAAACTTTTAAATCAAAGTCATGTCAACAAAGTCATAAAAAGATTCTGGAAACAAGTCACAACTGTTGGACTTCAAGAAAGTGGCTTGAGTGATGTTACACAGGCCATTAGCTCGCAAAGGTCCCTTCTATTCGTAAAATCCTCGTAATTGTTCTACCGTATCAGAACTACGTAGACCACATTTTTTCTTCTCTGAACATATAATCCTGTATTGGAGCGTAATAAATTTTTCAAGGCCTCTTTCACCACCAGCCAAAAGAATAGTGGAAGAACAAAGACGAGGAGCTGCATTTCCCAAAACGGCAACACGAGTGAAAGAGTGTGATACAAATCACTGGAGTTGGAAAACATTTTTACTGAATAGTTACAAAGCAGAATAAATTAGAAGGCAAAGTTTAGGCTCTTCTTTAGAATAAGTACCTGTTAAAACCCTTCTGACGCTAGATTACAGTCTCTGCTTGGGCTTAAGAGTTAAATAGTCATTACATCTCCCTACAGCCTACCTCTCTAAGGAAAGCACATTCTCTGGGCACTGCAGTCTTTGACAATGGGATTAAGTATTACTGGCAGACAATACCACTAAAAACATTAGCTGCATCAACCTTGATGATGAATGAAAGAGCTATTCGTCTGCAGTGCCTCTTTTAACAGGGGGACAAAAAAAAAGGCCTTATGTTCCTCGACAGGGAAAAAAAAATACCTAGAAGGTAATATAACCCATCTAGATACAAAATGTACATGAAAAATGGTTACAAGAAGATTATTTACATTCTTTAGTCATTAGGGATAAAAAGGATGCTTACTGACCCATCTTTCGAAACAACAAATTGAAAATCCTCTGTGATAAAATCACTCTGCATTGTGATTTCCAGTTCTGTCAGACACCCCAGAAAAATGGCGTTCACTTAGCATATCTATCTACTCACTGACTGAATTGTGGTCTTTGCAATTTAGATACTCAGCCTCTCTTTCAACTCCACACGTCTATTACATTTGCTGCAAATCGTATTAAGCAAGCGTGTACTCAGGAAGAGTGGAACCGCAGCCTGGAGAGTGGGGCAGGCCCAGGAGATTGTGTTTCTCTACCCAAATATTTGGGATGAATGCTGGCTGAGATGAACTTGGAAGCACTCAGCCTGGGGTTTGATGCTGTTGAGTCTTGCTGCTGCCGCTGTAAGGGGCTCCGAAGTCAAGCTGGCCTCATTTACTCAACGTTACGGGAACACAGGAGTGGTGGAGAGGTTACTCCATCAACTATAGAGTACATACGTGTCTTGGGTTCCGAGTGCTGCTCTGCCATAGCACTTTGGGAAAGGAGAACACATTTTTTGGAAGGGCTGTTACAGTAGAAATAACATAAAATTCCTCTATTTTTATACAGAAGGATAAGAGCAGGGAGATCTGGGTATCTGCACAGAGACAACTTAAAAACTTCACTAAGAACAAGACTGAGACTATTTTATGCTGTTTTTCCTGAATGCCACAGAAAACACATCCTATGTAACACACCATATTCTGTTAGGGACTCTGCCTGAAAATTCCTGCCCCTTGTTTTCCCTTTTAGAGCACAAACATACAATTCGTTTCTCAGAGTAAACACCTTAAAAAGACAAACCCATGAATCAAATCTGTACATCTAGGAAGTACAGTTCTTCAGACCGATGCTTATGTTATTATGTCATGCTACCCAGCAACAACCTAATTGTAGATAATGTGAAGCAGATCAACTTCTGTAAGGAAAGGAAAAAAAAAAAGAAAAGGAAAAGGTTACCACGCTCTGAATTTATCCTGAAGAATTCAGGAAGCTGTAACACAGAAGAATAAAATCAGCCTATATGTTGCCAAGATTTACACAGACTCAGAGTATATGTGATGTTTAAGGCATATGTGCTACCAGATATCAGCTGACCAACCTATGGGAATGAATACTGTGAAAAATATCAGCGCAAAGGAGGGGGAACAAGAGGGTCATTACTGCAAGATGCTTGAAACATCAAGATGCAGCGAGCAGGACAGAGCTACTGATGAGAACACTCAGGGGATGCAGCATGAAGATCTCTGGACTGAGCGAAGTGTCGTGGTCAGGGAAGGATAATAAAAAGACTGGAACATACACCATCTGGTACAACAGAAGGGAGGATGGGAAACATCAACAGGGAGTTATATTTGCTAGGGAAAGCCAGACGGTGAAAGCATTGATTAAGATTATTTTGTTGATTAGGTGGTACTCTTTGATTTATGTGCTGGTGAAGGAGGAACATTTAGCGTGCAAAGGCTGTTCCGCCCAGGCAGCGGCATTGGGACCGGACCCGCGGGGCTTTAGCGCTTGGAGCTGAAAAGAATGGTCATGGAGAAGTGGGGCTCACTTGTGAGTTTGGGAGGTCACACATTCCAGTGTGAAGAGGAGGAGCCGTGAGGATTTGTGACAGTGACGTGATTCACTTCTTCCCAAAGCAGGGAAGTGGCACGTGGAGGGAGACCATCGCATGAGGGGAGGGAGCTGCAACAAGACAAATCCTTTGGAAAATAACCGGTTGAGCAAAATACATATATATTTATATCTCCGTATATATTTATACATATATCTGTATATACACATATGTATTCATATCCATCCAGGGACAAATCAACAAACAATGTAAAGCTGTTGAGCTACATTGACACCAAATGACACAAATTTCCTTTGCCCAGAGACCTGTTCCTGGGACAGAAAGGGTTAGAAATGGAAGATGGGATATAGATCAGTGACTCAGATTAGGGTCCCTCCCAGCCTCGAAATCCTCAATGACAAAGCACAGCAGGGCAGCACAAAGGGTATGCGATAATACAGCTAATCGGATAAATTTAGTACCCACCTAAGTGAAAGGTGGCACCCCATGTATAGGAAACTAAGAAATAAGTCAAGGATTTAAGGGAGAGGGCTTGCACAGCACAGTGTTACTGGGATCGATCGATCAGTGAGTAAGATGGTAACAACGTGAAACAGCAGCAATGCAGAGCCAGTGAATCAGCAGAGGGAAAAGGGCAGTAGGTGAGCAGCACCTGAGAAAAACAGTTGGGTTGCCTGGAATAAGTCACCGAGAGTGTTTTTGCAACACTGACTCGAGAGGAATGAGCAGTATAGCGGGGTTTGCAAAACCCCAGTGGCACAGCACCGCTCATTGCCCTCGCTCCGAAACTGTGGAAAAAAACCTGGAATGTCTGAATGCCAGCAAACCCTGGAGAAAAAGCAAACAAGCGTTTACTTGTTGTTTCAGTAAAAAGAAAAACAAACAAACCAACCACTCTTCATGCTAAGCTTAGAGGATTTTTCCCTCCCTCAAGACACAGGACGTGTTTTACACTACACCAGAAACACCATTTAAGGAAAATCCTGTTTTGCTGCAGGTGAGGTGGCACAAAGTGAAAAATGGCAGATTCCTGCAGATTTATCTACCAATAAACACACACACATTCCTTCACAGCTCACAAATCTCATTAGCAAATGTTGACCAGCCTCCAGTTACTCTAGATAAGCTGGATCCAGGTTAAGTCAGACACAGGTAGGTTAAACAGAGTGTAAAAGGGAGGCAGATCCACTAATGCAACAGCACGGACAGGTATAAATTCACTTCCCATTCCCTCTGAACTATCTGAATGGGAACAGCCCTAAATATTACAAGTATTACATTTCACTATTCAATAAAGTTGTGCTGAATAGAATTATCACCTTGAAATTACAGGGTAAAACTCCCTATACAAAAACAGATTAAAGACAAATTAGACTGTGGGCCAGGTCACTATGATTGTTAATTAGTGATAATGGAAATACAATTAGCATAATGAGTTCCAATTACTGTATATGGAGAAATATGAGCATACTGCTTTCATAAATCTTGGTTCCAAGAAAAATAAAATGCATCTGGTTTAACAAAGCATGCCTTTCTCCTGTGCAAAGAGCTCCCTGGTAGATATCTTTTTATGAAGCTAAACATTTCTTTTGATGGGTTGTGATTTGGAAAAAAAAGAAGAAAGAAAGTGACAGAATGGATTTACCCTGTCTGATAGCTTAACAGTTTTGTATTGGCTTGGCTTCTGTTTTAAGCTTCCTAGAAAATCTTACCATCTGTTTCTGCAATCCTGGGTTAAACAACAAAAGACAAAATCATAGGCCATTACATCAAATGCACTTATTGTCTTTGAAATATCTAAAGTCTTCCCCCCTTCTCTTTTTCTCCTTCTGATAAGCTGTGAAATTGGAAAGCCAATTACATTCAGATACTTACACAATTCATAATGGCTTTTCAAACGTCGTGCAAAAACAAGTTGATGAAAGACAACAGCTTTACGAATAGCAACAGCAGCATGTCCAACGGTTAGTTACTTCATGAAGAATTCCTTCATTTATTTCCATAACAGTTTGCCACCTTTGCCAGAGTAGGCACAATCAGGCTGGATTTAGCATATCACTCATCAGAAAGTTTAAAAAGTGGGGATTAAAATGATGAACTTACAGATGCTGTGGATTGGAGCGCTAATGGAAATAAAGTCTTGGTAAAGCCCTACAGACCTGCGAGCTTGACTCCATGCCCCTACTCAAACAAGCTGGTGTTAACTATACTGTTAGACAGCCAATTATGAAGGTACCCACTGTTTCCATGTGTTAAAGTGGATTCTGGGGTAATACATGGAGGGATTCAAGAACCAGGAAATGTCCAGTGACACGTGAGGACTAGACATAGTGGCATCAGGTCCTCTCTCTTGATCCTCCAGCTTTATTATTAGAGGGGAAGCAGCCAAAAAGCTGTGCAAGACCCAACATCTCAGATAGGTAGAGTGGATAGGACATGAATTACCCAGCTAGTCTCTCTGAACCTCTAAGATCTTGGGGAGCATTCATTAAAAAAAGGGGATAAGAGGAATGGGGGGTGGAAGGAAAAAGGTCTTTGCATCTGCAAAGCTGCAGAAAGAGCAGACTGCTCACATCTTCATTATGTCAACAACGTGACCATTACATGTAGGTGTGGATCAACTCTCTTCTGTCACAACAGCCGTGAAAATTTGCAGCTACAGTGCAGACCAACTGAAAACGTACCCGTATTGACAGTCTCACGTGAAAGCACGCCAGTACCATATAACTTCAGCACAGTCTCAATCCCTTAAAGGCAAATGAAACAAGCACTTTGCCACAGCACACAAGGAAGAAGAGACGGCAGGTAAGGACCTGCCCTGGACACTCAGAGAGACCATCTCAGCTCTGCAGAGCATGAGGACTAGTCCTGGTGATGGGATCACCACCTCACTCATTTGCTTCACAGACTGGGTAAGCTCTGCACACACAGCTCTGAGTGAACTTTTCTGATTTTATCCCTCTCAAACACTTGAGAATGCCATGCAGCCTGGCCCTCAACTTCCCAAGGATACTGATGGTTCATATGAAAGTCATCACCACAGCATTTTTGTGCTTTCAGGCTGCTATTTTAAAGTCCTACGAAAGTACACGGAGCAAGTGAGTTAAAAGAACAGGCTGACAGCTAAAGGAAGTTGCCTGTGGAAGAAATAATGAGTGAACACGTCACTAAAGATTGTATCTTGACATATATGCACACGAAGGCTGAATTCAGTGTGTACAGGCAATAATGATTCTTACATTACCTCACTTTACAACCTTAGCAAAGGCCTTTAAGGGTTGTTGCATGCTTGGTTATATTCATCTGTGAAATGAAGATATCTCAAACAAGATCATTCTGATAGGCACAGTATCTAAGCACAATAAGAGGCATTCTCAGTGATAACAAAGCTTACAAGATAAGTGCATGAGTCAGACCGAGGGAGAAAGAGAAAGGGAGACAAAAAAATGCCTTTCCTCTGAGCACACACAGGTGCCGGTACATTACCTGACCATGAGCGTCGCCCACCGGCACGCAACACGAGTAAGGCAATTAAAAAAGCTTTATTGAGAGTATCTAAACGCGATCCGGTTTATTAGAGAAAACTCTGTTCTGCACCTTGTCCTGACAGCGGTAACCCTGTGGCGGAAGGGAAAGGTTTGAGGGGACACCTGACCCTGTGCCAGCTGGAGCTATCGGGCAGACGCCCACAGAGCACACACACACCCGTGCAACCCCGATGCATCTCCACGTTATTGTGAATTTGAGGCATCATCCCTCAGAACGCAGGCAAGTATTTCCACAAATGAATGATCTCAATCAGAAAACCAGTCCTGTGGCAAGGGATACATATGGCCATCACTCCCAAGAACAGCTGTCAAGCACTAGCCCTGCCCACTTCCCACTGTGTAACGTCCGCGGTTGCTCAGTCAAGCGAATGACCTTATAAGCCCACACAGGTCCGACCTGAACTGAAAATGATGAGAAAAAAAACTTGTTTTCCTTAAGACTTTGCAGTCTAACTGGGAAAAATAATAACACTTGGATGGCAAGTGAGGCTAAACTGCTTTTGTTACAGTTCTTTTGAGTATAAAATCTCTCTACACGGAAATAAAAAAGCTCATTGGAAAGATGAGTGCTAGACCCCCACCCTCTCTATCCAAAGCATGCTGTTCAATTTAGCATGTGCTTCACTGAATAAATAACACTCCCAGCCATGATGCTCTCCCTCCAATATGCTTAAGTATTGATAGATTGCATCGCTCCATACTAAGCCCGTCTGGAACTTGTGACATTTGCCCAGTGACTTGGTAAATGAACTTGGAATATTTGACCCACGCAGCCACGATAATGCCTTATTTAGGCTGAATGGACAAGATCCCTTGTTGTACCCAAAAACCCTGACAGATACAGCTAACCTTTTCAGCCAGCTCCCCTGGGTGTTCAGCTACGAGGGAAGCAACACTCCATGACAATGACTGAATCTCACGTCTCTTCTGCATATCCATGTATAACTATGTACTCTCTGGGAATCTGGGATACAGGCAAGGACCTTCTCCCAGGCTGCTTTCTGGTCTATATAGAACTGCCACAGAGTGACTGATACAAGTGAAAGAAATCTGTTTAGGACTTAAAAGACAAACTTGACAGACATTCAAAGTAAGTCAGATTCGGCTATTTCATGTTTTATCTTTTCCTGTGCTGTATCTCTAAGATGTGAGTAGCTAACGCGGTCACGGGGACAGTGGGAGGAATAAGTGGGAGCAGGGTTTGGACATGGTCTTCTACCCCTAACCTGAGATTCTCTGCTCCAGCAATGCATTTTTCACTCTGCTTTGATCTTGGCTGACATTTTTAACTTAGTAACATTCTCCAAGACAATCTCAAGGCTGTAAAATTACATTACTGAATGCAAGAAATACCTCTTAGCAACAGTCCTGTTTTCGTCTTTTGAGATACATTTCTGTATCTTAACAGGGCTACTGTGATGTTATTTCTCAAGCTTAAATGGAAGCCAAGACATTGATGACTTGCCCCATCTTACCAACTACCTGAAAGCAGAGAGTTTGCTGGAAAAATATTTAAAATATACTCACTAAACACTTGAGGAATGTCCCACACTGATAAGGGCTGTCCAGTCAATATCAGTAACACAGGTGCAGAAAAAGTCTGGATCAAGTCTTCAGAACTTTCACAGTTTTCCAGTGACTCCAATTTTTTCTCTCTCCCACAGATATACAAGCACCATCCTCCCAAACCTATCATGACCCAAGCAAAAAATCAGAAACAACCCATCTTGTTGGTACCAGGAATGATTCAAGTGCTATAGATATTAGTTACCATTGCCAATAAGTTGGTTGGTGTCTTAAAATATCACAACTGAAGTGCAAGGACTTAAACATCCTGTAGTTACATGGAAGATAATGTCAGAGGAAAAAGTATTCTCATATTTTACTAGTTTAACTTACTTTGTCCTGGTTCCCCATGAATTAGAAATCCACTGAGTAGAAGAATATCTCCCAAAATGAAACAGGGAGTATGATTCATTCATCTTCCTATTCTTTCAAATGCTATTTCTTGTGAAAACCTCAAAAACTCTTCACATAGGCTTGTTCAGCACTGTTTTTGAGACCAGTATGACGCTACTACTGCAGCATACATGCATACATAGGTGTACAGCCTGTTGTGAAGTTCCCCTATGAATTACCTGCCAACACAAAGGACGGTAGAGAAGATATTCTTGAGAGGTGGTGGCCTTGAATGCAGCCCCACAAAACTGCCCACAGGTATCACAAGGACGCTGCCATGAACAAATTCGCCAATGCAAAGTAACTTCTTACGAAGTCTCAGCTACAAAATAAAGCTTCCATTTCTCCTGTCTCTCCACCCTTTTCAAGCTTTGTTCTCCCTCTTCTTTTCTCAGAAGGGGAGAGAAACTGCAGGAAAAATCAGCTGCAGCAGCAAGAGTAATGACATATCTACTTTGTACCTAGAGCAAGCTGCCCTTGGGGTGAGGCCAGCACTGCTTTCCATAGGGAAATGTAATTCTCCAAGCGTCAGAATCCTACCCCATAACTCCTAGGTTTAGCTGCAGCCTTTTTCTTTTTTCTTTTTCATAACAGAGCATATTTTTTACATCACAGCTATTGTTTATGTCCATAGAACAGCCTCTTTATGTTTTGTTTCTCTGATGCTGCGGATGTACATCAAATACCATAATGAAAGAAGCCATCCATGAGGTGCACTGCACCACAGATAGATTATGTAAATATTTCTAATGATCTACCAAGCAAATAACATATTTAAGAGAAATATAATTATCTTTAAATCCCACGCATTGTAAATGTTTGCTTTTAATCCTTTATGTAACCTTATTAAAAATTTCAAGATGGATACATTCTCCCAGTGAATCTGACAAACATCTGGTTTACAATAGAGTCACGTGATGAAATTCCATCCAGAATCACATTTGCTCTTCAGTATCTTTTCTCCCACTATCATTCGTAACACAGAACTTGTGTTTTGTCTGGGATGTAAGGCAGTACAATGATATGTTTTTATTAGGAATAATGCACAGTTCTCTCCCTTACAGAATTTAAATCTGCTATCTACGGGCAGGTATAGTCAAATATATTGATAGTCTCCCTTGTGGGTTCTGCTGACACTTGGGTTTAATCGTAGTGAACTTTGAATTCCTATCTTAAGGTCAGTTATTAACTATTGATGGATTCTCCTTTTCTCCATTTAATGCTAACATATTCATACTAACCAAGATAGATGGGAATGCTCAAGAAATTTTTCAAAGCCATCGCTGTGCAAGATACCCTTATACTCTTCCTATGTGACAAACGTAGCGCCCTTTTCTAAAGGTGGTGATCACTCATGCTCAGCTTAAAAAAGAAAACACAACACTACAGTGCGCGACTGACCCCTTGCCACTTTTTTTTTATTCCCGGTACTATAATATCTTCCCAGAAACAAAAGGTCCCATACGCTGCTCTTAGGAGAAAAGGAAATAAAAATTTCCTCAGGCACAACCTTGGATACCAACCTTGAAACCAAATGGGGTCAGAATGCAAAGGAGCAACCACGGCACCGCACAACACCCAGCCAGGCTGACAAACAACTCTGCTCCTCTGGGCTTCCCAGAAGGAAAAAGAGTGCCCCTCAGAGATTTATAAACACATACATAATAGATGGGAGGCTGAAGTTTAAACTGTTATGAAGCATTCTCTACTCCGCTTCCGAAGTCCTCTGTGATTTAAAGAGCTGACATTTACTGTGTGCAGGCCTATTATTCAGAATGACTGTTTGTGTATAGACAATATTTTAAAATGGCTTGCTGTAGATGAAAAATTCTTATTAAGTCAGAAAAACAGTTTAAGTAGGTAACACTCTCCCAGTTTAGACTGCTATAAGTCTCGCTGGCCCGCTGCAGGGAAGGCATGGGGGCAAGCGTGCCTGTCAACGCCGTCTGCCGCATTAGTTGGAACGTGGACCTGGCCCCACTGGTGATCGGCCAACACACGTGGCACCAGCCACGGCTGCGGTCACCTTCTCATCAAGCGATGAACACAGAGAGGTCCGGTGCCACTGTTATGCACTTCACAGAATCACAGGATGGTTGGGGTTGGAAGGGACCTCTGCAGATCATCCAGTGCAACCCACCTGCTAAAGCAGGTTCACCAGAGCAGATCACACAGGAATGTGTCCAGGTGGGTTTGAATGTCTCCAGAGAAGGAGACTCCACAGCCTCTCTGGGCAGCTTGTTCCAGGGCTCTGGCACCTCGAAGTAAAGAAATTTCTCCTCACTTAAACCTTCCTCTATCACATCAGCTTTGACAAATGCTGGAGCCAGTGATACAACTCATGCTGATGTCCTCCATGGTCCTCAAAAGCGTTCAGGTGACCAACACTTGGCACCAGCCAAGCCTGAGACCGGCCAGCCTGGACATAGCCTTTTTCTCTCACGACGCTGGAAGGTGAGATCTGCACCCAACCTTCTCCAACCTGCTGCCTTATTGCCACAGGCCCAGTAGCAAGCAAGTGGGACATATTTTTGACCCAAAATACACCAGGAACCACAAGACGTTCCTCTAGCAAAACAAATGATGAACCAGAACTAAAGCATATGCAGTGTTTTGATTTTACATTGTTATAATTGCAAAACACTCCTAGAAGACTTAATATCTTGTCTTTGAACAACATACTAGCAGATCCCAATGGACCTTTCAAAAGCACATTCACACAGTTGTGCTTTCCTTCAGTCAGCTCACCACTTGCACACCATCCAGACCTGAAAGTACTATCTTTTATTTTGTATACATATTTTGCAGGTATTTTTGCAACAAAGAAATTTTCAGATAACTGAGGAACAACAAAAACAGTGATATCTGAACGTACCACCACTGACAAGACTGGCATGTAAATCCTTCTACACAAAAGACCCCATTGCACATTATTTTACTGCCATCATATTAGATGATAATGCCTGGTTCAGAGAGCATTTCATATGTAATATATGGGTCTGGCTAAGTACAGCTAGGCTCAGATTTTTCAGGCTGATATATATTGATCTGGTAGAGAAAATCATCCTTCTTGAAGTCTGTGGGCTAAAATATACACTTTAATCTTGATGCCTTCTGTGAGATGTAAGTATATACTCGAACAGGGGACTGTGAGCCCAAACTTTATGTTCAGACTTCCATGACATGATTTTTAGAGGCAGAAAGTACTGCCATTGTCCATTGGCATCAACTGAAAGAAAAACTACCCCACTCCTGGAAAACCAGTGCACGAGGGTACAAAATGGACACAGTGAACATGGACCTAAACTTGGAAGCAGAGGAGTCCAGTTTTGAACCAGCATTTGGCAGCAAGAACGATACAAACATGAAGTGAGTACACTAAGGTATGTGCATGCTTTACAAATAGCAGCTCCACCACCTCAGTCATCAATCCATCATCCACCCCTTGCATATCTCGGTCCAACCTTCCCACCAGTCCCTTGGCCAACTCCCTGCCAAAGACCAGGAATTTTCATCAATCAAGGATGCTCCCAACAGGCAGCCTCCATGCAACCATGTAGGCAAAAGTGTATAACAATATGGAAGTGGGCAGCTCTGTGTCTGAGAGCCTCAGTGCCACATATATGTATATATATATATACACATACACACACACACACACACATATATATATATATATATAAAAATACTTCGCTGAAGAAGTTCGTATGCCTTGGACACAACAGGAAGACCTACGGGAAAAGCAACATTATAATAAATGGGCTTCTAGCAACCAGTTTAATCCTCTCTCTTCTTGAATTTCTTGTACTGCAGAACAAAAGTCTAAATGAAAACCCCAAGCTACCATTTTATAAAGCAACCACAGAAAAATTCTTAACAATTAAAACAGGAAAAAAAATTACAGCCAAACTCTGACTCCTAATATACTTTTCTGTGAAAGGGTTGAAATGACTAATCATCAGCAGCTGATCAAGAAGCAATTTAATCTTAGAGCTAAGGCCTGTGAAAAATCAGCAAAGACAAAAAGTAAAGAAAAGCAGACAAATGTTACAAGATTTATCCTTCTCCCCAAGAATTTCAAATTAGAAATGGAAAAATATTTGCTTTCTCCCCTTTATAAATCACACACTTTGATATGCACTATTTTTAAATACTGTCTATGAAATATTAGTACTTCAAAACAGATTTAGTGCTTTTTAGGGGTTTCTACTGAATAGATAATTTATGAGAACTTTTGGCTTCTTTAGTTTTATTGGAAGTGTGGAATATAATACCATTTGTGCATCAAGAAACAGTGTATTACCCAAGTGTTGGCAGCCATTTCTATAAAACACATAGCTCTTAATCATCTGGTTCAGGCATTTTTTCTATTTGCAAAGACTGAATCTTTTTTTTTTATTCCCCAGTTAAGCCAGTTTCATTTAAAGCTTAATACTGCACATGCAATTTGGACTTATTGATCTCTTTGAAGGTTTTTTTTTTTGGAAAAGGAAGAAGAATGTACATCATGCACAGTCCTTCAAGCGAAGATCCTCTGTAAAAACAGAAAAGTTGGTTTTCATTAAAAACCAGGATGATGAAGGATAGGAAGCAAGCAAGAACCTTTTTGTCACTGCATTTGCCACATACGAGGTGCAAGCTGCTGTACAAAAGAAAAAGGCCAAACCTAATATTCTCTTAGATTTTCCTAAGATCTAGGGTACATATAAAGGTCCATTGAAGCCAATGGAAATAGTGCTTGTCAGTCCAGGGGAAAGAGGGTCAGGCCTCAGCGTTTTGCAGGTCGAAGTGATTAGCAAAGCTCCTAATTACTTCATTGGGACATGGATTTAGCCCTAGCAGGAAACACAGCCATAAAATCATAAATTCAATAAGATGAAATTCCAAGTGAGTATATTCGGTAGGAGGAGGTGAGGATTGGAAACGTGCGGAAAAGAAAAAAGCCCGAAACCAGCTGTCTACAGCTGTTAAAAAAATGAGCCAGTGTCATGTTGGTAACCCTTTAAAATAATGGCCTACACATTATTAATTCCTTCGATATTTAATGTAATAACATTAATCACGATGAACTCATTTGGTATTAAAGTGAATGTCAGACGTACCTCTTCACATACATACACATAATTTTGGGATTAGTCCTTCACTAAGTAATTCTTTTTGTATCCATCAGAAAGTGCTGAGGACAGTTGTTTCGTGACTTTGGTGCAGCTGATCACAAGAACCATTTACATACAACCCTGCTCTGTGTTTCCACACACAGTTGAGAGCATCTCTAAGTGTCTGTTCTTCTGGAGTGAGCAATCGCAGCTCCTAAAGGCTGGAGGCAGAGCGTGGAAGAGAAGCCATGGGTAGAGGTGCATCAAACCACAGGATGTTTTTGCTCTTTGCTGCCATTTTCTTCATCCTACAAGTGCCGGTGACTGTTCTGAGCCAGACCCGCTTGTTGATGTGAGCTGACATCGTAAATATTGAAGGTGACTGACAGTAACTGAGGATCTGGACTACTAACAGGTTCTCTTGGCCAAGAGTGACCACTGTCACTACAGCTTGGTGGTTCATAATAATCAGATAAAGAAAATCTGAAGGCGTCATCCAGATGATCCTTCCAGAGAAGGTGCTTTCTACTGGCAGTGCCCAAAGCGTTAGATTCATGCTTACTTTTCTAGTAGACATAAAATAAGAGAATGATATCAAATAATAGAGTGTGGAAGAGATGGCTGTCCTATGGAAGCTAACCGTGGCAAAAAGGATGTACCCAAAATCCATGTACTCAAGGAAATGTCAAGACACCTTCGTTATTTCTAATTACCATAGATTTTCAACTGCATTGAAATTTCTAGTGGTTTATAGCAGCAGAATTCATACAAATGTCTCATTACAGACACTCCAAATAAACACATCCATTTACTGTCTTTCTCTCATTTCTGAATAGCTTGGCATACTGTTAGTTAAAATTCATTCTGTTAAAGCACAATATCCATTTAGCTTCTATCCTCTGAACTTTATTCATTCATTATTAACACTGAAAGCCAAAGTGCACGAGAGAAGTTCAGTCCTATCGGCGTTTCGGATGAAAGTAATGTCTCGGTATATTAGAGGTACACAGCACTATCATACAGAAAACGCTGCCCAGTCCTTCAACAAAGCAGCCGTATCCCGGTGCCTAATAGGATCACTTACTTCAAATGTGACACCACCTTCTTTGAAATATTTGTTTAGATTTCATAAACATAGGAAGGTTCTCAAACTCAAACAAAACCTCCAGCCTCCAGCCCAAGCTCTGATTCTAAAGAGCTTTCTGTTCAATAAATCAGAGCCTGAATCCAGGATTTTTTTTTCCTCTGGCTTTCTTTTTTTTTTTTGGATAAAAATAAATGTCATCTGGTTTTGACTGCAGATAATGAATCATATTAAGAATTTTAAAAGCACTATTCTCTTTTTTTTGAGACCTAATTTCAGACCTATTAACACTTTAATATGAAACAGAAGCCCATCATTTCATTAGAAAAAGAATAAGGCCCCTCTTGTACCATATGTTGTTTCTTCCTTTATAAAAAAAACCTTTTGAAATCCTAGATTGGGCAGCATCAGAGCAGAATGTAGTTCTGGCACAAAGACAACGTATAGGTGAGCAGATCTCCCATCAGGGAGATTAACTATTTCAAGCAAAATTACAGGTTTTTTGGCAAACCCTTCTTCACATTCCTTAGGATAATAAATGATCCAACTGGAAAAAAATGAACGATTGCAACACAAAAAAAGATCCTATTGAGGGCAACACAAAACATGCGAAATGCTAACATGTCATCTCCACAAACTTGCTTGTGATTATACCAAGGACAAACAGCTGCTTCTTACAAGTGCTTTTTGGCATGTTAGATATTTATTAAATAAGGGCACAAAAATTATACCTGTCCCTTTTCAATATTTACTTTTAAAAAATGAGAATGCCTTTAAAACACACAGAACATGAATGCGAGAGCTGGTGTGATAGCAGAGAACCTTATTGCACATAATTAACAGACACATAATGTCTGGTTACTAGTAATTTCCTTCTAGCTGAGTAAGGAAATAATTTAATCATGTTGATCAAATGAATCCCATGAGCCCAGCGGAACATTATGCTTTTTTTTTCCCCTCTCTAAATCTGCATTAACTGATAAGCGTCTTCTTGGTGAAATCACGGAACCCAACCTTGTTTAGGTATCCTTAATAATACCTAAAATATGGGCATGATTTTACTAATTGGTTTAATCAAGCATTTCAGTAAAATCTTTTCTAATGCCTGGTGCTGACTGCAAAGAAAAAAAGCAGGTAGAAGGAGGAAAGAAATAACTTAGTGTGTTCTTTATTTGTAATAGAAGCAAAATGTTTTTAAAACTGCACATTCCATGTTGCTCTGTCACAACAAGGAAAGTATTTCTGAAAAAAAAAAAATAAATAAAATTAAGCCCCTTAAATACTTGAGTGTTAAGCAGCTAACTGCAAATTACCATTATCCTCCTCCTCCTCTCACCCCCAAAATATCTTGAGGTGCAACTCAGAAATACACAGATAGAATTTTCTTCTTTCTTCCTCTAAACTATCATTTTATTTGATAATACATCATTTGCCTTGTCATTCCAGGGCTTCATAGTAAAACCTTTTGTGGGATTCTGCTATTGTTCTCTTTGAACTACTTAGAAAAAGCACTGAACCACCTTCTGTGCTATCTCAGGTAGTTTCCTGTAACGAGGTGATATAATTTAACACTTACCATAATACATTTTATCCATCTATTGTTTGCTAAATAATTCCTGCAATAACACTTTTATTCTTTCCATAATTCTTTAGGGTAATGCTGCAGGAATAATATTTTTACTGCAGTGATTGATGTCGGATTCTCCAGCATGAATAGACCCCACGAACACAGGTTATTGATAAGCATAAAAAAAAGCCGTATGAAAAGAATATCAGGGATCAAAGGGTTAATACCATTTTATGAGGTTGTAAAAATCTACCTCAAGAATCTTGTGTTAGCAATATTCTTTGTGTAAGATGTATGTTATTAAAACAAGTAGCAGCATCTGAATTAAAGTGACAGTATGATGGATGACTAGTGAAGTGGAATCAGAGTCGTTTGCAGCATTTTGGGCTAGATGTGGGAATTCTGCCTCAGAGGTAGGGCGCTTGGCAGACGCATTGATTCCAGGCTGACGCATGTTCATAAATATGCCCCTAGAGAGGTGTGGCCTAGCAGAATTTACAAAATTATGTTCATGAATTATTTAACATTTATTTATGGATGCTATATTTAAACAGCGTTTGCAAAGGCGAATGGACCGTAGCAATACATAGTGATCTTCAGATAATGCAAATTCTGCACCAGACGGAGACAGTTTGCATACTTCACGGAGAGGCGAAGCCTAGCAGAACTAGGGAAGAGATATGTCAGTGTTGGGGCTTTGTACACCATGCTCTGCTGCGCCCCAGAGAGCCCGACAATTCTAGGAAATACCTGACAGGTTGGCAGCTACGACCTCTGCAACACAGATCTCCTCAGGCAGAGGTAGCACAGCGCTGGTGGAGGTCACTCCTGTAATAAACAGACTCCAGAGGTGCTTCTGCAACCACCGTGCCCAAGAACATGCTCACAGAAAGGCAGTGAACTGCAAGAGCTCTTGTCGACTTCTATACAGTCCCACTGATCCTCATATCGGACCACTCAGTACTATGACCACAACACCAGAGGGGCAAACTTAAGCACTTTTAAGCATGAAATGCAAAAGTCAGGCTGCCCAGGAAAATCATGGCCTCTTCCATTGTGGACGTAGGTAACTCACAACCCTTTATTACGTGGATCAAGTTCTCTCTCAATTAAAACTGCTGATTTTTCTCTGCTGGATACACACAAACTGCTCAATATCCTTGGAAAGCACACGATGAATCCGCACTGCACACAGTGGAACAAAGCGATAGCAAAAATTAAAGATGAAATGTTATGAAATAAAATAGAATCTTAAGGTAAAGTGGTACATCTTGCTCTGGAAGGGATTACCCTCGAAGGGAAGGAAATCTTTCATTTAGCACTGCGCTGCTACTTTACCCTCTACTTACGCTCTACTCTAGTCTTCCATTGTGTCGTTTCTTGATCTTCACAAGACATAATTTCACATTTAATTTTCACCATAGGGGATATGAACAACACTGTCGTGTGGAAACTGTTTTTTTTTTCCTTTCTTTTTAATCCTAAGTGGCTGGTTTACAATGCCAGATTCCTGCAGAGAGCACGCAGAGGTACAAATGGTGCTTCTACAAGACCCACAAACTAGAGATGCACCAGGCTATAAATGGGCCCTCATGTTCCAGAAAGAGCTATTTCTTAGGTGATGGTACGTATCAAAGATGAGTGCTGGTCCACATATAAAAGCAAGTGTGCTCTTCCCTCCACCTTTTTTATCTCCTTGCTACCATAGTGAGTAAATAGCCTCATATCCCTTCATACCCCATCCACACAGCCCAAAAAGCTCCGGGCAGATGGAAGGGAAAGCTCTTCGTTGTCACAATCATTTGTGCTGATGCAACTGCACGGCTGACACAGCAGCCTGGCTCCATGCAGCTGTAGGCACTTCAACCTTCCTCTAAGAGGACTGACTGGTGATGGGGTGATCTGGAAAACTTTCTTCACTGGCATTTTCCTGAAATAAACTCTGTAGAAATACAGTTTTTCACTACTTAATTTATTAACTTCAAGCCTTAGGAAGGTCATCCTATCCATGGGATGGTCTGAAGAGAGATTGTTCTTATCCAACCATTCGACAAAAGCTCTTGAAGCCCGCAATTCCTTGACCTCCTGAGTCCTTAATGTTCCATACTGTTAGGATATGCTGGATTCCACTCTTTGAAAGTTTTTGCTGTTGTTGTTGGAACCATAAATTTACAAATGTTATTCTTGTTACCCCATTGTCTAACAACCTTATTTGCTGCAGTCTAATCTCACTGCTTTTTCTTCTAAGTCAAGGGGTCGCAGAGGGCAAATGATTCCCTTTCTCTGTGCAACCTCCTTTTATATAGTTGATGCCTGTGATGATGACCCCTCAGCCTTTTTTACTCTAAACAACCCTAAAAAGCTCAGTCTGTCCTCAGAGGCCACATCTGGCAAAAAGCCGAGCAATCTCCTTGCTCCTTTTGCGATTTCTCCCACTGGGGCACATTTTTGCTCCTTATCATCCCCCCCAAACAAGCACACCGCCACAGCCAAAGTCTCACCAACGCTTCACAAAGAAGATATATGCCCTTCATCTTTTTATATGCAATGCCATCTGCCCTGCCCTCAAGATGTTTGGTTTTTCCCCCAAACCAGGTTTGTGTTCAGCTACTGCTCTGCTGAAGTCCTCTCTGATCCTTTCTCGTAAAACAGGCATTTCCTGGCTTGTGTTTGTCAGAGGATTCATTTCCACCTACTCTCAGAGCTCGGCATTTGGTCTCACTGAAGCTTCTTTTATTTATCAAGATAATTTTGAATTCTAATCCCATCCAGCAACCTGCCTGCAGACCCTCCCAGCTTGGTGTCATTTGCAAATTTAATAAGTTTAATATCCATTTCATTATCAAAATCATTAATGCAAATGCGGAAAAGGTCCTAGACAGAACTTATTCAGTACGTCCTTCCTTGTTGACAAGGAGCTGCTGGTAGCTAGCCCGAGTAGCTATTTTTCTAACTCACTCTGCACCCACACAAGAGTGTTCTCCCCTAAACTAGATTGCTTATGGGAAGAGTTGACAATAAGGTTTTGTAAACCTGCCTCTTAAATTTCAGGATAAAGGTTGAGTGAAAATTGGACTCACTGAGCTAACGGGCATCCAGCTCATCTTCTTCCAGAAGAAATGGAAGAGGAAGAGAAAACAACAAGAAAACCAGCGTCACATTCAGCACAATTATACTTTCTAGCTTTTGTTTCACATTCAGTCTAGAAGAAATCCATGTGCTTCATATCTACGGTTTCAAGGTACAGCAGAGACAGGCTGCCCTTTGAAACGAAACTACGGGTTTCTCTGAAGAAGGAGATTCCTTTCGTTCTTCTCACCATCACTTGCATCACCTTTCGCACATCCTCAGCGGAAGCAAAGAAAAGAAGCACAACTTACGGCTGCAGTTCTGGCATCCCTCTCAAACACCGAGTCCCCTCCAAAGGCACAGTTGTGATGTGGATCACAAATGAACAGCAACAAAACCATCATCAGAAGGCTGCCACACATCCTCTGCCTGCCCATAAGCGACCGCTTCTCAGTGGGAGGACACGGCCTCGCCTGGTTCGTCTCCAAACAGGACGAATGGCTTGACTGTCTACCCAAAAACCTTGCAAAACCTCATATGAAACTGGGAAACATTTATCCTCTTAAAGGAACACTTCAGACAACACTATTTGCTCTGCTGCATAAGAAACATGTGTTTCTATGGAGGATTACACCACAATTTTCTCCAATTACCTTACTTTGGGAATCAATTTATCAAATGCGAGCTACTTCCCCACCAGAGACCTTGGAAACGGTACAATTTTTCACTCTGTTCCATTAGGGCTTTATTTTAATATTGTATAACTTTACAGCTGCCAAAGGTGGTGTTAAAACAAAAACAAAATGAAGCAAACAGTGTTCTGCATTTTGCTTTCCTGTGTCAACGCGAAGGACTCATTAGCCATAATCTTGCTACTGGTACTAATTGTGGTACTATCAAATGGTACTTTTGGCAGCAAGCACAATCTTAAAATTTGGGTTTATGTTTTAAGTTTTCAAATTTTGGTTAAAGTGCACTAATTTATCATTTCATTATTTTCAACAAGACAAACTGCTGGCTCTATTTTCTCCTTCGATTTATTTAATTCAGTACAATATTCTCTAGTTCTCTGATGATCCTGTTCTAACAGGCAGCTCCGTATCTCAACTTTTCCAAAGTTTAGGGACGTCTCGATGTGGCCAACCCAAGCTTGGATCACCATCCAGAAGTTATTACAGGCAATCTATTTTGATTTTCCAGCGTATTTTTCCTTTGCTGCATCCCCTTTTCATCTGGAAGCAACTCCTGTCTCTCTTCTAATTGATGAGGTGAACCGGTACGACTGAGCTTATGATTTCTGCTCTTTGCTTGAGTGGCAGAGAAGTAAATGGAAAAATTGTCTCTAAAGTTTAAATGAAGGATTTTGGCTTCCACAATAGTGAAATTACTAGGGCTCGGTGGATTTCTCTTAAGTGTTGCATGCCAAAGAAATAAGCCATGAATGATTGAGGTAGCAGGATTTTTGGTGTCAGATAAATCATCACTTACTCAAGGTTCTCTGACTTTCTTTCCTTTGTATGGTTTGTATTTTTTCTTACCATTTTTAGTTTACTGACAAGAATTGCCTCTGAACTGGGATACCCAGACCTGACTTGAAAGCAGCATTTCAAATATTTCTCTTTCTCTCTTTAAAACCTTAGACTTTTTGCAATGGTTGGAGCGCTTCTTTTGGTTTCCAAGTACTTAACTCATCAAGTGTGGTCTCTTTGATAGACGAGAAACACTTCTCAAGGAATTCAGAGAAATTATCTTACTTTTTAAACATGGCATGCTTTACAAGTAAGTATTAAAACTTGAAACTTTGATTTTTAATTCTTTTTAAAAGTTGTTGGTATGTTCCTGTTCAATTAATGTTTGTGCTTTTGAAGGAAGGTGGAGAATTTCCAGTAACATAAATTCAGCAGAATTAGAGCAAGAATCTGCTTGGTTTAATTACTGCAGGAGAAAAGGAAATCCTCTTACGCACTGATGATGGGTGGATTTCTGACAATTTAAACAGTGAAGTACAAGGATGTCAAGTCTACCAAAATATTAATAACTAGTTAGTATAAGCCCTGACATCTCAAACCAAAAGGTACCAAAGTGCTTTGCACTTTGCTGATCTAAGTCTGGGCTTTTGAAAGCAAAGACACTGAGCCAAGTTGCTGCCGTTACTGGAAGCCCAGGGAAAATGCCACATGTCTTGCAAAGCAAACAGGACTTTGCCTTTAGGATGCCCTGATTCAATGAACAAACTCAGCATTGACAATACAAGAAGTTCTGCTTGAGGACAAGGAATACTGTAGGCACACGCATGCACTGAAATGTTCTCGGTCCTTTTTCAGATGACATTTGTAGTAAAACGTTCAGTGCCAGCTTCATTTGTATCGCAGAGGAGTTCAATAAACACAAAAGAAATTGGGTCACAAAGAAACTGGTTTGCAAAGATTTGAGGCTCTGAAGCCTCTGGGGAGAAACAGGAGAAACCACAGAAAGACTGGGCTGCTACATGTGGCAGCTAAAGGCTATTGGGAGCTGCAGCATGCATTAGAGCTACAAACTAAAGCTCATTATAAATGGCACAGGAGCACTACAGGTAATAGAAACATCCTGGCTGAATTCCAGGGATTTTGAACCAGGTGTTACAAAAGAAATCCCAGCCCCAGAACAGTCAGTGGCAAAACACCTTTCAAAGTCATAGAAACCATGAACTCAACCAATATGTGTTATTTTTTTCACTTTTCTGTCTCTCTGCCTGCTTCATTTATCACTTTATTTATTCTATTTGATTTATTGTCCTCTGACCCTTCACTGTAGTCGGAGTCACAATTTCTCCTAAACAGAATCCAAACTCAATAACGGTCAAGACTAAGGTGAACTTTTGAACTCACAAGGGTCGAATAGGTTCAAAATTAAACAGGAATAAGACAACAGTTCAAGTTATTATCTTCCTACATTCACCACTTCTGATTTTATTCTCTAGGCAACTACACATGCAGATTTAACCATGTGCAAAAACATTTACCAGGATGGGATTGGAGCCATAATCTGTAAACATATATATAATTGCCATTGACATCAAGCTTGCACTGAAAGGCCTTTCAACAAGTTTGATGAAAAAAAAGACCCACCGAACTTCAGTATTTGGGCCTTTGGCAACAACCCCCGGCTGCTACTGTAGAGCCACAAAATATTTCCTGTAGTAAAATAAGTACAGCTCCAGCAGAGAGGTGAACTGGATTTCATCGCTGTTCATGAGCATTTTGGATATCATTAAAAAAATAATACAGTTTCTAGTCTTCCACCCACAACATTTTCTGAAAGTATTCAATTCTGAAGCTGGTAGCAGTTTGGTCTGGGACAGGAGAGGTCACTGGTGCTGGAGCAGGGATGGGACCAGTGTGGGCACTGGGAAAGGCACCGCTAAGGGGAGGAGAGGAATATTTCCAACTCTTCTCCCAGATCACCAATTGCAGACAGTCAGAGCGGCTGCTCAGGCAGAATAAAAGGCGGGTTTTGTTCCGTCTGCTATGGCCTCATCATCCCAGCACTGCAGACAATGTACGATATATTTGGGGACAGAAAAGTCACTCTTAATCAAGCATATTGATCAAGATATTAAGTATGATATATTATACAATATATTATAAGTATTATATTAAGTATATACTTAATCAAGATATATATCAAGAAAATTAGGCAACCAGCATGGGATCACATGAACAACTTCAATAGCAGAATTTGCAAGATCCCTCTTAGTAATTCTAAATGCATCGTCATTAAATTCCGCTCCAGATTTGACTGATCTTGTTGTGAAGTTGAGAGCGTTTCACGAGACTCAACCTGGATCATAAAAATCTCAAATGGATTGGCCTTGACTTGATCAATGACAAACACCGCGACAACAAGCAAGCTGGTGTCAAACCACAGATAGAACTAAGAGCCTGAAGTTTGCAACAGGAGCTGTAACTACTACTCTTTGAATTGATGATCTTATTAGACTGCACCCTGAAACTGAAGAAGAGAGAGGGTGCTATGAGGATGCAATTCACTCTGGAGTCCTTGAAGAATAACTTAGGTTTTATTTATGCTTGTTTAACTTACATCTCCCACTTGTATAACTAAAATGTTAATAAAACAACTGGTTGAATGCTGCTGCTAAAAAAAATGTATTTTTTAATGGTTGGACTTGAAGATCTCGAGGGTCTCTTCCAACCAAAATGACTCTATGATTCTACATATTATAGAAGACCATGCGCTGTAGCTTTCTGTGTCGCTCTCACCAAGAGCTTTCAGGCAGGGTTATGCTGCTCCTGCATGTCCAGACAAAGGCAAAACCCCTGTGCCCTGGCTCCTTCCAGCCCTGCCCAGAGCCCAGGGCACAGACAGGCTGTGCAAAGGGTGCAGGGGCTGCAAAACAGCCCAGCAAAGGAATGGCAGACACAGCAATTGCTCAAAATACGACAAAGAGCAAATTAATATCCCCTCCCCAAAAAGCCCAGCGCTGGCAACTGAGTTTCCAGGGGATGCGTGAGATGGAAAGAGGCAAGTCGTGCTAGTAGGGAAGGGGGGTTTGCAAAACCCCCGTGCAAAGCATTAGGCTTCTGTTGGTGGATTACTGAGCCCAAGAGCAATCCGGGGCTGAGGCACCCCCATGCGAGCTTAACAGTGCTGGCAGCAAGCTGGAGAAGGTCGGTTGTGGACAGAGCCAGGAGGATCCACAGGGAAAAGAACAGAAGTTCAGTGTTTGCAAACTCTTTCTCTGGTCCAAGGACAGGGATGTTGGTCAAACACCGTGCCACCCAAGGTGAGTCCCAGCTTCTGATGAACAACTTCTGCCGAGCATTTTAGGGTGCCCCATTGGTTATTTATGCTGATTCAAGCCTAGTTAGAACTGATATTGCCCCCTATGCCTGTGAATTTCCTAACTTGAGCTGCACATGGAAGTCAGGCTCTGTGGATTGCCTGAGAAAAAGCAAGACTTTCCTTCTTTGGGATGAAATGGAGTCTCCAACCTTGAAAATCTGTAACACTTTGCATTAGGGATACCAGAAATACCCTTCTGTTATCCACCGGCACCTCAGATTTTGTCAATCTTGATTTATCATTTCTTTCATGCTTCTGACACAGTGACGCTCGGTGATGAATTTGGTGCAACTTCTCTGGAATCCTCATAATGAACATCAATTTTCAGGCTCACCTTCTTGGCTGACAGTGACAATAATATCACTCCAACTTTCGCCACTGACTGCATCAGTCAAAATGTGAAGTATGAAAGTCCTCCTTTTGCTTAAAAACATAAAATGGAATTTCAGCTGTCCTGCCAGTTTAAAGAAACGACACCCAGTCTTTATCAACAGGGCTGGTGGGATAAACGCAGCAAAGGCAAAAGAACAGGACGGCTGCACAGGCAAACAGCGGCACTGAAACTGCACATCGGGAGCCTTCTGTGTCCTTACCCGAAGTGCAAACTTTGCTGTCATCTATAAATCAAGCAGTTTATGAGGCTGCAATATTTACACTCTAATTAAAAAATCATAAAGCCAGACCCCTTCAGTTTGTAAAAAGAAGAACTCAGGATGTGCTACTGAAACGTGGTGTTAATCAGTAACTCCTAATGATCTGCTCCATAGCCTTAGAGGTTACATGCTTATTCAGCTACACATAACAAACAAGATAATGAGAGAAAGTGGGAGAAGTGAAGGGAATATGTTACAGCAAACACAGGGCTTTGCTACTACCAGGACCTATTCCTGACCCCTCCAATCCTCATGTCGCATTTTGTTTTCTCATTTGCAAAAGGCAACAGATTTATAACATAAAGCTTTGATAAAACATTACATACAAAATGATCCTGAGATGTTTTCCATGTGTGTAAACCGTGCAGAAACCAAATATAGCCCCGGAGAAACACCTGCTTTTACCTTTATTTGGTCAGAACTCCAGTCCCCTCCACGTTAATGAAAAAATGAGCCTTAAGAGTCAGCGTTTCCACGTGAGTTTCTCTGAATTCATTAAGGAAACAGCTGATTTCTGAATCTGCCATTTTCTGCTTATGTAGTCAAAAAAGAGCTCTCTAGCAAAGGCTGGAGAAAGCCAAGCACTGTGCAACGTTGGAAATAAAAATTACAAAACAATACCAGCTGTAATTAGCGTTCCTAATCCCACATTTAAAATACCATTTATCATTTAAAGCTCCTCATGAAGAAAAAAATATCAGAGCTTGGCACTCCCCACTTCATGCTAAACCAGCCGATTTCCCTGCCACCTACAAAGCTGCACGTTGAGTGCCACAAAGCTCTGCTCTTTTCCAAAACCCACAGCCAGGAGATGCCGGTTGGGATGGGCAGCCTCCGAAGATGGAATCTTTTGTGGCACTTGCCCAACACGGCCGGTCCGACACCGAGGCCTCAACCAACCTTCTCATCTCGCACCCACGGCTTTGTAACTCTCACCAGTTCGGGGTGAAAAAGACACAAGGCAGAGATTTTATTCCCTGGTACAGGCTGGGAAAAAAAGAGAAAAAAAAAGGCAATGTCTGCAATCCATCCGTCACACCAAGATTATAATTCTTTTCTTTCCTTCTTTTTTTTTTTTTTTCCCCTTTAAGTTGACCATGGGTACAAAACTGCAGGTGAAAAATTACAGACTTTATTTTTCAAATCCCTCCTTCTTATTCTTCTCCTCTGGTCTTTTGACAGTCTAAAAGGAATCAAGGAATAGTTGTTTTAGGCGAATATGAGTTGGCTTATTTCTGTCACCAGTTATATGATGCTATCCAGAATGTATCATTAAAAAGACTCAACTAAATTACAGTTTTGACTCAGGTATTCCCAGCTCATATATTTTTGTCAGTATTTCAGACCGATAAGAATTAATGAGAGTCACAAGTACATATTTATGTGACCACAGACACTTAAAAACAGTAATGATTTATCCTGGTTAATAGTGCAAATTAACAAAAAAGCTTACAAAAAAATAGAACCATTTCAGATTTTTTTTCTTCTCAAGCAGCTTCTGCAGAGGGAATATGGTGCTGTAGGAAGGAATGTAACAGCATATAGAAGACAAGCCTAACTCTAACAGATCCAGTCTTGAACACTGAAGAAGAAAAGTCTCTTATCAAGAATTTCAGAGTTACAGTGGGCTTAATCACAGCAATGCCTCCAAAAGCTGGGCTGTAAAAGGAGAAGAGAGGGGAGAAAACAACCATAGTGAGACCAGGTGGGGGTTACTTCATGGGTCCTTCATGTGCGCTCAGGAAGGGCCCAACAGCTGTCTGCCCTGGCCACAAAATGCCATAGAACCACAGAATCACTTTGGTTAGAAGAGACCCTCAAGATCATCGAGTCCAACCATAACTTAACTCTGGCACTAATCCATGTCCCTAAGAACCTCATCTACACGTCTTTTAAACACCTCCAGGGACGGTGACTCAACCACTTCCCCGGGTAGCCTGTTCCAATGCCTCACAACCCTTTCCATGGAGAATTTTTTCCTAATATCCAATCTAAACCTCCTCTGGCACAACTTGAGACCATTTTCTCTCATCCTATCACTTGCTACTTGGGAGAAGAGACCAACCCCCTCCATGCTACAACCTCCTTTCAGGCAGTTGCAGACAGAGATAATGTCTCCCCTCAGCCTCCTTTTCTCCAGGCTGAACAGCCCCAGTTCCCTCAGCAGCTCCTCATCACACTCGTGCTCCAGACCCCTCACCAGCTTTGTTGCCCTTCTCTGAACTCTCTCCAGCACCTCAATGTCTTTCCTGTAGTGAGGGGCCCAAAATTTGGCACTGCTTGCCTGCTCCTGAACAGAAGGAAGGATTGCACAGGGTGAGGAAGGCAGCTCGGTCCCTCCCCGCTATCTCTGCCACGGCTGCAGCCACCCCGGCAAGAAAACCACCCCAGATTAATATTGCAGGCAAGCTTGATCTGCTCTGGCAAGCACAGAAATATCACTGGAGAAGCCTGCAAAAGCTCCTATAGCACATCTATCCTTATTTAAATTAATGTGCCCTCCTAGGAAGCTTCCCACCTCCAAAAGAAAAAGAATGGAGGCAGGGGGAAAAGAAAAGCGCAAAATACTGTCTTGGTATGTGTAAATAAACTCACTTTGAGAGGTAACAGTATGCCAGTATACAGATGACACTTCCTAGACATGCATCATTATGCCTTGCAAATTTTTTCCACGCACGTGCTTCCCAATCACTATCCTTTCTGGATTTTACAAAGTAAGCATGAAAGCTATTGTTCCAAGCCATTTCCAAAGAAAGCAGTTGAATGACATACCATAAAACATATGGGTCTCATTAACTTAAAATATTGCCTGTTTTAAACAGCCTCTTAGCAAATAACCATACTTAAAAATTTAATTCCATTTCGCGACTCATGCTTTTACTGTTTGGGCTACAGTTTATCTTAATGATTATATTACCATCGCTTGTACTTTGTTTTGATGGTCAGGCTGCTGGTGCCAAATCCTTGTGACCTCCTGAAGGAGACTTCCACCTCCAGATTCTGCACAGCTCAGGAGAGCATCGCTGGAAATAACTCACAAAGTTGGCTTTTTAGTCTTTTCTCTTTTTTTAAATAGGCCCATTTTTATTCAGGGCCAAACACAGCTCCTTGGCAACAAAATGTAATCAAAGCAACTTGCTTCAAAGTTTAGGCATTTTCTGTCATGGCACTGTCTAATGGGCTTCAAACGCACTTTAAAAAAACAAAAAGAAACACAACACAAAACCCTACACATAACACAAGTCTGTGTAAGTTTCTGCTGGAGTTTCTCAAAGCCACGGCAGTCCTTTCTTGCTTTTAATGAAATTCCTTTCTATTTCTTCAGGTATGACTCCCCTTGGACATGGAGGGCATATTTTCTCCTTGAGTTAGGACAGCTTATGACAAATAATGATGAGGAATCAATAGACAGGAGGGAAATATTGGGTGAGAGGCTGAATGAATCTCAGAGATAAATTATTGACCACGGGCATGGCCCTCTCTCCTTTCTCTTATATGTTCATATTCCATCTCACTAACAACCTGAAAGAAAATCAAATATTTTGTTTGGGGGCTTCACTAATATCAGCAACTTTTACTATCTTAATGGCATTTTTATTGATCTCCGCTTTAATGGGAGCTGTATATATTTGATGTTGGTCATTTAAAGTAGATGTGAGTAATAGACTTTCCCAGTGAGGATCATAAAGCAGCCCCTTGTCTGGCAAGCACAGGAAGCAAATAGAAGACAGCATTTAATCTACTGTTCTGCTGGAGTTATTGGGGCTGAGAGGGGGGAAAAAAAATATATAAAATGTAAAGATTGGCTGTGTCCTCCCCCCCTCGCCCTCCCCGCACGCCGACTCTCGGGCACAGTGGTCATCAGCAAACTAACAACAAAAGGCCATTGGCGCAATGACCTTGGCTGTGGCATCACGCACTGGAGGAAAGAAATGAAGCCATTAGACTGAGGCGGGAGAACAGGTTATAAATCAAGCCATTTCCAATAAGCTGCTGTAATGGTCATCCATCATTGCCAACCACGGCGCACAGCAGACCATGGAGACATTGGAGCTGCTAAAGCTGAGACATAAACAATAATAATCCGGGCTTGATGTTTCAGCCCTTCAGGAAATTTAGGAACATTTGCTTTTCTTTTGTTTGTCAGAGGTGATATTTAAAGCGTAAGATGTAATAAATAGAGGACAGTTGACACATCAGTACAGTTTACAAGCACTGCATTCTGGGTGTGATTAAAGACGGGGAGGGGGGTGGGAGAAGTTGAATGCCAAAAATATCCAGAGCTTCTGTGATATGCAGTTCTCTTCCCAGCATGATAAATTTAACCTTTTGGGTGCATTGCACCTAATTTCTTTTATTTTCTTTGAAAGCAAAGGTGAATTTCTTCACACATTTTCAACACGCTCACATCGCCAAGCAGGTTTTCAGGGGCGGAGGGAAAGCGATTAAAATCTGTAATTAGGTAACATGTGGGTAAGTGGAATTAGATATGCATGGACTGTACATTTTAATAACGTTTTATTGATCATTTCTAGTGGCAGAACATTACAGCAGCTGAACTATTTATGGTGAACATTTCAGGGATAAAAAAAATTATATCTGTATGCAAACAATTTTTTAAAAAACAAACATGCTTCTAAATTTATACCGGGACAAATAATATAGCATAAAAATTATGTATAAGATGCTAAATCTTTCACTACAAACAGAAGAAGCCGTTTTTGAGCCTCAGCGTACGCAATAAACATCAAGTTTATTCTACCAGGAATTTTCACAATGTACTCTTCATGCTATGGAATGTGGCAACTTTGCCACTGTACACCTTGCATATCCCTACTTATCCTAAGATGCTCTAGTTGCTTGCCAAGAGGATGGCTGCAGTTTTATTCAACTGAAATGTATTTATCAACATATCTACGTTCCACTTTGGATTCAGGAAGCACACTGTGCTGATGGTGGATGGCATTGGGGTGAAGAAGCAGAACCACAGAACCGTGCAATATCTGCAGTTGTCCCTTCAGAGTAGTTTATTCCCATCCAAAGCATAAGGAGACCCTTTTGTGGCAACAGGGGCAATATACAGCATGTTTAATTACTCTGGGAATCATGCGTTCTAGTGAGTGCTATAGGGTCGTAATAGTGGCCGGCGACCTATGAAACTTACAGTTTCCATAGACGCACAGATTTAAATCCTGTATTCATGACACTCCCCGAGATTCCCACCTCCCTTGCACTTCAGTGAAGACAGATACCTGCCACAGACTCCCCGACAAGCATTAATGTGACCTCGTAGGGAGGCCTCCTATATGGAATAAGATTAAAGGAAATACAAATCTATTCCTCCATAATAAAAAGGAGGCAGAACTCCATCTAGGGACTGTCATCAAACCACTGAAGGTGCCACTCCATGTTCTCCGGGAAAACATTTGTACTTGGCATAAAGACACAGGGTTCACCCCACCCACTGACACTAGTTGAGAGTCTCTGAGCTCAGTTTAAGGTAGAACCTCAGAATCACAGAACGGCTGGGGTTGGAAGAGACCTCTGGAGATTATCTAGTCCAACCCAACTGATGAAGCAGGGTCACCACAGCAGATGGCACAGGAGAAAGGCACACAGCTCCAGCAAGAAACCTGCCCCATCTTACGCAGCCGGGTGCATCCCGTGGGATGACTAGTTCACAGGGACACCCATCTCTCTCCACCAACCTCAGCAGCCACTGCGATGACTCGTTAGCTCAACCTTCGGCAACTGAGAGAAGGTGGGATGAGCCGATCCGAGGCAACTGAGTACACACGGTATCTTTAGCAATAATTCGATTGCCTCTTCTCTACCATGGGGTAGAGAACAGGAGGCGCAGAACATACAGCAGGTCTCTACAGCCTTTTTATAGGTGTAGGGCAACATGGCAAAAGACAGGGTGCGGCCGATGTGTTGTTTCTGTCCCAAAACCCAACTTCTGCGCAAGATCAAGTTCTTCAGCGTGGGCAGGGACCACCTAAAACACTCCCTAGCGACTGACAAACTTCTCCTGGCCCACTGGCAAAACCTGAGCCCAGTAAGCACCACACTGCCCAGTCCACACATGAGTAGGGTGGGAAAGACAATTCTTTCCTCTGCCCGCTTCTTCCCCCAGTGTACTGAATGAGGCAGGCCAGAATTTTTATCCTTCCACTGTAAACTATAATACCTGGTTTAAAATTATATTACAAGCCATTAATACAAACGGAGGGTTTGGGAGGATTTTATAACCCACAAGAGATGACACTCATAGGTTATGATGTCATTCAAACCACTTGATAATATATTGTACTAGCTTGCAACATTCCAAAAGCAGCTATTAAACTAAATATAGATGAGGAACATGTTGCTACAACAACACAAAATATTATGAACGGCAGTTTTCAGAAATATATGGCTGCAAACCTGATTTTTATTTACTTGTTTAGTCACTTTTTTTCACGTGGGGTAAAAACAACTGCTTCGGTCCTGTAATGGAGCTTATACTATGGATTGAATTGAAAATCACCACAGTGAAAAAAATAAAAGGCCAATCAAACACTGAGGTAATCCTAGAAAAAAAAAATACATATAGACATTTGATGTATGTAAACTACAACAGTTCGAGACAGAAATAAATCAGTCCTGGCCATTTAAGGTAATTCAGTTGCATTACCTTTCTTTTCATACCAAACTTAAGAGCAATAAAAAGAGAAAATGTAAATACTAGTTCCTACACTTTTGTAAGTCACTATTATCAAAATAGAGTGCTTTAATTATATTTCGAGACTAGGGTATGGGCTGGGTGACAAGATTTATGGGAGGTCAATGCGAGCAATAACCATTTTTCTTCCCAATGAAAAATAATACCATCAACGAGAGTAGTTAAGAACTATTAAAATTGCTGAATTTAAATGCTTCTGTAGGATACTTAATCAGAGACATTTGGTCATTCTGGTTTGAGGTAAAGATATAAAACAGTTACCAGAGTCATGATGATGATTTTGATTATTTTAAATTATTATTTTATATTATTATTTATAACTGCCCTGTTTTCAGCCCTGTATTATGAAGGGGTTGATCTTAGCCAAATACATCCTTCTCCTAAAGGGCCTAGCGTTTCGGGAAACAGCCCAAGAAGGCTGTGCCTCCAGGCTTTCCTAGAAAGACTTTACAGAAAAGTAGAACAAAACCACTTCAAGTGGTGCAGGAAGGAAGGAAGGATCCCTGACAAATAGATTACACCAGTGGACTCAGACATCTGATTTACCAGGTTAGCAAAGCGAGGGTCCCTTCATGGCCAGGTATGAAGCCCACAGCTGGAGTCAAGAGGACAAATCCCATTTTCAGCAGCGGGCACAAAACCTTATCTTTCAAATCCAGCAAAACTCCTCCTCAGCCGCCCAAGTCCCACGGGGGATTTCAAGAGCAGCATTTGACCCAGAGTCCCAAACAGGAGTATTGCCCACGTAAAACAACGTGGAGTATTTAGCAGGGACCTGAAGCACCAGAGTCTGGTGTCTTGGATTTAGTGTGGAACACAACAAAATCCACCTTCTCAGCTGAACGTGGCAGCCTGACATGAACTGGCCAACACAGGGCACTGCAAGGCATTTTTTCACAGTTCAGCGGAATATTCTCTCTTATAATTAAACTTTTGAACATGTTTTAATACAAATGTAATAGATGGTTTTCTCATGAGCTCTTGCTTAAAGCCTTGCTTATAATAAATATTTATAAGTATTCATAAATAAAATATTAATTGCTTAAAATGACATGTGGCGCTACACGTCCAAGGAAGGCTGGGCTACATGATGCGATCTCAGTTTGGGATTTGTGAACTCAGAGGCAGTGGGAGTGCTATGAATAATCCCTGCATCAAGACCTTCAATATGAATTGAGGAAAAGTAGTAAGTAAAGAGGCTACACCAAGGGACAGTATTCCCCTACCTGTAAAGCCATAGAAATGAGTAATGACAGTGATCTGGACAGAGAACTGTACTTGGAGATTCACGGCCTTATAGGTCTATGGCTGATAGAACTACAAGTTGGGGTTCTGATGACAATGAGAGAAGAAAGAAACCATTGAAGCCAAGGGATCAGCTAACATTCTGTTTTCTGTTCACAGCATTGCATCAACATCTTTTGGGAGAACAGAACAGTTTGAGAATTAGAGTCTGGATACAAGGGGCCTAGCAGCTTGCTACTGACTTCATATCAAGACTGTCCCACATTTTGTCACGGAGTGGTAAGCACATCCCAACGCCAAAGCACCCGCACAGTTTGAGCAGGGACTGAGTGAAACACTCAGTGGGTTCCTTCAGAGAAAAAGGAAACTCCAAACATTATTACTGCCTCACTTAAACGTGTATATCATCAACAGTGTTCTTCAAAAGCACTCACCGTTTGGCTAAATCTGCTTTCCATGTCACGAAAGCAGACGGTATTTCAAATGTAGTTACTAATTGAACCCTATAAAATACACCTCTCTATCTAGGAAAAAAACTTCACGTGTAGACAAGCATATCGTATCTCAATATCACTAGTTTTCATCAGCAAAATATTCCAGAGGCCTTCACCTTACTATTTCACCTCTGGGCTGCTCAAAAGAATTAACCCTATGTACACTGTCTGCCAAAAAGAAACCAAAACCACATTTTCCTTTCTTTTGTTCCATCCTAGTTGTAAGTATTCATCACAGGCCGTAGGCTGGGTCTGAAAGAATTATGGTCACACAATACTCATGACAGCTGGAGGAAAGCACCATGTTCGGATACAAATGACAAGTGTGGTAAGGTCCACAACGCACCTTCAAAGGGTGCCAGTGTCAATTACCTCCGCGCCTCTCCAACAGCTTCTGACAGGGCAGGGAGAAAGGACCAGATTTAATCTACTTAAAGCTGGACAAAGCACTAGAGAATATACTGGACAGGAGAAAAAAAATCTGCGTTGGCAAGGATGAGATGATCTAATGCAGAAGAACTTTTCCGTCTCTGATTTTTATGATTCTCGGACACACATTCTACAAATAATGAGTCTAAGGAACAATTGTGAACACTTCTTTGGATCTAATCGACAAATAGTATAACAAGTATTGAAGTTCATTGCATAGAAGGGGTATGTACAAACTGAAATAACAACAAAACAATTGAAACAAATAATTTTACTGCCCCTATCTGGTAGTCTGGAGGGTTTTCTATCTGGAAAGATTCTTCCTCTTGAATTAATCTCTTTACATATGCTATTCTTGGTGGAATAAAATAGGAGAGAACCACACAGAGATCCCAATATTTGAGGCCATTATTTGGGGTCAAACTTTCCACGCAGGCAGCCAAAACACAATCCATCATCATGATCTATTTGCCTTTAATAAACACCTGAAACTGCAAACAGGCCTTCTCAACAGTCTGTTGGAGTGAAAGGGCCAACCGAGAGGGGCAGCTGACAGGACGCTGGTGAAGAACACGAGTCGCCGTGTTGAAGTCAGTGCAATGACTAAGCTGGTCATAGAACTAAGTAGCTTGTGGAACTGGTGATCCCATATAGAGGCATGGGATTTGTCCAAGTAAATGGCAAAGTTCATGAGATAGTTTAGAATTTGACCTTTCGGTCTACTTTGCTTCATGGTGTAAGCCAGCCATCGACTCCAGTGGCCTTACACCTGACCTGAACATGACCTGATGGCAGCTAAAACTTTTGCTGAAGCTTTCTTGAGGTCCACTGTGTTGCTGGAAGGTGTGGTGATATATGCAAGCTAGCAATTAGCTTTTGGGATAACTAGGTCAGTTCAATGCCACTTGCTGAGTAATAAAATCTTGCACTACATATTGCAGCCTCACAAAGCTATTACTAGTGACAAGAAACCACATTATTATATGTGGTCATCTGCAAACCTCAAGGAAGATTTCTGGGAGGAGGAAGCTGCTGTTTAAAGAAGTATCAATGAGTACATCCAGACTAATATCATTCCTTTTATGTACATCATGCCTGCTTCTGCGGTCGAGAATTCTTTTCTTTACACTATGCAAAAAGGAGTTTGGTTAATGGCTTGTGTTTGTTGAAGGGATGTGATTAGCATACAAATAGTTGATATTCAGAGGCATCTGTATTTAATCAAACTGGGAAAATAAACCAGAGACACACTTAAATCCCTATTATCACCTTTTCAGACATCTCTGACCTCGAAGGTTTGCACACTCAAAGCTGGTAGGATCCCACCCCAGGGAGCGAGGTGAGGACACCTGGTTGTCCCCACTCTCCCACCTCTTCTCCGTGAGCAGCACCACAATGCCAGACCGACACCACTGAAGCACAAGGTTGTTTCTCACAACACTATTTTCAGGGCAACATGCACAGAAGGAGACTGGGTAAGACACGTGAGCGAAATATTAATGCCTTCCACCCTCTCCTTGGTATCACCATGAATGTAAGTCAAGTAGAAAAACAAACAAACAAACCAGGAAAACCATGACAGGGTGGAAATATGTTGCTAAACTAAGATAAAACTTTAAAAGCTTATTAAGGAAACCTTCTCAAATATTTTGTGGAGTAAAGGAGTATTGGGATTGCCAGAATTGTTGGTGAAAATATTTTCAAATAATTGACACAAAGAAAAACAAAAGGAAACTGCAATTTTGTACTCTTTCTTCATCTTCCTTCTTAAGTACAAAATTCAGCTTTGAGATGATGCAACATATGCAGAGAAAAATATTTTTAAAATCCACTAGTTCTAATCCTTCATTACCTGATTTTATATAATGCTATTTTAATGCCATGGTAACTTTGTCAAGCTATAGAGAATACGCTTCAAGAACTGACCTCTTTAGAAATTTCACACAGAATTTTCCTTTGCTGTCTCCACTTGATATATATTGTCTTTGCGATACTTCCCCTGAAACCACAACTAGCTAAAGCAAACTCACTCTGACAGAAGGATTTTTGAAGCTGTTATTTTAATCTTAAGGTTTACATACCTGTCAGAGGATAGCACGTTCCTAGCCTTTACTATTGTTCACAGATTCTTTTTTTCCAAAGTCTACACATAGGTCTCAAGGGTTCTTGCTCCTCAAGGCAAATTACCTCTGAGTGTTCAGGTTCACCTCCAGCTCCGTGTTTTTGACTTTTCATATGCCTCTTTCTTTGTGGTTTTCTTCCTCACTTTTTCTTAATTTCAACTCCTGACCAGGACCCTTAAAGGAAAGAAGAAGGACATTTAGATACCATAGTGATGGGTGACCTTATAAAAACACGGACAAATAGACAGGGGTATTGTAATGTTTCCTTCACACTGTTTGACTGTGCTACAGCTGGGTGAAAACATTTGTTCTACAAATAAAAGAAAGCCTTTCAAACATTATTTTGGCCCTGGTCTTGTTCCCAGTGATGCAGCTGAAGACAGGACCTGTGTCCTCATGGGCCCTTCACCTGGTCAAGAACTGAAGACAAACTAGTTAATGGAGAGGTGTCAATACAGCTGATTGATTGATTCTTCCATACAATAGATAATGTGGTGCAAAGATCAGGAGCTTTGGTTCAGGCAAATTATTTTGGGATTTCAAAATTATAACCCCACCTTTTAGTCTCTCCAGACCTTGAACACAGTGATTTCGTATCAGCATTACAATATATTTGAAAGTATGTTTGGTGCTTTAGTTCGGACCGTTTTGTGACAGCAAAAATAAAAGCTTCAGAAAACAAAGGGAAAACCAGAAGAATTTGTTTAAAGGAGGAAAAATATGTTTAAGTTTTATACTATGTTTAAACTATGTTGAAAAGTTTACTAGCTTAAACTATGTGAAGCAAACATGTTTAAGTTCAACACCAACTGCAATGATATAAGTATCTTCTGAAGTGAAGCTGTAATATAGTATGAAGACCTTAAGGATCATTTAAAGACCCATGGGTCATTTCTCTCAATTCTGCCAAGAAGCTTTTAAAAATCTTACATATACAAATATATTTTTGTCCATGCAAATGAACATTATTTCAGCAGGCAATCTTTCTCTTTCTCCTTTTAAAGACCTCAAATGAGCAAAATCTGTACAAGCTATTATTTTTCTGGGGCCAAGAACAGGATACTGCAGCTCCAGTGCTTTGGAAAATAATTCATCTGCATTGTCCACTTGGAGCCCTGAAGAGGAAGGAATCAGGGCATCAAGAGGCACAGCTCGTGACAGCCTACAGACTGCAAAAAGGAGGTTAAAAAAGGCAAAAAAAGGACCAGACAGAGAATCATAGAATCGTAAAAGAAGCAGAAGCTGAAGGAAAAGGGTAATGCTGTTTTCTCTGAGAGAAATACAGAGGGAATGCAGCAGGGCTATTCTGCAATGTCTGGAGCTAAGGAGATGAGCCAAGTAATGGCCCTGTGAAACACAACCAGAAATTCAGCCAGAGACGGCATTGATTTTTTTTTTCTCTCCTGTCCCCCCGCCACAGAAGATATATGTGTTTAGATCAACTCATGCCCTTATTGAGTCTTGAGCAGAGAAGGGTCTGACTCAAGCACTTTTCATGCAGTCTGCAGGATTCCTATGTGCACTCTGGGCAGATTACTGGGATAAATTAAGACCCAGCCTCTGCCCTTAACCTATAAGACAATTCGCCCCCATTGTATAAAGTGATTTAAAAAAACCCCACAAAACAGGATCCAACAGACTTGCAACAAATCTTCCTAACTGCTAGGTTAACACTGCGTGTGGTGTTTGTATGACAGATCATGAGGGGAGGTGACAGACTTCCAGACCTTGGCTGAGAAGTAAGATCAGCTGGAGGTAGATGATTTCTGTCAATAGGTGAGCTTCATGCAGCCAGAAGAGTGATGACCTGAAGCTATGGAGGGGTTTTTATTTTCTTCTATTATATCTCTGTGTGTGCATGTTCAGGTATTTTTTCTGATCACAAAGCAGCAGAAATAGACAGTGGTGTTTAAAGGCGTGAATTACAAATGTCTTCGATCTGCTGGAGGAGATGGAAAAACTGATTATGTGGAATTTGGACAGTGGGAAAGACACCTGCCCAAGATGCAGTGTTCCTCCTGACCTAGCCCTGTCCTCATCTTTCATCTCACACACGCTACATCGACCCCTGCCTCCGCTCTGCACACACTGCCAGTCTCCACCACGCATTTGTCAAACCTTCCGACGAGCACCTTCTGTGTCACGCCAGCCCCTGGGCACCGGATCAGTTCCCTGTAAAAAATCCACAAGGTCAGCAGCTAAATTATCCTGCACTATCTCCCTCCTCAAAAGCAAACCCTGCTGTGACCCTTGGGTGCCGTGGGACATTGGCAAAACAGTTGGTGCGCTAAGGTGACTGCTGAGGACACTGGCTGAGCTCTGCTGTCACCCCTCAGGGATCCCCCACCTGCTCAATGTTCACCAACACTCGTTTTTGGGCCCCAGCCTGGACATCTGCATCGCTCTGTAGATGTGGCAGTCCACATTGGGTGTGTGCTGGCTCTGGGGATGTTCTTCAACCACGTGCCTCCCTTTGCTGCCACAGGCAATTCCTGATTCACACCCCGGTGTAGAAAAACAAAGACAATCAGACAATCTCCCAAGAAGCAAGTGATAAGACAAGAGGAAATGGCCTCAAGTTGTGCCAGGGGAGGTTTAGATTAGATATTAGGAAAAAATTCTTCATGGAAAGGGCTGTGAAGCACTGGAACAGGCTGCCCAGGGAAGTGGTGGAGTCACCATCCTTGGAGGTGTTTAAACAATATATAGATGATGTTCTTAGGGACACGGGTTATTGCCATAGTGAGGTTATGGTTGGACTCGATGATCCTGAGGGTCTCTTCCAATTGAAATTATTCTATTCTATTCCATGATTCTAGGGCCGTTCCACCATTCCACTGGCACCCTTGCTATCCTGCTGCAGTGAACTTTTCCTCTGGAGTCAGTTCCTCCTCTTAACTTAAAGCTGCTGCAACCCTGCTTTTCTTATAACACCTTCTCTGTTCAACAAATGCATTTTCAATTCGTTGAGCAGCCCACAGAAGGAGAGAGGCCTATGCATAATATTCATTATATGCAAAAATTAGCTTGCCCCCACAAGTCCAACATACAGCGAATGACTCATCTGGAAGGCTTGGGCTCAACTGATGACACATAAAGACTAAACTGTGTTAAGGTTAATGAACTTCAGGATGATGATTTATACTAAAGAGAACATAACACTTTATGGCAGCTGAGACAACGTTCACTCCTTTTCATTACTTTCCCGAGGACAACCTGCATTAAAAAAAAATAGTCTGACACAAAGAGCTGTTGACAAGCATACAAAATGGAGCATAAATACTACCTACTATCTGTAGCTACACCCAGGAGACCTCCTCAGAGTGTTTGAATATCCCCTGCTCTTTACTCACTGTAATAAGCGAAATGAGCTCTCTTAAGTCAAAAGTGAAACTGAACTTGACACCCTTTGTGTACCTGCTGCTGAAGCCAGAATGTCAGCTTCTTCCACCCCTTTAACATGCATCATTGATGCTGCTGACCTGTGCAGAAAGAGCGTTAAACCTTAAAAAAAAAGGAAAAAATAAAAAAATTGAAGGTTTGAAATTCTCTCTATAGATACAACATGTTCCAAGAGCTAATTAATTGCTGCTGCTACTTACTGAAGGAAAGAGCCAAGAGCCATGTGTTTGTGCTATTCGTGTTTTTGATATGAACATCTGATTTTGTTGTTGTTGATGAGGAAATGTTTAGGAAAGGGCATCAGAGCACTTTGCAGCATGGCTGACTATATGGCTCCCTACTTGTTTGCTCTTTTACCTGCTACCTGCTGAAACCTGACAGACGTTCTGCATGGAGCTACATGAGCCCTGCCTGCCTGTATGACAAACACCCTTTCTTCAAGATCATATTTTGTCTGTGCCTTCTCACATCCTTTTGTGTTTGTGAGGAATGTTACAACAAGCATGTCTTCTGTGGAGAATATCTCTGCAAACACTGGACTGAAGACTGCTCAAACAAAAAATAATGGAAAAGCACACCCCACATAGATTTTACATGTGTAAGAAATAAGCATAACAGAAACACACACCGCCAGGCTTTTCTGTCACATGCACCACAGTCCCAGCCCCCAAATGCCAGTTCTGATCTGCTGCTGCACTCTTCCGACGTGACAACAATCTCCTTTTTCTTGGTTAGTGTTCAAGAACTGCAGTACTAATTCCTCCTGCTTGCAGTGCCAATAACTGCACTGGAACTAGTCCATGGAATGAAGTGAATCCCATCTATTTTTTTTAAGACATCAAAATCCTAACATTTATCTTTCAAAATATCAGCCTGGGTTTCCAGAAGATGAAGAGCTATCTTCAGGCAGTGTCGGTCCAGCAGAGTCTCTCTGACCTTTGGACTCGCTTCCCCCACAACAGGGACACCCAAGGGCAAACACTAAGGGCAACAGCCAATGATTCAGGATGTCCTCTAGCAGCGATCTTACACTCTGTAAACAAATGACATTATTAACATGCCCAGTAGAGGCTTGGTTTTGGCTCGTTCTCCTTCTTATTTGAATTAATTTCCAAATAAGACCATTTGTGACCTTTATCTGAAGCTGCATTATGTAAGCCAATGCTTGTGCAGGCCCGTGTCTATATTCCAGGGTAGACGACACCAGGAGCTAAAAGGAAGAAAGTAGGTTTCTGCTCCAAAACAAAGTGAAAACAGGAGATGCCTTTAGACAAATAAATCACAATTTCAAGTCAACTGCAACAAGGGAAGAGGGGATTTTCTACAGCAGAAAAAAAAGGGTCCACCATGAAGCCAGAAAAACTCTAGATCTGGCTTATCCAGAGCAGGTTTCTGCCATTGCTTTTTCTGGCAATCACAGAATGGTTGGGGTTGGATGGGACCTCTGGAGATCATCCAGTCCAACCCACCCACCAAAGCAGCTTCACCCAGAGCAGATCACACAGGAATGTGTCCAGGCAGGTCTTGAATGTCTCCAGAGGAGGAGACTCCACAACCTTTGCCGAGACGCAAATGAAACAACAGTTGTAATGCAGGCTGTAAAGATCCTGAAGAGCTCACTCCAAACACCAAGTGACTCTCACAAAAGTGACTGACAGTTTAGTCAAGACTTAAATATTTTTTGCTTTGTTTGCATCGCTGTGATTTCCGCTTCCCCCGTACAACAGTGAACCATGATGAAAGGAGACGGGAAAAGACATTCTGCACAGGACACCCAACACCCCAGTTATCCCAAACTTTTGTAAAACATTCAATTCAGTGATTACAGCAAAGAAACTTAATTACTAGATAATGGCAGCATCCTGTGCAAGCTCATGTCTAGTGGGCAGAGCCAGGCTTTAAAGTGCAACTCTGCTGCTCAGACGTATCAGCTATTTGTCCCCCAAACACCCAGCGAGTGAAGGCTCGATGCGGTGCATTTCTAATGACCTTGCCGTTGCTCTTCCTGCTGTAGCATGGACTACTGCTATAAATTTGGTTATCTCTCTCTAAAATTTGATTTGTTCTCAGTTGAACAGAAGCAGAGGATTTCCCAGCTGAGTTACACATTACGGGAAAAAAGTGTTCCCTTTTGGGTTTTTCAGCCTGCCATATTTCAGTGCGCTTGACTCTCCACTTCTTGTTTTGTGCTGCCTTCACATCCTTTCTTACTCGCTCCATTCTGGAGAAAAAACATTTCATCCTTTTCCATCTGCCATTAATTATTCTCCCTACTCTAAACAGAAACTACTGTAACTCTCCAGTAGCCTTACAGAGCTGGCGTGCCCTCTGTTACCTATAGCAATGCAATCCATGCATCTGCGAACCTCTGATTTATGTATTTGTGTGCAACTTACCTCTTCCCTACTGAACAGTCTTGGTTAATCATACTCAGCATTACACAGCTCCTTTTCTCACCCCAATAATTAGATGTTCAACTAGATCCTAATTGAAAAGGCACAATTTTCACAGGAAAAATCCTCTTAATCTTCCAAAAGGCCTTGGTGGTAGGTATTGCTCAGACACTCTATCGACTAACCCTCTTTAAACAGAAATACTACAATATTTCAGAAGCATTTATGGATGTCTGAGTTTCCAAATGCTGTTGAGCACCATCATAGGTGTTTCATTGGAAAAGACATAGGATTTGGCAGAATCAAGCCCTGAACAAACAGAGAAGAAATAAAAGCCCATAGAAGGAATCACAGAATAATTATAAAATCTCAATTGAAAAATGTTTTTTCCGTGAGGACCATTTATTCTTAAATATAAGAAAATGATCACATAGAAAAAAGACATCTAGTAAGAAATGATGAAAGTTAATTTTTCCCCAACTGATACTGGCATTATCTGGTTCTTTGCTGACAGAGAGTTTTGCTCCACAGGAGAACAAAGAAATAGCTTAAATATAAATATATATATATATATATCAGCAGTACGCTAAGGCAGTAAAAGGAAATACTTAAATTACAGCCTGTGTGTGATGCTTTCTGCCCACATGCGTCAGTGAAACAGTCAACAGGACTTGGGCAACGACAGACGCTTGTACATAATGAATTGAACAGTAGGCAGAGCAAAATAAATCCTTTGAGGTAGGACATAAAGCATGGGAGGTTTAGCTGAGAATTAGGCAGATCTGTCCCCACGGCCAGCGACAGGAGGAGCACGGCTCTGGGAGCCTCTGTTTGCGGTGTTTGGTCCGTGTTGTGCCCCGAGTTTCCCCCCAGAGCACCTGCGGACCTTGCTGGTCTGGCACCATGGCGCTCAGGGTTTCCTGAGAGCGGGCCACAAGTGTTCACGTGCAAACCCCGCGTGGGTGAATCAGCTTTGGTAATGTTATTTTAACCAAAAGAAGACACGAGGGTGAGGTATGTGCTTGTGGGAGGGAAAGGGGGTTGGTGTGGGGGGAGGACAGAGAGAGAGAGGGAAAAAAAAACCCCACATTTTGACTAGAAGCCCTGTCTGTACCTTTTCACTTAGTGACTTAAATACACAGATGACTATAGCTGAGGGATATTAAATATGAATCCTGCACAGTGCATTTTTAGGAGATATAAAAATCCGACATACTGTAAAATTTATAGCTTCCTCTCCCTCCCCAAAAAAAGAATAAGAAAAAAAATTCTACTGGTAGAACATATAAATTTTGCTGAGGCTCTAAAAGGTGTCATAAAACCTCTCTGCCACAGATACAGTTGGTGTTGCAGTAGGTATTTCTATAACGCAGATTTGTAATAATTTGGGTTTTGTACATTGGGTGGTAATACTGCGGTGCTTTAGGCAATATGCCTATAATATCCAACACAACAGAATGCCTGTTGGGTCTCATTTCATGTATATAAATTATATATAATCTGAACAAACATGAATGGTGGGACCCATATATAAACAGTCTTAATATTTCAACACCTGCATTTCTTTACGAACCTGGGTGGTTAGAAAGGTGGTTGCAAATGATTATTTCTTTACCAAGTTCACATGGAGTAGTTTGCTCAGTTTAATAATAGTCTATCTTGTTCAGGCTGAACAAACTGGTCCCTGTGGGGAAAAAAAAAAAGGGGGGGGAGTAATAAATCAATAGCCCAGATGTAATCTTAGGTGTCTAGAATGCAGAGAGGGATTTTGGAGCATAATGGCACTGGTTGTCTATTGTCATTCAGACATGAGCTGCATCAGAAAAGGGCTTGTGGGAACGTGATAAGAGTTGGTCAAAAGTGGGCCATAAATCAAATGCAGGCAGTATTCTGCTGATTTCACACACACGCTCACTGGGAAAGGAAAAAAAAAAAAAAAGATAGAAAAGAAAAGGTGATAGATCTGCAATTTACTGCTTATCACATCTGCTAGAAGTTTCATAATACAAAAGCCTGACCTTCAGTGAATAAACACCCTAGTTGACTACCTGCTTCTGCCTAGAAAATCTGGCACTTGAGCCTCCTAGAGCTCAGAAATGCGGCTACGAAAATGATGTGACATCTTCAGGTTTAACAAGCTTCTTTTTGTTGCCAGCTGTTGAGTAGCTGTCACTTTAGTTACTAGTAGCCACTTTAACTTCAGATGCACAGTGTTTATTGAAAGGAACTAGATAGTCATTCAAAGACACTAATAGCCTGTAGGGAAAATATAGTTCATAGCACAAGGATTATGGCAAGAGCAATGTGCACAGCTCTTTGACTTACTCTTATGTTCTGCTTCTGCCTAAAAGAGAAAATAAAAACTAGCAGTAACAGCACATTAATTAGAGAGAGGTGTCCATGCTGCAATACAGGTACCTCTGCTGGGATTCCAGCCACATCAACAGGTGACGGGTGCTACTCATTTACTTCAGCCTTCTCTAAGGGTCATTTGTCAATTTTAACCTTGATTTGGACTCATACGTCAAAGCTCTGGCAATAGCTATTTCTTTAAATATTGCATATTAGTTATTTCAAGACCAAACACTTCAAACTGTTTTTCCAATTTTCACACTGATTGCTATATCAATGTAGTTTTTGTCTGATGTTTAATCTGTTTTCAGTCATATCTTCCTAAGGACTTACTGCAGATATACCTAGAGCTCAAGTTAAGGTCCTGACCAAATTACTATATTAGGGGAAAGATTCTAATAATGTGAGCTGGCAAGCTAAGCCTTCGCTCCTCCACAAGCCTCAGAAATAGAAGACAAATCCATTCTCCACCCCAGTATCATAAAAAGGAAAAAGGGTAGGAGATTAAAACAAAGGCCCCAAATTTACAGAAGCTTTTCTCTGCTTGCACCTCATCTTGCCTGCACTGGTCTGTCAGGCTCCCAGTCCCTCAGAGTAAAGGTTGTCTTGGCTTGAGACATTTTCTGCAGCACAAGGTCCATCACTGCTTGAGAATAATGAACTGGACACTAAAAAGATGGTGCAGAGTAATTTGAAATGTCTATTGCCCAGACTTTGTTACGGCAACTTTATTGTTCTCTGGGAGAAATCTGCCCTTGCAGGTGCAGGGTCCAACCCGCCAGTGCACAGGTAAACACAGAAAGAGGGAAACGGTGGCATATCTGGTAGATCACTCATGAGGGGACCCTTTGCAAGTTAAACTACCCACAGTATACAACCAGCACAGGGTGTGCATAAGACAGTCCTAGCACTGCAATTCTTCCCTCAGCTGAAGGGACTTGACTTCCCTCAGATGCCGCACAGAAGCAAACTTTACTTTTCCTTGCTCAGCTGCGGTGACTTTGGTTCATTATCATGCCTAACAGCAGCTGTTAGTGAGAAGACAAGAAGGGTCGCAGCCTGTTCAGCACTCACTCCTCGCAACCTGGAAGTAGAATTAATGAAAACATCTCCGGTTTTGATCCTAGCGCAAGTTCTCTGCACGCTTGCTGGTCTGCTTGCCACTGCTGTGCGGGCTCTGCTGTCGGAGAGGACAACGGTTATCAATCACGTCAGAGCGCTTTAACAAGCCAAGCGAGCTACAAACACCTCGCAGAATTTATGTCACTGGGGAAGAGTCATTAATTTGGATTTCCAGCTTCCTGCTCAGCCAAAATTAAAAAACAAAATATTGAATATAGAGTCACTTGATTTAACGCACACAAATAGGTAACTGAGTATATATCTGCTGACCTTCCCTAAGAGAAAGGGCATAAATATTCCGGCTTGGTTTTACAACCCAAACTCTTATAATAAGAAAAAAGCAATTTAATTATTATATATGTATATTTGTTTGTCTTGCTTTGCAAGGAGAGAGATTGATTCCTTTGTTAAAAATTGGAAGGGGGAAAGGACTTTAATTTGTATAAAGTGCATTCCAGGAATTAACGTTCTCCCTGTTTGAAGGAGAAAAACTGTGCCATTAGATTTCATGGGTATTAAAAAGGTTGTAGGGTTATTTTGGTTTGGGTTTTTTTTAAGCGGGGGAAGGAGGTGTTAATCAAGATTGTTAGAGAGGGGCAGGAGGAAATGTTTGATTTTGCAGAGCCTTACCATGCATGTGTGCACCCTCATTTGTCTTTGTGTTTGCCATGTACATTGATGCACACAAATAGGTCTACAGTGTTATTCTGATAGACTAGTGGTAGCAATAGCAAGACTTTGCTATGTCACTCTAACCCTCCCAATTGCACATTAAAATTAGCAAACCAAGTCATTTGTTCCATGTGCAAACTGTAAATCCCTACCCTTCCCACATACAAAATGTTTCCTTCTGAATCACTTAAGTCAGGGGTGTCAAACGCGTTTTCACCGGGGGCCGCATCAGCCTCACGGTTGCCGTCAAAAGGCCGAATGTAATTTTAGGACTGTATAAATGTAACTACTCCTACAGTTTTAGTCCTAAAATTACATTCGGCCTTTTGACGGCAACCGTGAGGCTGATGCGGCCCCCGGTGAAAACGCGTTTGACACCCCTGACTTAAGTCCTACATTTTTCCAAACACAGACCCTCCCTACCAGCCTCCTCTCTTATCTTTTGATATCCCCACCCCTTCTCCCTCTCATCACGTGTAGCATCTCCGCTGAATAATCTCAGGACAACTCCAGACACCTTTTCCTTTGTCCTTCTGAACCAGCTTCAGTGAGGTTTGGTCCGGCTTTCTTCTTCTTCGACCCTTGTCTTCAGAAAGTTACCCAGAAAAATGAAGGGACTTCTATACAGGAATACTCGAGTACTTCACCCATTTTCAAGCCCTAATAGTCAGAGGAACCAGCTGAAAAATTCCTTTCCCCAAACAACAGGGACATGCTAATCTTGGCAATTCTCAGGCAAATTCAGCTGGGGTCCCTTTTTTGCTAGAACAAGATCTTGACTGCATTTTACTATTCAGCAGCTTGCACTGAATTAAAAGAGAATAAAAATCTACAAACCATATGGAGGAAACACGGATTAATCGGTGTAGGAAGCTCACGTTATGCGTACGTGCTTATTAGAAAAAGGCTGAATTAGAAACACTGCTTAGCTGAAACAGCTGACTCATGTTGCTACAGATTGAATCGAGTCAAAAGTACTCTGGGGCTAATGGAAATATGTCATTCTCCCAGTCCTAAGCCAAGAAATCTTTATGTATTTATCACAAGCTTGCGTCCTGCACAAAACCTCAGTTGAAAGTTAATTGCTCTGAATCTCTCCAAGGCTTTGGGTTGGCCTGGCAATCCTACCTCACAGAAATTCAACAGATGTCCCTATGTGGAGCGGTTTGGGCTGGTGCTACGCCCTTACATCCAGGAGTCACTTTGAGGCAAAATAAAGAGAAAGAACGATCAAGAGGTGGAATGACTGTGAAACGCAGAGCAGCTCACAAAAGGGAGCTTAAAGAGAGCTCTTCCCAGGAGGAAGGAGAGGATAATTAGAGTTTAGTGAGAGTCATTCTCTTCCCTTTCAATGCAACTCATAAGGGATATGTGTTGATTATCAAATAAAAGAGAATAATGCATTGCTGAGAGACTGTGCAAATATTCATTTGAAAATGTTTACACTACAAATTTAGCTCATTTCCTGCATATCTATGCAGAGATGGTAATTTCCTCAGATTCAAAACTCATTGAGAAGCAGGGGAAAATGCTCACAGAAATGCTAGCACATTCAAAGGGATCTCTAGCAGCAGCCCAAACATTTTGCTCTCTGAATCCCCTCCTCTCCAGCTTTCATTCTGTAAAGTAGTAATAGCCCTTATACACTTCAAGGTTTCATAATAGCCAAGCAAAACCAAAAGCAATTGCAAAATGTTTTCTAGCAAAAGATTCTAAAGCAAATTTTGCACATGAAGTTATGAAAAAGAGAATGTTTCTGTCTCAATCCTAATATTAAATCTGCTTCTAATTGCACATTATTTCAGTTAGTTACAAATTCCAACCAAAGCCATCCAGCAGTCTCAGTTACATCCAGTATTTTCCCCCATCTCACCTCAAGCACTAAGCTGGCGGTGAGATGTGCACGGGAAATGTAAACTGTTGGACATGTTTCCTGGCAAATTCAGACACATACTGTAAACAGATTACTCTTACCCAATTACTAATTTAAGACTAACTTGTTTATATTTTAATTCTTCTGTAATTTGTTCTTCCTGGAGAACAAATAAGATCTGATCACGCCGTTAACAGCCACAGCTTAATACGCACACAGAAGTGCTGGAGAAATCCACTTGCTCCACCAACCCAAAGCACTATTTCCCCTTCTCTATCCAGATTACAAGATTAATACAAATAAAAATTATTCTAACACGCAGTGTAAATAATAGAACTATTTCACGTCTGGACAACTGCTTCCTGAGAGTGCAGGTGCAGGACATGCTTTCAAGCTCTTCATGACAGCAAAACTTTTGCAGAGGGTATTGAAGGTTATGGCTACACAGAAGAAACACGACTCCAGAGGATGAGAATTTAGAGCTGACATCAGGGGAGTTGTCAACAATGTTGACAGGAAAGCTTAGTTCTGGTATATTTTAACTTCAATCATTCCAACTTCTTCCATGCCTGTTGTAAAAGGCAAAGTGTACTGCAGAGAGAAGAATAAGAGAGTATCAGTGTGGTAGACAAGGTATAGTCACAGTCAGAAAGAGGCCTTTTCCCCAGAATAATGAATTACGGTTCCCAGTCTGCACTCCGTAAGTATCTCGTGCTTATTTCAGGTCCTCCAGTGAAAGCACATGGAAGTAAAAAATATTATTGCTGAGTTAGGACAAACAGCCTTACCAGCAGGACAGCATGTTTTGGAGGTCTGCACCATAATGCTTTCAAAGTCCTCTTGAAGACTTCAAAGAACAAAATGTGTGCAGAAAGACTTGACTTGAGCAGCAGCCCTCATTTCCGCCATGTAAAACATTTCACAGTTTGTCTCATTATAGCATTTGTAAAAACACTGTCTGAGAGCAGCGGTGCGTAAATGAATTATTTAAGTTTTGCAGCAAATCACCCTGATCTTGTGTGCAGCTTCTTAATGCACTGTAAGTGAGCCCTAGGAGGCAAATCGTAGCAGACAAGGGGTGTAATGTAAACCAAGTTTTATCAGCCACGAAAAGGCACACTACAACATTTATTAAATATCAAAGACGGTGCATTTAAATAAGTTTGAGTTGGTAAATAATAGCCAACATTGCATCTATCTTCCCTCGTTCAAAAGGCTTTTTTCTTTTAAAAAAAGAAAACAAACCCACAACATCAAAGCTAAAAATAGCTGTTTATTTTCTTGTCAGTTCTGCTAATCTAACAGGTCCTCTCTATTTTGCAAACAGTTATTTTCAATGAATTACCATGTGTCACAAGCACTTTGCAGCTCTCTAGCCTTAATACTTGCCAGAAGAGCACAAGTGCATCGGTACGTTATCATCGCTCCCTTCCAACGTGGTCCCCGCTGCCCTCAGCAGTTTGGGAAACGCTCCCTTGTCCTGCCCTCAATAAACGGGCCCCAAACATCCCCCGAATATTTTCCTATTTTACGCAGCTGCCTCTTGTGCTGCTAACACAGAGCAGACCTTCCTGACCAAAACTATTTTTGCCAGAGCTCCATATTCAATATGGTACAAAATATAAAATGCAGCTTAGCAAAGCTTTCTTCTGTACCTCTGCCCTTTTCTTAACTCATTAATTGAACCTGAAGGAAAACCCAAGCACCACTTCACATGCTATGCATTTATGACAAAAATCTTCTTTTATCTTAGGTGAAGGAAATAAGTCCAGGTCCAGACAGACAATAACAACAAAAAAGAATTAAATATACCAAAGTACTCAAGGGTCAGATACTCACTGATAAATACTTAATGCTTTGATAGCACAATTTGGGTATTTGTAAAACGCAGCTGATTTCCCTTAGTGTGAGCATCCCCCTTGTTCTCTCCACCTTTTGTCTGCTATAAAAAACCCCCAAATCGATAACTTCTCCATCCGCCCTGAATACTGAACAAGGAGGTGCTTAAACTTCCCATCTGAAGCCACATAGTCTTGTAGCAACAAAGTCCAAGTCTCCCATCCCTCCCATCACAGGAGGGGGCAAAATTAGTGCATCAGGAGTGCAACAGGACTCCTCCAGTGGGTGGGATACGATGGTGGCACAAAAAACAACAAACAAGACACCCAAACACGCAAAGATTTGTTTCTTCTACTCCGAAAAGTTATAGAAGCTTCCTACTACCACTCACTTTTCAGACTTCAGTTCCCTTTCTCATAAATCACTGGTTTTCTTTGATTTTCTTCTACAACACTGAGAAAGCAGCCAGCTGAAGGTCTAGTGCCTGAGAAATGAAGGAAAAGCTAGTAATTTTAGGCACAGGACCCCAATTACATCAGAATCATGTGGGAACTCTCACTGAATCTTCTGGACAGTGGGACACAGAGACTCATTTGGGTGTGCACAAATGGGTTTGTACAACTAAAAGGTTTTTGTCTCTCACTAGTTTAGGTGAGCATCCCTCACTAAGTAAGCTCTGACTTCCAGATGACCAATATTTGCCACCCCAGCTCTTTCTGCCCTCACCAGGGTTTAGCAGCACAACCAACTATGCTGCTTGTTTGACCAGAAGTGGCAGAATTTAGCCTGAAATTCTGCCTTTTTTCTTTTTACTTCCTCCTTCCTTCTCTTACTAGAAGAACTCAGTACATTACTCTCCTTTTTTTTGTGAAGGCCTTTCTGTGAGCAGCTGCACAAACAGGACAACTAGATAGATACTTTTAAGCTGAAGAAAGCAATAATCTTTTTTCTAACTGGAAACTTCCTATTGTTTTTCTCCTCAGGCATTTACATTTCCCAAAGCAAGAGGGGAAAAAAATCTTGAAACTTTTTTGTTGACTTTTTTTTGCCTCACATTTTTTTTTAATGACTGTCGAGGGTTTAGATTGCGGGGTGACAATAAAACCCTGGCAGATGTATTGTTAACCTCCTCTCCTCCCCCCCTTCCCACTAAGGACAGGCGATCGGGAGAGAAAGAAGGACAGAGAGAAGAGAGTTGGAAAAATTAAAGATGTTTTACTAATGCTACTAATAGGAATAGATAAAATAATACAAAATATACAAAACCAATCTTGAAAGTCCCGGCAACTGCAGAGCCGGCACGTGAACTCCTGGACTGGACTCTGCAGCCAACCGGAACTGGATTCAGTCTGTCACTAGGCCTCGGTTCGCAGGGACGACTAGCAAGGTCCTCTCCTAATGTTGGCCATAAGCAAAAAGGGACAAAAAGGGAAGGGACGAGATCCTCGTGATCTCCCACTTCTATATGAAGTATTCATGTGAATGGAATGTTATACACGGTCACTTTCTTGGTCACCTGTTTCTCGTTGCCCATCAAGAGATGTCCATCCATTCTTATCAATAACCTCGCATTCCATTGCTATGTTTACCAAAACATGTATCTGGTTCTCCAGGAAAATGCAGCTAATATGAAGGCTTTAGCTGACAGGCAAATTCACTAAAAGAGAAACTTGTTTTTTAACAAAACCAGGACAATGACCTAGTTGTGAAGCAGGGTAACCCTTTTTGAAGAAAGCATTAACTATTTCTGTGTGATTTTTTAATTGATTATATCTGGAATGGGGTCCACTAGGCAAAGATTTAATAAAATTACTCAGTACATAATAAAAGTAGCAGATAAGTAGGAGGCCTTCTCTGCAGCAGGATGCAACAGATGTTTCAGAGGAATGAGCAAGTTTCACTTACAGTCCAGATGTGTAACATATACAGAGAGAGCAATGGGAACCCAAAGGAAAAATGATGCCACTTATAGCCATCCATGAAGAGATTATTTTCCTATAGAAAGTAGCAATCAAACAGTTGTCCAACTGCTTAAAACAAAAGAGATGTTCATCTTTCAGCCATCCGCATTTGAAGAGGTGCTGCTGAAACTGGCCTGGGAATCCAGCACCTGCAAAGGGCATATTGGTCAGAGCAGAATTTGCTCCCCACTATAAAACAAGCCATTGCTTTCTATGCCTCATCACCACCACAAAAACTAAACCAAACCAACCACGCCACTGTTGATGCATGGACACAACGTATAATTACAGAAAAGGCCATTTTTTCCATCTGGGTTTTCTATTCCTCTGCAGTTATATTCTTACTCCTCATACTAAGAACTACTCCAATAGATTACAAGAGATACAATATTTAATGCTCAAATATTAACTATTTTAAAGTTCAGAAGAAAAGTTCATTAGCAAAGCAAAGTATAAACAAGGAGATGAAAAAGCGGTCATCATAAAATATGGTAATAATACCTTCAATGGCATATCTTGCTGTTGTAATTAACTAGTAATACAGCCCTCCCATGTTTCATAGAGAGTTTTACTGCCTTAATATATAACTGCAGCTCTTTAGCAGAATTAGCATAGTTCAATCATCATCTTCCTTTTCTACCCAGTATGACCAAGACTCATATCTATGCAGAAGTATTTTTAGTTTCCATCTTACAAATCCATCATGCTTTGGTAAGTTATCAAAAGAATATCCAAATTACACCACCATGTTCAAGACTTAACTGCTGTGTCATTTATTGTGCATGTTTCCCGATACACAGCCCTGATAGCACACTGAGTCAATAGATATATTTGATAGTTAAATCTGTTATATCTTCTAAGTGACTATTAGACTGCATCAAAGCTGTGTTTTATAAGCAATTTTACAAACCTCTCCCTTTCTCCACTGTTGTTGTTTGCAGAAAATCTGATAACTGCTATCGATTGACACTTTTTTAAAGTGAGCATGAGTAATCACGTCAGATTGAGTTACACTTTCTAAATGCTCCTAAAAATATTCTTTTATCCTGATTATTGATCAAGGGAACGTGCTTGGTTTATAAATTCAAGTTTCTGTAACAGAGACTGTTTCAGGAAGGCCCTCCATTAAAAATCTCACAGCCCCACTCAGGGACGTTTTGATTATTCAAATTTTGTTTTTTTGCCTGAAAGAAAATCCATGTTCCTTAGCTCTTTAAGCAAATTTCATTTCTTTAAGCGCAAATCAGTTCCCAGTGAAATAATTCTGAGGGACAAAGAAAAGTCAGGTCTGGAAAGCTAAACTGTTCCAAGTCATGTTCTTGGTGATTTTAGTTGCCTTTATATTCCATTGCTCAGCTGGAAGACACCTCAGAGGGTCAGTAAAGTCACTCCAGTGAGCTTTTGGAAACCAGCTCCTTTAATACGTTTTCATCTAAACTCCTAAAATTCAGAGTAGCAAAATTAACCAGTCACAAATGAAAATTAGAGGCACATACTGCAAAATTCTTTGATTTTACCACAAGTTTTGCTGAGTAATTGTTGGTAAGATCTGGTCTTCACCTCAAAACTGGCTGTATTTTAGAAATATCCAAGCCCCAAAACATTTAACTACTGGGATGTTTGCCTTGCATAATCACGACTTGCTAGCGAGGAAATTCATGTTTTTGAGTTATCCCAAATGGAAGCAGTTTGACCCTGTACATATGTGGTGATCATTTTTGGTGTGGTCTTATACTCCAAAGTCAGAATTTCTGCTGTCTGCTCTTTCTGCAAGCAAAGGAAATACACGCAGCACCTATAAGCAAACCAACCAACATTCTCCATTTTAAAACACTGCCTTCGGACAACTACACTCACTTGGAAGGGAATTCTTCCAATTGGGGGTTTTGTTTTAAATTTGGGTTTATTGGTTTTCTTTGTACTCAGAAAAATACTGAGGTTGAAGCTGGGAAGTATATGAACTGGCCGGATCACCACACCAAGCAAAAATCCATGAGAACTGGGGCTACAGACACGTAAATAAATGCACAGCTCTCTATATTATTTTGCTTTTCTCAAGCTTCAAAAAATATTCTTCCAACCACTTAACTGTTTCATGCTTTGAAATAAAAGCTTGAAATTTGTCAGCAGCTGCTCTGGCATTAGATAAACGCCTTTTGGTACTTCATAAAAAGTTACCTAAAGTTGGTCAACTTATAAGCCTTCAGGGAGAAATAATAAAATCAGTTCACACCTAATCAGGAAATATTTCTGTGACTTCGGCAGCTAAATTCTCTCCTGCCTGCATCTCCAATGGGTCGGCTGCTGTTTGAAGCTGCAGGGACAAAGCAGGGAAGTGAGAAAAGGAAAAGGTCTCCTATGATCTCAGGTGTTTCCTCCTCACCATTCCCATCATACCAGCTACATCAGCTACATCGCCAGTGAACAAGAGTCACACAAATAACAGTCACTTTCTCTACATAATCCTGATTTATTCCCAGAATGTCTATGTTGTACCCTGAATCCAGCAAGTATGGCAGAAATATTATGACTCTAAGAGAGGATCCCAGAGCAGACATGCTGCAAAGGCTAAATTAACTTGGCCATATTGGCAAAGGTACCACATTTGATATGATTTCTAGCTTTAGAAATACTTTAAGACAGTGTAAAACGGCTATGTAATTGCACATCTTTAAGAATGTTCGCTGAACTTCATCAGTCAGCACAACACAACCTTTTTTAAAAAAAATAAGAGTGTCCTGTTTTCGACTTTCCGTTTCTAAACTTCTCACTAGCAAAACTCTTGCTCTTATTTCATTATCAAAAATTTCCATGACTTCGGGGGAAGACAATTTCTGTAAATGATGCACATTCTGAAAATCCCACTGGAAACACAATGAAGAGCTGCAGTGCTAGAAATGCCACAAATGGAATAGTTTACTAACATTGGTAGTGGCCAATACAATCAATTTCACCTTATATTGCCATGCCAAAAATATATTCTGGGATAATGAAAACTGCCCAGCATAGGAAAATGCTATTAACCAATCTGCTTTTGTCACTCAGTTTACCCAAAGTAACCAAGGAGATGCTCAGCCCAGCTTAGTGCTTCATGAATCACCCTGCTAATTGAAAAAAAAGGCTGAAAATCTGGTACTACAAATACATCTGAATGCACAAGTCCTCAAATTAATTTTTTGAAATAATTTTTATCTCCGCTAAAATAATTTAAACTAAAATATGTTAAAGTATGTGAAATACATTTCCTAATAAATACTTTAATGTTTACATTTTATTATATTTCATTTGCAAAAGGCTATTAACACAGGGATACACTCTGAAAAATCCAAAGATGATAGACTAACAAGGCCAGACATCTCTAATTTATATCCATCAACATCTGAGAAACTGTATAGACAAAAACTTTTCATAGTAGATGCAACACAGGTGGGGATTGGTCTCTTTTCCCAGGCAGTCAGCAACAGGACAAGGGGGCATGGGCTTAAACTCTGCCAGGGGAAATTTAGGCTGGATATTAGAAGGAAATTCTTTGCAGAGAGAGTGGTCAGGCTTTGGAATGGCTGCCCAGGGAGGTGGTGGACTCACCATCCCTGGAGGTTTTTAAACTGAGACTGGACATGACACTTAGTGCCATGATCTAGTCAATGGACTGGAGTTGGACCAAGGGTTGGACTTGATGACCTCTGAGGTCTTTTCCAACCCAGTCGATTCTGAAATTCTGAAAAACAACAATTTATACTTCAATAGTTCTAAGGATTAACACAGACCAGAAGGTGTTAAGGTATAAATGTTTGCAGGCTTATTTATGCTGCTAAAAACGTAAGAGACAAGGCTCTAGTTCTTTTGGAAGGCAAAAAAGAAATCTTTCTACTGAAAAAAAAAAAAATCTTTTCAATGACTTCACCACATTTCAGAAAAATCTCATTGAATGATTCCAAGTCCTTTTACAGAAACAGTATTTGGAGACATTAGTCGGTATTTCGGGAAAGAATTTCATGAATGGCCTTCAAAAAAAATGAAAGAGAACAAACACACTTCCCCAGTTATACAACTCTTACTGTCCTCCTTCTCTGTCCTTTCTTTATGTGGTGGGTTTTTGCTCTCCCTTTTTTTAGAAGCGGAATATTTCAAAGAATAATTGGGATAGGTATTGGGGTGGTTTACCTCTTACTATCAGAATATCGCACAACAACTTGTCCATGTGTGCAGTCACCCGCAGCTTCAGTCTCACTGGAAAGTCAGCCCGATGTGTAAAACCTGCTGCCCCCATCCCCGCCCCGAGTGTTCAAAACCACACCGAAAAAACCCAAAATTATTGATTTTTGCTGATGATTTGGGACTTTTTTAAGCCTGCAAGGAGAGAATGTATGGGAAGGCTGTTTGAGTCTGGTTTGTTCTATCACATCTCTGGGAAGGTGAGTTCATTAATACAGTTCTTCCTATAAAAGCCTCAAGTTACTTGTTCACGGTGTTGTCTGGGGAGAAGGGAGAAAGAGAGGAAAGATATGAAATGAAAGCTCTTAAGAACTAATAAGAAAATTACTGTCAAATAGAAATGGAAAAATACTCTCAGAAATTTTCATAAGGGTTTCAGTGTAACTTTTAGTATATATAACAATATTATTTTTACTCAAAGAAAAGGAAAAGGGGATTATCTTTTATGTGTATTTTTCTAGTAATACATTATGAGGAAATAATGATTAAACCTGCTGTTGTTGCTCTAAGCATTTTAACATCTCTACATGCCACATGCTAATTGCGACAGGTGCAAAAACAAAACAAAACAGAACCAAAACCCTTATGAATCACTTTTTTTGGTGTGGTTTCACCTGGAATGACGACAAAGGTGTCTTTGGACCAAGGAGCGAGTGTTTGCTCATGATTTGCTGGTGCTGGGAATGGCGAGCCAGCCCCCACCATCAGCAACACCTCTGTCAACTCTCACAGCTCAAATTAAGCTAATTGAGTTATTCCAGAGTTACATTACTATAACTAAAAGGAGAAGATGGCCTTTCGATGACTTTTACAGGCTTCACTAGAACGTGGATTTGTCATGTTTACAGGAATCTGATATTTTCACAGATATTTGTTCTTCGAATGTTTGTAGTTTCTCTTTTTATTTAACTCTGTATATAGTTCCACGAGGTTGAGGATTAAAATAATGCAAGCCCCATTATTTTCATGGTACTCAAGTTGTAGGCCAGCAGGACAATAGTGAAAAGTCCAAATACAACCTTGAAAAATCCCCTAAGATTCTCCAAGCTGTGAAACCCACAAGGACACAGATGCACACTGTCAATTTAAATGACCCTCAGGAAGACAATGCTAATAGTTCCTGGGCATAAAAATGTATTTTGCTTACTTAGATTGCGAAAGATCCAGGTTGATAGAAGTGATCTCATTTTCTCCTCAAAGAAACTTCAAATTTCTTCAAGAAAAATTCATTTGTCTGGTAGCCCCTGCTTGCAATTAGACTGGAACCCAGGCAAGAAGTGACATGCAAAAGTGACAAAGCAAAGATGAAAACTCCCCCATGCACAATCTTCGAGAGGAAAAGTTTCTCAAGAGAAGTTTTTCCTGTAGATTAAATTCAACACTTGGAGATGTTTCAGCCTATATCTTAACCAGAAGTATTTTCAACCTTCATTTGCCTTGCTTGACATTTGGGAGAGCAGGATCTGTCCTCATAAGAAGAAACAGACTATGAGACAGGTCACACAATTACTTTGCTAAGAATAAATGTTGACTTGTCCAGAAGACCTGCACAATATACTATTTAAGTCCTTTGGATGGAGGCGAATTCCATCCTAGCAAGTTTATTCCATGTATTGAGTATTGGAGCCATATCAAATAAAATCAGCTTCACTGCAACTCAGTGGAACTCATTATGACCAGATCTCACCGAGGCCAAGGTCTTGGCTGGAATCAAAGAATAACGGAGGATTTATAAGGTTATGAAGACCATCTATAGTTACATTACACAGGATTAAGAAACCCGCACACATTTTAAAGAGCATAAATCTCTACGTTTTAAGGCACAAGCCAACTTTTTGCTGAGAAGCTGAGAAGAAAGTTTCCTCCTAAGTAGGTTACTCTGCAACAGTGGTGGGGAGAGAGGATCTTCACCATATCTCACCATGGAAAAGTGCCTCATCTCACCAACTCTGATCACACAGGCCACCTCTGCAGGCTCTAAAAAGAAACTGACTTCTCAAAGTTCCACATATGCAGCTAAATTGCCCACTAGAGGTGCTTCTTTCTCTTACTGATACAGGATGGACTCCAGACGATGGGTTTTACCTCCCCTAGAAGCAGACAAGCTAAATCCCACTGCTGTCTACTTTTTGGACTCCCGAGCCTGAAGCATCTGATGTTTAACGCTGCTGCCTCAGCCACTGTACCCACAGATTAGGGGGGTTTCTCTCTTATCTCAACCAGACCTACAAAATTTCAGGGGTTGAAACAGCTCTCTTTTTAGACAAGTATTAAAAATAAATGAAATAATCACAGCAATAATTTGGATCAGTGTTAACATTGCAAACATGCAAAAGTTACTCTCTTAGTCAGAAGCTGAATCTATACAAATTCAAAACCAAACATGGCATTAAGTGTAAGTGATCAGGATAAATAAAAACTCAGAAGTGTAGCAGGTCCTAAAAAATTCCATTTCCATTGCTGCTAGCTGCTGCTGTTCTTAAGACTGAAGCCTCAGCTCACTGCAAGTTGTTGGGCATGTCAGACAAATTATTGGCTGAGACTCTTACAGAATCACAGGATGGCTGGGGTTGGAAGGGACCTCTGCAGATCATCCAGTGCAACCCACCTGCTAAAGCAGGTTCACCAGAGCAGATCACACAGGAATGTGTCCAGCTGGGTTTGAATGTCTCCAGAGAAGGAGACTCCACAGCCTCCTGGGCAGCCTGTTCCAGGGCTCTGGCACCTCACAGTAAAGTTGTTTCTCCTCATATTCAGAAGGAACCTCCGGTGCTTCGGTCTGTGCCTGTTGCCCCTCATCCTATTGTTGGGAACTACTGAAAGGACTCTGGTCCATCCTCTTGACACCCACTCTTGAGATATTTATAAGCATTGATAAGATCCCCTCTCAGCCTCTCTTCCCCAGGCTGAACAGCCCCAGTTCTCTCAGTCTCTCCTCAGAAGAAAGATGCTCCAGACCCTTCAGTGTCTTTGTAGCCCATGTTAGGCAGTAGGTCAAACTATATGATGATAATGGTACATTCAGGTGTCACAATCTCCAAGTTACCAGTCCTACAAATGCTTCTTGCTCTCTCTTACACAATCTCACACCACAAGGATGCGAGTATGAGCAGAGCATGGGGCAAAAGGGGGAGAGACAGAGGGTAAGAAAAGGGGGTGACATACCTTTGATATGCTGTGCACGGGGGTGATGCACACTCACCAAGAACTGAGGGGATGCTAAAAGGACAGAGCGAGACTCCACAAGGTCTCGGGTAAATCCATGCCTGAGTTTCATCACAGCAACTGTAGGGAGAGCATGGCCTAATTCTTTAATTCTGTCCACAGTCAATATGTGTGCAGGTGTGCTAAAGTGAGAGACTTCTGCTGCACGACACCAGTGACACAACCATAAAATAAAACTGGAAAAAAAAAAAAAAAAGGAGAGAGGAAAAATCTATAATAGCTGGACATTCATTTAAACAAATGCATCATCCCATAAACAGTGCAGCAGCTTTCAAATGTAAACAAGAAAAGGTGAACTTTGTTCACATTATGTCTCCAGCTGTTTTGTGTTTCAAGACTGTGCACCACAGCTGGGCTGATGAGCTCTGAATCCTGGGAAAAGGGGAAATATTTAACCTAACTTAAACAGAAAGAAGCAAGCCTCAATGGTGAGAGATAACAGGTGGGAGTCGTGCTCTGCTGCTGTGCCTGGAGGGTAAAATCTGGCATGCAGAGGTAGCTTCAGAACAAAAGTCGTCACAGCTGCTATTTGCTGTTCTCCTCAAGTCCTTCCCTATTTATTCAGCATCACTGACAGCACCCTAGCAACATTAGTTTAAGTCACCATCAATTGTTATAAAATTAGCTCATGGTCCCGAAGCCAGGGCAAGATGTGGGCAATATTATCTGCACGTCTGTGCTTCTGTATGTCTGTGTAGAGAATATATGGTTAAAATGTCCATGTAAACCTCCCTCCCCCCTCTGCTAATATACTGGGATGGCTGCAGTGAAACATGGGTTATTTTTGTCCAGTTCCCAAACTTACAAACCACTTGCAGAACAAAAAAAAAAGTTTAAAAGCGATCCCTATCCATATTTGCAGCACAATAGCGCTAACATAATAGTCTTCATTATCTCTGCATGGGGGAATATCTGAGGTAGACACACTGCCTCTCAGTTCTGTTGCTGCTTTCTCTATCTGTAACTTGCTTTAATGACAGCCTTTGAAGACTGCAATGGTCCGCTGGGTCTTGAGCTTCTTTCTCAGACACTGAAATCAAGCCCAACATCAGCAAAGTTACAACGTACGCTAAAATTTGGTGCTCAGGCCCTCCCTTGTACAGGTCCACAGCAACGCCCCTATTACACAGAACATACAAAGCCTTAATCCACTACAACTCCAAGATGCTTGCTGTTATGGATAGAATAAGCTAACTACCTGAAAAATAAAAATATTTGAATCATCATAGCCTCAAACTAGCACTGAACCTGTTACCTTGTGGTGCCCCTCCTGTTCTAATTTTCATCATCGCTAGGAAACCCTAATAAATTTCAGACACATCCTCCTGACTGAGGAAGAAAATGCAATAGCCCAAATCCAGCTTCCTTTCAAGCCACTGGCAAGAATCCAAGTGATTTAAAAAAAAAAAATGCGGGCAGCAATGTGTGGGATCTTCTTAGTATGGAACATTCAGCAGAATTTCTCTCTTTTCCTGGGGCCCTCTCAGGGTCACCAATATGGACGCAGATGCCAGTTATTTAGCAACAAAGAGGGACGAACGAGTAGGAAAGTGAGTAAGATGGCAGCTTGAGTCATATATTAGAATTGCGCACTATGTCGTTTTGATTGCATAGCAGATTCAAAGGACTCAGATCAGAGCATGTTTAAATCACATCAAGAGGGGGCTTGTGCAGGGGTACTTCTGTACCTCTAGTGCTGTTAGAACCTGCATAAGAGGATGGAGTTACAGCCTAAACCAGAATCTAGCACAAAATCCCTCTCGGGCTCACCCTCACAGGGGCCACAAGCAGCACACAGGTAATTTCCAGCAGAAAGGACCAGATAAGCACTAAGAGAACAAGGCATGAAAACACCTTCAAAAACTTGTCCCAGTACCTTTTGGTCGACCCAGCTCAGTCATTCCCAAATGTTCCCCGACCATAAATACTGTAAATCTGACTGCCCTTTTTTCTCTGCGTGCAGGAGAAGAGCCAGGATCCCACACGCAGCCATTACTCCTCCTGTCATATGGGAAAAGAGCAGCGCCTGCTGAACTCGGGCACTCCTTAATCTCCTTCATAAAGGTCTTCCCCTCAGAAATGTTGCTCAAGCTGCTGCTGAAAACCCCAGCTGGGTTATGAGCTTTACTGGACAAGATATTCATTGTTCAATTTATGGCTTGACTGTACTTGTATAAATGTATTTCACTTCAGCATCAGATGAGCTGGATGAAGGGAAGCGAGGGAGGAGTTCATCAGAGGGTTTCTTTCTTTATTTGATTTGTTTTCTGAAGCACTGAAATGAAGATGTTTGTCTAGCTCAGTGATGGGTAAACATCTTTGCTTTTCCCCATGTCATTTTTTTCACTGGCAATATTTACAAATTCCAACAGTTGCATTTCTGAAGGGGATACAGAGGCACACACAGAGGCAGACACAAGAAAAAGGGATAAAGTTTTCTACCTGCCAGGAGCCAAAATCCATTCAGAGTTGCACTCACGTGAGGCTGCAGTAACCCAAACACGATCAAACGGGGCATGCTAATGATAACCAACACAGCATTCAGAGAAACAGAATAAAATAAATGAAAAGAATCTATAGCCTGAAATTCCAGGAGCAGAAGAAAACCTGCGGTTACGTGGAGGTTTTCACCTGTGGTGACGGAGCTGCTTTATAGGTGAGACACATTGTGGGCACCATCCCATAATGCAGGACAACGCAGCAGTTTGATCAGCACACGTTTTATTTCACTGCTGGGTACCAGGACCATCATGAAGCCAGGAGAGAGAGGCTCTGCCTGCATGACAGACATCCCTAATGAGGCTTGGTCACTCTGCGTGAAACAGTCAACCTTGTCAACCTACAACACGCTGCCAGCGCGTGATCTTGTGTGTTATCATTCAGCTTATAAAACAGATGCACTTCCATGCATGTGCTTGTGAGCATATTTAAAAAGCAAAACAGGATTTAGCATAGAGATATAAAGAAGTTACCATAAAGGAGTTACTTTGGAGGCTTTCTAAAGTATGTTCAAAGTAACCAGTCCCCCATATAACGTGAAATCAAAGAGTGAAAACCTGCCAGAAAGGATATTAAGACTCTCTTGATTGTGAAGGCTCATAAAATAAATGTGTTGGTTGTTATGGATTAAAGTGTGTACCAAAAAGATGAAGGAACACCTAGCATCTGGAGTCTATATTGTAGTCTCTAAAATTGCTAATAGATCTGTGTCAAAAAAAGATATACTGAGATTAACAGACTAAAATGAAAACATCCCTTGAAGATGAACAGAAAAAATGTTTAGCCAGAAGTAACACAATCCCCAGGATTTATGTACTTCCAATACTCACAAGACTGTCATTCCTCTATTCATTGCATCCATTACTGACCTTAAGATTTATCTAAAGGAGAACAATACTTCCATTTGCGTTGCAAATTCTGAATTATGGGAAATTTAAAAAAAAAATAATCAATGTCCTGTTTGCTTTCCTTGGCACTCACGACCTCGGCAAGAGGTGGTTATGTCAGTGTTTAAATACAAAATCTCTATGGTGTCTCCAGATAATTTAGGAAGAGACCAGTATTAGTAATTCAGTAGGTCAATCTTTCCAAATTGATCTCAAACCTCCTTAAAGGTTTCACTATAACTTTTTAAAGCACCAAGGTATTAGCAGAAATTAGCTCCGGTGGCAAAACTTGCAAATGTGTCCTCATGTTCCTACAGCTTTTGAAGGAGAACAAGATATTCTGCGTTTTGTGGTTGGCAGCACCACCAAACATACTTTCATAGCTGTTGCATAGCCAGTTATTTCACTTAATCATGACCCAGGGCCTGAATAATCCTTGGCACTTCAGCCTGTTCACACAACAGGATCTGTAAGGGAGGCATAAAAATCCTTCAGGGCCAAACTTACATATCTTGGACCAGATTTGTGCAAAAGGACTTTTTTAATGTAAGCCAGAATCAGTATCTCCACGTTCCTTTCACACGATCTTCCCATGACATGATGATTGCTCTCCCAATAATGGAGTTGGTAGCCAGTCAGTAATCTCTGCTGAAACAGATTGCCAGATTTGGGCATTATTCTGAATTTCTCCAGGAGGGCACAGGAAACATTCACTGCCTCCTCTCTGCTGCTCAACAGGGGTAGGAGAGTCTTCTCCCACACTTGCTGCCACCCCAAGAAGCACCTACTAAGGACTAGAGCTGAAAAACCAGTAGCAAAAGAAATAACGTTCTCCCAAGGCAGATGCAAACCCGTCCTGCCCAGGAAACTTCTACATCCCGAAGACAAGGACAGCGGCCTCCCCCCTCCCAGGGGAAAGGCACCTGAGTGCCAGCTCCGCTATTTATGAGCTTGTTGCTTCTTTTTCAAGCAACTTTTAGTTGTTGCAGCCAAGGATTTTTTCCTTCCTTTCCTCAAGGTTGCCCCTCACAGCAGTTTCTTTAAACACTGGGCACGAACTCTGATTGCACATGTTCCGGACAAGGGTTGTGGCACAGCAAATTCTCTTTTTATTTTTAGTAACTATATATTGTATTTAATTACCTGATTGTACTTTCTTTTTATTAGGTTTCTCTTCAAAATTCATTAGCAATCATGAAGTGTAACAATATTTCTGCCCTTCATCTACTATAAAGACAATATCTGCCAGAAACTGTATGTAATGACTGTAGTGCTGTTTAAACCATTTACAAAATGAGTTCTTCCTACTTTCAAAATAGCTCAAAGGCAACTATGAGTGCAATTAATTGGTCCCCTATGATAGTGGTACACACACACTGAGAAACTCCACGAGAATAATTTCGGCAGGAATGACTGAATGGCTCAGAATTTCAAGTACTTTACATCTCTTCTCCTATTTTCTCTTCCTCTGATATGACTTTTATAAAATAAGCGCTTAGTTCCAAAGACAGGTCTACTCACAATACAAAATGCTAAAAGCTTACTTCTATTTCTTTTCAAGTCCATCCCAAAATATGCCAATAAGACACAGAGACAGTACATCTGGAGGATATGCTATAAAGACAATATCTGCTGTAAAGAAAATTCCATAGCGGTGCAGAGAGTCAATTTAACCCCATCTTGACAACTTTACTACAATTATTTTGGGTGTGAGGGGAGAAAGTGGGGGTGAAGTTTTGGTATTTCTTCTACCGCAGTGGCACCCTCTAGTAAAAGTACCTGCAATACTGAGGTGGATCTGGAATTTCTTTAGCTAGACAAAAAGCTGAATTTGGAATAACAGACTGCCCTCTATGTACAGCATTAGCATTAACAGCGTCTTCTGTGGGGGGGGATACAGCTTCAAGTACACAAGAACTATTAAAATTCTTTTCCTCTTGGATGTGTCTTCCATTTATTCATCTTTTGTATTTTGCTTAGTTCTTACCCTTCTGTTTTCACCAGGCACCTTCTTCCTAGTGAATGCCTCATGTTTAAGGGTGTATGAGTCATGAGACTTAGAGAACTCAGATTCTCAAGAGAATATGAAGCTTGATAAAACAATTCTCTCTTTTGTTAGTAAAAGATCCAGCCAATTCCCTCATTATTTAAAACAAACAAACAAAAAATCCAGCCAAAAAGCACTCCAGCAAGCAAAAAATTCAGGGGCACTTGAAAAGAAACATTTTGGAAAGTCCTGAGAAATTCTATGATTTCTCTCTTTCTGAAAACAACTCACCACGTCTGCAGTTCCTAAAGATCAGATGGATTTAGGTGTCCGACCAAGTCACCTACACTGCTCTTAACTCAGTAACTGCTCCTTTGAAATTTCTGAAATATGGTGACATTGTTATAGAGCTTTAAGGACGATAATGAAAACAAGGCTGCCATTTTGTATTTGGACTGATCAAGAAGAGGCCTGCATTATACATACAGCTGCTTATACCAACTATAAAGGATAATTTTGCTGTATTAACTCCATAAATTTGATAGAGCCAGCAAGGCTTCCACTGCGTAATAGCTTAATTTTTCATTCTAATAATAACTGGCTGCCAGTTGAAGTGAATGGGAGCAAAAACAAACATTTCTGTTCCATGACATGATCCATGACAGATGTACAGTTTAGGAGGCCCTAGGGCAGGGTATTCCGAGCCTCTCCTCCCTTCACCCAACAGCGGTAAAAGCATTAACACCAAGAAAAGAGACTGAACTGTAAAGGAACTCCGAGGAAAATGACCCAGCTATCCTCTACTTAATCCGCAATTGGCAATATGCCTGATTTAAGACTATGCTAAGCATCCAGGATTTTCTAAAGTGCTTGCAGACGGTGTGTACAGTATAACATATGCTTGTGAACTGCAGAGTATGAAACGTCCCTCTCTCAATCACACACAAAGGTTTAGTGAGGCTTTTCGCTCTGACTTCTACTTACTTCTATTTACGTTAAGAAAACCCTTTTCCCTCCGAGTATACGGAGAAGATTAATAACTTGATTATTACAGTTTATTATTGGTATCGATTTCATGTAATGCAACATGAAAACACGTATCCTCTTAAAAAAAACTTTAAAAGTCCACATGCTTGAAGCTTGACAAATTTCAGCGAAAATGGGGCTGCATAGTTTAGTGCCAACAAGTTACTCAGGCTTTATGTGAGTATTGATTTATCTGCTAAATGAAAATGAATTGCCACCATATCTACTGCATTGTTTTGCTGCCTCTGCAAGACAGAGCACCTTCTTAAAGAAACCCTAAGTAGTTTTTAAAAGTGGGTTGACAATGCTATCTTTGCTATCTTTGAGTGGGAAAAATCCACTTTAAGGGCCAGATATTTGTATTACTTTTGAACAAATGCTGTCAGGGGCAGAAGTGGGCTTTGTGCACATTTAGGATAGATTTTTAGTGTGGGTTTTTTGTTTGCTTGAGTGAAAACATTAATAATCTTTCTGAGGAAAGTGTAAAAGCAGGAATTCATGCATAAGCCAAGAAAGTATCCAATTGCTGTGTGTGAGGAGAGGACAGTGATGAGATTCATGAGGGTGGGGGGTTCCCCTCACTAAATGTTTAGCATTTGGGGCCTACCAATGGGTCATTCCTTTGTGTTTTGTTGGACTGTAAAATTCCCAAACGACTTCAAGTAAAGTGGCCGTTACAGGTCAATAATTATGGTGGTGTCTGAGACGCTATCTAATTTGATATAAATGAAAACAACGTATCATCAAAACCCTGGGAGTTCAACAGAATATGCTAATAGAACCAGAAATCATCCTATGAAAGACATACTCAGGATACAAAACTGCACATGACGGATGAAAACAGAACGACAAACAGCAGCATGGCCTCCTGAAGCTGTCATTTGCCAGACAGAAGTTGTTGCAACACAGACCAGAAAGGGTGATCCATAGCTGCCTAATGCTAATCTTCCGATTTTTCTCATCATTTGGGTTCTACCAAGGGATCTTGAGTCTCCGTGTGCCGGTCAACTGTACTGGGCTTCCTGCTCACATCCAAACCCAAGCAGCAGAAGAAAAGCTGCCTGAACATCAGCGATCTCTTCCTTGGTAGGCATGGATGAGATCAACATGGCATATGTAGACAGGTCTTCAGCCCATGGAAACCCTCTTACTTGAAGTCTTAGATTGTGGTTTGTCACTAGTAGGGTGGGGAACAATCTGATTCATACTCAAACACAGGAGGTTCCATCTAAACATGAGAAGAAACTTCATTACTGTGAGAGTGACAGGAGCCCTGGAACAGGCTGCCCAGAGAGGCTGTGGAGTCTCCTTCTCTGGAGACATTCAAACCCACCTGGACACATTCCTGTGTGATCTCCTCTGGTGAACCTGCTTTAGCAGGTGGGTTGGACTGGATGATCTCCAGAGGTCCCTCCAACCCCAACCATCCTGTGATTCTGTGTAATCTCTTCCTGGTCAGGAACTGATGGATACTGCTGAACAGAGGTGAAGGTAGGTGGACACTGTTAAGATTTGATCAACCAGCGAAAGGCACAAAAGTGAACTGAAATTCAGAAATTTGAGAAACGAAAAGACCGTCAGAAATCTGAGATTGCTGGCACTCTGGAAAACTATGGGAGGCCTTGGTCCTTCCTGAAAGACCCTTTTATAGCTGGAAGTAAAAGGATTATAAACTCCATGGTGTTGGAAAAGCACAGAGACAAGTTAACGTTCTAAAAGCTTGGGCCTCTGATTTCCACAGTAAGAATGCAAAACATCTTCTTGATGGAAGACAGAAAACAACAAAGAATATTTTAGATGAAGATGGCAACCTTGCCTCCTCTTTCTGTGGTTACAACCACTCAGTGGTCAAGTGGTTTACCTCTAAAAGTAATGTCAGGTTAGAGCACACCCTCAAGGAGCCGAGTAAGGTAACACAGAAGAGAAACAGCTTTGCAAAGAAAAACTGTCTTCCACATCTCATCAGCTGGCCATGGTTAAATATGTGGTTAGAAGAAAGCTTACCCCAGCCCAGCTGACAGAAGGTAAATAGCTCCGCAATGACTGCTAAGTCGATTTTAGTCGTTAGTTGATCCAAATGTATCAGACTGTGTGTGAAGGTCTCCTGTCGTTCTAGCGAAGACAGACACCAGGATTTTATGCCAACTATAAGCCACAGTAAGAAGCTCTATGGAAACATGGAGACATGTGGTATGATTTGTATTGTTGAAGTGGGAATTTGACTTCACAGAACCTACTAATATCCACAGGGAAGTTCCCTTGATGCGAGGAAAAATTCAGGAGAGAGAGCAAAGAGGAAATCCCACCTTTCTGTTCCTATTGGACTTGAGAGCACACTATCTCAGCTTTTTTTTTTCTGTGACTAGAATCAGAGACTGTTGCTGACTATGTCAAATCTGGATTAAAATAGAAGCCCTGAATCAAAATCCTGCCCAAAGGGTGACCTGAGGTTCAAGGAAAAGGCATGAGTTTGAATGTCGTCACTTAACACTTTCTTTTGCTTCCCCTACAACAAACACATTTGTTTCTGCATGAAGAGTCATGTAAAAACTACTGGCCCCTTCACAAAGCCAGTCTTTGGGTTGGTTGGTTGGTTTGTTTCTCTTATCCCCCACTACCTTCACCCCCTAGATGAAGGCTTTAGTTTTTCTTCTTTTCAAAAAAACTATTATACTAATATCTTACATTCCCACTAGATATGTCATGCAGGACCACAGTAACTTATTGATGGGAAAATTCCACTTGTTTCTTTTTTTGTTATTTCTGCAGAAGGACATGTAAAACATTGCTTGTGGAACTTTAACAGCATTAACCTCAGAACGGTCCTCATGTCTTTGTCCTGCGAAAAAGAAGCCTTTTCCTATTTTAATTTTATGCCTAAGTGCATGAATGCTGAAGTAATATTCACAAGCTGCCAGGCAGCTCCATATGCCAACTTTTTTCTTTCTACATATATACCAGTTCAGGTAGCAAATGTTGTGAAGCCATATTACACATTGCCTACGTTTGCACACATGTATGCACATGCCGGCGTATTTTTCCCCAAGCCAGCCGATCCTCCCTGTTTGTCAGCTGGATCTGCCAAAGGAAAAACAAAATCCACAATTCCGTAAATCTCTTTGAAAACAAAAGTAATAATAAATTAAGCATAACCACAGGGCTTCATCCAGATCGGATTGCACCAGCCCTGGTGGTCCTTTATCTCACTACCACACCAATATTAAAAAAGCTTGATCACGTTGGTCACTCCTTTACTGCTTTATCATCCTGCTTCTAATCACACAGTGGCAGTAAGTGAGGGGTGTTCTCTGGGTTCCTATTAGGAACCTCATTACTCCTCCTTTCCCTCTTTCTTGAATTAAAAATGTTTAAATTAGTTCAATATGTCTCAAACCTCTTCAGCATGCTGCTGTCCATCTGACTCACTTCCAAATTGAAGTGCATATATAAAAAAAATTGAATCAGTTCAATGATTTTAAATCACTCTTCAATGTGCAAAGTAATTTAAAATTACTGGAGTGCTTCCAATTTTTATTAGTCCTTGAATTTGGAAGTGATCGAGGTTCTTCTGGGCCTGTGCAGCGCACTGTGACTTAAAATTATTATATCCACACCTATTTTAAAAAACCAAAACAAAACAGATTTTGCTTTACAGCGGAAATTTTTGAGTGGTGCCACAGAACAATTTTAAAGAACAAAATGGGGGTTGCATAATTCCAGAAGGCATCAATCTGGAAAAACTCTTGCAGCGGTAAGGAAATCAAGAAACACCACAAAATGCTTGAACTGTTCTACATGCAGCTTGGACTCCCATTTTAATTGCTACAGCACTTTTGCATTTAATTACTTTCAATGTATCTAATTGCTCTAAATTTAGCAATTTCCCCAAAATCAATATGAGGACAGAATCAAAAAGGGCTGACTTTCTCCTTAAATCTTCCAGATGCTTAGTGACATGATTCATCTTTATGCACTAGTCTTACTGAACTTAATATGCCTCCTCACCTGTTTGAGTAGTCTCAGAAAATGAACGTTATTCCCTTACTCACATGGGTATATTTACCAGAGTCCTAGAGAAGATAAAAGGACAGCTCACAGACGTAAGTATTCACAGTGCTAGCAAACTGTAGGGTTTGATAGTGAGCTTATCTAATAGTTTAGAAAAACCTAACCACACTACTGCTTCTCAACAGTCCAGTCTAATAAAACTGTTTCATGCCCTCACTCTCCCTTTTTTGGAGATGAAGTGGGAAAATAAGTAATCCATTAAACTGAAGGTCTTCCCATTCTCTACCATTATTATTGTGAGGAATAAATGAAAAAAAACATGATGAGTCAATATGACCCCCATATGACCAATACATTTGCTTGACTGCCTTGAGGGCAGCTGTCCTGGGAGTGGGTATTTTTAAACATTGTGGAACACCTTCCAGTTTCCTCATCTATGAAGCTTCGCAGAAGCTAAATCATGGACGTGTGAAATAAGACCTCCACTCCCACTACATTTTGCATAACGTTTACAAAATATCCCCACAAACTTTCATACATTCACCATAATATGACAGAGCATAAAACACAATCAGAGTTTGTGGGGAAGGGGACTGCAACTCCAAATAGGCCTGTTTGCTACAAAACTTCTGTGCAGAGAGGTGGTTTAAGATCAATTACCTGAAACCAGGTGCTGAGCAGATGGGAAGAATGATTCATCTGGTACGAGCTCTCGTCTTGCACATCTCACCTGACTCGCGATGTCTCCATGGCAGCTGCTGCGCCGTGCACAAAAAAACTAACACGCCACTGGATTGGGCACCTTGGTGTCCCCTGTCACTCCGTTACCCCACTGCCACTATGGAGTGAAGATCAAATACCCCTCGGTCTCTCCACATCTCTCACTGGAACTTTACACTTTGAGAAAGCGACTCAGTAGCAGCAGGGACAGAAAAAGGCAGCGACTACATGTCCCACTGAGGTAAGGGACTCACTAGAAATTAGGTGGTCAGGGAGGCCCTTTATCACAAAGCTCTACAAGTTACTAATTTATCGCTGCCAAAACAAAACTTTGGAGTGGGGCTCCAGTCTTGCAGAAGCATCTTTTGGACGTGCTTGAGCACACACTGAAACGTGCTCCTGGGAGGGAAAAGAAGGCCAAGCTGTGCCCTTGTTCCTCACCAGGCTCCTGGGATCCTTCTCTCCCAACGAAACATCTGCCAAAGAGCTGGCCAGAAGGTAGCTCAGAAGCTGCTTTTAAGAGTAAACAACTCAGTGTCAAAGCTCTTAGCATCAGCACTCTGTGAAGGAAATGGAGGATTTACTGTGTTGTATGAATTTAATATTTGATACATCCATCTACATATACCTGACTATATCTTGCTCTTGTAATGGGGATGGATTCAATGATCTAATAGATTTTTTCCATTTCTAGCTACTATTATCCTATTATTAAAAGTAATGAGCCTCTAATCTAACAACTGAACTAATCAATAAGAAACCGAGTTTGTTTTTCAAAATTGCTTTAATTTTAAAAATACAGCATGTCCGTTCCCTGCTTCCTGCTTTTGACTGTGATAATAAAACTTTCAGTATGGCTAATGTAGTTTAGCTAAACAAATTAGACAACTGCCCCATTTAGGGGGAAGAGAAAGTTTCCATTAGCCATTCACATGTTCCTTGCCTGGTCAGCTAACAAATTTTGCAAACCAGACATCACAAGATATATGATTTTAAACCCACTATAATGCTGGAATATAATGCTCTGCTATAAAGCTACAAATAGCGTAAACAATTTGTTGTCTTATGTTAATCAAAGTTGTTTTTCCAGTCACCACAGCACAATTACATGCTACAAGTCCACAGAAAACACACGTGCTAGTGTGTCTTTTGGTCCACGCACTGGAATGGTTTTCAAGGTATCTCATTTCAAATGTTAGTTCTACCTCATGCTTTCTGTTTCATTTTGCACAAAACACTTCAACTGTCCCCAAGGAAGCCAGGCCAAAAAGTCTCCCTTCCATGCTCTTCTGTTGCACTGAGGCAGACTGAAAACTCCTTCAGGTAGCTCTTGCCAAAATTACTACATGTCTTTACAGTGCCAAGCCCAGCAGTTTTGTGACATTAGTTTAGGGATTGTTAGGGATATTACGGAACAAGCAGAAATAGAATTTGGTATATTAGTATGATATACTGCTGATTCATAATAATATAAGAAAAATAATTACCAAGTGCTACAGAAAACGTGTCAGTTTGGACAATCATTTTAGATTGGATGCCTCGACTCTACATTAGCAAGAAGTGTGGTGTGAAAAGAACAGACCAAAGGATTGCTGCAGTTGGTGCTCAAGGCTCCACATCTACAGAACATGCACTTTGGGGGGGTTACTTTCAACTAGATTTATCTGAGTCCTTGGACAAAATATCCCTACCACTTACATAGCTTTAAGACCGACAAACAGTCATTATTTTGGACCCTTCCTTCCCCATAGGAGACTGTTATATGGTTGGTGAGTACCTGCAGCTCTGCTTCTGGTTAACTTTCCTTTAGAAGGAATCTATTAATAGTTTTTCCCCACAGCAAAACCACCACGAACTGAACCACTGTCAGGTAAATGGAGAAAATGAGAGCGTTTCCTTCTGCTGTAGACCAAAATTCCAATTCAAAGACAGTCGGAGATGAGAAAGTACAGGGAGAGGAATCCCATCCCTTGATAGCTTTTTGTCTCCTTGTTATCACACTACCAAATAATTCTCCTGGCCTCCAAGACTGGGAACAGGTTGCTTGGCATGCTGCTTTGAAGGATGGTCACCGAAATGTCCTCTCATGGCAAACAGGAAGGCAAAAGGGAAGATTTAAATAGAAAGACCCTCTAGAGCAAGACCCTCTAGATACCCCAATCATTGTCTTCAGATTTATTGGTTCTCCGCCAGCAACCCCTAAGGTGATCAATACTAACGAAGTGCCTTCTCAAAGCCAACAATGGTCACAGTAACAGTACTGACTTTGCCGAAGTTTTTGGTACAACCAATTTTACAACATTGTACTGTGATTTCATCATGGTAGTGCAATGACATAACTTCAGACAATTGTAAACTATTGCTTGTTTTTTCCTTTAATGATCTTCTCAGTAATACCCCACTGTTCTCATTATTCTGTACCCACTAATCTTTATTTTGATGTTGAAGAGCACGAGACTCCTCTGCCTTTGACATGTGCCAATGCCGAGACTGGTATTTCCTCTCCACCAAATGTAACTACAATACAACCATTATAAGAAAATATCTGAGCTTGATATATTTCCAGTTCAAACTAAAGTAATACGACGGAGAAGACACATTAAGAAAACAGCAGTCCCACTGGCATTAGAGACTATCACCGTATTAAAAAGTCTTTGAGCCTGGATGAAGCCTTCGCTATCCATGGCCAGCTAGGTAACAGAAGACAGACAACATGTACAAAACACATCAATCTTGCTAGAATTTTTTGTTAAGTGCTTGAGGAAATTCTTAATTCATGTTCCCCAGTTGCAGATAGTGAAATTCAAAAACGTTTACTTATACATATAAAACTTTCTGGTTTTCTATGGAATTGCACTGTTTAGGAAAAGTATCACAGATTGCAGAACTTTATATTCTTACCTACCTAGATTATTCTGGAAAATAAGTCTATAAGGTTTTCTAAACAACTCTAAATAAAATGCATTGCTAAAAATATCATGGAAATGGAGACAACATAAGAGTCCTAGCTTTACTGGAAGAAGACATAAAATGAAATAAAGACAATTGAAGCAAAGCAGATAGTCGCAACAGCTTGTTTCTCAACCCACTGGTTTGCAAACCCAAAGAGAAATGTAAAAATGTGGACAGCTGCAGAACTTCCAGGAATACTCTTAATTAAGACATACGGTACCGAGAAGGGTTAATATTGTTTGAAAGTAAAAGCTCTCATTCTAATAACAAGACCTCTCTCTGTGCGCTGCTGGGTCAGCACGGTAATTAACAAAATTGCCTTTAGTGTGCTTGTTTGGTAATGCTATTATCATCTTTTTTCATCCTTTAACAAGAGTAAACTACTTGAAGATGTCCCCATTTACTCTTCTTGCTTCTAGTAACCCATGAACCCATCAAGTCCATACTATGTTAGCATTTAATGGCCTAAATGAGTTACTTTATCATCTGGTTCACCCTGAAGTCTTTTACATATTTTTCTTGACCTTTAACCTTCTGACTATTATTTTGACAGCTATCATTAATGCTGTGTCCTGGACAACCACACATTGACTAAGATGGATGGCAAAATGGCTAAGGAGTTGAAAGTAACACACACCCACTTTCATCTTCCTCTTGATTAAATCAAAACCATACAAAAGCCAAATCGTGCGATGGGTCCCATGGAAGCAGTGGAGAATATGAGCCATAGTTTTAGCAAGTGAAGCTGAACAGAGAACAAAAGAGGGGGAAAAAAATCAGCCTTATTGTAAACAAATAAGCTATATAAATTGGACACCTAGAACTCTATAAATCTTCTAAGTTATGACTATTCAGCTATGAACTGAGATGAATCAATAGGTGGTTAGAATGAAAATACTTTATAATAGTCAGTTAAAACACAGATTAGGCAGTAAATTTCACTCAAAAAAACCCTCCAATCCACAACACAAAGAACATGCTGATGTGGAAAGGACACAGTTAATTGGAAAGTAAGTTCGATACAACTTACAACTTTTCTAATAAGCTACCCCACTTCAAAGGCGAGCGTGGCCCCTTCTGATCACTTGCATGGAACACCACGGACTGTGGTCCTGCACAATTGTAAGGTCACTACAAATCATGCACCTTGAACAATTAAACTATTCCCCTTGGAGAAGCTGGATGATTTCATTGAAGAAAATGGAATCTAGATAAAAGGGGCGAAAGGGACTTCAAATAGTTCCACGTGCTTAAAATGAGATTAAAAAATGGAAGGAGATGTTAGTGTCAGATAAGATCGTACGCAAAGAGTCGTTCTAACTGCATTTTCAGACAGTTGGTGCAATCAGGCAGTAGGTTAATGGAAAGGAAGGCACTATATTTCCAAGCAGCAGGAAAAAACGGTGATTTAAGAGTCCACTAAAGTATTATCCAGAGACTAGTTTAAAAAAAAAAAAAAAAAAAAATCAAGCTAAACTATTGTGAAGAAGCCAGGAACAACATGGGAAGGAAAGGCAACCAGAAAAATGCCACAAAGAAAATTCTCAGCCTCTTTGTCTTCTAAAGTGAATGACCCTCGCTGATGGAAAACTGAAATACTACAGCTCACTGATAGATCTGACACTTGACCCCTCTTACTAATTAGGGATGGAATCTGGAAACTACAGCTCTTATTTGCTTTAAGCAGCATTCTTTAGGGCCATAACAATTTTTGTGATTGCTTTATGAGCAGAATTTTTACTAAGCATGGACCAGATGAAAATAAAGGCAGCATTTGGGTAGAGGAAAGCTAAACTTCAGATGACCTTGGTCCTACTCTGGTTCGCACATGCCTTGTGTTTTCAAAACAGATGTTCTCCAAAGCGTGTTCCTTGGGAAGAGTTTCAGATCTGATCCTCAAAAGTTGTGCGTGTCTCACAAGGCCCTGAGCCGACCTGGGAAAGGGAAATGGGGAGATCTGCCCCTGAGAGTTGGTGACAAACTCTTGATCAGAACCACCAAGCTGCTGTTTCTGGATGTCTCTACTCTCAGCAAAACTATCCTTTCATAGAATTAGAGAATGGCCCACTACACATTATTCATCTATGGTTTATGTCTGGTCTTTTTAGTTGCAAATACTTCCAATTAAAACAATGCTTCTGGGGGTGCGAGTGCAATTCGAGACACCAAATCAGCTTTCAAATTACAATAAAGCAATAATAATAAAACATTTCCAGAGCAAATACTAACCCATGCACTCAGTATCACACTGGCAAAAGCCTTTTAGAAGACCATAATGATGCATTAATTAATCCTGAATTATGATATTGCTAATACGCAATGGCTTACTAACTGAGAAACTCGCATTAACAAAGCACATGTGCTCTGTGCTTCCTTCACACATCACACAGCCATTCGCATTATTTCTCTCTCATCTCAGGTAAGCCAGCAGGTCAAAAGATAATCAAAACAAGAAGCCTCACACTGCACATTTCTACTCATGCAAGCAAATACAAGCTTTCTTAAACATAACTGCATGTGCAAGGCAATAAAACAGCTCGTGTGCTCGGTAATTTTGCAGGGGTAGTTCTAAAGAGTAATTGACTTCAGGAAGATGATTTGAAATTATTATCATTCTCCAGTTCCAGGATCCCACCTAGATCTTAACAAGTCCCCTTTAAAAGAATTTTTGCTCTACCGAAGTCTGGTGAGATCACAGCAACTCCAGCGCTTCAAACCGCGGCGCAGGCACCGCACCGCCCATGTGTCAAACAGGTGTTCACGGGACCGTTTTATTGCAGGGTTCAATGATCAGAAAAATCTACAGGGGAAATGGGGACGTGTTGCCCCAGGAATTACATACAGGGTTTTTTTGGTGACAGAAGTATGATGTATGGTCTAGATCCAAAGAAAGAAAGAAGAAAAATTTTATATTTAACAATGGCCCTGCATTCAAAAATAAATCAGCACAGCTATAAAGACTTGACAATTTTTTACTGGTGGCAAACACCCTTCTCCTAAAGCACATTTACAAAAGCCAAACAGAGCCATATGACATAATGGTGTGGTTTTGGATATTGCTGTGGATTAAAGTAGGTAATTCTTAATTACCTTAAAATATATCCAAGTTATGTTGCACCATAACCAAAAACAATTGATTGTTCACTTTTTACCCTTCAGTTCTTTCTGGGACATTTCTTTCCCTTGTTTATCTCTGTCTGATAATATTGCAGGTATATATAAAAAAGAGAAAACTTTTAAGAAGTCCAGCATCAACAGTCATCCATTTCAGCTGGAAAGTCTGATCATTCTGCTAATACTATTCATGATATTGAATAACTGTAAAAGCTTTATTAGAGCTTGCATATCATCGCGAAAGAGTGAAGACCTAATGCAGCCACGTTTCAGGAGAAGTTGCTGTGTGCATTAATCAATCTGCTGCTGTGTCCTCATCAAAGATTCTTCATTAAAATCATTGTCTTCTTTGATGAGTGACTGTTGTTTGCTAAAAGATAATTTTTTTACAGCCATTAATATCACATGTGCCTACGCTACCCAAACTAAGTGCTATGTTCACTTCATTGTGTAGGATTTTCTTTTTATTTTTGTATTTCATTGGTGAAAATGAAAAACCAAGTCTATCCCTGAATCTGCACCCCAACTCCTTATTTACTATAGGTGGCAAACTGAGCAGGAAAATGGGATATTCCAACGACTTTTTAATTCCTGCTGCTCATGTGGCAACACAGTAGTAAGGCAAGACTAGCAAAACCAGCAAAGGATGGTGAGCAATTAATTTAATACCAGAGGAACGGGTTAATTTATATCACTAACAGAAAAACTCCCAGAGGGCGCAAACAGCTTCCCAGGTTAACAAAGCAACCAAGGCATGGGCTATGACCTGGTGGGTTTTGGTCTTTTCCACATTAATTTTTGGGAGGCCTTTTTGCAAAGGGTGAAGAGGCGAGGGCGAGGAGATGAGCATTCCAGCTGCTGATCACACCGATGGGATTTACACTCTATTCCACCTCGTTCGTTCTTGCTCATCTCGTTTGGACAGAGCCTTCCCAGGCCAACCCCACAAAGGGTCACAGCTTTCCCCAGCAATAGCTCTACAGACAGCTGGTACTTTGACCGCAGATCACAGCTGAAGAACTTCAGAAATAAACAACTATGGGAAAAACGAGTCTTTGTAACTATTTTCTTGGATGTGCTTCAATTGCACAATACAAAAATGAGATGGAACACTTCTGAAAACAATCTATTTTTTTCCCCCATACTACAAGAAGTCTTTTAAATATCAATGTCTGATCACTCACATGTCATTGCTACTAAAATAAATGGATTTTTCAGGAGCCATATAATAGTATTTAATTCAATGTGTACTCAAATATACGTCTAAGCAGGTGAGTTACCTTACGTGGTAAGGGCATTTCCCTCGTAATTTACTTACTGATACGTGAGAGGAGCTGAGAGGTCCAGCTCAATAACTCAAAACAGCCACAAGTTCACCCGCTCACCTGAGCAGCGTGTCCTGCACCAACACTCACTGACACGAACGCAAAGTACCAAAGCGGTTGTTTCACTGGACACTGCACATACAGAAAAAGCACCACATTTTGTTCAGCTGGAGGTACCAAATTGCCTGGCTTGCACTGGATCTGCTCTGTGGTGCACGATGTATTAGACAAAGCGATTTGTGGGTATTTTGTTTACAGTGGGCCGTCACATCTAGTAAGGGATACAATCAGTATGAATATTTGTGATGTATCATTGTAAAAGATATTCAGATATTGGGGTTTGGGAACCCAGGAAACAAATATGCAAAACTGAGATGACCATCTGACTGTGTTCACAGTGGAAAGATACTGACGTCTGATATAATATTTCTTTAAATCAAGAAAAACAGTAATTCATATTGCAGAAAAAATCCTGCTCTCCCTGACCAAATAATACTCAAACAAAAAGCTGGCTATAATCAACCACTGACAAATAGCAGCTCTCTTAATTTATTAATCTAATTAATGCACTCCCTTTATTTATTAAAGTAATTGCATTGCTTCCTCAAGGGGAATTACATTCCCCCCATTTCTCCATAACCTGTATCCTAGGCAGAATCTTTAGTATTTTATTTCAGTAATTGAAAAAATATTTTTGGTATATTCTTACCCTATAACAAACTGCCACCATAAACAAGGCATTGTGATTTCTAAGTCATAAAAACACAGCAGGTGACTAGAAAGGGGATGTGATAACTCTGACAATAAAGTTTGCGCTGCTGCCCCAAAAGCCCCGAGTATTGGCAGCTCCTGACAGACTTTACAAGTAAATTTCCTACTGGATCAGCACATCATGAAATGCTTTATAGAAAGGAGAATGCTTAATGTAGGCAAGACTTGACGAAAACATTTCGGAAATCAAGGAGGCCTCAAACACAAATTTAACTCAGTAAATAAAACATCAATGTCAATGACACGATAACAGGTCAAATTGAGCATACTGAGCTTGCTGTAACCAGCAGCAAACGCAAACAAGTGGAGACTGACAGAAAGGAAAGTGCATACTTGTTTTTTTGTACAGGATTTCTAAGATTATTCAATTCAACTGCCTGCTGCAAGGCAGCTAAACAGACCAATTCCATCCTGGGGTGTATTAGAAGGGGGGTGGTTAGTAGGTCCAGAGAGGTTCTCCTTCCCCTCTACTCTGCCCTGGTGAGACCACACCTGGAATATTGTGTCCAGTTCTGAGCCCCTCAGTTCCAGAAGGACAGGGAACTGCTAGAGAGAGTCCAGCGTAGGGCAACAAAGATGATGAAGGGAGTGGAGCATCTCCCGTGTGAGGAAAGTCTGAGGGAGTTGTGGCTCTTGAGCTTGAAGGAGACTGAGGGGTGACCTCATTAATGTTTACAGATATATAAAGGGTGAGTGTCACAAGGATGGAGCCAGGCTCTTCTCGGTGACAACCAATGATAGGACAAGGGGCAATGGGTACAAACTGGAACACAAAAGGTTCCACTTAAATTTGAGAAGAAACTTCTTCTCAGTGAGGGTGACAGACACTGGAACAGGCTGCCCGGGGGGGTTGTGGAGTCTCCTTCTCTGCAGACATTCAAACCCACCTGGACACCTTCCTGTGTAACCTCATCTGGGTGTTCCTGCTCCGGCAGGGGGATTGGACTGGATGATCTTCCGAGGTCCCTTCCAATCCCTAATATTCTGTGATTCTGTGTGATTCATCACAGTGTTATGGATCTGATTTTATCTGTACTTGCAGTGTAAATGAGGAGCAATTTGCAGTAAATCAAAGAACACGCATAAGATTTCTTGTGCTAATCTCCTACATGTAAGTAAATTTAACATTCAGTGTCCCTATTATTTCACTTAAATACATAAAATAGTGTATTAGCCTTTGTTTTAAATGGGCAAAGTTTTAACAGCTTCCAAGCACAAATTCAGAAGTGCAAAAACTCAAAGTTGGTTGAAAAATTAAAAATGCCAGCATTGGTATAAACTTGTATCAAAGTCAACCTGAGGAGACATCAGGGAAAGCTGAAAGGGAAAGGTACCTTTTAGTATCTCATGTAGAAGAGGAGATAAAAGGCTAAACTCTGCGTGGTAGAGAGAAAATAACACCCCTGGTATTGCAACCAAAGAAAATGTGTAGAAGAAAGCCCTGGACCTCCGATACAGAAAAAGCAATGTCTAAAAGATATCCTTTTGGATATCTTTTGGATACGTTACGCTCTAGCAAGCATAATGTAATCCCTTAATATCCAAACATTTTGTTAGACCTGAACAGCAAGGTGTGTTCCCTTCAGCTGTGGGACTGAGGAGTGTCCAAACCCTGAATTTCACTATATATCTCACACAGCTGTAGTTTGGTTCCTCCAGAAACAACGACTGATGCCACAGCAACAGATGAAGATGGATGGAGGAAAGAAATACGAGCAGAAGACTGCTAAGCTAAACTAAAATGCAAAGAGGAGTAATGGGATGAAATTAAACATGGGAAAGTAGAGCGTGAAGAGGAGTCTTAACAATGAAATATATTGGAACTGGAGACTTGCTAGCAAGAGAGATGATGATGTTCTCTTTGACTGCTTCATTTACAACTGGATAAAGCTCCATGAAAGGTACCAGAAGGGACAGGCAGGACGTATTCTGCCATTAAAGCGCTTCAGAATATCTGTCTGGATTCGGGTAAATCACATCATGAAAAGTGACATCCAGTCTTTCTGTCATGTATTACACTGATTCTCTTTTCAGATGAGTATAGTGCTCTGCAGGTAACATGCTATGTACTGAATATTATGATATTTTAAAATACATTTGTATGAGCTTGCTCTCCAAAGAGGGCTTCTCTTAACACAATATGGGACACAAAAATAATAAAGGTAACTTTAAAGTGAATCATTTACTCTCACTGATCGTTTGGACAGCAATGCCCTGCCAGGCAATCACCTCTAGTGGGACCTCTGGCTGAAGCCAACACTCTCCTGTGCAGCTTCTCTAAGTCAGGTGCACAACTTTTGAAAATAAAATAACAACAGCTGCACACTATTATTCGTTAACTACAACCATTTTCCTAAAGGACTGAAGGCTGCAAATGACACTGTCAACATCTAAAATGTAGGAAGTTAATAGCAATTACCAGCACAACAGATTATATTGAAGTAAGTACATCAAGAAGCTGAGCTTGTAGTTAGAGCACTTGTGAGTTATCAGCTTTCAGCAGAGCAGACTCCTTTCAATGTAGAAATCATGGCAGTAAGAGGTTACCCTTGCATCTCCCAGCATCAGCTCCTCCTCCCAACTCACTCAGGTCTACCCTTCTGCAGGGAGTGAAGCAGCTCCTCAGGTTTACAGCTGCACACCCACAATTCTATCACACGCTGCACAAGGCTGGCCTAGCTTGGCCAGTGATAATCAGGAGCGGTAACACCCCCCACCAGGCAATCCGTCTGACCTCTCATTTACCCTGGTGCAAACACGCAGACAATCAGGTAGGTCACCTTTTCCCCCTCTGCTGAAATGGTGATGGCAAGAATTCAGCAGACTGAGTGCAGTTCTTCTATGCTTCACAATCTCTTTACTCCCAGTGTTAACCATACAAATAAGCTGGAACATCAAATGTGGAAGAAACACGAGATAAACTAGGAGGAACATTAATCTTGAGCTGTGCTGGAGGCATCCTTTTCATTTACTCTCCTTTTTCAACTTCTTCCTCATTATCTACAGCTTCTTTGGTAACACTACCTCTTCCAGTTGGAAATCCTTCTCTGGTGACCATGTCTCCTTGTGAAAAAGGAAAGACAGCTGCTGCTGTGGTTTTGTACAGGGCAATTTAGGACTGCTTTCCTCTTCTTTAATAATATTCATATAAGAGAGATAGCAAATACCTGTAAAAATATCATGATCATCAATAAATAAGAAAAAAATCCCTATCATTTTACTGATGGACTCTTTCTCCAGAGATGCTAGCTGGCATTTCTAGGTGTTTGGAACAACTACCTGACTGCAGTTGGCTCTTTTTCTCTTACTGTTGGTAGCACTTTGACAAGCCTGAATTTTGCTTTAGGGTTGGTTAGTTTTGGCTTGGTTTTCTGCCTGACACTTGGGAACTGTTGGTATTTCACCTTTTGCATCAGCTGTTTCTTGGTGCTCCACGGTGGTACCACCAACCTCCATGCATACTGCTTTTTCCCTTTCTTCATTATGCTTTATCACATCCTCTTCTTCACCTGTTTGTCACCATAGACCTCCTGTCTCTTTCTGCCAGGAGCCTCAGATTCTTTTTTCCATCCCTCCCCAGAGTAAAGGATAAGAGATCCCTTCCGCTTCCCTCTCATTGTTTCTTTTCCATCCCATTGCCCTCAAAGGCCCTCCTGTCCAGCCAACAGGCTTTCTGGACAAGGCAAAACCACGGAGACCTGTCCTGTATCAAAAATAGCGTGGTCAGCAGGACAAGGGAAGTGATCCTTGCCCTGTACTCTGCATTGGTGAGGCCACACCTGGAGTATTGTGTTCAGTTTTGGGCCCCTCCGTTCAGGAAAGACATTGAAGTGCTGGAGCGGGTCCAGAGAAGAGCAACAAGACTGGTGAAGGGACTTGAACACAAGACCTACGGGGAGAGGCTGAGGGAGCTGGGGTTGTTTAGTCTGGAGAAGAGGAGGCTTAGAGGTGACCTCATCACTCTCTATAACTACCTGAAGGGAAGTTATAGCCAGGTGGGGATTGGTCTCTTCTCCCAGGCAGTTACCAACAGGACAAGGGGGCATGGGCTTAAACTCTGCCAGGGGAAATTTAGGCTGGATATTAGAAGGAAATTCTTTGCAGAGAGAGTGGTCAGGCATTGGAATGGCTGCCCAGGGAGGTGCTGGACTCACTGTCCTGGAGGTTTTTAAACTGAGATTGGACATGGCATTTAGTGCCATGGTCTAGTCAATGGACTGGAGTTGGACCAAGGCTTGAACTTGATGATCTCTGAGGTCTTTTCCAACCCAGTCGATTCTGTGATTCTGTGACCTCCTCTCTGTAAACCACTGGTAGCGATGCTGAGTCGCTGAAGTGCCTGTGAGCCAAAGAAAGGGTTTGCTCTCATCCCTACGCACAAAGCCAGTTTTTCTCCCAGCAGCAAGGGATTAACCATAAAGCAGTTCAGATGTGACTTTCTACCTTGTAGTACATGGAATTAACACAAAAGCGTGGCTGACCGGTATTTTACTTGCCGGATGCATTATCCTTCCTTACATTTTCCTTTATGGAGCCTTTGAGTTAACAGGATAAATAAAATGTACTGTCACAAATTTTGAGGAAAAATAGGTGAGCTATTCTGAAAGTGGATTTAATGGGCTTGTCTGATATTGTTCTTCAGCTCCTGCTGCAGGGGAAATATTCAGCTGTGAAAAATAATTGTGCAAATAACTCCACGTGCAAAAGCAGTTCACTAAATGAAATTTTCTGTCCTTTCCTGTGTGTTACAATTGCTCAGTGGCTTCTGTATTTGGGATGAGGAGACAGTGAGGAGGTGGGCACATAAAAAGCTACGTTTCTGAGAAGTGATTAATTTAAATGCACTTATCTCAGTGAGTAATTAAGCATAACGTACGTGAGGAAAGCAAACTGCCCTTTTCACTCATGGAAAGCAAGGTGGATCTCCTGAAGACTGAACAAACTTAACTCACATTTAAGACCAGAGAACCACCACAAAAGGCATTCCCCAACTTTTGGAGTGACCACAGCTTCAGTTGACTCCACTTGGATTTGCAAGGACCCCTGAAAAAGTCAGACAAAACTCTTGCTGTTTAAGTGAAAAGTGTTTGTCACTCCACAAGGAAAATATTGGCAAAGGTTACTTGTGTATTTTACAAATACACATTTTTCTGTTTATTTCAACCAAAATCAGTACATCATAAATTATTTTATCTATCTCATTGTACTGGTCAGTTTACTCATCTAAGTGGGTAACTGCCTTGCTAAGGCCACACATGAGTTAGCATGGCTGAAAATAGATCATCTCTCACTCCAACCACTAGACTAGTCTTTTCTCATTATTTACTCTCTCCTTGATCTCTTTCTTACAGCTCCATGTTTAAACTGAAAACTGGAAAGGGAGCTGAAAGATGTGGGACTTCACAGGAAAGTCATTTATTTTATAAAACAATCCTGAAAAGGCTGGCCAAATGTTCTCACGGTTTATTTAGATACCAGAATGTGTTGCATCCATTTGCAATCTCCCAAACCTAGATAAAGCCCCCCCAAAATAATTGAGAAAGTAAAAAAATAAGTGGGTGGCAACAAAGCTGCTGAACCGACAGCCTGGCAAGTCATCTTAATCAAGTGTTATCGTGGCAACAGAGCAGAGCTCCGATTTTTGACTCATGTCACAAACTGCACTCTGACAGTTGTGTTGAGAACTCCTTTTTCCACTGACAAGCTCTTGTTTTCACAACTGGGAAAAAAGGGGTGACCAGAAGTTCAAAATTCAATGGTCTAAAAAAAATGCATGACTAAAAATGCTTCAAAGAGCAGCAGAAAAGAATGTTCGGAAATTAAAAGCCGGGTTCCTACAGACCTGCTGACTCCCTGGCTCCCACTGCCTCGACTTAATCTTGCCCAACACGCACTTCTAGACCTTCTCTTTCCGCTGTTACACGCTACTGCCTTGAGTTTAGGTCTAAGGTACACGCAGATAAAAATATTAAGACCTTGCAAAGATGGGGGAAAAAAAATCCTCCCAAGATCCTATGATTATCTACCTGAATGGCCCATGTGTATTTGGCTGATATATCACCAGTAGGCATAGACCATGTGCTACATCTTTTACACTTCCTTACCCACTCTCGTTCTGCAAAACATTGAAGAAGGCAGAGAAAGGCAGTTTCAACAAAGTAAGACTGGTCATACATCATGATTCTTCCCACCCAACCGCAGGCTCTTAATTTAGTCATCACAGGTGGTACAAAGCACTTCCTAGTCGTTACTCAGTTTGCTGTAGACACATCCTACATTCAGAACAGAAAAGCAACACTAAAGCATGAAAAAATCTGGACTTAACTCCTTTTTAGAGTTCTAACTTCACTTTAAAGTAAGCATTAGGTGCCTAAATACTCAGAGGGACTACAATGTATTTACTCCACTACACCTATTGCCCCAAATAACTGTCATTTCATTGACCACTGCTTCAGCACTAGAAAGTAAAAAGCTCACCACTGTTTGTGTATTGGTATGTAATATGTTGTCTGCCTGTAAACAAGGGATGAATTATAGAAAACAACAGAGGGAGACCCAGTACAGGGTAGCAGAGGAGCTAAGTTATTCTTTTTCTTCCCCACCACCCACCCATCCCATTCTTGGAATGGGAAATTGTTGAGATACCACTACGCTTGGTAAACATCCAGATTTCAGTGACATTCAGCGCACAGAAGAAAAGTCATAAATGCACAGTAATATCTCACCCAGTATAACAGAAAGAAAGAACTCACTTTATTCTTCCACAGCCTATGCATATGCACCCAGAGATCCTCTGTGCTCTACCACGAATGAGGCTCCTGTGCTCTGTGTCTGTTCCCAAGAAGGAATCTTCACCACTGACCAGCTGCACACATTAAACAAGGTAACATGTATTTTGCAGTTTGTACAACATGTACGTTTTCCCCCGCCTTTTTTATATATAATGGATTCTACATAGCAGCGTTGAGCTGCGCAAAGGGATGTTCCAGGTTGTCTTAAACTTGTGCTCTCACTTTCCGCGTAACATTTAAAACAAACAAAAAGATGCTGCTACTTGAACAAGGTCAGAGGGGTCTTCAGATGGTCTGTTTCCTCAGCTTGCCTCTGGCTCCGCATTGCTTTGCAAATCAGATGCTAGATATATTTTGATTAGTTTGTACTTTAATGGATCATGTACAAAGAGTCCACCCTTCACATCATAGCCATTAATTTTTTCTGGAGTCTGATGGAAAAAACAGGTAGAGGGTTGTGTGTGTGCGCGCGTGCCAGCGTATGCATGTGTGCTGATTGAAAAGTGATGGATTATTTTCATGTGGTAAGAAACACAATGTTTTCTTTAGCACAGCAGGATATTCTGTTTGCAAGGTCTAACAGTGAAATATTATGCATATCTGCAGCTGGCCCTCTGCCAAAAACCAAAGAGCAGAAATCAGAAGAGATTTTGAATCTGAATCTAAAAAAAAACTGCACAGCCCTACGAAGCAACTAATGAGCCATTCAAAACAGAAAAGCATTTGTACTAATGTATGATTGCTGTCATACATGTCAGCATTTAACAAAATAGTAAATAATTATTCATTTAAATGTTACCTTGAACTTCAATTTAAAATACAAATATATTTTCAGTGTCTTCTACCTCTGTGCTGATACAGGTTAATTTACTTTAGGTCATGATAAATAAAGTGAAATATTTCCCAAGCTCAAAGAAGCAATCATTTAAGAAGCAGGTGCAATTAAAAATAAAACACAACCAAATACCGTAACCTCAAGACATGAGTCTATAAGAGCTGTAGCACACCAACCAAGAATTTACTAGCCCAGAAAGCTGCACACCAAAATGTTTTAACATGCTTCATTCAGCTCCTAGGAAAGAGGACGGGGCTGTGTGTGACATTCAGCCGAAGAGAGTTGAGCTGGAGCTGCCTGGAGTTTCGCCATTCATTGCACTGGTGGATGACCTAAGCGTTCTCCTTTAGAAATCACACTTTGTGGCCTTTTTCTAGTGCTGAGGCCCAATTAAATAGGATGGGAGAAATACCAGAGTAGAGTCAACACTCTGATCTTTACATATATAATTCTGATTAAAAGGCGACAAGAAGTTTGGGGTGAGGGTGGCGCGCTGGGATCTCACAGCACATGTGGTTACAACTGTCTGTGGTCTCACAGCTTGTATTGTAAACCTGCAAAAATCTATTTAATTCCAGGTGACTCTCTTCTGGCATGAGATCTAGTAAAGCTCAATGGTTCCAGTGTGCTCTTGAGGACCGTCTCGCTTGGTTATAAGACAGAAGAATATTATCAGGTACTTCTCTTTAATTTGTCAGAGGGTGGTGGAGGATTGATTACAACCATTTTGGTGGCCACTGTAAGGGAAAACAACTCTTCCCTTGGTAAGCCTTTTTACATTGTGTGCACTCCTTCCCTGGTTAATTTATAGCACTTGACTAATTATTAGATAGCACCAGATTGTGTGTGTAATTGAACATATATGTCTGCGTTTCTATGCAAACATGTGATTATGTTATTTACTGATTAGCACGCCCTTCTGGTAAAACTCACTCCAGCCGCAAGCTTGCATGGCGCATCTTTATTTCCACTGCATCCCTTTTATCGCTAGATCTTCACACTGGGTTCAGAAAATGCTTACAGTACTAGACAGTTTATTAAAAACAGGCTAGCGGTTTTATCAACATAGTTAATATTCTAAGAGCAAGAGATTTAGTGTCAGGACACAATCAGCGTTTGGACTGTTAATATGGAGATTGTGGCATTTTGAAAAAGGAAAACCTGGGAACTCAGGATACATATTTAATAAACTTCCAAAGTAAATCATGTCTATTTTCATCATTTGATTTTTTAAAAAGCAAGAGCAAAGTCTAAGAGAAATTTGGAAACCATATTGGCAAGACATGAATATTCCTGAATACTTTTGAACATATAGTTTATCACTTGCCCTGTTGCATTTCTTTTGGCATGTTACCTCAGAACCCTTATATTGAAATCATTAGAAACTGGTTTGAAATAACAACCGTTCTTGCCCAAACTAAAGGTTCCACCAAGAGATTAGTTGCCACCTTTCTCCAGCAAAATAAACTACTATGAGGATTTTTCTGCCTAAGTTTCCACTAAGGATTTTCTTTGTCATATTCTGATGCACAGGAGTTGACTGGCACATCTTTTATAAACCTTTCTCGTTTTTTCCAAACATAACTAGCATATAAAAAGAACCATAATATGTATTATGGGAAAGCAGCACAGCGATATAAAAGACTTCCATACTAAGAGCAGAAGGAAAATGGTAGTTATTATTAATTTAGAAAAACAAAAGAGCTACCCAGCATTTCAGTAATGTGGCAAGTTGTGTGCTATTGAGGGAAAGAGGATTTTATAATTGGATTTTAGAGTAATTTAGGAGACGAGATAAGCTGTAATGGTTGCATATTAGAGGTTAAAACTACAGCAGAAACTCATAACGTAAGGGTTCATTGCACTGAGGAAAACAGAACAAAGGAAAGCAATGCAGGAGCAGCCTGGCGTAGGTGGTAACAAGGTGAGTATGGGCTGTTGGAAACTGAGAGGCTTTCCCATTAACAACTGCTTAAACAGGTATCAACCAGCATTCCTTCCCTTTAAGAGTGTCTTAAAAATATATATATTTTTTCTATATATGTATAAAAAAAAAAAAAAGGATAGGGATATTAATTCCTAAACCATGCAGCCAGGAATGTCTTGGGTTTAGGAGAGGAATGCCAGTAAAGCATTTTCATCTTCCTCAATAATAATGGGAATAAAAAATCATAATGCCACCAAGCATGAAACTTTTGCACAAGGAATCAATGAAATCTCAGTGCACAGCGGGTCTGCAGAGCGGGGGTGCCTTTCCCTCCTAATTCTCCCCTGAGCAAACGGAGCCAGAGTCCTCTCCCTGGGGGCCTCGCGCTCCCGGCAGAGCCTGCAGCTCCCGCCGGCTCTGCTGCCGCCTCCTCCACCTTCTCCCAAGGCTGAAACTCTTCCCCCACCTCCAGCTGTCAAGTCAAAACTCGAACGGACCCGATCTCCAGAGCCCCCGTAGCTCCAGCCGTGGCCATGCAGTGAGGAGGGTGATGAGGGGCAGAGGCCAGAAACAAAGGCTGGGCCATCAAAGCCACGCAGAGCAGAAGCTGAGCCAAGCGCTGAGGATCTGTGACACGACTACAGCATCTAATAATTCATTCTCGGACATGTTCTGCGACATCGCTGCAATGCCAGCACCAGGAGAGGCCCAGCAGTTGTGGCATCCAGACTGACCAAAGAAACAGCCCTCTCAGACCACTCTGGGAAACCGCTCCAGCTCTCTAACCCCGTGAAAAAAAATCTTATGCTAATAATCCTTTCTGGGACTACTGTCTGCCTCCATGCAGTCTATGATGAGAAAGCCTGGTTAATACAGTGCCTAGGCAGGACAGACCCTTGATCTAAGCTGGCATGCCTGGGTGCAACGCAAGTGAAGGGCACCCGTCTTTTAAATATAAGCAGCCACATCCCTGCACTCAGCAGCATGTCAGCTCAGCTGCCAAACCATGTTATTTTGTTGCAGAGGAAGGAAAGGGGAAAGGGAAAAAAAGGAGGAAAAGGAGGGAAAGGGGAAAAAAAGGAGGAAAAGGGGAAAAAAGGAGGAAAAGGGGAAAAAAAGGAGGAAAAGGGGAAAAAAAGGAGGAAAAGGAAAAGGTTCTCCAGCATTTTTGCAGGCAAGGAAAGGTAGCAGAACACACATGTTCAGTCTCTGTCCCCAGACAGGTTCAGCTGCAGAACGGAGCAGTGTGACCAGGTGCTCAGCAGTGGAAAGTGAGCTTAGGCTCAAGATCAGTTGTTTTATATAAAACAAAGGCCAGGCCTTGGATTTTTCAAAACAAGGTGTCTAATATTTTTTTTTTTTTGGGGGGGGGAGTGCTTTGCCACCATTGAGGTATTTTATGTTTGCCAGTTGCCAGTCTCTGTTTGGAAAGCATAGCTTCCTCACTTAGCGATGCAAATCCATAGGCATAGCAAATTATGTACATGTTTGGCAAGCAGCGTTGATAATGAAAAAAAAAAAAGTATTCAGTGCCAAGAAATGTGAATACTTCCAAAAATACAGTAGTTTATCAGAAGACTATTTCCCCTCCTGTTTGCCTTTCAAGGTTTTAGCCAGGAAATGTTCACCTGAACAATCTAAAATCTCAATCGACAGTAAAAAAAAAAGAAAAGGAAAAAAGCAGCGCATTATTCTGCAGGGTGAATTCCCACGCCGTGGCTTCTCCCAGCAAACCGAGCACCATCTCTCTCTCCAAGAGGGTAAATAACCCAAGGCTTCAGGAAGCCAAATCTGTTGGGAGCGTGTGTGCTCGCTGTCCGTGCCGGGAAGGACGCGCAGCCGGGCGGCTCCGGAGCGCCGGTGCTCGGGTACCCCCTGCCGGGCTGCGCCATCGGGCAGCAACCACCGCCAGTTCATCACCGGGGGGAGCTTCCCAAATCAAACCCAGGCTCTGAGGCTTTTGCTCCTGCTCAGTACTGAGAGATGACACAGCCTGGTGAGCTGAGGTTAAAGGGAGGGCTGGTTAAGGCATCGCAAGGCTGTGGGTTTTATATATTACGTGCGGGTTTCTCGTAGATTCTCCCTGAATTCTAAATCAGCACAATTTGAAGAGACAGTAATACAGTGAGACACCAGCAGTTACAATCCAGAAGCAAACAGGTTCCCCCCGCCACAAAGATCCATAAAAACTACTAAGTATAAATATAAAACTCTGAAGCAGCGAATTTCGTTTCTAATTCTATACAGAGTGGGTGAGCAGATCTTGAACACTCTGCTTAGAGTTTGCTTTAAAAAGCATTCCTCAAATACAATTCGTAATAGAAATTCCCAGGATGAAACCCTTATTTATGTATTCTGTGGATAAATTAAAATAGGAAAATGTGCTGCGAGATGTGTTCAAACAACTAATAGGTCCTGTAAACCAAAAATATATTAAAAAAAACATAAGTGAAAAGAAAAAGATTAGTTGTTTTAAGCTACAACACAGCTGTATGCAACAAAAGCCAGAAACATGTAAAATTAAATTGGATTTTAGGGCGGGGGGGGAGTGTCCGACGGGGTTAAGTTTACTAGTAATTCAAATCCTTTTTTCTAAGTTGCAAAATGTTGTTACTGACACATTTTTTTCATTCTGTTTATTTTTGCAGACAAGGCAGAAATTGACATTTGAACTATATAAACAGAGGCTGCATATGGTGGCTTAGGGCTCTTGCTTAGCCAGTGACTGCTCCTATGTAGCAAAGGGATTAAAAAAAATACGTCAAATATCCCTTCAAACATTTATTAGTGTCACATAGGTAGTAAAATTCTGTTTACTGACGGATTAATAAAAGGCTGAATTAGTCTCTAACCTCTTTGATTTTTAAATGCTGGTAAGACACTGTCACCCCTTGTTCCTTTATCTAAATACAGAATGTGTAGCAAACAAACATTTCCTTGTGTTAGCGCAGGAAAAGGGAAGAAGTTTTCATTAAATAGAGTTGTAAAGGGATCGTATTACTGGACTAGAGTCACATATCTCCTCTCAATTTTTGTCCTTTATGCTGCTGTCCTCTCCAAGAGCAGAAGTGGCAGGGGCAGACTTTGGGGAGGGAGGGGGATGCTGGGATACTGCGCCTGTCTGTGAGTCAGCAGGGGCCGTCAGCTCAAGGGGACGGGTTATAATCCATGCTTCTCAAAATCTAGACAACCAATCTATTCTTTTTCTTCTATATTTAGATTCTGGTTTGCTCTCAGGATGCAAAACCTTTTCAAAGTCTCCCTCCTGAAAGGATCAAAGTGTAAAAAACAGCATTTCAAAGCTACAGGCCAACGAGGATCAGAGGGATCCAACCCTTCGACTTGCCACTATCAACAGAAAGGCCTTTGCTTTACCCCAAATGGCTTTGCCTCTGCTGTGGACCTGCTCACAATTTATCTGAAAGCTGAGACACTTATTCAAAAACAGGCCCAGAACCTATCACTAATCTGACCAGGTTTCAGCCCAAGGTTTGTCTCTGTTGTTTAGCACTGGCCACACACTGGCAGAAAACTAACAAGGCCTGGGAATCATTCAGCAAGGAAATAATACCAGTATCTAGTGTGAAAGTAGATGGAAAAATAGTATGTCTGTTCCCTCCAGGCTGGGGAGCAGGGGAGGGTGGGATGGACATCCCCACTCCATCCCATCCTGCAGTCCTGGCTCCCAAGGGGGCAGACCTGGAGGAAACATCTGGGTGCGCAGGGATGCCATTGTACTTCATCACCGGGCTTTTCCTGAGAGTTCCTGCATCCAGGAAACCAGAAGTGTACTGGGATTCACATCCAGAGCTCAAAGCTAAGAAACACTCACAGCTCTCACAGTTTATCTTATATGGTCCTTAGGACTGCATCCAGCCTTAAGTTTGACTGTGTGCCCTGGTCTTTTTTGGGACAGCTCATCTTCACCTTTGCATTCCTCTTCCAGCTCTCCGACAAGCCACCTTTCCTGCTCCAGTCTTCTCCCCCAGCTTTCTTCCCTGACAGCTTTTCCCAGCTTTGTGCCATGACTTTAACAGCCTCAGCCCTGGGTTTCCAAGACTGCACATGCAGATAACTATCATTTTCTTATGGGCTCAAATTGCACACATCTTTTCCAGCGCTACATAAACTCTAACATCATATCTAACCTCAATCACCCCTCTGCTACTCTGGTAGTAGTTTTTCCTCAGCTTCTGTCCTAGCTCTCCTGCAGACATCTTTTTCTCGAAGGTGCTAAAACCTTCTCCAATCTGTCAGGCACTGCATAGTCACCCCACTCACGTGCACAGCTGAGATTCTCTGATGAAATCTCATCGCTGCTTGGTAGGGAATGTCTGTGTTAAAACCTGCAAGATGCGTTTTCTCGCTGCCCTCCTTGCAATAAGAATGCAACAACGAGGTACTCTGGGAGATACAGGAGAATTCCCACTATTAGGAATTATAACTCCTGCACACAGGAGTCATTTTCAGCTATGGATATAAGCAGAGGAAGAATACAAAAGATGTGCAAAATATAGTGAGGAAAGAAAAAGCGAAAGGAGCTAAGAGAAAACCCAGCTACTTTATAAGGCAGTAGTAGCAAGTATTTTAGATCCAGAAGATTTCAGTTCAGATACAGTGAATGGTTCAGGCTGGAGTATCAGTAAATTAGCAACAATAACAGAACAGATCTCTAAACACAAATAATATGTTCCAAGGGAAGCCACTGCTATCCCTCTACTCCCACTAATGTGTCTCACTGTGAATCGTGATAGGTATCGTCACAGTTCCCAGCAAAATCAATGACTTGCGGTGACATGATTCATTTCTGGTTCTAACATCTGGCTGGAATTTTACGCATACAAAGTCTGCGATTTGTACAAACAATTACTTTAGAGGAACAAAAATCTTTGCAATTCACCATGTCATAACCAAACCATCTGTCCAGCAGGCCACTACGGGATCATGCAGATGGAACAGAAGGCACAAGGTGGCCCATTTTGTCCAGTACGCTTGGTTCAAGGTATCTGCTTTGGTCTTGCATCATCAATAACAGAAGTCCGTTCACATTACATTGTAAGTTCATTAGAGACCAAAGTTTTTCTTCTGCCGACTGATTTATATCCATGCTTTAACAGTCAAAATTGTAAGCAAAACAGCCTAGGCATTGAAGATTTGTCTACCCTACAAAACAAAGAAAATTAAGACGGCTAAATAGAAGAATTGGTATTTTGTGTGTAAACTTGCATGCTGCATGCAAAAGTGTTACTAAAAACATTCCTTCATTTCTCAAAAAAATGGAAGCACTGGATGTAAGAAATTGCTGTTTCTTTTAGCCACAGAGAAGACAAATCCCAGAATACGTATGTTCAAGTCAAATCAAAAGCATTTAGATCCCATCACAAGTTCAGTTCCCTACATGAATGTAACTCAGCGTACATATGACACTCTTGCCAGAGCAAATTAATGTTGAAAGCTGAGACATGAGAGACACCTTCCTTAGCCAAGCTGTGACTACCCTTGCCTAGAGCACACAGCACGTGGCATTTAAAAGGGTCTGCCCCGCAGAGTGAGCTTTGCTGGGTTGTGTCATGTTCCCAGAGAAAACAAAAAGATGAATGGGCAGCAACACAAACATATCGCTTGCTGAGAAGTCAGCCTTTTAGATAACATGTACTATGTCATGCCGCTACCCCTCACTTGGCAAAACACAGGCTTAAAACCTATTCTGTAAGATAAAGGGTTTGTCCTCAGACCGTTTTAGCATAGATCAAATGAACGCAGAAAACAGGGGGACCTTAATTAAAAGGTCATTTACATTGTATCTCCTGCCCTTAAAACAGGATGAGCTGCACTGTGTTATTTTTGACAGATATTTGTATAAGCTGCTCTTCAAAATCTCCAGCATGGATTCGGCAGTTTACCCGGACAATTAGTTACATCACGTAGCTGTGTCTGCGCTCTGCAGAGCACCTCGTGTTGGCTACGGAAAGATCCAAAAAGGCTTAGGGGCTAGTATAACAGGAAGAGCAGGAAAGGTCAAATGAAGACAGTGTTCTAGTTGGGCAAAATGAAAGAGTATTTGTTATTTAATAATTATGTTATGAAAGCAAGCGAAGCCCCTAGGGTTGGCTCTGCGCTCTGCCCAGTGACAGCATTTCAGGTAATCAGAACACCCAAGTGAGGAGACATTTATCTGAGGAGGCCCACAAGCAGCCTCTACCATGTCTCCACAGACTCTTGAACACTCACAGCAGAGTGTATGAACAATCTATATAATAATAACCTACATCTGTGGTTCACTGGCCAACAGACCAAGCTTCAGCGCGGAAAGCAGAGGTTGCTACGCCCGCAGCACCAGGGCAGAGGAGCAGCCTGCGCTGCCGGGGGTTTTAGCTTGGACAGCAGGAAAACTCGGGGCAGCTTCCACAAGAGTGACAAACTCAGGGAAAAACACAATGTACAGGGGAATTTCTTTTCAAACTTCATAGAGATTTGTAAATTTAAGAGATACTTTAATGGGCGATTGACAGAGAACGTATGAGATCTCAAGGATTTTTCTTCAGATATGTTGGTAATGCTGAGCCAGAAAAGAGGTGCTCTGTTTTTCACAGCCATGGTGACACTGTGCTCACCAGAGGAGCAGCTTATGTCACACGTAAAAAAATCAGGAATCCCTCTTTTTTCCCCCTACTACCTCCTATCACACTGGTTGGCACATGAGCAAAGCCGCCACGAGCAATGCGTTGTCCGATGTCATTTCCATCTCCCAAAATGACTTAGTCTGACTTTTCATGCCACTCACGATTTATTTCATGATGTGCACAAAGGTTTACATGAGCAGCACCCCTCTCTAAGGCATTGCAGCTAATACTAAAAAAAGCTCCGGCTTGCCAAAGTACGGGGGCCGGTCTGCAGAGCACACGCGACCCTGTTGTGAGATGGTATTTCCAAAGGGTTGTCCTTCAGGAAGCAGAGATGTTGTGTTGGCAATAACACCAGCAAGCAGAGCAGGCACGATTACTAACTGGGTAGCTCTTTTTTTTATATATAAACGCGTGTGCACAGCCTGAAAAAATATTTTCTTCTCTTTTTTTTCTCTCATTTTGTCAACTCAGACCCCTGCAACCCCCTAACGAAAGCTTTTCTACTGACATAGTAACAGAGCGTACACTTTAACTTACACTTTTTCCATGAAGCAGATGTCTTTTCTTGTGAGAATTGGCATATTTTTACCCTTAGAATGATCTCTGCTTTTATATGCCTAATTAAATTTTAGCGGTCCCTTGCTTAAATAAAGATTTATTAGCTGTTAAAATTGTAGCATAATTCTTCTGCCACCTACACGCTATCCTTTAACATATTTACAAGCAGACTGGCTTATCCACTTATAAAAAAAGGTGGATGATTTAATGTTGTTATGTTATTGGTGTCAATTACTAAACTTCAGCCTCACAATAGAGCTTTCAGAAGATACTACTACTTAACTCTGGAACTGGCAAAATACTCCAAGAAAGAGAAGCTGTGAGCCTTAAAGATTAAGTACTCAAAACAATTCAACTAACAGAGGCAATCAGGAGATTTCAGTCTCATGTTCGGACTCTTCCACAGCCACAATATGGGCCTCAAATGGAGAAGGAATCCAGGGAATTATTTACAGAAGCTGAAATTTTCATTGTCAGAAGCACCTACTTACACGCTGCTTCTCATTTCTCTTTGTGCATGAGACAAAGCATGTATATAATACCTTTGCACACATCAATTTATATACAGTGACAGAAAGAAAACGGTAACACAGTAAAGTACCATGCTTGTCAAACAACTGGAAATAACTTCTTTACAGTTCTGGGGGTTTGTTCGTTTTGGTGTTGGGGTTTTTGTTTGTTTGTTGGGCTGGGCTTTTTTTTTTAAGATCAGTTACTTATTTACCAGGATTAGAAGTTCAGTGTTTTGTTGGTCTCTCATTAGTTTTACTTTATTAAAATCCTGCTTGCTAACATATTTACATCACAGGGAATATCCTACTCACCAAGCTGCAAGCCCTCGCCTCTATACCCCATACACTGATATATTTGCACCTTGTAAACACCACTACTACACACAGTTGTGTCCCATGTGTTTGTCAAGCTGCATCAGCAGCACCGAATTCCATCCTCCTGCTATAGTTTTAATACAGTTCAGATAAAACTAAAGCTTTTGGTAATTTCAAATATACTTCAAGTGCAAGAGATGACTCATTCATTTAATCTCACCCTTCGAGGTCAGGTTCTCTTTCAAAAGTCATAAAAAGCAGGCCACTCAAAAAATATGCAATATATTAATGTCATAGAGTTGGCCTCACAAATAAATCAGCATACAAAATCCCCTCTTACTGAAATTTGTCACAGTAAACATCAGAAGCTGTAAAGTGAAACTAATAGGAAACTGTCTTTTTGTGTAATTTGCATGCATTTGTGCACAGACACACGCATGCACACCAGCCCCCCTCCCTTTTGTACCTTTCCATGTGTGTGCTATGCATTCAGAGAGCAAACTGCTACAGCCAAGAAGCCAGAGACAGTGATAAATCTGGAACAGATATGAGCGAAAAAGCCTAGAAAAATTATTCAGTTTTATATTATTTTTTTAGTATCAATATGTATTTTTCCTTTGCCTTGCACTCTTAGTCATGGCCACTGGCTGCTGATGGTACCTTTGTTTATCACGCATGTATTTCAAGATCTATATGAAATACTTAATGCAGGATACAGGATACTACATGCAGCAGCCCAGACCCACACTCAAAGCCAGGATTTATCTTTGGGAGCCAATTTGGGGACATGTGCTGGGATCCGAATTGACCCAACGTCATTTCTGGAGTCTCCCTGGCAATAAGTGCAAGCGAAGGGCTCCTGGAAAGCTCATCAATGCCATTAATGACAATCCTGTGCAAGTTGCTGTTTGGCCAGTTTGGGGAAGGCAAAATTCCCAGCTGAGGAAGTGTGGTAGAGATCTGGAGATGTTCAGGTGTTTAAAGTGCTTACACTTACAGAGACCCTTACTCAGAAAACGCCAAATGGATCGACTCTTGGAAATCGGTCAAGCGAGGAGGGCTACGAAGTCTCTAATTCTGTTTTAGTTTTCCTTCTCTCTTTACTCTCTTACTTTCTCTCTTACTGTTCAGGTAACAGTATCTATTCAAGATGCATACAAATGTAGCGTGCAGATAAGTTATCTTCTTATATCATCATCTACAAAACCACAATGGCATATTTATCCAAAACAGTCCTCTGAAATAATTGTTTCTGTAAAGAATTATCCTTCTGTATGATCACGGCTGTCAGGCAGAAAAATATTAATGTATTTCCAAGCACAGACAAAAATGTAATGGTATCTCCCTAACAACAGTTTCATCTTTTAATATTACCGCATATATTTCATCACTTAGTAGTCGATGTTTCGAATGCCAAGAACACAGGAACAGCAACAGTATCAAGGTAAACCAGTAAATACTTATATCATGCGTCCCTGCAAAACACCACTCTAAAGGAAGACCTCTGCTGCTCAGTGACCAGGTTGGGATATTCACCTGAGTTATCAGTTTTCTAAGAAACACCATAGGAATTATCACTAAAGTCCTTTTAATTGTTTTTGAAAGCCCCTAGCAGTCTCTGCAGGAAGGGGAACAGCCACACTTTCTGGTGGCAGCTCCCACATTTGCATTGTGCTCACGCCTTTAGCATCTCACTAATGCTTAAGTATTTCACTGAATGATGTTTCCAAATTCATGGAACTACAGTACTAAACACACAAGCCTAACAGAGAAAGATATGGGTACATACGCACAGTCCACGTTTCACCTTTGTGGGGAAATTTTTCTCACAAGCTTCTCCCAACAGTCATGCTAGGGAATGAGGTGACAACTGAACAGCTTTGGTAATTGACCATAACTAAAAATGGTCTTTTACTGCAGGTAAAGTAAGTCAGATCACACAGGACCCAGTTAAAGGGGTAAAAAAAGACAGGCCACAGGGCATATCCCTTTTCCATCCACACATAGAACTCACTGCTTGTACCCCCTCTGCCTGCATTATGAATGTAACAACAAGAATAATGATTGCGTTATGCACAGATTCTGTCCAGAGGAGTGATATCCCCAAACTTTAACATCATCCCATCCAAAACACTCATTTATTTGTGGTACCGTGTCTTGTGCAATGCACCAGAGAATGAGTATAAAACTAATCTTCCAAATACAGTAAAAGTCTCATGCAGCATCCTGGCTTGTAAAATGACATTAAATGACTTTTTGAAGAAGTGAGGAAGAAGAAGGAGCCACTGCTGGGACATTTAGTCTATCAAAACACAAATAATTAATGGTTGAAAATACTTTTTGTTTAATAATTGCTGTTCTTCATTAGTGTGAACCAAGGGCACAGACTATCTGAGACAATAACATCTGCACCCCATATTTCATTATCACCAAACTTCACATTTCACACAAAAGCATAGCTAGCAAAGCCTTACAGCTTTAATTAGTTTCTGCCATAGCTGTGAAGGTCAGCCAATTATTGTGTGTGAAATTTCAATATGAAGCGGCTGAATTGAAGACAGCATTGCAACGTTGTGAAAGTCTGCAGTGCTGTAAATCTAGCATGATAGAACCTCTTTTTCTTAAACACAAAATAACATAAATTAATCATCAGGTATGCACAGCTTCAAGGCTTATTGGCTAATTTAACATGTGTTAGATGGGGGAAAAAAGGAGGTAATTTCTGATAGTGTCTTACGCCTTTGCAGGGTTTTTTCTTACCAGTGTCACCAACCATGACAAAATACTTAGTTGGGTCCTCACTGCACTGTTTTTTGTGGCATTCAGAGTCCTTCTGATACAAGAAAACAATAGCAATGAGCAGAAGAACTTCAGCTTCAGACAGGCATGGAATGTACAGCATGTCCCAAAATATCAGGTCTTTCAAAAGGTGCTTCAAGTAAGGTTCCAAACTCATGGTTGGCTTTTGAAAATCATGAGCCAAGTGCCTCAAGTGTATGTCAGTGTTTGTGTGTGAAAACATATATATATAAGAATTTGGATTCAAATTATATACACATAATCTATACCCCAGCTGGCACTAAGGAAGTAGGAAAGGATGCAAAATGATGCACCTACCTCCTACCCAAGACACAGCCTCTTTGCACGTATTATTCTCGCCAAACAGAAATAATTTATGCAGCGTGCTGTGCACTGGGATTACAGATGTGCAAAAGGTCCAACCTGAACCTTGAATACATTCAAGACCATCCTGACTCTCAAGTCTGGCCAGTGGTTGTTTGTTAAACAGGTATTTGTTTACCTGTTTCTGCCTTTTTTTTAATAGATTAAAACTCTTAAGTAAATTTTATCGCTTTATGTAGCAAATATCAGGGTCTTCAAAGATGTGCTTCAAACTCATCCTTTTATTTGGATACCACGAGATGACAAACTGAAGTCAAGTAGCAATGATACAATGGTTCTATAACTCCAGTGAGCTAACAAGACCTGCTCGCGATTATAAATTTACAGGTGAGATTCATTGGATTTCAGTGGGAGAAACAGGGAGGGAGTGAAGCTCAGAGAATGGATTTGTGTATCATTCCTATGTTCAAGCCCTATTTTTCCAAATGAGATGATTGTGACAGAAAATATAAGCAAACTCATTTTTAATCTAGCCTGGCACACTACATGCAGCTCTAGCAAGCACCATAGCTTCATTCATGTGGAAATAACAGCATGTTCATATGTATATATGCTTATTACAACCAATTCCCCCTTCCTGCGCCCCATTTTTTCCTGCCATTGGAAGGACCAGGTACGTGGTTATGGAGTCTCTGCAGACAGCACAGAACCAGCGAGGCTGTTTCTTCCTTCTTTGCTGACACAGAACACATTCGCAGCTCTAACGTGACTCACACCACCTATTGCCAAAGCATCATTTTTTAAAATGCATAGCTAGCAGTAGATGCTCAAGAACCTTTGCAGGCTCCTATATCAATGCCTGTATTTCTGGAGTTACCACAATGCTCAGTTTCTGGTTACTTCAGCCAGAGCATGGGTGCTGCTCTTCCTCCAAATCAGCAAGCCCGAACGTTTGGAGGTAGAGAAGCTGAAATAATATCCATACACATCATAGATTATTTAGAATTAAAACCATCACCATGATAAAGATTTTTTCCCCTGCCTCTAGAACAGTCCATTTAACTAAACCCAGCTGAAAGAGAGATGGTGAAACAGCTGATGATTTTATTTCTGCTGCACCTTATCCAACACCTCCAAATATATCCATGTGTGAAGAAAAACGATAGATCAAGACTTCTATCCAATGAAGGCTCAGCTGGCTAGAAGAGATACCAGGAGTAAATTAAAAACTAAATTAAATGTAATGGGGATCCAGGTCTTACACAGTCTTACAGTTAAGAGCCAGATCTTTAATGCAGTACTCTGAAATACTCTGTTCCAAACCTGGGATTTCAGCAGCACTTCAAGAAGGTGACTGGGAGTCTGAATTCCACTTCAGCTGCTGCTGAGAGCTCTTGTCACTGGGCCCAGCGTCTTTCTTAAGCTGATGTACTCTCCAGGGCCCTATACAGGTTCATCAGTCTCCCTATGGCTGCACTGCTAAATGAAAGCCTAAAATTAGCTGTGAACAGGTAGCTACATGTTCTTAGTCTTCTCTTCCCATCTAATTAGGAGCATATCAACTTATTTCTGTGTACATAACTTGTAAGACATAACAGGAAGGTATTTTCTTTTACTATTCATAGATTGTATTGTGCTAGCCACTATATCTAAGTTTGAATTTCTAGGCACTGCTTTTGCATTTACAAAACACAAAGGAAGTTTATTGTGCTAGAAATAAAATAATTTGTAAGTCTCAGATATGTACCACTCACAATATTACGAAACATTCACCAAAAGCTAAAATGGCAAAGAATGGAGAAGCAGGGGAAATAATTAACACTGGCACCAAGAATACTAAAGAAAATGTGTATTAGCTAACACCAAAATATAATATTGTGTGTTAGAAGATATATCCTCTCTCTTAGAAGGAATCAGTGAAAGGAAATAATTGAAATATACTGCTACCAATGAGTGGCCCAAAGGAGAATAAAACAGGACCACCTGAGTAAAAATCAACTCAAAAACTGAAGTGAAAAAAGAGAAAACTAGACAGACCATGCACACCAACACACACGCACACAGAGGAAAAACAAATTATTATTAAACAGACTGAAACCTGTCTTAGGCAGACTGCTCAAGGGAGCAGCAAAAATCCGTAGGCTGGCTGATGACATCTTATACTAAAGGTCAGACAAAACTGCAGGAGAAACCTCAGGGATCCCTTAAAGTGGTTCCCTAAGATAGGGGATGCCTAATGGAGGTGGAGAGCTGTGCAGGTTTCATGGTGTTTATTAAACACACACTAAAATATTAAACAAGATAACAGCGGCTAAACCAAATCAAACATACTCTAAGTGCGATACAAATCATCGTTAGACAATGTAAACAAACACTTGACACACACAAAGCCTTTATTGCAAATCCCTGCAATTAGATCCGTCCCCAGAGAGATGCCACCGGCTCCATGAGCCCACAAGCCCCCGGCCACGAAGAACATTGTGGTTGAGGCCACCAGTGATGGACGGGGTCTGCGTCAGTCCACCACAGGAGCCAAGAGAAGATGCTTTTGCTGGGGGAGTCTCCCACTCCCGCTCGCTCCGCTCTGGCCCTGCTCCAGCAGTGGCACTTCCCTGCAACAGGGTCTCCACTCAGTCCCAAAGCACCGGGGACAAAGATCTCTACCAGCCAGCCTTGCCAGCGGCAGCTGCTCCCAACCAAAGAGTCTCTCTCCAGAGAAAATGCTGACTCGGAGCCAGCTGCGCGGCAAGAACAGTGGCTCCTAACATAAATGGTCTCCTTTCAAGAAGAAATACAGGGAAAGTCCTCACAGCCAGTCTCTTTCCAAAGGGAGCGGCTCATACATTAACCCAATGAATAATTCCAGGCTGGGAGATAAAATATTTAAAGCGAAAAAAAGGCAGAAGATCTTCAGAGTTCACAGTTTTCAAGCCAGCCTTCAAGGCTCACAAGCTCACTATCATTTGCCAAGTAGAATCAACATGAAGATCGTGATTATAAGAAACACGAAAAATTGCACCACCATATCAACAGGGACTTCAGATTTTAGCAAGTACAAGAGCCAGTGTAGCTGCTGAAATGCCAAGTTCAGCAACTGCAAGAAGAAGTGCTTCATGGTGCCATGAGCTAGTGTATGATTCAACTGATAGCCATTGTATCTCTCACATGAGGAAAATACACAGGAATCATCATATTGGATCCGACTCATCTAGCAGGGATTCTCCTATACAAATACAAAATACAATGCAAAAATCTTCAGTGGTTAAGCAAAGGAAATCCTCCAGCAAGCAGCTGGGGTCTAGCTGCCTTACTTGGGAAGTTCCCTCCTTACCCCACGATTCAGAGCATGGTTTATGTTCCAAAGCATGAAGGTCTGTTTGCCCTCAGGGCTGTTTTTATCTCCATCTAATTCACGTTAGATGTGCAAGCCTTCATTCTACACAGAGATATCTAAACCTGACCTAGAAACGAAGCCTGTGAGGATTCATACCACCAATTTCCACCAGGTTACTTATGCACTGCCTACTAAGTATGTCCTTTAACCCATTTCAACCTGCTCTCCTTTTCTGAAATAATTCTTGGTTCCTATTTTTGAGGAAAGGTAAAGAGGAATGCTTAAGACACCTTTTCTATACCATTCTACAAAAACAAGCACAGTTGCACTATTCCTGTGAAAGAGGATTTGGTAATTCAAAGTTCCCCACTGTTGCTGGAGGCTAAGGGCACGGACACAGGCAACCGCCTCTGTTGGATCAGCTGATGTTCAATAACTTGTTATCACTCACACCACTGAGCTTCTCGCTTTCAGAAAAGCCCATTACAAAACTTGCAGTAAATCTTCTTGCTGGTCAAAGATTTTCTGAAACCCAAAGAACTTGTCAAGTGGCTCTTTTCTAACCATATTAAATCTGCAGAAACGATGCCAACTGGAACTAAAGTCACGACCTCCTGTATTTTTTAAAACATGGCCTTTAATGTTAGTTCAACCAATTTCTAAGGTACCAAAACAACACTTACTATCATGAAATTCCCTGAATCTCTGCTAAAGCCTACTTAAACTATAGATAAACCTCTTCTACTCTTTGTCTTCTGGTATAAAAGATTACTGTAGCAAAGATTGCGCTTTTCCCCCAGTGGTTAAGCTGTTCTAGTTTAGATCCTTCACAACTCTTAGGTATATATTTTATTGTTTTCTGCCCTTTGATTTATCAGCTGGTTGTAACATTTCTTCTATTGACATGTGAATCAATGAATGGCTCATCTTTACTGGCCAAAAAGTAGGTATTTGCTCAAGTGATTTGAAGTGAAGACAGAGCTGCAAAATCATTTGACTTCTCTGCAATGCCCTCAGCCTTCATAATTGTCTGGCAGACTTTCCCCTTCACAAATACTTTGAAAATTTGAATCCGTTGTTGTTTGTGCTCATCTTATCAGATTTCTCCCCATTTCGTCCCTGCAGAATAGTCTGGTTTCTGTAAGGCTAGTTCCATTTTTGGAAGGACAGCTGTCTGCTTCAAGTCACTTCTTCAGCCTTAATTTTTAAGCAGGCATCCAAGATTTCACACAGCATGCTTTGAAATATCAAAAGTTTATCTAAGCTTTCCAAACTGTTCCTCCCTGAGATGGTAGTTACAGCAGCTTTATCAGATGCGTATCAGAAGTATCACCACACCTCGCTGGCCTCTACCAGCCTTCACCTCCCGCTCAACCCTCTACACTGAGAGGCAAAGCTGCACGGCACAGTCCAGGCAAGAAAGGCACATGTGTATGGCTTGAGCTCCTCCTGTTACACCATTCCCCCTAAAAAACAAAAGGAAATTCTCTTTCTGATCCTTGTTTTTGTGAAGATACAATCAGAAATATGATCCAAGAGTGCTGACTGAATGCTGTCTGCTCAAGCCTTGAAACGTCTGGCGGAATGAGTTGTCATGTGAGTTTTACTCATTTTTAGAGCAAGTCTTTCTCCTTTGATCTAGTAACAATAGACCAAGTGTGTTTCAAGTTCATTCCAGGCTCTCAATCATAACGCAATAAGGGGTTTGATTTTTAATTCTTTTTAACAACTTCTTCTTCTGTCACACAATGTCAACACCCTGTCCATCTAATCTGGACCTTTCTGGATGGCTGTACTGAAGTGTGGGAAGGCGTTTTTCCTGCCCTGCTACCAGTCTGTAGCCATGCCACTGTATTTTATCCGGGCCGCACTCTAAAAACTAGATTTCAGCCTAAAATCCCTGGGCAAATATGCTGCGCACGCTTCAACATTTTGCTGAACATCCCTGCTCTGCACAGCAGCGTACTGATGTCCCAGTGGCAGGTTTACAGAAGTCCACAAGGAAAGCTGTGGCTGAGAAGAGAATAGCCCTAATGGAATGACCTTTACTGGGACTTGACACCTGCTACCTTGTAAGCTTCTTACACACACAGCTTAATCCACCTGGAGGCTTTTTTTTGCTTGATGGAAGGTGATAAAAAAGCTGTTAGACTGTAAGCTCTATCTTAGATTCAAAGCATGTAGGCTCCTTGATAGTCTGAGGCTTAGGGCACACTGAGGGGAAAAATATTTCTTAGTTCAGGTGCAATTCTCAAGTTGCTTATTAGGGATGAACCCTGGTCTAAGAATCACTTTATTGGTATGAAAGTAAAGAAAAGGCTTCCCGATAGGAAGGGTCCCAGTTCCGCAGTACTATAGACAAGATAATGTAATAGTGATCATAAAGCTTTCCTCAGCAGACAAGAAGAACATAGAAGCCCAACTCTAGGAATTTACAATCCACAGAGGATCAAGCAGATTGTATTCTGGATACCTGAAAGGTGAATGCTCTAAAACATGCATCAATCCATACTGATGAAAACCTGGTCCCCTCTGATTATAAATAATTTCCTCTTTCTTTGGGACAACAAGGGTCTAAATCAAAAAGTTGCATCAGTGTGATTTTTAACATGACAGAAAAGGGGAAAAGGCAGAGTAAAAGACTGGCCCCACTGCAGCACTGCCTTGGCACCGCTGGTGGAGAAACCAGGACACTGAGACCGAAACACAGAATTAGAACACAGGAGGAATTAGTATTATTTGAGGGTTAGTTTTATTTGGAGCTTAAAGGAAAACAAAACACACAAATAACCAAAAACACAAACACCAACCAAAAACACCAAACAGAAAAACCTTCAAAGAACCAACCTTCTAAACCAGTGATGTCCCTGAATAGAAGTGACCTGTCACTAACTCCCATTTCATGCTCCCTGGGCATCCTTTCTACGTGGGTTGTTTTGCTTTGTTGTGGTGGGTTTTTTTGGTTGGTTGTTTTTTTGTTTGTTTTTTTCTTTTCTCTGAAGGCTAATGTTGTCAATCTCACATCATCACAGACTCTTCAAACACTTAGTCCCCTGCAGCTGGCCCAGGTGACAAACTTACTGTTTCAAAGGGCTGGATGCAAGAAGTCCAATCCAGAATGGAAAAATTTATGCAGAGACTGCTATTTAAGAGACACCGTCAAACAGCCTGAAGCCTTTTATTTACTTATTTTAAGGTGGCTGACACCACTATTGATGGCTTTAGTCACTTAGATCTAAAGACACTTGCAAGTAGCTGTACGATTGGGGTTTGCATTTGAAACACCCCACTTTTATCATAGGTGCTAGGCTCTAAATGTAGCAGTATCTAACATTTATCTACTGGCTTTTATAATATAGGCCATTTATATGAAGTGAGTGGAACATTGATCCTCCTTGTTCAAGTTTCCTGAGATTATTCAGTATTAGTATTGCTGTGATTAGTCACACCGCGGCTGCTGTTCCTGTAGATTGTTTGATACAGTATATTTCCCACTATACACAAAGCAGCACTGTAGGAAAACCCAATTCAATCAATTTGAGCAGCCCTTCTTGTGCTACATTGCTATATTATGTATTGGACAGATAAAGTTGTGATCCTATCTAAAATATTCTTTGGCTGGTTTGACTGATGTATGGAATGAATGGAGACACCTAATGCTATCCAATCCTGCTGCTGAAAGATAACGGCATCATTATTTGAAGACAGACCAAAAAGGGGAGTGGGGGAGGGAAGCATTTAACCACTGCTTCCCACATCTGTAGCGAACATGGACACCACAGTGTGTGAAGGTAGAAAATCAGGCAGAGGAGACTTCAGACATCAAACTGAAGGAAAGTGGAAAGTGAAAACAAAGAGTTTTAATATATGGATGCGACGTCAACCACTGCAGGAATCAGGGTGTCCAGCCTCATTTTCAAGTGGTGCTCTGCAAACTGCAAGGGACCATTAGATAAGCAAACTATCTGAGCCCCAGGCTGTTGTATTCTCTTGCCAGTTTTATAATTTGTTGGGATGGTAGAAGCACCTGTACCCCTGAGAGAGGGGCCACCACCTCCCTGCAGCTGCCTGCACCTCCCTGTGGCCACTCTCCAGCAACAGTGCTCCACAACTCAAGGCCTGCCAGGTTTTAAAAATAATAAGAAAAAGAAACACCATTTTTTAAAAAAGTTTCTGCCAGCTGATCTTCTGATAAACAGGTAGTTCATGTTCCCAGGGTTTAGGCTGATTTTGTACCATTTAACATTTAAAAGCACATCAGATGTACCTAAAATACCTTGGAGCCAGCCCAGGAAGGCTGAGCCAAGAAATTCTCTCCTATGTTAAATTATAAAAAAGAAACACAACAACAAGTAGCTCATAAGAATGATTATTAAAAAAAAGGGACAAACATGACAGGTAATGGAAGTGCAGCATTGCCAGACGACAGTTAATGTAAGGTACAATGTGTATTGTGTCATAAATGTAGAAATCTGAGACATGGTGTCATAAGACAACAGAATAATGGTGTCATCAGGTGATATGTTTTGTTAAGTGTTGTATATAAACTCCCTTGATTCCTTCAGTCTCTCAGCAGCCTTGTGTTTGTTGCACCTGCTGGGTTAAGAGAGCACTAAATTTACTGATGACGTGTTGTAAGTCTGGAAGCAGCATCACTTATGGCATTTGAACTATATGCACTGTACAATTTTACCCAATTTATTATTATCAACATATATCTGGACAGCTTTGCTAGTAATCTGCTGTAGTCACTGGGGACCTATTCGGGTCTAGTTCTGATGTTTTAAAGCACCAGTGAAAAAAAATATTCGCTAATTGCTTAGCTTCCTATACCAAAATACTCATATTTAGTGAAAGCAAATGATAGTTCATTTGAGGAATGAATGTGTATGTCTGGAAGAAACCCCTACACTGTGGTTGCATGAATTTTCATTCATTTGAATAGCAGTATGATCCCAAAGACTTTGGATTAACCAGATCACCAGATCCCACTGCAACTGGGACTGCAGATACCCACCCTTGCTGCTTAAGTTCTTCCTCAGCTTAGTTACTTTTTAATGACCCTCCCCAAGGCCTTTTACACAGATATTTTTAAATGGTTTTAAATACAAAGTTTTAATTGAACTTTTTGACAACTTTTCCCCTGTTATTACTTTAATTTTTACACTTCATGCCAATTTTGACCCATTTAATTAGTCTTAACTATGTCCCACACCACTCACCTTCAGAAGTACACCTACTACATCAACTGAGCTGTTTCCTTATATAAATTATCTGAATGTAGAGGAACTTTAAGGAAAACCACTTGTTTTTATTTTGTAATCATACTATGATGCTATTTATCAAGTTCTGTGGATGACTCATTGTAGTCACAACCAATTTAATGCGATTTTAGGGGTTTTTTTCCTCCCCACTTGTACAATGACCTAAACTTTAGTAAGACAGTAATAGCCAAATTGTGCCCTAGGAGCCATCATCAGCTGTTCCCTATAAGGATTCACTTTAACATTTCATCCTGGATCTCTTGTCACTGAAAAATACTTGGAACTTACAGGCAGCTCTTTGCCTCCAATACATGTTTTCAAATCCTGTATCTGACTTTTTTCTCTGTAAGCTATTGCTTTCATTGACTTTCACATAGACACTGAGGATAAAGCAATTTAACAACCTGAGGCTGATGCACAGGCACAAGCACAGGCTGACACGCTTATGCCACAGGGCAGGGTGGAAAAGCGTTCTTCTTGTGGAATCTCCAGTCCTGGCAATACTCAGAATTTTCTTGTACAAGACCCAGAGCAGCCCTATCCCAGCTGGCCACGATTCAAGCAAAGGGAGAACTGATCGGATGACCACCAGAATCCATTTCCAACTTCAATTATTCTATGTTCCTATCAACCTGATGAAAAATCTCAATTGAGCCTTGTTGAATCAGGGCATTCGTCCCAACCACCAACAAAGGCACCAAGCTGGGAAGTTTTAAGGCTGGAGATTCATCTCACTTAACTTCAGACACTTAACTAAGATGACTAAATTAAGAACCTGGTTGTTTTACATGTCATTCCCAGTGCAAAAAGATGGGATGACACCAAGACTCAAGTACACCCTAGATCTAGTCAAGAGGGAGAGAGGAGTAATTATCATATAACTCAACTGAGTGGTAAAAGCAGGTGGGATGGACTTGGAATCCAGTAGCTCACCCTGGAGAGTCTGCAAGGAAGAGTTACTGGGATTTTCTGTGTTTCTGCCACTACAGTGTACTTCATTCGTCTGACAAACTGAAAATATTTCTTTTTATGTTCATCATCAATATTGATGCCTCAATAACCTAATGGCAATGATATTTGAAGCGGTTCCTGCAGTATTACAAACTGAGTTAGTACATTTCTAGATGTTATCTGATGTCCATAAACTCAGAGGAATATTTTAAACAGCACTGTATTTCTTTTTTCCTTTGTGGAAAACCGCGTCCTGCTAGACTAATATTGTATATCCGATTTTGATTATTTCTCAGGTGTCAAATCCTTCAACAGACGAACTTGCATTTGGAAGTTCAGGGTAGAGTAACAAAATAACCTGACACCTGCTGTTACCTACAAGAACTTGGGAGAATGGTATTGCTACCATTTCCTTTTAAGCAGGTTATCAAAATTAATCTGAAATATTTGGTAAATGATTTCCCCTCCCTGCAATAAACAAAGGTAACGGGGCTGTAACATCCACCCTCTTTCTGGGAAATAACAGAAAGGTGCAAACTGAACACTGTGCCCAGCCAGTAACACAGGTTATAGGGGGTTTTATCTTGAGTAATACCAGGCAATTTCTTCTGAGCTGATTTGCATCAAGTATTTGATGTATAGTCATAAAACAGTATCAACTGACCCTTTGCTCGCCAGACACAGATTTTGTTTATCTTAAGGAGAAAGAGGAGCATGTGCTAAAAGACTTACAGTTGCCTTCCAACTGGACTGACCACTGCGGCCTTACCAGGCGATCCCATCTGCAACAGACACACACTCCAATTCAGTCCCCAGGAGACTTCCAACAGCAAACTCTGAACAATTTGCTAAGCAATTTGGGCTTGATTAAGAACAAAACCAAACAAACACCCAGATTAAGATGAATTTAACTTGCAACAATTTCTCTCTAGGCTAGTCATCTTTAGTTTTAAAGACAGCCCCCCATGAAAACTAACGGGAAATCGCAAGGGTCTGCACATCCATAGCCACACTAGCACAGTGGGTACATTTTTAGCTTCTTATGGCAGATTCAGAGATTCTCCACTCTTGCTCTGTGAGGAACAGCTCACTGTTTACCTGCATAATAGGAGAGACACCCAGATAACCACTAGCTTTTTTCCCAGACATGGTACAGTTCTTTAGCTAAATTCCTTAAGTGTTCTAAGAATCAAAGCATGCGTGACACAGATTTTCCATCCATATCTTTGATTTGCCTCCTTCACTATTTGGAAGAATGTTAATCACTTGGAAGTGTTTTTAAAAATGTAAATAGGGTGATTCAGATAATGCCAAGATGAAAAGCCCAATGTTGGCCTTATGAAAAGTCATGAAAAGGCTGATAATGGATGAAGTAGAAAAATAAGGAAGATTATAATTAATGCTAATTAATACTAATTACTTCATTAGTTTATGATTGGAAAGAAAACAGGTTTTATCAACTAAACAATCGCTAATAAAATTACTAGTTTGGTTAAAGCCTATTACCTTGACCTGACACCCTTCTGTAAGATGTCTGAGTTTTCCAAAAGAAGGTTAGAAGCCTGATTATTATATCACATAAGGAAAAGTTATTCACTTCTGAATATGAAGGAATGATATCCGTGTATTAATCTCTAAATCAGCACAAAATGTGTGTAACATGATGAAATAGTTGGTAGCCACAAAGGCGAAATTAATAACTCACTAAAGAAACACTTTAAGCAAGGAAAAATGGTAGATGGTAGATCCTTCACAATTTGAAATCTTTTGGAAAGAAACCTTCTCAGTGTAAGCATCTGGTATGTTTACATAATAGACATTAGCAGCTTAATGCAAAATTAAAAGATAAGGCGCTCTGGTTTATATTACAAAAGCGATAATCATAATTATCTTTTCAGGCCTCTAAATGAATCTATTAGCATGGCTCCAATATGCAGCACATGGGGTTCCTCAGCATGATCTCAAAGGACTTTCTTTGATCCAGCTCTTTCGGACACCCTCAGAATCATTAATCCCAACATGGTGGGGACTGTCTCCTGCTATTTCTTCTTGTAATGTCATTTTAATTCCTTCTGCAGCAAGACTTTTAGAGTGTCACTCTTTAGCAGAGTATTAGCTTTCCTAGATGCCTTCCTGGTGCCTCTGTGCTATTAGGCCAGTTTCCACAAGGATCAATCCACTGCCCACATCACCAATCTCATTTACGTTATTGTAACTTTTTCCTTATTACCGTAACTCATTTAGATTCTGGTAACATTTCCTGCAGCTTGCCAAAGTCATCCTGTAGCATTATACCGTAAAGCATACACGCTGTTTTGCACCATTACTCCTTGAAGGTGCATCTACCTGCCAGGTGGCACCGTTGTGCAGTGCCCACGTGTGGTGTCAAGTCCATTTGTTCTCTTACAGCCACAACAGATCCCCATCATACTACACTGTATTGCCTAGGTGCCCAAATTTAACATTTATTCTGATGCACTTCAACTGACACGCACCTTGAACTCCCTGACTGTCAGGGGAAATCGTCACCTCCACGGTACAGTTGTCCCCCACGGCTCCAGGTCGGGCTGGCCTCTGGAAATACCTCTCTCTGCTACAATACCAGCACCAAACCAAAGACAAACAGGATCTTAACTCAGACGAGCAGTTATGCTCTGAAAGTTAGAATGAACGTAAGCCTATAGGTTACCTCTGCAGATCCAAGAGAACTGATTGCAAATCAGATTAGCATTCTCCTCCTTTCCAGATCATCATCTTCTTTATGTAGTTTGCTGTTTATGAAATTTCTGTAGTAACCTTAATGGGTATTTTGACCCAACGTACCTTGTGATAAATGCCATAATCATCCATTTGGAGGCTGTCCCATGTTCTCAAGACCATAGATTTTTGGATCACAGCCTTTTATTTCATTTTCATTTGGCTTCTGTTCCTAAGTACTTTGCTTATTATCAAGGCCTTTTGTTGTGTGTACTCCAGTTCCATCCTACTAATTGGCTACAGTGTAGGTCTATGATCCCTATCAAATTAACTCCTACTGTAATTGAGCCTGCTACAATCACATTGCCTGCATAACCCCCCTCTAAGTCATGCTCTCACTGCTGTAACAGCTACACAATGTCAAGCTTGCAATACTTTGCTTTACACCTTCATCAGTGACTACACATCCAAAGTTATGTTGGAAAAAAACACAACCAACCAACCCTCTTACATAAAAACAGAGTGCCTTCTTATAATCCCAAACAGTTGACACAATTGATATCTAATGGTAAAATTAAAAATCAGCGCATTCAGCTAATTAGGCGACTGTTAACTTTAGAAAGATCAGAGGATTTTTTCCTTCATGGCACAGTAGCAAGTGGACACAGAACAAGGTATAGTCAGAGAGTCTACAACAGTCAGAACTTTCCATTGCAGCCTCTAGGCATGGGAGTAAGTTTCCTTCTGGATAGGCTGGTGACCTTGTGGAGGTCTGGGGAGAGAGGGGGAATTCACTTTAAATTCCTAATTTTAATTTATTCTGTTCATCAAGGCTCTCCATAATGTCAATGAAACCCCCATCCTAAGCCAGACACCTGGCCATGCTCTAGAAACCATTCCATTTGGTTTAAGTAAAGTAATAAGAATCTGCCCCCAAAATCTAAGCGTTGTTGAAGATTTCCACATGGATGTTGTTACCCAGAACAAAGCCACAGCGTACAGGTGCCAGGATTCATGGTGGGAAAGAATGAACTCAGTGGTGCCTTAAGAAGTGCCTTAGTGAACATAATTTCTGAGAACAGGAAATACAGTCAGCTAAGTAGAAGCTACTTTAGCACTCCTTTCGCTATTTTTATTTGCATTGGTTAATACATTCTTAAGTTAACTAGGCCAGCTTGTCTGAGGGAACACAGAACAGGGTGCTAATTTAATCTCTGCCTCACAATTCACCAGTGTCAGCACTTCCTAAGCTGGAATTCGGCACCCTATCCTGTTTGATGATGTTGCATAGCAAGTTCTGTGTGTTGTTGCTTTTTGCTGCTGGAGGGAACAGTCAGATTTTGACAAAAACCTGTTGGACTAATAGCAGTCACCCACTCACTCAGTGACATCCCAGCATCACGATTCCCGCCTCTCCCTTGTTAACAGCACATCCTCTATTCAGCCACCACTTCTGTGAAGCATCCAAAACTTTCCATTGCCCTTTCATTATTACCATTCTTGGGGTAACAAGTAGATAGTACACAGATTTAATTGCATACAGACTATGATAGAAAAAATATCTTACTTGGGATTGATTGAAAATTGCCTGAGAAGGCACAAAACCGACGTGGTGACTTTCAGTCCAGGGTGAAACTCCTCACAGATTCTGCAGTGTCATCCTGACAAGTCATCGGCTGCCTCTGAGCACATAAATTGTTCTAACGTACTAATATATTGAAAATCCAGAGCAACTGTTTGTCACCAGATTAGAGTGTTGACAACTTCAAATAAAGATGAGGCAAGACAGGTGATAAATTTATAATTACAGCTTAGAAAAAAAAAAACAAAACTGTGTTAATTGATTTTCAAAATCAGGTATTTCTGACTGTCAAGTTCCATTTTTTTTTTTGCATATGTAGGTGTCATTGAATCTATTGTCTGGTGCACAGACCCACCCAGCCAAATTGAGATGGGAAAAACAATTATTTGACATAGATGCACTTACGCTAGTGAGGTAATAGGAGTATTTTAATCACATTTCTCTTATTAAATGAGATTCGAGGAGTTATAGGGCATTTCTCTTCAGGTTCATAAGTATAGTTTATTTAAAGCTGCTTTATGAAAAACCTGACTTTAATGAAAATACTTGCTTTCCAAACAGCCGGTGGCTCACATGTATTTACAACAGCTCTTCTTTCTATGAGCAATACTGAAGACTACAATTATCATTGTCTACCAGAAAACAACTATTTCTTTTCTCTATCTTTCTCTTTATTCCTACGCTATGCAGCTAGACATAAAAATATTCAGAATTAAAATTACTTTGGAGGCACAGTTAACAACAAAAAAAACCCACAAAAAACAACTTACGACAAATGCATCATGTTAGTATAAATACAGTGCTGATCCTTCTCTTTCAATCCAGTTGGAAACTGGAACCCAATAGAGCACAAGGGGCTATTTCATTTTCATGTATCAGATGGGTGTCCAACATTCCACTGTATGTGATTCTTGGTCAGCGACATTTCTTGACCCCCAATAAGCACATACAGCATTAACTATACAGATAACCAGACAGCGGCTGCCCCACGATACTTTATTATATAATGCTTCAACTGCAAAAAAAATACAATAATCCACAGAAATAAGAGAGGACTTCATTTGTTAATGATTTTAGAAAAAATTAGGTCATTTAGAAATGAAGTTTTGAAGGCATTTTTCTCCTGTAAGTAAAAACTGGCTGTTTGGTATGCAACGAGCACCCGTAGACCTCTTTGGCTGTACAACACCGGTGTTGTGACCTGACAGTAAAATGCAAACCACGATGCTGTTCGCTCACCTCTCCTTTGTGCTGGAAAGAAACACCACATATACACCGCTATCTAAAACCAAATAGAGACTTGGGAAATGCTCTTGTCTATTATTTCATACAGTCAAATTGCTTTTCTACGTGTACACACCCAGTTTGCCTCTAAACTGCTTGTTTAAACACAACTGGTTCATAAAGCTAACATCACATAGATCACTAACAACAAACACAGAGAGGGAAGTTTTTCCTTTCAAAGCACTGTAGTCTCCATGGGATAAAATTTAACCTTTCCTATTGAGCAGAGGGAAAATTTTACAAGATCTTAAAGTATAGTATAATGTGCTCTCTATTAAATAGAATTAGGGCTGAACTCCTTATTCACGTTTAACTGAGGTGTACAAACTTCTCCCACATAATTCCAGCCACTTAAGTGATGAGTCTGTGGAGGAGCCTGCCTGTCCTATGTTCCCTTTCCACTTGCAACAGAGGCAGAAATAAATTTCCTAAAGCGTGATAACTCCTGTCCTCTCCCACCATCCCTGCACAAAACCTTTCCTTCCCCTCAACCTGAACAGCTTTAAGTGAGATTGAGAGGTACGCAGACAATTTCTCACACAGTTCTTGATTTATTATCTACATGGAGACAAATTATGGTTGCTTTATAAGAACATAGGACTGGAAGCGATGCCCTGGGCTATCACATCTCTGTTCTCCTCGACTCCCTGTATTTACCTCCCCTGAAGTATTTGTAGAGAGTCCTTCTTAGCCCTCCTTTTCCTAGTCCAAACAAGCCAGGGTCCTTTGTTCTCTCCTTGTAAGACAGCTCTGCATTTTCCCGATCACCCTACTAGCCCTTTCTTGGCACCCATTCCAGATCGAATTAATCTTTCGTGAATGTTGACCTGAAACACATGCATTGCTGCAGACACAGCCTTATACAACTGCAATAATGCTTCCAGGGCCACTGAAAAGACTTTGTCTTGTACTTCTCTAGATTCTGGTTGCATTTTTTATAGTGGTATAGCATTGATGATTCACAATCTTCCTAAATCAGACAAACAGACCTCAATCTGTCTTCTTCATTCATGTGTCCACAGAGGAGCTTCCAGCTAGTCACACCTGCCTCTAGAGTACAAGAGTTATAATGATTTAAATGAAACAGGCAAACATTTGTGTCCTGGCTTCACTAGTGGAGATATTAAACACATTTAAGGTCATTATTCTAGAGCTGTTGTCTCAGGGGCTATTTCCAAGCCTTCCCCGGGATTAGCCAGCCCCATTCAGATGCGCACAACCCCCAGTAGCACAGGGCCATAAGGCGAACCTGGCTCTCCCCACCAAGAGGAGTAAGAGGCTGCCAGAAGTTTGTGCTGCCTCTTCTGTTTTATTTCTGAAAAATTTCATTTGGCTCACCAGAATGACTGAAACCAAAAAATCCAAACAGTTTAATGATTCAAAATGGTTCAAATTAGTGTCTGTCTTGTTTTTCTCTGTAGTTTAAAGGATCAATATTAATGAAGAGAGGAGCTATAAACATCACTAATGAGGATGAAGTGGAATATCCCCCACCAGAGCCGTATACTCTTGAGCTTGCACCAAATGAAGATGACATCCACTATTAAAGGCTGCATTTTAATCCAGCCACAATAATAACAGTGAAGTTAGCGCTATTGGTAAATTTTAATAGATGATGTCTTACAAAAGTGCCCTACTTGAAATTCAGCCCAAAGACTAAATTAAAGTCAAAGCCCCAGTCAGTTAACTGGGCTATAACATGTGAAGAATTGATTTTCTTATTTTCAGCTGTCAGACCTGCTACAAAGAATGAGTTTTAATTCTGGGGATGTTATTAAACTCCTTGCTTAACTGGCAGAAAAATGGAACCGCTACCAGGCGATAGTGGTGCGGCTGTCGGAGTGAATGACACCTGTCAGAGTATGATGAATGACCCTCTCTGCCCCACAATCCCCTGCTCTGTCACTCAGGTGAGGGCCATTAATCTTCATCGAGGGCCTGTCAGGCCAGGCAGCCACGACGACAAAACGTCTTCTCGCATTTGCCACCGCCACGCACGTAACAATGCGATATTCTTATTGTCACAGCAATGCCGAATTAGCATAATTTATTATGACTTTCCTCCCCCTGAGCCCCCTCCCCACCCAAAACCCAAGTAGGGGAGAGATGCGATTAGACAGATGGAGGGTAGGCCCAGCCTGCCAGCCCCGGAGCCCCCCGCAGTGCTTGATGAGGAGTGGAGCATCTCTACAAACCAATCAAAAAGCTGGCAGTTCAATTACAGAGTAATAAAGGGACATTCATCATTCAATTAGGCACCTGTCATGGTTTCACAAAAGGGAAAACTTCTAACCTGAGACTCCAGGGAGAGGATGCTACAACCAGGAGGCAGAGAAATAAATGAAAAAAGGACAAAGTCAATTACTGGCCAAACCAGACAAAAGGAAATACGTTAAAATAAGGGAAAAGTTATCCCTAGGCAAAAATCAGAAAAGTTACATGACCTTACAAAGACTATAGAGGGACAGAATTAAAAGAGCTGCACCATGCTACTCCACAACATGCACACTACCAAATTTCCCCGCCTTGCAAGCTTCTGTGAAAGCTGGAAATGCTGAATTCTATAAGGAAGAAAGCTTTATGGAAATCAGACTGTGGTTTAAAAGCCCCAATATTGCTACTGCAAGAGCATACAACGCGCACCGTTTTTAGAAGGAACACACCTATTCACCTCAGCTTGTTGCTGTGCCTTGTTGGAAATGCGATAAATACCTGGGGTGATTCTTCCTATTGTGTAAGGAATATTAGCAATTCTATTAACCACTAACAAAACTAGCAGAACCCTTTTCCAAAAAAACCCAAACAAACCCAAACCAACCACACACACCCAAAAACACAACACACTAAACCACCACCAAGAAAACCCAAACCAAAACACAACCACCACCACAAAAAACCCACCACGCAAACATGCCGCATGAATGCTAAGACACTGGCACATAAAATAGCAGAGAAACTAAACAGAAATGCTTCATTCAAAGTTATTTTGTTCAATTTATGTGCTTCATAGTTTGCAGAACCCAGACCTTGAAAGTTATCGAAAATTAGAACATGGCAGAGATGAGATTGTTTGTCAGGCGGAGACTGGATTTATCCTGTTCTGCAGCTGCAAATAACAGGTAAAAAACTAATAATATTAGATTGCTGAACAGCTGCTTGTGCAATAAACTCCGTTAAGTTGATTACCTGCCTGCTAAGAAGGTTTATAGTAAATTGCGACTCCAACATTAAATTACCAGAGCAGCAAAGGTAGGATTTGGTTGGAAAGATGTAAGACTAATCCAAAAACATTCTTCAGAGGTGATGAATGAAACCCTGTATAACCAGCAAGAATGGGTAAAAAAAGTCTAGAGCGTCTCGATGATTTGAATCCAACACTCATTTTTGGAAGAGCTGTCTGAGCCCTGGTGCCTGCTTTACATAGAGCAGTGCAGGGCCATGTGGAATCCTCCATTTATCACCGGATGAGCTGAACGCTGAACGTCTACTCATCCCCCCGCTCCGTCCCGAAGAGCCCAGCGGTGTGCCACACTAACACAGCTATAAGGTTTCCAGGACACAAGCTGGTTCCTGCGTGGGGTTGCAGTTTGATGTGTAGATGTGTCACCTCACTCAGACGTGGGTCAGGCTACAGTTCCGAGCACTCATGCCACCTCGGAGCATGAGATTTACACCTCCGAATCATGCTGATGGTTTTCAAAATTCTGCTTAAATGAGTTCATGTAGTATAACAATTTGGGAATGCTATAGGAATATTTTGTCAATTAATAAGGAAAAAATAATGTCAGGTAAATTTTCTTGGGTTTAGCATATGACAAACTCCAAGCACCAGCAATTATTTACAGCAGCAGTCAGGGCTGGTCTGACTGGGAAGGGGGAAGCAATCATCATTATGTAGTGTTTTCTTTACAAGAGGATCTAAATCTACAACAGGGTGCAAAATAACATAAACAATTGATTTGTGTGATGAATACTTCCACCCATGCCTTGTGCATTTGCATCCCAGGGCCTAATGAAGTTCTAATACAACATAACAAAGAGGCTAACAATGCCTACATGCCTCACTCACAGGGGGTGCTGTGCCAATCAATCTAAAGACAAGCTTGCAAAATCCAGAAGGTGGAAAAAAAACAAAAAAGGAGGAGGGAGGGGTGTGCAGAATTTTAGAATCACAGAATTTGTAACCCCTTCCTTATCCTTTCTCCTAGAAAATATAGTTTGTCAAGACAGCGGTTGCCTTTAAGATTAGTCACGGCGTCAAGGTTTTCAACAGAACAGAGGCAGGGAATGGTGTGTGCAACTCAAAGGTGTTTGATGGTATCAGTCCTTGAGGTCTTGCGCACACAGTCCCACTGTGGTTGTGCAACGGTTCGGAAAGTTGAAAGCCAAGTGTCCAGGGAATAAGTTAAAAAATTAGTAACTTCTTGTTCCTGCTTTGATGTCAAACAGAAAACAAACAGAAATAATATCCCTTTCAGGAAGTCTAAAAATAACTAAATAAAACAAACAGAGCTAAAAATACAACAATCGGTTTCAGATGCAGAGCTGCAATTATCAGGCTCCAAAACAGCCAATTTGCCTTCTCTCCTGCACAATCGTACATTATAAACAACCCCAGGAACTAATGCAGGGACTCTCAGAAGTTTAGTATGAGGGAAAACTGGGGGGCATGAGGGTGCAAAGAAGGGAACAGCACTCCTACGTATTCCTAGTAGATCTATTTTGCCATATAGACTTCCATATACATAACATGTCACAGTAACGTACTAAACAATACAAATTAAGAAATGCATAGATGATCCTGAGTTTCCAATACAGTAGCTTTTAATGAATCAGGTTATTTGGGGCTGTCATATCAGTGATCTGGTTTATTAAGTTATTAATGAACCCAGCACATTTACCCAAATGCCTCGAGGAGCACAATTTACCCTTCTTGGTCTGTGGATACTGTGCGGTTGCCTTGAGAAACACAATTTCCTGGGGAGGAAGTGCTACCAGGGGTACATGTCAGCAAATCCACAAAAGGAAAACGAGGATAGAGGGAATAAAAACAAGGTAATCACATCGAGACAAAAAGGGAAGACAGCAAAGTACGAGGACGATAGCAGAATGAATAATTGATGAGCTGGTGGTTTACAAGTGAGTTTCATTAATATTATCCTGCAGGTTCATTAAGCACTGTCCCACACTCATCTTCGAAGGTTCCTCCTGAGTTTTGATTAGGTGCTGCAAGTATTTTGCTTAGACATCAGAACTTCGGGCCTTTGGTGGTGACAACCACTTCCTAAGCCCCAGTCCCTTCAGCCAAACACCTTTTGGAGCTGTTTTCTACTCCACTCCCACTAATCACAAGTCCCTAACCATGACAGCAAGTCTTAGTAAATAATATATCAAGATAAATGATAATTGTTCTGTTTTAAGTGTCTCCTAATGAGCATCATAAATTAAAAATTAATATTGCAAAGACTGTATGAATAGCATCAACGCTATAAACAGAGCAGCAGGGATCAAGAATGCAAATGAAAGTGAAACACTTCTTTATCCATCCCCCCGTATGAAAAAATTCTGGAGCCAGCAGACTGCTAGGCATTACAAAGCTAATAAATGACTTTAATGAAGTTCAGTAACAGGCAATTTCTTCTTAATCTTCCCTTCACCTTCCAATATTTGGCTGGATTGTGAGATTCTTTTGTTGATTTTTTTTTCTTTAAACCATGTCCCAAGAACTGTGTGTTTCTTGGTAGGTGCAACAGTAATCTCAAAGTATGCTGCTGCAGCAAAAACTAGGGAATGATCTGGTTAACAGATTGCTGGTCCTGATGATCATGCAGAAAGGCTAAAGAGATTTGGCAGCAGCCATTCTGTTGTGTGACGTTGCTATTCTCATTGTGCCTTCTATTCAGAGAGTGCATTCAATTGGTGTCTTTTTCTGGGTGAATGAATAAGGTACACTTAGCTATGCCCTTGTACCTCCAAATTTCAGCTAGAAAGAAAGGAAGCAGCTGGAATTCTTCCTTCTTCCAGGGCCTTAGTTTGTTCAATTTAGACGGAGCAGAAGTCTTTGCACAAGCAATGTCTGCCCCCTTTTTTAATGGCTGGAATAATGTGAAGCTGAATCCAATCTCCTCCGGTTTTGTAAATACTAAGATCATTCTGAAGCAAATGTCTTCAGAAACTTTATTTGCATCATCGTGTCACTAACTATTCCTAGGAAGTAGATGTCAGACTCAGAGAAACAAATAACGTACAAATTGTTATGAATGACACAACGTACAAATTGACTCAGTTATGAATGACACAACGTACAAGTTCATCAAGGAATCTGACACTCGGGTTAGAATTAGAACACTTTGATGACTTTTTTTTTTAAAGATACCTAAGCAAGTCTTCTAGACCTGGTCAATAATCAACCACCAACCAAGAGACCACAGCAAGTATGACCTGATCATCCAGCACATCAGACTGGATCACCTTAAACACCGTTTCATCACCCACTCTGTAATTCCAACCCTCTTTTTTCTTGCTGGCCTTTCTGTCCCCTCAGTTGGGTAGATGAGCTAAACAATAGCAACATCCAGTCTGCTGCTTTGATCATACGACACATGGAAATAGTGGGTTTAACGAAAGAGAGCGTAAGCTACACATTATGAAGAAACGTAATTACTCAGAAGAGGCTAGTCGACCGTCTACATCATTTGAAGTCTCAAGCAATGGAAACACTAGTCACTGCTCTGTGATTAAGGCTGAAGTCTGCATTTCAAAGAAGTTCAACTTCTTTCCATGATGCAGCCCCTCCAAACAGAGAACTTCTTTAAAGTACAGAATGAGTTTTGAGAATTTGTAAGTATTTTACTTCAAGTTCATTTTTATGGCAAAATTAGACACCCAGTGCCTTTTTATTGTCCCAGTTGAAATTTGTATTAGAATAGCTGATATTTGAAATACTGCAGCAAAATCAACATAGCAGAAATAATTTCTTCTAGGGCAACTAGTTCTTCCTCTTGGATACCATCAGACAAGACTAAAATTCCTCTCAAGACTTCAATGATATCAGAGATAACTGAACTACTCTTAAACTGTATAAAGTTCTTCCCAGGTAAGTGTTACAAGACATTTATGCTCCCCTAGTGTTGGTAGCTCCCTTGTTGGAAGACTTGGCTTCTACCACCACTACACCTCAATGGTTCACAACCGCTTGCTTGGCTTTGTTGCCCTGGAAGTTTAGGCAGAAGCACAGGCAAAGCTGTTAAAAGCACAAAGTCATTAAAAGTTGGAGACTAATGTATCTTTGAAATCCAATTTCATGTCCTTTGGGACAACAAACAGTAAAATGCATTAACCATAATTGTATGGTTATCTCAGGGCATCACTAGATGGAAGAATTAATGTTATTCCAAATTTAAGCAAGCCTGGATTCATTTTAAATGTGGTTTTAACTCTAAGGTACTTGGATTTATAATTTTGGTCTTTAGTTAATTAAAATATTACTGTAACATCAGTAATGTTTAGATTACTATTACAGTACATCCACGGTGAACTCTATTTTAATGCTGGAAATGTTTTTTGTTCGGAGATTTACATTTGTCTGGGGATCCTCAGCTGGTGATAATCACTGCAGCTACACTTAATGGATCTATGCCAAATCTACGCCAGCTGAGGATCTAGACATGTATATTTGTTCTCCTGCCTTTTGTTTTTTAAGTTCATACAAACTATGAGCATTACACCCAAGTGCGATTTCTCTTTTCTACCAACAATGGGCTTTGCGCTGCTGCCCTCAAGTTTGATCTGTGCTGAAGACACCTGCTCTCAAGGAAATGAGCTGGGACCACCAACTCATTTCATAAAACGCCACTGAGCAGCTGTCGCATGGTAGCAACTCCCAGGCAGTACTGACCTGTAACAAATCTGAACCACTGACCTAGAGGTGAAGGGCTCTGTATCCAATTACCAATCCCCTGAGTGCACCACTACTAAGTTTGGCCTTGAAAACATAAATATGCACAAAAGAACAAACAAGGAAGAAATAACACAAAAGTTGCATCATTGTTAATATTTTGCTATACACCAAATCTCAGAAATCAAATATATCGTTGCCACCAGCAGACTATATTGACTCTGTGCCTCTGAAAAAAGGCCGTTAAGAGGGATAGACTGAAGCAATATTTCCCCTTCTTTTCTCTTACATCACTAATAGAAAACAAGAATATCCACACAATATTGCCATAAGGAAAGAGAATGGGCAATTTCATGTTCCTCCTCCCATGAATTAATCTATGTAAATAACATTTTCCCTGCAAATGGCTAAACAGTAAGCATAAAAATATCCTTAATCTGTGAAATAAACCATTTCCTCCGCCTGCAAGTTCAAGGAAAAAAGGCTACTTCATAACTGAGAGCCAGATAAAATAAGCTATAATACTACCCAGTTAGAGCTCGGGGAAGAAAGTACTTTTCTCTGCTTTGGTTCTATTTCACTCGTATTATTCTGGACAGCATCAGTAATCAACAGCAGCAGATCACAATCTTCCTTTATTTTTAGCAATACTGAAGCTGCAAGAGAATTCCTCTTTTCTTCTCTCCCAAATATAAAAAAATACATGAAAATTAAGCAGCAATAACACAAAAAGCTGCCTTAAAATTTCATCTTGATAACTTATTGCAAATAGTACATAATTATATCAATGCATCCTTATTATTGTGATACTACAAGCTTTAACTAAGGCACCGTTATACAAAGGAAAGGAAAAGAGTTATTAGAAATGAGTCACTGAAAGTTCATGTCCTCTTTGAGGCTCCAAATCACACCACACGTGGCCCTCTGGGTCTAGGGAGACATGGACTTCAAGCTCCAGGCTGGGTGGCAGCTTGCCATCCATCTGCCCATCTTGCCAGCATCTTCTCCGATCCACCCAAGAGAACAGGAGCTTGGTACAAAATATGCTGACAGGATAGCAAATGAACAAAACGGCTGTTCAAGTCCTAACTTCAAGCAGCAACTTCTAGAATTTTTAAAACCCCACAATACATGGGCTTTTGCTACAGTTTCCAACATTTCCTACCACAATAGCTGTCCCTGCTTGTAATAATGAATGCACAAACAGTGGAGTCACTTGGCTGAACGGAATGGTTTTTGGGGGCTCGGCAGAGGTTTTAGAGAGCTGTTGCCCATTAATAATCTCACCTCCACAGGCAGGGAGAGCCCTGAAGGCAGCAGAGCCAGCACCCAGAGAAAGGAGAGCCCCATGGGTTAGCGCAGGCTTGGGATCTCAGTTCCAGTCCTGAGACTGCCCCTGCCTTGCTGCAAGGCTGCGGACAAGTCTCTTCTCAGATTCTCCTTTATTAAGAAAGAGCAAGGCCCTAAGTATCTTTTGCAGGCTGTATTTTGGATTCCATGTCTATAAAACCTGAACAATGCTACTACTTAAAGAAAGAGGCCCTCCACAAGCACTGGAGAACTTCCCTGTCCTTAGTGAGTGGGACCACTTCAGTAGAAGTGAGAGGGAGAGAGACCCTCTTCCATGACTTTTCTGTCATCCCCCAATGTACTTTGCCTACTGCTACTCTGGAAGAGAATGCAACACACAGCCAGAAAAACCAAGCAATAACCCCCCAAAGTCTCAAGGAAAGGAATTTTGTGTCTTATCAACCCTTGTGGATTAACCTGGACTCAGGTCTTCAGGCTCCATGCTGGGACCAGCATCTGCCCTCCTAAGAGACAGCTGATGACGACATGTTGAGTTAGCTTTTCAAGAACCACCATGTAATCCCACTCCTGCACTGGGACAGATGTCAGGAGGGGGGCTGCAATGAAACCCAATACAATAGTGCACCAAACAGCCCAACACTCCTTACAATGCCCGATCAAAAACAAACCTAGAATCACAGCCACACATTTACTCCCTTCTCAGGCGAAAGCACAGCAAGTGATGTTCAATAACAGCGACACTATGGATGCTTGCTAAGAAATGGAGTTGCTTCGCAAACATTGCTTATTGGTAATCTATTCACATTCAGATTCATTTGCACTTCAAAATGTTTTATATATCACTGACATGCACCACCGTTTGAGGATCAATAGCAGACTAACATTTGTATACCTTAACTTGGAGTTCACATTTCTTGAGTTTTGAGTAAGACAGTCACTGAAAGAACATGATGTTTGGAGACCTGAAATCAGGTTCTCTCTTTTGCCATTTTTGAAGTTTTGATAATAGCTTATAGTCTCTTTTGTACCTCATCCCTCCCAGACGGGTGGCAGCCCTTCCGGAAATAAATTTATCTTCCTTGGTATCAATTGCCAAGATTCAGGCATCCTGCTCTTCCTCTCCAGTCTGTAAAGACAGTAGTTTGGATTTATCCCAACTAAAGAAATACAGGATGTCATGCAAGTAACACTTATCAACTACACAAGGAGAACAGATATTAGAGAACTCGTCTTGACAATACTCCTAACTTTTAAGCAGCTAAAGCTTCATGTGCACTATTCAAATCTGTTTCTGCACAGTATTACTCCACACTAGCAGCCACAAAATGAGTCACAGAAAGCCTAACAAGTACTCATCAAAAAAAAAAAATCAATGCAAGTTGGATCAGTCCCTTAAAAAATAAATTAAACCCTCTGGCTTGGGAGGGGGCAGAAATCTTCCAGCTTTCAAACAGATTTTCCCTCAAATAAATAAGTGAATGACCATTTTAGGACTGATGTGAATCAGTCCAGAAGGAATCATTTTTAAGAAAGTTGTTAGTGAACGGAAACAGGTGGCTATAATTTGAGTTAAACTGCAACCTTAACTGTAGTGTTTGCTATCATGAACACTATAACAACAGATGTACAGTTGCACCTTGGGATGAATTCATTATGGCCTGAGAAACATAATCATGCCATTCAGACCATATTTTGTCCATATGCTCATGTGGTTTACACCCCTGGTTTATTGGCATTGTACTTGGTTATATAGCAGGAGACTCCCAGGATCATAATTTGCACTTATTGTTACTGTTCAGGAGAATCCCCCTTTGTAGCACCGGATTCCCGTTAAGGTGAAGAACCCCTTTTGAGGCAGGGAAGGAAGGCCTGGGTCACAGCCTCTGTGGAGGCCGCGGAAACTTAACATCACTTGGGAAGCTTTCCAGACAAAATACACTGTATACCTCAAAGAAATACAAAAAATTCACCCGAAGAGTACAGGGGGCTACTGTTCAGGACATTTTACAGTTATAAAATGTAGATTATACTGCTATCTTATCTTGTAATTTATGGGATGAATATTGTAATTCATTGAATGTCACGACTTATCTTTTATTCATATAGTTACTATTCCATTACCAGAGAGGGAGGTTTGTCAAAGGTTAATTATATTAAATTGCTCAGGCAAATTTATTTTGATTTGTACAATTTTTTTTGAATAATCAAAGGGCTATATATTCATACTGCCTTATGAGGCTTCATTTAAAAAAAAAAAAACTTCTTGATGATACAGTCAGATTAAACATGCTTTTGTAAGGACCAAAATTGCATTATTTTAACCCTAAATGTAAAGAAGCTAAAAAATTTTGGCAATAGTTCTTCCTCCCTCTTCAGTTTTACTTAAAAAAAAAATTCCCTAGTAGTCTTAGACTACTGAATTATCCTTCCCTTCAGCAATCTATTTACAAATAAAGAGCATCTTCCCACAATCTCAAGACCTGTGTCCCCGGAGCAAGGACTATTCATTTTAATTGCTTCCAAAGCACCTATCACAACACGCTCTTGATTTGTGCTTCAGCCATGATAAAAAATAAATAGCACCATAGTACTGAAGTAGTTATGGCTCAGAACAAGTTCCTCTGTACCTCTTGGTTCCTAGAGATGCTCTGTTGTTATGAATTCAGGCAGCCGTTTGCCATTCAGCTCCAAGCATCTAATGTAAGAGCACAGGTTCTGGAAGGCATCAGCAGATCCACCCAAAAACGAAATGCTCTGAACACACAGAGTCAAATCCCAACAGTGTGTACCAGGAATACCTTCTTCTCTGCTGACCTACATGAAGAGCCCTGACAGCAGCTGGATAAACGCTGCAAGTAGGAGCCTGTGACATGGATTAAGAAAACCAGGATGCCAAGCCCCAGTAGAGTCTTTTAAACACAAACTCCTTTTTTTTTTTCCTTTTGAAAAAAATAATCACTTAGCCTGCGTCTGTTTCCCTGTAAGCAAAGTGGGAATGATAGTTACCCTGTAGGAGTGCTGGAAGTTTAAATCCATGCACAATCAAGTGCTGTGAAAGCCTTAAATGGAAAGTACAATGCAGGTGCTGAGCACTGTACTAAAAATATAATTACTGTTCTAATTACTGAACTTCTGATGAGCCTGCTGGAGCTGTAATGACAGAGAGGATGATCCTCAAGGTTCAAAGGATCTTCACCTGGACCCTTTCCTGCACTTTATGTTGGTTTCTATCTGTAGTAACGGCTGCTGTTGAGACATCAATGCTTCTTGGGAAGGTTGACTGCCACAGCAAGGGAGGCACAGCTTCTACGTCAGCATAGCTGCAGACTGGAAGTCACACTACACAGCGCACCAAGAGTAAGGGATGAGGTACAGCATGGATCTTCTGGACAGGGCTTCATTTTCAGAAGTTCTTATAACCAAAAGGTTACAGCAAACAGTACCCAAAAGTGCAGATGCAGAAGCTGTGCTGCAGGCTTGCGCTGGATGGCAAAACTCTGCAACACCTCTGCTGGGCTCCATCCAGCACAGCCAGGCAGCGCTGGGTGCAACACCAGCTCGTTCAACCTCTTGCCATGCTGTGGGCAACAGGCCATGGAGGGGGCCACTTGGGGCAACGGAGAAGGAAGCGGATCCAGCCACCCACCTTGCGTCTAACACAGCTGCACTGTGCTCCTGGAGATCTGTAGCTCCCCCATCTGTGAGGCTCCCCGTGGGGGAAGCGCACAAGTTGTGGGTCTCGGCCACCCGGTACCATGAGGACTTCAAAGCCGGCTTTCCCTGGCTCCCTCCCAACCCACCACCACCTCCCCCACCGCAGGCAAGGCCGCATTTGCATTCTGCCTGTCCTCAGACAATATTGTGCCTTATGGGCCCTCTGCCAGCATCTGCTGTGGCTTTACCCAGAGAAGACGAGAGCCTAAAAATCTACATCGAGTTACCTTGAAGAGAGTAACTGGAAAATAAAGCAGTGTCCTATTGTTCTACACTTCCTCAACCCTTCATGTTTTTGTAAAGCTCTTGGACAATAATGGGGGTGGGGGGAGAAAGAAAAAAAACCACACAACTCCAGGGAAACAGCTGATTAGATTCTGGCAAGGCGGACCAAACATCTGCTTCAAACAAAAGACATCTGCATATTTCACATTTATTTTTCATAATTTACAGAAGCAACCTGCCAAAATTTAGCAAGGGAGAATAAACTAGCACATAATTAGCTAAAGTTTGCTTGCTTTAGAAGTTATTAGCATGAAGCCCAGTAGCTCACCTGGGAGGACATCAAGGAATGTAGATAACTACAGTTTGATTTTGTAAATTCAATTTTCGATCTGGTGTGCCAGGCCAAAAAACAACATTGCCATGCCAATTAATGCAAGCCAGCAAATGTCCTGATGTCCCCATGTCATACACCGTACAGCTGTCTCCAAGGCATTGATAACACTGTTTATTAAATAAGGATTGATTAGACAGACGTTTTTTGCTCCAGTTTACGTGGTACAGCAGACTGTGGGTTGGAGAGCAGAACACTTTTAAATCAGGAGGTACACTATGTGCTGTGTGTACAGATGGTACAACGAGTGCCGGGGAAGCGGGCATGTGAATTTCTCAAGGCAGCCAAGGAGTCTTCGTTAAAAACACAGGGAAAAAAAGACCCCGGAATGTATATGCCCTCAGCGAGCTACGCTTCCTCAACTGAATTCCATCATCTGCTGGGTCATTAGTACATTTGGGAGCTCATACACTTCCAATCTTAATACAGTTAGGGGGAATAGCATGAAATCCTGAGGTTTTGAAGTTCAACTTCAAAATCAATAGGTGTTTCACTAAGTACACTTACTAACTCTGTATTTGGCCTGTAAGAGCAATAAAAAGAAACAGGCAGAACTGCAGGGTGGGAAATCCTGCCTTTGCTGCAAATGGGAGTGGAAAAACTCCTGTTAACTCTGACACAGCCAGGGTTATACCCTGGAGTTGAAACAGGAGTTGAAGAAATAGGAAAGGGCTTTCCTATAAGCCCCAAATTAAACCCAGGTTCATGAAAGCATCTGCAAATCTGGATGAACCAAGGTAGAGGTTTACCCTTCTCTCTGAGGAAGGATTTATTGCTTCAGACAGAAACCATGGGAAACTCACTCACTTGGACTGAATTCTGCTCCACATTTCAAATCTACTTGAACCTGAATCTCAGAGCGAAACTCAGGGAGTGAAAACTTAACTGCCAAAAAAACTCTGTCAACCCCAAAGGAACACAAATTGCCGAACACAGCACAGCTCTAAAAGACACGTCAAATGCCTTATTCTGGGCTTTATGGCATGCACCTCTCCATAGCAAAATGAATCCAAGACTCAAGCTGAACACCATGAACTTTGTGGGAATAGGGGGGAAACGTATGAGAGTGAAATAACACCGTGCAGATCCAGGAAGGTTTAGTTCTAAGGTTTTACATCTGAATGCTGAAAGATTTGGGCAAGAGCAGTCACAGAAGACTGGAGTAGGAGCCTCTTTTTATGCCAGATAGAAACATTCTCACCTAAAGAGGGATTCAGAGCTCTGAATCATGCCCATCATTATCTTAAGATGCTTTCTTTTTCCCCCACACAGACTTACTGCAATTGAGTCACAGAATAAAACCCACCTGTTCACTACATAAATGACAATCTCTAACTTAACAATCCCCATAATGTTAAGTCATTCAAATGCAGCATTTGAACTGGTTCTAAAACTATCACATAATTATAATAGGCATGTTACATGCTGAGCTTTCCTCTCCCTTGCTACCAACACATTTCAATGTTATAATTTCCTTTACAAGCGAGGAAAACTGAGGCATATAGCAACAACATGAACTTCCCAGACACAAACTTTGCCCTTGGCAGAGGCAGGGACAGGACAGAGATCCCACTGAAGTGCCAGCACCAACTACAACCCTTTTTAAAAAAATAAACCAAAATCAAGAATGGTACAGTGGAAATAAATGACTAAAAGCCCATGTTGACCTACACTTAGTGCAGGACGGTCCTCATTAGAGATACATAAAGTAAACATTCACTCCTTTCAAACATGCGCTTAGTTTCTATTTGAAGGAATTACCTTGTTTGTCTGCATGAGTCAAAACTACTGTTGTCATTCTGGGTTTATTAAAATCTGATTCCTACAAAACTGAAGTTCTTCCTCCTGAGCTACTCTTTTTGATTGAACATTGAAACAAAATATAATTTCAAACAGTTAGAAGCACTTCACTAAGGATATCAAATTGGTACCCAAAATCTTTGGACTTTTTGTTTCACAGTGAGAACACTGAAAGGTTGACCTATCTGTCAGCCAGTCTGTAACCAAGCTCACATCTACATGTTCTGGATTAAAGCTTCACATTACAAGTCTTATCAGGATGTAGCCATTCTGAACAAGCCCCATCTAACCTGAAATGGTGACCGCTGTATTGGTGATACTGAACTTTGCTAGAAAGCAGCTCTTCCTTCAAACTCCATTTATCTACTTACTGTATTTAAAATGTTCTTCAGCCACTCCAATTACCTGCATTTAACCACTTCTAATTTGGTCAACACAGAGTTGACCAATTTCCACTGCCTTCACTGAAATAGACACAAGATGAGTTCCTGTTGCTTATTCAAACTGGACATGCTATTCTACGTTCCTGCCTGTGTGTCCACACTCAGGCAAGCACTGAAGCACTTGCTTAACACCCAGGTGGAGCTTTAGCCCTCTGCAGAACCAGGCTTCAGTTACACTGCCAAATTCACCACTTTGTGCAAAACATGATTTTTTATGGTGAGGTCGCTAGCAAGTGAACTGAAAACAACTATTTCTCTTCTACACATCCCTTAATTCTCAGAAAGCAACTTTCCCCAGCCCCTACCACTGAGGCTGCCTTGCTGCCAACTCCTTAGAGCCACCGCATCTCTATCAGGATTGTAACCTACAGAAACACCAACAGGTACAAATAACATTTTTATCACTTCTCTGAACATAGTACAACATGAGTAGCAACAGGTGAGGACAGTATTAAGCAGCTTATATTAAGCAGTAGTAAACATGCATCCTCATCGGATGGATCTGTTGCAGTATTAATCGTGGCCTGCAGTATCTTGAAAAAAGTGAGTCTGTGTGCCTAGGTGGGTCATGTTCTCAACATTATGTTTGATCCCACACACAGGTAATTTCATTCTCCTGCTTCAGTTTTTTCATTCCTTTTAATTACACATACAGTAATTTATCATATATATCTTTTGTTATAAAGATTTAATTAAACATATATTAATACAGCTTAATGATCTTGCCAGTTACCAAAAGTCTCCTGTGGATTAAACAGAAAAGGAGGCATTGAACAAAAATCTGTACGGTAAATAAACAGAACACAGACAGCCTTGTGAAGCAGGAAGAATAACAAGGTCTACATGGCCTATCTATTTCAAGAACATTACAAAGGGGAAGCATTTACTATTTTAAAAACATCAATCATATACTCCATTTATTTACTGATCTGTGTTCTTCATGTAAATCTTTCGAGAAAGTGCATAAACTCTTTAGAATTATAAACAAAAAGTGAAGCCACAATTGGTATTTCACCTGTTTACACTGCAATTACTCAACTTCGCTGAAAGCTGATGAACTAGAAGTTTTTCATTTCTATCTGCACCTTTTAGCTGGAAGGAATCTATTTCATATTTCAGTATAAAAAGTATATGAGTTACCACTAGATGAAGTAAACTGCAAACATGCCAATATGTATGCTCTGACCTCATGGGTATTTGCCCTACATTTCCTCACATTCACAAAACAAAAGACAATTGGCAGTACACAAGAGTAGATACTCCACATATCTGAGTATCAAATACTTAACAGGCTTATAAATTCACATTTCAATATACCCTACAAAAAGCTTTTGACTACAAACTCTCAACCTTGTGTCACCCTTCCATGTTTTATTTGCCTTGGAAGACGATGGATATGTAGAAGATCAAAGAAGAGCTATCCATTGCTCAGTACAACAGAAGTAGGAACTAAGTTGGGTTCTGCAATCCCTTGACTACATGACTTTTATTTTCCTTCTTCTGGAAGCTGATTTCAGCTTACTTTTCCATTTGTACATCCAGCTGTCTGCTGCTTTTTCTTAGTTTCATGAAAAAATGGTTGAATAATATTTATTCACCTTCACAAGGCTGGACAGGCCCTGACACGACTAGAGTCCCATTGATGGCAGCCAGAAAACACCTCTTGCAGACTCAGCCCACTCATCCCACTTCTCCCATGGCTGTACCTGGACTAGGACCAGCCTCAAACCACCAGCCTTTCCCCTCTTCCACCCCAGAAATTATTTCCAGTGTATTTTGCATGGTACATGTGATGAGGTGAAAGTTCTCAGCTGTGAGAGTAAACAGTTACCAGTGATGCACTCTACCTGCGTATTACAGATCACTCTGTGATGTCAAATTCCTGTCTTTCTCCAAGTCCTTTTTTTACTCTCCATTTGAAAGCAGAGAAGCCATTAATAAAAGGCTTGTTTCCCCACTGTGAGGGAAAGCACTTTTATGAGCAATTAAAGTTCACTGCACTTACACTGACTTAAAAAGAAAGCCCCACACAAGTCCAACATTGTTTATTTTGTCCCCTCCTTGGAATTCTGATCAAAGCAAAGGCCAGTTTTCAACTCATGCAAGAAAATGAAACAATACGTAGCTACAGCATGCTCAGAGTGCCCCTTCTGGTTCTCATCAGTGCCACAAAGCCAGGTGAATAGCACTGGTCATCCTACAGCCCTTCTCATTTGTAGGCAGCACCATAAAGGGCACAGACAAGTCCAGTAGTTAAGTTTGCTGACGACTGAATAGCTTTCTGGAGATAATCTACAAACATAGGCATGGCTGAGACAAACACACCAAAATCCTGCATGTTATACGATCCTTGACATCTTGTATCCTGAGCAGAGTTTGAGACTCCGTGTATTATGCAGAGGACCTGGTTTTATACACAAACAGGTCCCAAGCCTGGCAGCTAAGTATATAGTGACACACTGAATTGGCACACACATGAACCACTCCCAAACCGCTTTGGTCACACAGAGGTTGGCAATGCCCTTATATACGTTTAAACACTCACCGTAAGGCCAGTGAAGATCCCCTGCAGCACCTCATCATCTTGCACAGCAGTATTTATTCTTTGCTTCTCCACTGTATCCACAGGGCCATTGCCAGGCTAAGGATATGTTGAACATACAAAAATTTATGAAGATACCTTTCTGGAGGTAGCACTGGTCATCGTGGAGGAGGGTCCTAGTCTGTCTTGTCAGCAGCAGCAATTGGAAAATTCAAGACATGAAGCCAGGAAGATGGTCGTTTTTAAATTTCCCCTCTTTCAGCAATGGCATTTAAGACCTAAAAGAGAGAAAAAAAAATATTAATGATAACAAGATCCATGCTGAACATTTCTTGCACTACACTAAGGACTATCATTTGCACTTTCTCTCTGAAACCACTGGGCTAAATTGCCAAGATTACTGAAAAGGGCAGCCAGCTCTGGTTTGCAACATAACAGCTGTCTCAGCTGAGAGGCATTCCTCTCAACACCACTCCAGCTGAAGCTGGAAGGTCAACTCCAGTTTAAAAGGAGGATGCAGGTACTGTGCTACATTCTTTGGAAAACGCAGTGACCACAACTTAAATTCTCTGAAATCCTAACTCCTCCTGACTAGCAGATACGAGTGCTAAATTCATCTACATCTCACTCTATAAAAACAGCACCTCCAGGAGCAAAAGGCCTTCTCATGTGCTGATCTGGTTCTGGTAAGAGTGTCATCTGTTCATAAATATTCCTAGGAGATTCACTATGCAACCACTGATCTGAACCAAATCTGTTTGGACTACAGAATTTTCATCACAATATTACAAGCTGGTGCTGCAATATACACAGAACTGAAACAAAGAGGATTTATTATTCTATTGAAAGATCTCTTTTGGCCAAACTTAAATAAAAGCATCACATATTGATACTTCTGTAACATCACAAACTCAAATGAACACCAGCTGAAGAAAAGGACAATGGTAATGCCAGATGACAAACTGATATAGTCATCAGATTCATCAACGCCAACAGCAGTCGGTCAATTCCCCCCCTTTGCTGAATTAGCCATGAAAGATTGTTTTAATGATAACAAGAACGTGTTAAAAGCATGAGTCTCGGTGACAGCTCAGAACAGGAAACTCAGAAGCCCACATCTGAGGAGATGGTATAAAAAAAGAAAGGGAAAAAAAAGGTACTTGCTAGGCAGGACTAAAAAGAGGTGAAAAAAACCCAAAATATAACTCTGTGGTAGGGAAAAAAGTAGATTAAAGACTAAAAAGCAGGAACGCGTTTGACACTGAAAACATACTGCATTATTCAGACTTGTGGAAGAGCGTGTGAACAGAAGTGATGACAAAAGCTACAAAATTCAATATGATCACTTGAAGGGTGGGAGTTTTTGCAAGCAAACACACTACTTCACAGCAAAGGAGAGTCTCAAAACATTTGAAATAAACATTGAAATTTTACACATTGAGTTACAAGCTTGTTTATAGGCTTCACGTGGTCTTGAGTCTTTGTAATCCTGAGAAGTCAGACAGCTGCATTGTACACATGGCATTTTCAAAGGTGAAATCTGTTCAATTTGGTACTTGGGTCTCTGTTTTGAGACAAATGCATCTATATTGATCTTGATTGAAGGAAAAAATATATACCTAAGGCTTTAAGGACAAAACCATTAAAATAAAGAATGCCTTTTTACTTCTGTTTTTAAATTACCACTGGTTGACTCATTTATCCTTATCAATTACTGTAAGCAGCTGCTTATATAATGTAAACTCAGGACATATACAAGAAGGAAAAGGCAGTTTGTTCATTTTTTCCGAGCATCCAAACAAGGTACAGTCAAAAATAAAAGAACAGGTGAAATAACTTCAATTAAAAACCTGAAATGTTCACGTTTGGGGGTATTGGTTTCTTTTTCAAAAATCCTCACGAGTTTGACTTCTCCTAGTTTCAAGCAACTTTCCAAGTAAAAGTACCACATCGGCCACGCTGAAGCCCCTCTTGCTCTCAGCCATCCATCACTCCAGAAAACGTGCAGGTCTCACGGGTAAAAGGGAGGGGGTTATGAAGCAGGAGAAGAGGTCAAAGACACTCCCAACACTTGGGTTTTCCCCCCCCCACTGTGTTTCCTTCACAGCTGCTCCTACCCTGAATTTATAGTAAAGTGGGGAGCAAAAGTAAATCCTCTGGGGAAGAGTTCAATGCAACTCGCTCTTCCAAAGCCACTCGAAGTCAGCTCTGAAGCACCCATGGGCATTTACACTCCCTCTCCTGGCACCCCCCAAAATTAAAAAACTTGGGGCCTGATCCAAAGCCCACTGGAACGGGTCATCAACTGCAACAGGCTCCAGACCAACCTGAAAAAACAAAATGCTTTTATTCAGACTGAGAAGCATGCTGATGTTTTCCAACATTTTTTTTTTCAAGCCTCATTAAAGCCACAGGTGTGGGGAAAACTGTTACTGAAGCTGTAATAAAAATATGAAAGACTACTTCACCTATGGGCCTGGGATGGGGTTTTTTGTTTACTTTTTTACCTTAAATATTTGTTTTGGAAGCACTAGAAATACAGAAAAAGACAGGAATAGAGGGATTACCTCATTACTGTCATGATCTCACTTTTTATCAGAGCCACTTCATCTTCTGCAAGGCCTAGGGGCACTCCGGAGAAGACTGAATACTTCGGTAGGTAAACAAAGCAAACTACAAATTAATTATCTGTAACTTGTACCACTTCTCCCAAAGCTTATTTCATGTTTGGCCCTTCAAATAAGTTGCCCGTCATTCTCAACAGAAACCACTGTATGAGGTCCACACAGAAGTCTGTCAGACCTGCCTTGGAGAGGTTTTCTTTTGCTCTGCGACAGTTCTTTCAACCTTAAGTCACCCACCTCTCCCCCATAAAAATACTGTCTTGCAACCTGTGGTGACCCCTCAGATTTTCCCTGAATCTGGTCCAGGTCTGACATACTCAGTGTGTTGTTGAAACACTCTCAGAGAACTGGTGACAGCAAGGGATACTTTTTTCCAAAACCACAGAGGGAGTTTCTCAGGGAAAGCCCCACTGCCAAAAGGGCCATGGAAGCCAACATTGCTACACTACACCTTCTTTGCATTTTAGAGAACATATATTGACTGCCAAGACAGCCCTTTCCTTCTGACCCACACCCATTTTTTGTGATCTCCAGTGGGCAAACCTCCTCCATCCTCTTAACTAGATGATCTTGTGCGTTACACTAGAAAACATTACTTTTAGTTAGGAACAACAGCCAGACACTCTGCTGTGTAGCAGCAAAGGATTTCAGAAATGACAACTGAGAAGTTCAAAAAATGTCAATGTTATTTCCCTTGCAGGTGATGGAAATGAAGTGCTTTCTGCGGCCTGGTTTAATTTCATGTCAGCCATGCAAATCTCCCAGTAACAGAAAGCAAAACAGATTTTCTAAGAGCGCTAATCAAAAGTCCATCAAAATTCATACAAAGACTAACTTCAGTAAGCTTTGGGCCAGGCCACAGATAAATACAGAACTTGCAAAAAATGCAGACAAACTTCAGTGCAGGCGAGACCTGTGGAGAGAAACTTGTAAACCCCAATATTTTGCAAGATTTCTTCCTTGGGCTCTTTCAGGACTATGCACTTGCCTTATAGAAGAACACCTTCATCCAGTACCATATTGTGGAACCTCAGAGTGTCACCAAGTGGTTCTACAATGACCAGAATCACTTCTCTACCCCACAGGAAAAAGGAAATGAAGGTTCAGTCTTCTGCAGAGCAAGCTGCCAGAAGCACAAGCAGGAAAAGGTATTCACAGAAATAATGTTAAACTCAAACTATTACAACTTCCACCATTCTCTGGCCTCCTCTGTGGGATCATCAAGGACCCTCAGACTAAGTTACACCAACATAGCCTTTTAATTAAGTGGGGTAGAGCAAATATATAAACAAATGAAGAGTTGCAAGTCACCAGTTTTGATAATTTCTGGAAGATTTATTTAAACTTATCTGGCCACAACAGTCACCTTCACAATTACCCTCTGAAAGCTTTACGTTTGCGTTCTGCCTCCAAAGATGTTTAAGCACATTTGCACTGAGTGCTCGAGACCGGTCAGGGAAGAAAAGTTAGAGTATGTGATCATCTTAAAACCTGACATTTTATTTCTTCACCAACATTAACTTGGTGCCCCAAGCCCATTTCGTTTTTGTTATACGGTGACTAGTCAGTCAGTAGAGCTGTTTACAGATAGATTTGTGAGGTCTTTGTGTGCAATACATCTCCCATCACACAGACCAGAGCACTATTGCAGTGTAGTATTTGAGGGAAGTGTATTGTAGTGCTCCAGGGCCAGATTTACACGGTTATTTTGGCACCCAGATATGTTTGGAAAGATGGCCCAAAGTGGTTAATAAGAAAAATTCATTCTCAGCATTCATCCTGAAACAGCAAGGTAAACTTTGCCAGCTCCTAACAGAATTAACTATTAGAGTCAAACAAGAAGTAGGGTTTTTTACATTATTTTGATCTCTAAACAGACTGATAGAAAACAGATATCAGATATTGTTATCCAAAAATCATCTTTCCACTTCTGATTTTAATACAGTCTCTCATAGCCCTGAATACATATCTGTATTTGAAGACATTACAAATTCAATCATGTAAAACATACTTAAACATCTCTTTACTTATTTTGGATGAGGGAACACCTAACTTTATGACCATTTTTGATCCCATTGAAACCAGTACGGTTTTGCTATTTGTTTCAGTAGGAGGTCTCGGATTACCACTTCTCCCCACCCTCCCCTTCCCCTAAGGAAATATTCATCTACTGGCATGCTGCAAACGCACCTTTGCATTTATAACAAAAATGTAAGTGATTCAAGGCAATAACAGAATCTTGTGTGTTCTGGCAAAACCATTGATTTTCATCAGGGAGACTATTTTGGCTCAAGCCTAGAATACAGTCCATTCTTTGGCACTAGGGATTTACAATACCTTTGTGAAAATGCAAACCTGGGATACCTGCCTAGAATGGTCCAAGAAACATTTACCTTACTGATAAAAACAGAGGCCCACTCAACTATTTCCCCTAAAGGGCAGGTATTCATCTAATCACATCTGGAATCCTTTCCAACTTGGTTCCTGCAGCTAATGCTACTCTGTCATGATCTGATGGTTTAATCCTAGTTATTAAACTGCTTATTCTAGATAATAATAAAAAAATGTGGACAAATGCCTGCCTGTCAGTGCACCGACCTCAGAGCAAACACTGTGAAGTGGGCCCCCTGCTTTCTCTAAGCAAACAGGGAACACCGTTTGGAATTCAGAGTTTCAAAGAAAAACTGCCAGATCTAATGAAAACATTGGCGAATTTATCAGGGTGGGGTTTTTTTTATCCCTAGACCAAAAAAAAAGACAACACACCACAACAAACCCCAGCCTTTGCAAATCTAGTTTTACCTACTATACTCAAAGCAGTTCTTTTCCATGGTCTCATCAGACAAAATCTAACACATATATAATGCTTGAGCCAGATGTGATATACTTTCACTCAAAATGTTTTTAATGAAAAATGATTTGTTAACGGATGCATCAAGTTCTTCATTATTTTACAAGACAAAAAAAGCACAATTCCAAGTCTTCATTTCCAAATGTTTCATTAAAACCAAATATTTTTAGATCCAACTGATAAAACTTTGTCAGCAGCCTCTGCTGACTAATAAGCCATTTTCTGTTGAAAACACAATATTGATGTGAAAATCGCCAACTCGCTTTTTTAAAATATATTTACATAGCTATAAATAAAACAGACATACCAGATAGACAACACACCACATGTGAAAACAAACTGAACTCCGTACAGCAAGAGGTTTGCATTTCCATCAGTGCAGACTTGAACCTTGTCCACACATTCCACAGCATAAGACTGGATGGATTTGTCAAAATCCAAGTGCACAGCGCACAAGTAATCCATAGCACGATCCGGTCCCTGCTGAGCCACATGAGCATGTGCTAGTATGGTCACACAAGAAGGTAACCTCTAAAAATCACTGACTTCAAAGAAATGTAAATTGCAGAGCTCAGACTTTCACTTTCTGACCCTCAGACTTCAAGGCTGAGGTTGTCGCTTCACTACTTGCTGTCCTGTTTCCAATGCGTTTCCCCTTGGAGTTTGTTCCTCCCATTCACCCATCACAAACAGGCCTGGGAAAGACCAAGACACTTCTTAGGAGGAAGAAAACTTCCACTCCAGCTTGGAGCCTCCACTCCACACACTTTGACAATAGCTCATGTCTCAATTCCCTCAGCCAGCTGGTCACACTCTTTCTAATGAACCCCAGGATACCATTGGCATTCTTGGCCACAAAGGGCATGTTGCTGCCTCATGGTCAACCTGTTGTCCACTAGAACTCCCAGATCCTTCACTGCAATGCTGCTTTCCAGCAGGTCAACCCACACTGCTGCCTGGGGTTGTTTCTGGTCCCAACCTTCACCCCACTCGGAAGGCTCAGGTTGCCTTGGCTCCATTTGTTTTACTGGGGTAGTTTCCTGCCATTTTAGCACAAGCACCCAAGCTGAAACAAGAGAAACAGCAGGAACACATGGCCAGGAAGCATCAGCAGGCTATTAGATCAGCTCATCCATCTTGTAGTACCTCATCTGTAACTGCCTAAATTAGAAATACAGTCTCCTTAGTCCCATACATAATCAAGAGAGAAAGACTCGGACAGAGCGCAATTCAAAATGCCTATGGTTAGCCCTTTCACAGGAGGTTTCAGAGTGGAAGCTTCAGCCTTCCCTAGAAGAAGCCTGCAGAGATTAACCTCTAAATTTAGAAGTGTAGATCAAGACAGAATGATTAGTCCCCAAAGGAAACAATTCTTGAGCTGAATCATCCACTGCTACCGAGATTTACCTAAAGCAGGCAAAATGAAATCAATGTCTAAAAAAGCCCATCAGGGAACCTCGGGGCAGGAACAACAAAGGCATCCATAAGCTTCACGCAGTGCAGTGACAACCTGGCAGCCATCTGGCAGGAGAGGACTCGAGTCCCTCCGTCCTGCTAATACCCATTTCCAGCAGCATTTACTCACGGAGGCAGCCGATACTCCTTCAGCCCCTGGATGGATTGCCTCACCCCCAATGGGGCCACAGAGCAAGAATTTGAATTCCAAGTGCATTTTCAGGTTACACATCAGATCGCCTGCTGTTAGAGTAACACACAGGAGCCTGAGACGCACCCAGGCACAGCTGCCAGATCTCTGCATTTCAGCTAGATTAGTTCTCCTTTTTTTTGTGGCTGTTAACAATGACCATGAAGAAGGAGTCATTTCACCATCTCTGAAGGATGTGGTACTGGATCTGAGGAATTCCACACGTTGATCAAGAAGGTGGATATTAAGGCTTTTTTTTTTTTCACCCTGTGCTCATCTCAGCAATGTGAGTGCAAGTCACAACAGAATAGCCAGGTCTGAAAACACCATATTAAAGCTAAACCCAACATTCCAAGTCCTTGACCTCAGTCCAAGACTCAGCCATTTGAGTCAATGGTAAGACTCCTGCTGGGGTCAGTGATCTGTGCTAATAATCCTCAATTCTTGGCAATCGCCACCCAAGCGCGCTGCTCAAATCAGAAGAGGACCAAATGCTGCCATGCAGCCCAAGCCACGTTTTGAGAAACAGTATGTATCACCAGACATCATGTTTTATTTACTCTTCTAGGAAGAAACAGAGAGTTAGGTCATGGTGGAAGTGGTTTACTGACAAACTTGAATAGCAAAGCTTTTGCTGAGTAATATTGACATAACACAAAACGACTTCCTATAAAAACCTTTAGACTACACCATACTATTGTTTCAAGAACAGTGGCAGCTATTCGACAGATGCTCAGGGGTTCAGAATTTCAGAAGTAGACCTAAAAAAGGCAGATTAATGAGCAGATGATGGTGAGGTAGTAAAGTTGCACAATAAATGAAACTTAGCAGATGGCTCTGCAACTATAAAAATCTCCACGTTCCTAGATTAGATAGACAGAAAGGACACTTCCTTTATTTTCTTGAATTATTTCTGCCTTTTCCTTATGACTTCGGCAGTATTGCCACTATCTTCTTTTTAAATAGTGCAGCTTTCCAAATTTATTTTCCCTTCTGCTTTAAGCATAATGGATCTCATCGGACAAACTTTCTACTCTGTCAACATGAAGGAAAACATTAGGGCACGTATTTGGAGCTGCATATGCACAGCCCCATGTTTCCTAGGAAACAAGCAATTGCTCATCTCAGTGCAGAAATAAATTGACGCATCAGTTTCAGCTTCCTACAAATATTAGTATTTTGATTCAGGACAGAATCCCAAACCAGCTCCAGCACACTATCAGTTGTGATCGTCATAATTCTGCTTCTGCTGCTTATCAGCATTTGAGAAGCGAGCAGGACCGCATTGCTCATTAGAGCTGCTAAAGATAAACTCTGATTACACGGTGGCGGCGCGGACGCAAGGACAGGCAGTCAGAGACGCCATCGGTGCTCCCAGCCCGGGGAGCCGGCAGAGCCATATGCATCCCTGGGTGCTCCTACACGGCCATCTGGGGAGGAAGGGAATCGGGGCCTCCCACCGCAGCACCTTCTGTTGGCTGCGCGGAGATGAACAGGAGTCACAAAACAGGAATTTTGGCTCTGGATTATCTTTGACTGACCAACTCCAGGTTTAAAGAGAGTCATTCTGACACAAAGTGATGCTCCATCGGGTATTTCCACACTCATACAAAAGAAGTCTAGATTTCTCTTTTCCTCTTTCATTACCTCCCTTAAACTTTATTAACTTTCTTGTTTTTACAAGACTATTTTTTTCTTAAAACCATATTCCAAAGTTGACTCTGATGTATTTCTAAATAATAACCTTGCTTCAGACAATTCCAATATTGATTTAACACCGCGTTCCTGGAATCTAACTCTTAGTAGAGGAGTCACTGCAACATTAAGCTAAATGCTTGTGACAATTTGACCCGCAATGCCAATACCACAGTAAATAGAACTCCGCTGATTCCACAAGAAGGGCTATTATGGAACACATAGGCACATTTCAGATGTTCTACAATTTCAGTCTGTCAGTAGCGCGTACATTAGGAACTCAGCTATCAAAATCTAAATTTTCTGAAAACTGTCATCTGAAAGATGGTCATGTCCCCTGACATCTATTAATTGCACTGAAAATTTCCTCATTATTCAAAATGTCGATTATATGAACTTATTCAATGTCTCCCCTGACATTTGGATAATCGAGGTTGTATTGCATATGGGCCATTCTTGCAAATCTTTGAAGACAATTGAGTACCCTCACGAGTAAAGGTTTGCAAGATCAAGCCATATAATACATGTGAACAGCATTCATCAAAAAAACTTCAAAATAATTTGTTGTATATGATCAAGTGTTAGTATCAATAAATGGACATCACAGTAATAAGGCCTGAGTGTATAGCATAGGTCTTTGCTAATATAGCATTACTAATACTTGATATTGATCAGCCAGCCAATCTGAAACCTCTTAAGCAACTTAACTGCTTTTTCTTTTGAGAATGGTAGTGTAAGTTTCACAAAAGGCCACTTTGCAGATATATTATACTAATAGTTTAAAATTTTCCACTACTTTCTTTTGTGTTTAACTCTTTTGCATGAGTTTCCCCAGTTCATCATTGTAAATACTTAAAAATCTGAATAAAGGCAGGCTCATTAAAATAAAGGAAACAAGAAAGAAAAAAAAAATATGAATTTTCAGGACAAAAATAAAACAAGGTTTGGAAGCTCAAGAGATTAACACAATTTTGCTGCCAAGTGAAGTAAGCTACCTCACCCCTTCTGTCATGGGGTAACCAGTTTGGGGCGAGGGCAGGGAATGGGGCAGGGGGGGGGAAGTTTGCATGCAATGTCAGCAAAAGAAATAGAACTTTTGCTCAATTATGAATGCCAACAACATTGCTTCCTTAACAAGCAGTTGTCTGTGGAGGGATAAGTGCTTAATTCTTCTGCAGCCTGGACCTAAGCCAACTTCTGTCCAAATTCTACTCATTGCAATTAAATGGATGGAGATCAACAGCATAAACTTCTTTGTCATCATTTCTCTTAATAATTAAAGACATTTCTGATTTTTTTTTTTCTGTATATGCTGATGATGCCTGTGCCCTCACCAAGGAACCCCATAAATATACTTTACAGAAACTTTAACATCTAAGAAAAGAAACAAACCATTATTTTGCAGACTACTGATTTCTTCTTTCCTTAGTTGGGCAAAAGAGTAAAGTTCTAAACCTACAACCACTTTCCTCCACAACAGAGAATTCCTACAGCATCAGCACCATTACAGAGCTGCACACAACAGCCAGACTTCACTCTGGAACAGTTCCTCAAGTTTAATCTCCCAGCTGCACTTGTTTTTTAGCTACACACCACAAGGTCTGCAGTCTAAGTCTATAGGGAAAAGATGATGCTTTTAATCGTGTCCTCCAGGTTTGGTTCTATCTCTCCTGGATCTCACATCACATTTTGGCTTGGCATAAATTTCTCGAGGAAGATAACTACTGCACATAGGAGTTCATAAATACAACTCGAAAATGCTGTATGTTTCTACTGAATATTGTACGTGGACCTGTAGGTGTTGTGCCAGACATAAATAAATGCAAAGACATAATAAATGCACTCTTTGCTGACAAAGACATAAATGAATATTAGGGACAGAGGCATTTTATTTTCCTCTTGGATTTTTTCACCTCATGTGTGCTGCATATTAGCCTTGGTTAGAAAATTTAATAGGCCCATATGGATAAACGACAGCATTGTAGAACCTATAATACAAAACCCATGCTGAAGGAAGCAGAGAAGCAAGCATCGCTAGGGTTAATCTTGAAAAAACAATATATTAGAAGTCCTCAAATGCTGTTATTTTCCATCTGTTGCAAACCCATAAAATTTGCAAGAGGCATCTTTTCAACTTAATAATACTATTTGCTAAATGCACATTACTGGTGATGCCCATCTAGGGATAAGTCCAAACCACGGCGCTCTGACACAATAATTTATTCCAGCAGCAAAGAAAAAAGAAAAAAATGGCACTCTGTTCTCTAAGCATTATACACATTGCTTTAGGGCACAAGCCATACATTCAGCTCCCCAGCAGGAGGCTGTGCAGTAGCTATACTCCAGAGAATTAACTGGGTGGTGGTAGGGAATAGACTGCGTTGGCTTATTGAATTCTGCCCTCTGCTATGGGTATCCAAATCCCGAGCTGGAGCTGGGGGGGGAAGGCTAGGGAGGACAGCAGGGAGGAAATCAAGACTGAAAGCCAAAATCCTGCCCCAAATGACAGGGAGGGACTCCGAGCCTGCAAGGCTCACGCCTCTCAAGTCACTTCATCCCTAAGGTACCTCTGCTTGGTATGATCTCCCCCCTTATCACAGTGGAGACTGCTCATCTACAAGATGCGAACGTCCTCCATTCACACCTCCAGCGTGTCTTGGCCTTAAGTGACTTGCACAAGCACAGGATAACTCCTCCCCAGGAAACAGCCTGTCCTCACTGGGAAGAAAATACTGTGGTTTTACTAAATGTCACCTTGCACCAACAGAACTGTGGCTTTTTTCCCCTTCAAGCTTCACTTAAAATTACTCTGGAACATACAGAACAGCCCATGTTTCCCAAATGATCAGGGGTGGCAGGCTTTGTTTTGTTTTCTAATCAGGTGTCATGAGGGAAATGAGAAATCCTATTCCCACTACACGCTTCTTAAAAAAAATAAAGGTATAGCAAGATTGTACAGGTCAGAGAAAAACATCTGATTACTGCAGTCAGTATTAGCGCCTTCTCAAGGTTCAAAGAGGGAGCTTTCTACAACTGCACCCTCTTTGGTTTCTCCATTAATCATTACCTCAACTTTCCAGGCAGAAAAAGCATCAGAGATGTGCACAGCAGCCTAATCTCTCTCATGTATCCTGACAGCGGTACATTTAAATGCCACTTGTCAGCATTGGAAAGAAGACAACGCTTGCTTTGCACACCGGTAACAGGTGACTAATTCAGGCTATGATGCAAACCGAGTATTTACACAGCCAGTAGTCAAGTCAGACGGAATATATACAGCAAGACACAAGTCGATCAGCACAAACACTTGCTGAGAACACAGCTACCAACATCCTGTATCAAACCCACTCCCTATCTGCAGCATCAAGATTTTCAGCCTGCACACTTATCCAAGATTAGATGAACTCGTAACTGCTAGAAAGACAATTAATAAATGAGGTAAGATCTTCCTTTGGGAAGAACATTAGATTGCTCCATTAAGATTATTGCAGCTGCATAACGTTAATAAAGGCATATCACTTTGCTAATGGGACCATCACTTCCAGAAGATTCCTTCACTCTCATATAAACTTTCTATCAATGCAGCCAATTTAAGTTCATATACTGGATCATACGGTGCCAGATACGGAGGAGAAGGCGGCTTTGCAGTGAGACATTTTGCAACCATGCCTTTAATTGCATTTTTACTTCTGTCCACAATCTTGACTGCTACATGAACAGGATTTCCTGCCTAAATTGATATATTCCTTTATATTTCAGGAATTTATTAAACCAGTCTGATTCTGAATTAATTTCTCCATGAAGGAGGCTGCATTTTGTTGAATTTTCAGACAGACTGGTTCCCACCATCCCCCAATCCTTCCCTCCCCCTTTCCCTCAATGCAATTTAGGTCACTTGAATACAGATGCCTCCAAATCATGGGTGCAACCAGGGTATCACACATAAGTGACCTACAAAGAGGTCTGGTGGGGACTGAGCTGAAAATCTGAATCTTAAGGGATTTAAAGAAACATCATCCTATAAACATCATCCTTTCTTCCAACTCCAAAATCATCACATTAAAAGAAGCCAAAGTGCACAGTTCTTAACTGCATGCAAAGCCATTGCTTTATTAATTTATGACTGCACAATAGCAGGATGGTAAATAACATGCAAAACTAACATGCAAAGAGAAAAGGATCTTCCTCAGCTATAAAAAAAAAAAAGCAAGGAGGAGGTTCAAACATACAGAAGCAACTTGGCTTATCACCAATGTATTTTTCAGGCGCAGGGGGTTGTAATTCACCCCAGAAACACTCAAGTCTATAAATTTCAGGTTTACAGGCAGATCTCAGAGGAACCTGGTGTACAATAAGATTCATCCCATGGAAATCTGCTGCCAGACAGTGAAGTTGCATGAAGTGGCCTCCCTGCCACACATCCCTTAGGTGCCAAGCTCAGTTACTGATCGTTGCTCCTCTGCTCTGTGTTTAGCTTTGACGCTTAATGTTTATTTCTGCAGAGATTAACAACTGGACATAATCACACCTTTAAGCCTCCTATGCATACACACATATATTAGCTCCTAAAACAACTTATATGAACCCCACACACTGCCGTTTCTTCGGGAAGGAGAGGGAATAACCTGGCACCCCGAAACACAGGAAACATTGGAAGAAGGACTGAACTCAAAGGGAGTACAGAATTGGGAAAAAAAAGAAAACCAGACATTGCATGAAAGAGTCTTCAGCATTTCTAAAGCTGTTACATCAAAGAGGCCTACAGTTCTTGCTTGAGCCACTTACTACACAATTCTGATCCAAAAAATGTATGACTAAGCATAAGTCATGCATGACAAAGCCATTTTGAGACCTTAAAAAAAATATAAAAACTGAATTTAAGATAATAGGATATAAGATGGAGAAAGGACTCCTGACTAATTGATTCCAGCCTCCAACTACCACACCTTAAACTGCAAAACTCAAGGAAGAGAACACCCACCTCCCAACAGGCAGGGTGGCAACCCTATTGTCGACCCTTTTTTCTCAAGAGCTATTCCTTGATCTCCAACATAAATTTAAGACATCACAAGGGAGCAGAGCTCCACTACACACTCACCTCCTGAAGGTGCTCTTTCCTCTGCTGCACTCAGCATCTGAGGTGACCTTGAGGTAGTGCAGGAAGATCACTCCTTGATCAGACAAAATCTCACACAGCTGGTCCTCTTCCCCAGGTTTTGCAGCTGAGCCTGATGCCTGAGTGGCTCCTGCAGCTCCACCCTCCAGAGGAAGAAGCCCCACAGGTGAGCCCTGTGTGCTCTCCTGACCAGCTGAAAGGACTTTGTGTTAGCATGAGGACAGGAGCATCTCAAACAGGTTCCCCAGAGGTTTCTTTGTCTGTTTGTCTGTTTCTTTGCCCACCGTGTCCTCTTACAGGGGTGAACTGCTGCTCTTCTAGTTCCACACTCTCTGCACCAACCACCTTCAGACCAGCAGATTAGAACTAGTAGTTTTCAAGTGCTTAATCAGGAGAGCTCAACTCAGGTCTAAACTATATTTACATTGCAAGCTGGATTCCTCTGGCTCAGCCTTAGCTGCCCACCTCAAAGTCAGTGGTAAGGAACAGACACCTGCTGAACATACCTGCTGGAGTAGCTGCTCTCAGGATGAAGGGTCTCTCTTATCATTGACAGAAGAAGCTGCCAAGAGCAAGCAGACTCCTGGCTTAAGCACCTCAGCCAAGTGCTTAATTTTGATGTGAGATAAAGGCAGCCCACTGCTCCAAGGCACTTTTTAGGAAGTTTGACCTTCTCCCCAAAATTGGCAAGCAGCTAACTTCCAGCTGCGATGCCCATTAGAAAGCAGAACTTTCTTCACCAGACAAACAAGGCCTATCCCTCCATACTCTGCCAAATTAAACCTCTGAAAATTTGTTTCTTCCCTTAAACAAGGGTGTTTTTTCACTCGGTAGCTGTCAGACCCTCTGGCGCTCTGATATAGTGATATTTTTTCTCACTGTATTCAGGACTGAGCAGTTTGGTGAGGTAAAAGCCTCTACAGCATCATAAAGTAATTACCGCACATAAAATGATCTAAATAATTTCTTTCTTACTTTCTATGAGCAATCAGGTTTTCTTTAGCAACAATAGCTTTTGCCACAACCCTAGGGGCAGGAACCTAAACCATATGTACATAAAAAAGGTAACCTCAAGTTTCCTCTTCATAGCTCTGATGTGGAATACCACAGGCACATTTAGTCAATCGTCCTCCAAACATCATCTGTACATTCAGCTTTTTTCCCCTTTATGCTTGAGAAGACCTCAGAGGCTCAGCTTCGGTGAATGTACTGGAGTTAGACTCCTGTTCTTTTTCATTAGCTGAATTTATGTTGTAGGCTTCTGTTGGGAAATGTCATATTGTTTCATGATCTTAATTTCATGTGCAGTGGAAATACTCGCACTAGCTCTCCTTCCTAGGAAACTGCATTTCTTTGGATGGACATCACCCAAAATACCTAACTGTAAATCCAGAAAACTAGGTAAATTGCAAGGTTAATTATGAAAGGGGTGGTGACATTTTCGTTCTCCTTTTCATCAGACTGTTTTCTCTGGCAAGAAATTCTGCATTGACAGTATGCACCGGGAAGGAATCAGTCCACATCAGAGGAGTGAACCCAGAGACGCGAGAATCCCACACTACACCACTTCACGCACAATGCTGGTAGGTGTTCTCCTCAAGCTGAAAGCACAACATCTAGAGAGACTCTCTGCTGGTCTAGGACACTTACCAAGAGAAACATACATAAAAGCATGTTGCTGAGGTGAGTAGGTGTTAGTCCAAGCCTTGTAAGTTAAAAGCAACATCTCATAATCTCTGCTAAATGTAATGGGTAGTCGAAGTAATGAAGCTAACCCAGGCGTAATGATTAATCTTAGTGTGAGTCGTGACCCTGGCAGCTGCATTCTGAACCAGCTGCAATCTATATAATGCATTCCCAGGAAGACCAGACAACAAGGAGTTGTATTAGCACACAGTGCAGATGGTATGAATGCGTGTACCAGCAGACTCAAGCCTAGCCAAGGAGAGCAAAGGTCTTCGTCTACTAATATTCTTAAAAGGATAGCAATTTGTCTAAGATATTTATGATGCTTATCATAATCAAAGAGCTTGATTTCTAGAATTAATCCCTTTATTGCTAACAAAAAATATTACCATGAAAAAAGGTTGCTAGAGTGGATGCAGCCTCTGAGCAATGCATAGGATTAGCCATCAGCAATACACTTTTTTCCTCCCCCCACCCAGTGTCAGGGTCATGTAAAGTCAAAACACTAAATATACAACAACATCAGGGGAAAGCAAAGCAAGCTTAGCTGCCCACAATGAAAACACAACATAGGGCCCCTTGCAAGGTAAACCCATCAAAACAGCATGATTAGGCTAAAGCAACAACAACAGGCTTGTTAAATCAACAGAGAGTATTTGTGCCTTAACCCAGCTCTGTATTTATGACATTCATTCTGGAGATCTGAACAGATTATTGCAGAAGGGGAAACCAGGGCAGACAGATTAGGAGCTCTTGTAGGGTCTTTTGGGGAAGATCCACAGGTCTGAAAGCATTTCATAAGTGGATTTTCTCCCAGGAAAGGCAATGCCCCACCCAAAGCAAGGAAACCAAAGTGTTTACCTAAACGAGAGCAATCTGGACAGACAAGCCTCATGTCTCCTGGTAAGTGCAGGTGAGATGGAACCGGCTCCTCAGCCTGGGAAAGATCTCTTTTCTTCTGGAGAGCTCTGCCATCACTCAACTCCCAACATCTTCAATGCCACACACCTTTAACAGAGCCACTGCTGTAGACTTTTGACGTCTACACCAGTCTTTTCTTCCCTTCAGAGCTGCCAGTTCCCAAAGAAAAGAGCCAGGCAATAAGCTGGACTTTTCAAAAGTTTATCCTCTATCTACTTTAGGTCACACTTTGAACCATCATTTAACAGCTGTCAGTTACTGAGAAGAGGCAGGTGTACCCACGCAGTGCATTCTGCAGTGCTCAGTACCTGGAGTTTATGCTGTGGGAATGGTGAGATGGCTGATGGGACTAGGGATGGAAAGGACTTATGAATTTCAGTGGCAAGGTGGCTGTAGAAGCAGACACAGTATTTCAGTATTTGGGTATTCAGCCTGCTTGTTGGTACAGTGCAGAACAGCAGCCTAACACGCTTGTGCATGCCTGTAAATTGAACAGACCAGGAGGTTTAATTTTAGGTCTAATGGTTGCTGACAATGAGTTTCTTTTGATCCCATCTTTTGCTTCACTTTAAAATATAGTTTGAAAGGTACTTGACATACAGTTTCAAACCAAAAGCCAGCTCCGGATTTCTAATCTTTTCTAGCATTTCCTCCTGAGTTGCCTGTCACTGCAGCAGCTGAATACCAGCCACTCTCATATTGAGAAGTTCAGGTCTACTTCTGACCTGCACTGCCATTCAGAATCTGTATGGCAAGTGAGACCAACCAGGAACGGTGCCATAAAATTGCATTTGCTGAGAGGCTTTTTTCTAAATTAAACTAGTTAGAACTAAGCTGATTCATAGGAGCACGGTGCATTTTTTTTAAACCTCCACTTCTATGGATCTGCGTTATTCTCCTGTTGCTTGAAAAACATACACCTACCAATTAAGGCCTGTCCTAACACACAGTAGCTCTTCAGTGATGCTGCAGTGAGCAGCCGTCAATATAGAGTACCTAGATAAATTCAACTAAAGGGAAAACATCTTCAACAGTCATCAAATACAGACACCAGAGATATTGGTGTAGCAGAACTTGCATGAGAAAACCATGTAATGTCTTTATTCCTGCAAGCTGGTTTTGGCCCAGATAGGGACAGTGCTTTCCCTGGGTTAGGAAGTAGACTGTGCAGGTAATGAGCCTGTTGCTTTCCCACTTACTCATGGGAGAGAAAAAAAAAACACACTATCCAGTAACTTTGAAAAGAGAGTTAAAATAAGTTCTTTACATTGAGTATCTCCCACATTATTCTAGGCAACATTTTGGGGTCTCTCCATGCTTAGCCCCCTGTAAAACAAATGGCAGCCTTGCTTTATCCTCTGTATGTTCCCAGGCACTTGCCAGAGGAATAACACAAATTCCTGTATTAATCTGTCCTGACAAATATTTGCTGCAGCCCACTGTCCTCCAGGAATGCCTGTCCTGGCAACTCCTGGACCCAAAAGTGGGGCCCAGAGCAAAAGAGGAGAGAAATGGAAAAACTAGTACGGTCTGAGCCATACTAGTTTGATTCTTTCACATTCTTGTGGAGTTTCTAGGGAGCAAATGGGTTAGGGGATCACCAAGCTACAGAGTCTCACCCCATAGAAAGCTCTTCATTGGGGAAGCTGGTCCCCTCCACAGAGCAGAGAGCACAAATAGGCTCCTTTCCTCCCAATTCTGCTGCAAGTTCTAGTGACTTGCAGGGGGCCTTGATCTTGGTTCTGGGCTCCACCACAACAGAAACAACAAAGGTGGCTCCTGTAAGAGATGGCACAAATGAAGGCACAGTATAAACCAGCACAGACCTAAATGAGCTCAGTGTTGTTCATTTGTAGTATGCTCACCCCCCCCCCCCCCCCCCCCAGAACAGCAGATTATTATTCACCTACAGTAACATCTGTTCCTTTGCCACAGTCTCACTGGTGTCAGAGCTGTGCTGGAGCAACTCCTACATCCCCTTCCAGGAAAATCTCCAGCGAGGCACAGTATTATAATGCCCTGACCACTGAGAGTTGTATACACCAGATGGATACTACCAACCTGAGCACTTAAAGCACATACACCCTTACAAATTAAAGCCATCAGTCAGCCTCAAAGAGGAGTAAGAAATATCACTAGCTCTTTTTTCTGCCAAAAATTCAGCTACAAAATAAAAGCTTCAATGTCACACTTCCAAAAGGCAAAATTGTTTAATTCTGTTAAGATCAGTTCGATTTTCTTGCTTTGCTTTTATTTTATGGCATGCTAAACTACCAACACTGACATTATCTATTCACTATTTTAAAATACAAGAGGCCCATTGTTAAATATTTTATTGAAACAAACTAATTGTAAGATTCCAAACAGAATTTTTTTTCTGAATTTACATTCCCCTTGAAATCACCTGCAACACTCCCCAGAGTTTCAGACTCATGCACAGAAAAGCAGTGGTGTTTCCTGAGCACCTTTGTGCAGTGGATATACAGACGCTGCTCTAACCTGTGTAAGCTGAATTACTATCTTCAGCGTTTATCAGGGGTTAATGCACCCTTGGTAAGCTGAGCAGGTGTTAAGATCCCCTGGGAATTCCTCCCCTTCCCTGAGAGATGCTGAATTGTCTGCCTGGAAGCCCACAGCCACAGCCCCGTTCTCTGTCAGGGCAGAAGGGGGCAATCTGGAAAGGGTAAGGGAAGCAAAGACATAATTAATGTAGTCCCTATCCCAGGGGCTGGCCAGGAAAATGAGCTTTGTAACAGCTAGAACCTTCCACAAATAAGAGAAATATACCTGCCTGGCTGCAATTCAAGGTCCCATCTGATACAATTCAAGGTGGCACAAGTCATTTCATGGAGAACACAGCAATGCATGCCAAATTTGTTTCCCCATTATTTCACTCTTCCATCAGATCGGGGTGCCAAAGGTGAGATAGTTGCAGTTTACCCACTATGCCCCTCAGTTTCTTCCTTCCTGGCTTTTACCATGTCATCTGACAGCAAGCTGCCAGAGTTTAAACAATCTCAGAGGTACTCACAAACCATATCCTTTTTTGTTGTTCATTTTACAAAATTAAAAACATTAAACATTAATGTCTCTTGAGTTTCCTCTCCCCCTTAAACCCCACCCCCCTCACCTCCCAAAGTAAAATATGTTTCTGAGATTCCACATCAGAGGAAAACAATACTCTGCTGTGCCCAATACTTCATGGGTGTGGGTGTTTTCAGGAACCACTTCTGAGAAGAAATCCCAGAGGTTGTTGTAATCATTCCTTTCACTCCTGGGTACTCAAGCACAGGATTGCCTGCAATCAATTTGCTCTTGCATCCAAGTATTACGCTCCCTGTGTATAAAAGTATCACAAGCAATTTCTATATTAATCTATGTAGCAATGTTCTAAAGAGCTTTTTATTATGCTGCAAAGAAATTATAAGGCAGAGCAAAAGCCACTAAAGCCTACTTGAGCATTACCACCAAATACCAAAATTGGATCGGATCCTCAATATACTCTAGCCAGTGTTAATGGAGCGGTCTTGACTACATTCACCGACTCTTTTCAAGGCAAATTCAGGGACATGTTGCTGTGGCGCAGCCCTATAAGCCTACCTTAATCTTACAATAAGGAGGATTACAAAGCTACAAAAAACATGACAGGAAATTAGAACACATTTAACGTAAAGCATATGAACAGAGATCTGGATTGCTTTCAAGCTGATCTTTGGTTTTGTTTCACTTTTATACCAAAGACTTGGATCAACAGACAAAGATACGAGCACTATAGGCTGTTCTACAACTATCCCAGCAAGAGGGTTTAATGCTTGAGCTCTAAGCCTTGAAATATTCCCTCTGAAACTACCCCAACATTTGCTACTCAATATTAAATGTACTAGTGGCTGGGGAAAATGTTTCTTTAACACAAAGAATTTGAGGCTACCTTTTCACCTGCAAATGAGCTTTAAGGAACCCCCACCGCTCTTCCCACACCATCCAGCCTCCTTATACCCAGAGAGGTTTCTCGGACATTCTGAGCTACCCTGTTCCCAGCTACACAGAGGATTTTTCACCTCGCCAGCCAGCACTGCTGGATATAAAAGGTGAGTGCACAGGCAATAATCATATGCATGCCTTCGAGGAATATTCACTCCGGTTCACTTTTCCATGGAGAACCTATAAGCAGAATGTGATGCCTCAAACACTACCTTTTCAACAATACTCAAAAAGGTTACGAATGAAGTAGTCCAATTCCAGGAATAGATCAGAAATAATATTTCTATTTGTGTGGTGAGCTGTGCCATTTGTGCAGACAAATGTCCTGTGGCATTGTTTCCCCTTCCTGGCTGGACACGCACACAGACATTCCTACTTCATACATTAACTTCTTACAGGATCCAAGTGCTTTTTCCCTGAGTGCTCAGGCACCAATTCTAAAATTCACCTGGATGCTCATGCTGAAATAACATGACTATAGCGCTTCAGCCCCCAAAAGTTCCAAGCCTGACTGAAGCAAAACCATTTCAAGATTTGAGTGATTATACACAAAAATCCCCCAAACCAATGAAAATGTACATTCTCCCTGCTCACTGCAACTTGTGGTAACTTGTGCAGGCTGGATTTGATCCAAATATCTTGCAGGGAGATTCCTTAGCTCTGCATTAATCCTTCACATCAACTCTAATCCTCTAAGTAAACTGTTTGCATTTTGCAAGTTTTCATCATAAATGACAAGGAATTTTAGGTTAGAGATAACACAAAACACAATGATGTAAGAAAGGAATAAATAAAGAAAAGCTATTCAGGGTCTGACAGCACTGGATAAGTAAGCAATATGACCCATAGGGCAAAAATAAGAAAAAGAATGAACATGGGGATGTATGTTGCAGGTTTTGTAAAAGGTAATACAGGTTTGGAAGAGCCGTAAAAGCAAGACACACAGTAAGTAAATGCAGCTGGAATGGAGTTTTATGAGAGTGATGGATTCCCAGAGTAGACAAAGAAACAACTCCAAACAGAAAACAGTAAAAAGTGTGGGACAGTTCAGTCCTGTTATAGGACATCTGAGTGGATGGAAATGGCAACTGCTTTCCAGTTCCTGCTGATCAGAGCTTAGGGTGATGTATAGATACACTTCTATAAAAATGGGTAAAACCCTGCAGCCTCTAAACAGTGGCAACACTCCCAAACAATCATAGCAAATGCTCAGCACGTCTACCTACAGGTACAACCCAGCTCCAGAGACATTTCTTACATATTATACAACTTCCTTTCTAAGTTTAGCTCATCATATTTATTTCTGCTATTTTCTTTTTTAGCCATTCTTTCTAACTAACCCACTTACGATAAAAATCTTGAATCATAACAGACTTAGGAATACTTGGAAGACTTCAAAGGAAAACACATCTTTTATCTGATAGCCTTTCAGTGCTATACTATTTTGGTATAACGACAATCTTCATCATGAAAATTTCATTGACAGTGATCATAGAAAACTGAATTTCTTTAAGCAGGCCATTTTAATCAAGGTATTGTAAGGTAATTTACGTATAGTTTTAGGTTAAAACTCAAATAGCTATCCACAAACCAGTATCACAATGACGTGTATTAACTGCTGCATCAAAAGCAAATCTTCTGAATTTATGAATTTAAAAAGAACACGAATGAGAGAAAAACACTATTACAAGTAAAACATCCTCAGTTCCATAATACAGCTTTTCACTTCAGTTTCAATTTTGACTGTTTTAACTCACTGAAAAGCACAGAAAGAAGATCAGCACATCTCCTATGTTTATTTTTATGCACCTGCAGCTTAGAAAAGTTATGAATACAACAGGGATTCTCCTGTTACCCTCTTAACTTTCATCATTCACACATTTGCAAACACAAACCTTTCAAAACTCTAACAGCAATGACAGTGCTTCCAGCTGCACAGGATCTACTGGTTTCCTGAAGGCCACCAGGACAGACACAAAAGTCAGTCAGAGGGTCTCCCTTAACAGCCATAGATGTCCCTGACCTTAGGGCTTAGCTCTGCATGCTCTTAAGCTGCTGACTTGAGGCTCACAGAGTCAAGCTCTTTAATGCTGTATCAACTAAGAGTAAGCAGAGGCACAAGAACAGAGAATAGCATTTTGGAAGGCCTCCACACACAAATTCCCTACTTCTGGAGGTAACACAAACCCCATTGGTGCACAACAGACAGTCTCTGAGCATGTGGCGCTCACTGCTTAGTCTGCTCAGACAACTGCAGGTAACATGTGGAAAAGAGACTGACCTCCACTACGTCCCTTTACGCTTTGGCCTTTGGAATCGGCACTGCACTCTTTGCTTGTGATCATTGACATCCAGCAGCGCAACCACACAGGAAGGAGCAGAAAGCATCCCTGTCTTTTCTTCCTTTCCTCCTTTTCCTGGGGAAGGAGCAGGCAGCGTGACGGCAGGGTGTCCTCCTGTGAGCTGGAAGATGCAAGTTCAATCTTTCAGTGTTCAGTTACTCCCCAGATATCCCAGTCCCAGCGGGGGCACCCACAAACACTGGAAACAGTCCCCCTTTGCAGTTCATTCATAGTGGGGCTATCAATACCTATCTCAAGCTGACTCATCTTCTGAGTAAAGTCTACAAATTCTGGAAAGCACTTAAGACTTCTGACTGTATCTTATGCTCTTGCTAGCAACTTTGATACTTGAGTCATTCTTCATGCACTGCATAGGTCTCCAGCACAGGGTCCTGTTTGAAGAGGCAGGTGCTGCAGCACCTTTATTCCTTTAATTGGATTTGCCTCTATCCTGATCCCCGTATCCACTGCGCTGATGAGCACAGGATTCAGTTCAAGAACAAGGATAGTATAATTTCTTCCCTTTCATCTCATACGCACCCCTCTTCTAACTGAAATACAAAGGGTCAATACTGCCCACCACACATAGCCTACATTTGGTGTTTCAGAACAGCAAAGTTCAGGACTGGTGCTCTGTAACAAAAGGAGAATTTTCCACACATGACACCGTGTCATGGGGCTCACGAAGTCCCACAGCATGTCGATATACCAGGAGACGTTCTTTGGAGTGGTTCAAAGTTTGACGTGAAAAGAGAGTGGTTAAAGTGGATTCCATATTAACTAATGTCAGGCCTTTAGCATTATTTGAACGTGGGGGGTTTAATGCATGGTTTTATACATCTCTACTTTGTAAACTGAACACTTTTCAAAGAGGGTTCCAGAATCCTACAGAGCTGTCTTTAGGGGGGCTTTGATCTTTCCAGAGCACCTATCTTGTGTGTCTGTAATTGCTCTAGTTTAACAAGGCTCCATAGCACTTCAAGAAAGGAAAAAAAAATCCCTTTATTAAGGCTGTAAACCTAAGCGACCACAGTGACGGAATGTGTTGCTGTGGGTACCCTGTAAATACTCTGGAGGCTGGGGGGAAAAGAGAAGAAGAAGAATCTTCATGATGAAATGAAATATTTATTAAACATGTTGCCAATGTCCCAGGTGGTATGAAGAAGCCCTGTGGTATGCTGAAAGGCTTGATCTCTTCCTAAGTATTATGAATGCTGATTTAAATGATTGGGTGAAAGCTGAGGAAGTTATGGCTGAAATTTTGGCTAAAGATGACAGCTCTGGGTTTCGGGTTGCACAAAGCAGTCTGAGGGATTAAGCCAACAAAACCCGCTCAAAGATATCCAGTTTCAAATAGGGTAATCTTCGTATCAGTGATTCACACTCAGACAATGGTGAGGATTCCTCATTACTCTGACTTTGCCATATTAATCTTACTTTACAAATACATGCAGTGATTTATATCATGTTTAATTAACTGATTGAGGGCTCCTGTGGTAAAATGGCATCACATTAAGCTCTGTCCTTATGGCAAATGCGAATCACATCTTTAGCCTCGCAAGAACAAAATATCATGGGATTCACTGATGACAGGATGTAGGAATCGAAATAAGGTCCCTCCTGTTGTTTGAGAATCCAGTGAGGGTGGTTGCCATATGCTCATCATTTCCAAGGGAAAAAAATGACAGGATAGAAGAAAGAACTGCTCTAGTTCTTCCAATATGTTCAAATCTCAGATGAAAATGATTGTACAGCAGTTCTGTACTGAGGCCAAGTTTTACATGAAAGTGCATAGCAAACTTTCAGAAAGCTTATGATGAGAGATCTTTTTAATGTGATTTTTTTGTATTTAAATAAACTGCTATGTGAAATGACTCTTCTTTTTAGGGGAAAAAAAAAATGAACTAAAAAAAGAGGCTTCTTTGCCAGCAACATAAGACAACACAAAATTAACTCAGCTTTTGCTATGAAGAGTTACTCCCCTCTAGCACTCACAACCTGTTTTTGAAGATAAAAACTACAACTGTTATCGTCTGATAAAATTAGATGGTGTATATAATTTGCTGCTGCCATTACCAAGATTAAAAGCCTGGTTTATATTATTACAAAGTTTCTTAAAATTCAGAAAGCATTTTATTTTTAAATGCTGTCTTATTAAGACACCGCATTTTTTATAGTTACAATGAACCTTACCTCCAGTAAATTCTCTACCAATTCACAAATCGTATTACATGAGTCAGTTTGCTACCAGGAATTCAGTGGATTTTTGCAATTTATTTCTGTGGCAAAGGGGATAGCGGGAGAAGCAGGGTTCACATTTTGCAAAGCTTTTATGAGATTTCGGAAATGCTCCCATTTCTCCCTGGGCCCAAGACTTTTTGAATTTTATACAGGAGCATGAAGGACAGACAGACAGTCTTTAAAAGCCGAGTGGGCAGAGCACTCGGTGCTTCCTGCTTTGCCGCTCTCTCCCATCTCACACGAGTGCCTTAGCCAGCGGGTCCCAGGCTAGTCCGACACATCAGGGACACATGAGATCTCACGATCTCCTGGTTGCACAGCTCCCCTTTGCATAAACAGTTAAACGCACAGCAAGCAAACAACTCCAAAGCCTAGCGTTCAGGGCAGTCGCTTTGTAAATCTCACGTTCACGTCCCTAGGCGCGAACCTTGATTTTCCACATTCCAGGTGAGTGTCCCGACCGTGGTGCTACCTGATACCCCAACCTTGCCATCTCCTTCTGGTCTCGACCAGAAATTCCATCCGATGGCTGACAAATCTCTTCTGATGAAAGTTTCTTTGAAATTGATACCCGCCTGCAGAAAAAAACACAAAAGTTTCAGTTTCCTCAGGCCAGCCTTTTCAATCAGAGAACCAGAAAATTCCCAACCCCTTCTAACCATTTCACTGGTGGGTAAAACGGAGCCAGTCGTACAGCCGGGCATCGCTCAGCTCGGCTGGCACGTTTGACAGTACGGCCGAAATCAAGAGGCGACATTTTTGCCCACAAACCCCTGGACAAGCCATCATTCCTCCAGAGCGTGCCCAAGAGATGGCTTTGTAACACCGTGCGCCCGTGCCCCCTCTTCGCCCTTCGGCAGAAGTCAATGTGCTCCACTGCTGCTGGAAACACAAGTATGGTTTTGTGATCAGAAAGGTTATGTACGCTTTGCAGGCAGTCACTTCATCCTGCCCCTGTTCAGATCCCTTAAAATGAGGAGAAACAGGGTAACTATTTCCCTTTGCGAAGAACGTAAACTCTGACTCTCATCATATATCTTTTTAGAATTTCATCGTGGAGCAACCCCCTCCTCCCTCCTCGCTGCCTGCATTACAACATTTGATGTTTTTAAAAGTTTCTAAATTTTTTTCCAAATGCGAAGCACTCACAGGATATCAAAACCAGCTTGGTTTGTACTTACTTAGGAGGATAACTGCTATCGCAGTAACTGCAAATAAACGTGCACCATATCATAACTTCTGCTAACAATTTCAAAACTTGCAGGGATTTTAACACCTGTGCCATCAGTCCACGATAATTTGTGATAATTTCTGAAGTTCATTTGAAGTGCAGTTTTTAATTTAAAATGTCATTTTGAGGTATTTTTAAATTAAGGAATTCAACACAGCTCGTAATGACTTCCTGTTAGATAAAGAGCGTGTGCCTAAATAGTCTTAATTGTAACATAATGCTGGGAGTCACTAAAAAATTGATTGCACATATAGAAGAACATTTTGATTCTGAACAAACAGATTTTAAGATGCATATTTATCCATGTTAATATTCTCAGATTACTTTCACATACTATACAAAATTCACTACATTTAGAAATTATTTTTAATCTTTCTGTTTTAAAAGACATGTCAAAAGAAATATATATATGCAAGATATCCTGAGCAATGTATGATTAACTATTTTTGGCTATTTTTTGCTTTAAATTTACTATTAACTAAGCTCAATTATTTTCAGGGCTAGACTACATTTCCCTCCAAAAATAGTTTGCATTTGAATTCTCTAATATTTAGAGTAGAGCTTTCAGCTGTGTAAGAACTACCTTAAAATATGTGAAGGTCAAAGTAAACCTTCACTTTAAATATTTCAAATTGTTATAGTTATTGCTTTGAGATAATATGACATTTACAGTAATTGCTGAAATTCCAATTACTTTCAGTAAAAGCTGCTTCTTTTGCAAGTTGCTAAAAAATAGAAAGGTGCATTGGATATTGCGTTGCTGGAGACAGAGTCTGCAAGTAAAGGCAATTAAATGTGAGTCTGATGATACACAATGTACTGGACCAACATTAAAAAGACTTTTCCGTGTTTGACTGTTTACCAGTTTTGTCTTTAAATAATAGTCTTCTTTTGGCATGTAATGTATATCTGCTTGCACTAAACATAATTTATGAATATTTTAACACATGTGTACTCAGTGGGGTGTATTATCATACTGATATAAATAGAATTAATGAGCAGTCAACCTGCCACATGTCATGACATATGACAGGGCAGCCAGAGCATGGGAATAATTCTTTCTGTTTCATATTAAGGCTTCTTTTCCCAGTTGAATTTTTGTTCCCAGATGCCAACAGACCTAATTTTCTAAGGACCATTTACAAAAATAGTAAGAAATGACAAACCTGGACTAATTTATCTTGGGTCACTTGAAAGAATGTTTATTTTTATGCCATTTCTAATGCGTAAATAAATAGATTAAAGGAAGTGGTTTTTTCAGTTAAATTTTAGGGGTTTCACAACGAGGGGTTTGATATCTGCCTCAGCTTTCACTCGTAGCAAGCAGACGTTTTATTTGTTGTTGATTTTGGATTTGTTTCAATGTCACATTATCTGTTTCTTCTGTTAAGGGACTAGACTATATCAACCGCCTAAATACAAAGAAGATATGTAGCAGGTAAACAGTTATTCCAATGCAAAAGAAATATAGATGCAGATAGGTAATATTCTTTTAACCAGTTATTCATTCCAGTTTCAAAGCCTACGTAACAAACTGCTAACCATGACTAATTACACTTTTTCTAATAAAGACACAGTGTAAGTTGACAGAACATGTAGGATACAAGGCTAAGCCACATTGCCTGTTTGGCACTTTATTTTAAAAGATAAATATTGACCTGTAATATCATTTCCGTTTACAAAAGGCTGCTCCATCAGTTAAAGGCCAAGGGTCATAACAAAATTAACAAATTAACACGGGTCATAATAAAATTAACAAATTAATATATAATATAAATCAGATTGCCCAGCTAATATCTAATTAAAGATCCTCGACTTGAAAAGTTTTCTCTTCAGCAAAGAATACTGCAAATGTTCTTTGATGCCGATGCTACTGAAATCACGGAGGGAGACGCACACCCTTGATTTTGCTCCTTTTTGGTTTGAAATCACTTTTTAAAAAATCATTTTAGTTCTCACGAATGTTTCAAGTCATGACTCACTTTCCATCCTTAACAAGGCAGTCTCCTAAAGATGGATCTAGTTCAGGTTTGGAGGCTTGAAAGAAGTAAAAGAGACTTATCTTGGGCTCTTAATTATATTAAGGTACAAGGAGACCCTCCAAGTTTTTGTGCCTGATGATCTTCCCGGCAGGGCAGTAGCATCTCTCTTGGGAAATCCAGCTCTGTCACACTCAAAGAAAAGGGGCACCATCTAGTGCTTTTTTGGAGGAAAAGCTGCTATTCCTAGCAGGGGTGTAGCGGGGGGAGGAACACACGAGGGGGAGGGAGAAGAAATGACACTCCATTTTTTTTCAAAAGACAAAGAAAACCTGTTGGGCTGTTTCATCTTCCATTTTGAGGCACTGCAGTATTTAGCTCCAGGCTGTAAGTAAAAATTGTCAGCTTTCACAAGGTGGAAGGAAGTAGTCCCAACAGCTAAAATAATATATACAATTTAAAATGGACGGGGGGCTGGTATACAGACATTATTCTGCTTAATAGGTATTTCTTCTGCCTATTAATACACTTAAACATTTCCCTATCAGCCCTTTTTATTATGCATTTGCACTTTTATTCATCTAAAAGAAACCCTTTTTAAGTCATCTTCATTTCATTGGAGACTACACTGTGCTGTTAATGTACCTGGAAATGCTCTTACAAATAATCTGTCCAGAGTTCACCCAACATAACAAAGAGATTCTATGAAAAATGATTTGTAGCACAAAATCCTTTATAGTGCAATAAGATCAAGTTAACCACTGATGCTACCAGGAAAAAGCTTGGGAAGTTTTATCTGATTGGTAAAATAGGTTCATATCTGAGTCCAGGGAAAGAGTGCCCTTTGATAAAATTTCAGAGCACTAAAGTCTGATTAACTGAATGATTTTTGAAACCTCTTTGAAAACAACTTGGTGGGGGCGGGATGGGGGGGTGAATATTCCTTTCTGCTGTAACTTGGGAAATCGGTGATTTTCTAGGAACTGTGAAATAGTAGCTCAATATTGTTTAACTTACTGATACTATGAATTGACAGAAATTGTGTTAGTCGAACTAATAAGTGCTCGGTCAAAATAACAACTGTTTCAAAGGTACATCTGCCCCTTGGGGGCCCCAGGTTGGGGACTGGTGTGAACTGCAGGGGCTGCTGCCTCACAGACACCCACAACAAGCACATTCTACACAGCATCAGAGCTCAGATGTGCTGAAAAATCGAATGTGCTGATGGCCTGACCAGAGCCCCAGAAGATACACAGCTAGATCAGTGCTCATTTTTTTAACTTCTGGGCCATGATCTTGGATTCCCTGGGCGCTCCAAGCTCTCAGTCGACTTTGCTGTGGTAACAAGGGAATGTCAGACCCTTGTGTAAGCCTAAATAAACAAGAAATATTTCTACTAGAATAGTGCTGAGCAAATAGAATATGTGGCTTGATGAGTAATTCTCAGAGGGAATCCTACCCCAGGAAACAAACCCAAAAATGTATTTTATGTTCCTATAGAGCTTCTCTTATGAATGTGAACATGCCTGTAAGGAGACGTTTCACAAAAGAAAAAAGCAGGTGTAGCGTTATGGGACCTGACTAGGGTAAGTTGGGAGCAAAAAATCAGTAAAAATGTGAGATTCCTAAACCCTAAACAGGGCTAGAAACAACATGCTGGTCGTGGCGATCATTTGGGAGGGCTTTGGTGTAATGGTCTGATCACAAGCTGGGGAGCCGTGCTTCTGAGTGACGCACTTGCTTCGCAGCCCTCAGATTTCAGCACGTCCGTCCAGGGCCTGCCCCACAGATATGCTGAGCTTCCTTGTTTTCTGGTGAAATCAGGACCTCAGGATTTCTGCTGTCTGGACCACGGGTTTGAGTTGCCTCATTTTAGGCACCCATATTTTCAAGGGTGCCTATTTAACCTCTCTGTGCCTCAGTTTCCACATCTGTAAAACTTGATAGCTATGCTTACCTTGCAAGGGTGGCAGGAAGATTATTTCAAGTCTCTGAAGAACTTCGAAAAGAAGCAGCAAAACAAACTCAATTTACATATTATTTGTCATTATTTTTATCCCATAAAATGCAAGTCACATGCAGCCCAGGCTGTGAACTATAACAAAATGCCTAGCCTTCCCTATGGCTCTGGTGCCAAAACAGTCGGTGAATTGAGCCTGGCTTTGCAGGAAGAAGGCAACTTCCCCACGTGCTGACCTGGCAACACCCAATGTAAGTGGTAAGTTAACGTCTTAAACAACCACAACCTTTATAACTGATTATTCTACCCATTTCCACTATATTCTTCAACTGGACTATCAGTGCAGTTTACTGTGTATTTCTCATGATTAAAAAAATCCCTCTTTAACACAGGAATACCTGAGAGGGAGCTTACTCAATTGGGAAGCAAAAATATATGAAATAAATACAAAAATAAACCCCTCTCTTTGGGATTTTCCTTGGCACAAAGTGTACCTCATTACATCTCAGGCAGACGCAATCTTGCCTTGACAGGTTTCAGATCTTCTAGAATTGATTAACAAGCCTATTAGAAAAGTCTACACCGGTTTATTTCTCAACTTCTATTTGAAGAATAACGGGAGACTTTAGCTATCATATCCCTTTTTAACAAAGCAGCCACTTGCCTCCCATGCAAGGTACCTTCACAAATTCTTAATGTATCTCCAAGTTTCTTGTCAGAAGCTTGCTTTCCCCTGCTCTAAGTGTGCCATTTTTCCCTGGTCTATGCAGTCTCACTTTCCTGAACGCTATAGTTCAGTGAGACCCTCTGGTAATGACAGCACTGGAGTGATAATGTACTTTCCCGATTTCCCGTTAATAGTAGTACTTGATCCAGCAACGGGTGCCAGCTCAGTGGCAGAAGGATGCTTTAATATTTTCTAGAGGTAAAAAGACCAGTTCAATTTACAGCCTTGGCTAACTCAGCAGTTTCATTCTGTCTTGGCACAGAAATGAATGTTTTAGTTAAAACAAAGGAAAAAAAAAATCCCCCCTAGTTTGCTCAGTTTCACACCAAAGCAACAAAGTACAATTGTTTTTTTCTCACCGAGGAAATGTATGAAAACTGCACAATGCAATGAAGGAGTCAAAATAACCAAGGGGTATGAAGGAAAAGAGAAAGGGGTGAACAGCTGCATTAAAAAGGAAAGCAGTTTGTTTTTCTATTTTAATAAGAGGCACATAATCACAGAGCATCCAACAATACATGTATCCTTGCCGAAGAGCCGCTGATATTCTACATTAACCTTTGATAGCAAGAAGTGTATTACCCCTACTGTTTTCCACAATAAATTATGTTATATCTGGCATCCAAAGCGCTAGGAAGTGTTCAGCCAGCTGGAAGCAGCAGATTGGCCCAACATCCCTAACGTTCGGATTATAAATAAAGGGTACCTCATACTGCTAGTATAACAAAAACAAGCAAAGTGGAGGAAGGGCAACTTCCCCCCTGCCCACAGAAGCAAAGGGCGTCAGTTGGGGAATGGCAGAACAGGAATTCAAGAGCGCAGGGTTTCTGCAGCGAGATGCCGACCCCAGCATGCCAAACCTCAGGCAAACACAGGACACTTCAGGCAGAGAAATTAGACTTCTCTAGTTGCATCTTCACATAAAAAATGCCAAGGGGAAGTATATCTGGCTCTGCTCTTCCCAGATGGTGTAACCACACAAACACACACGTACACGTATCTTCCCACTCTATAGGCAGCATTGCCTGTTCTCTTCCAGCCGTGAAAATAATTAGCTCAGCCACAACCTCGTTTCAGAGGATGTGGTCAAATGTGCCATGGTGCACACTTATCCCACACTCTCTAATCAAAGGACGTTATGGCAAGAAGTACATAATGGCATAGTGATAAAGGTTGAGGAAAACCCTGCCTATTATGATCTGGAAGGTGAAGATATCAAATAGGAAGAGAACAAAAGATGGTCCAAAGACTCAAAACCCAATAGCTGAAAATGGCTATAAATGGGCTTTTTGAAAAGTTTGCAGTGGGTCCAACTGTTCTCAAGGAAACCACTTCATTAGCTTGAGTGGGAGTACAACTGAACCAGTGCTGAGAGCTGCTAAACCAACTCTACCGCTGGAAAAATTAACCTCATCTATTTATTTTAAGGGCTAGACTATGGTGGTCCCTGGTGAGGATGTAATGGGAAGTCAGGATACAAGGAGCTGTTCTCCTCCCCACTCCTTTTCTGTAGAGGCTGGCCACAGCTGCAGTCCCTGTGCTCTCCTGAGGGCAAGAATTAGCCCCAAATTGGTATATTCCATCTTCATTACTCCAGCTATTATATAAACATGGCTATATGCTTGCTTACTTAAGCTGAAAAATGGAAAATAGGAACTAAAATTAAGGTTAATAGAGCTGGACAGAGTATTCCCCATTCACCTTGCCCTCACCATAGCCGCTTCCCCATTCTGCCTTGAGTAGATGCTTTCCCCCACAACACCTCTGTTTTTTCCTTTCTCCCTCCCCTCTTATTTTTCTTTCCCTGGTGCCCTCTTCCCTCCCACTGTTACTGCTGTTGTGGCTGTTTAACTTTGCCTATTCAACATGCAGGTGGAGACTTCTGAAAGAATACACCAAGACAGCAGGTCTCCCTCTCTGGTCCATAACACTGTGGGTTAAGGGCCGTGAAGAACTGTACTAACAATAAAATGTATGACATTTTCATGGGTCTCATGACTGAAAGGAGCTTGAAACGGGGCAAAGAAATAATGCATGACCAGCAAGATATCTTTCAATATCTACCCATCTATCTCCCTACAGTTGGCCTGTGCCACATTCTGAAAATTTTCATTTAATTTCCCTTTAGGCAACTGAGGTGTTGCTTGAAAGGCCTAGAATCTGTTGGTTTTTGAAGGCCCGAAAGGGTTGCTGAGGTGAAATACATGCCACAGAATAAATCAGATGTCCTGATTTATTTCATGTACATGTAAGAATTTGTGCTCCTCGGCGGGGTGGAGGGGAGGCGAGTCTGAATCCAAGAACCGTACCTTTGCTACTGCCTGTACATCCCAGGTACAGACTTCTCTTCCTTGCTGTAGGAGCTGATGCTTCCCACTCAAAATGTGGTTTGTCCAGGTCCAGTTGTTGGCCCCCAAAAGACTGTGGTTTTTTTTTTAAAGAAATGGTGCTCTATCCCAAGGAAATAGCATAGATTTACTGTTTTTCTCTAAGGCTCGTTGTACCAGTATGGGATTTTTTTGAAGAGAAGAAATAGCCAGAGAGAAAGGTTTGAAGAAAAAGAGGCAGATCTGCTTTCTTTCCATGCTTTCCTTTCAGTGACAACACGCCGCATGGCTTGTTTAAGGATTCTGGATAGTGTAGTCCCAACAGACATTTCCTGTACTGAGATGTACTCTCATTAGAGTTACCAAAAGGGAGTATTCAAAACATTACTTATCTGCACATAATCACTATATCACACCATGTATCCTTTATTTTAATTCCTATTTGCTTGCTAATTACCCACCACACTGAAGGTCTCACAACTGCTCTCCTTTCAGCAGCTTTGTTTGCAAAGTGTCTGGCAATAATCTCCCAGCAGTGTATTATCATGCCCTTTTCATCACACTATTTAATCAATAGGGTAATGACCTCATATAAGCTAGTTCCAGGACATAGCCATGCCATGCTAAATAAATGAAACAAACAAAACTGTAGGCTACACGTCTTCTGTTTTACAAACCTGGACATGAACCATTTCTGCATTAAAACATGTTATAATATATAGAAATTGCAAATCCTTCACATCTCTTGCCAGAAAAAAAAAAAAAAAAATATTCTACAGTACTGTGGGGAAATGGCTGGTTTCCTTAAACAGACATAATTGCAAAACATGTGTGTTCTTGGTCAAGTGTTCATAGGAAGATTTATTCTGATAACACTGGAAACAACCCTTTTCCCCAGTACATCACGTCATCACTTAAGAGGACTGAATGGTGACCATCACAGCTAATGGGATGAAATCACATGCAGCATACTTCCAAAACAGGGGTTGGAACAAACCTTCTTTTCAAAAGGATTTCTGTTCGAGTGAGCAGAAGGAAAGCAGCTTCTCTCCATTTCCTGAGCTGTAAACTTACAAAGTGTGGTTGGCTTTGATTTTGCATCCCATGGCTGGATTATACTCTGTCTAATAAAGTGCATGTGAGATGTGTTTAGTAATGTGTGAACTCTGGAGCACATGTAGCATCACTCCAGTGCGGCAGTTCTCCTGTCCAGAGGAACGGGGGTGATGAATTCGGTCTGTCTGCTCTTCCTAACCACCTCTTTCCTTAATACTAGTAGGAATTTAATTTCAGAAAGACCATTTTTTCGTCAAATTTTGTTGTATCTGGACAACAGGAAGAGAGGAACACAACTGACCAGCTGGCACACAGAATGACAGCATATACCTTGTATTCCTGGAGAAACCAGGGTAAAATATCTACAAAAGCACAGAAGTTTTGCCCCACACAACCTCGGACAGAATGGTTAGGACAGAAAATAAGCCATCTTCACAACACCAGCACAGCTGGGGAAGGGTAGCTCAGGGACAACCGCAAAGAGGATGAGCATGCACTAGAAGGAGCGTAAACCACCCAATTTTGTGTTACCATGGCAGTATCACCATGTGCTACTTTCACAAGAATTGAGACCTGTACCCCCCAAAACACCATGAAAGAAAAATAATAGGTTTTAGTCCTATTTTATCCCAGATATTAACTGAAGGCAACCTATTTCTACCGATATACCTTGAGACAAATTTTTACTGGAAATTTTTCTCTGCACCAATGCCACTTACATTCTTTTTGGCACTTTGTTTTTAGGTGTGTTATGAAAATGACAACGTGCCAGTCATCCAAGCTGTCAGCAGCATGTAAAATCTGTTCTGAGGCAGAGTAATTTACACTTGGATGAACACCTCCCAAGAAGTTATCATATAAATACCTTCACATTGAGATGCAACTCATTGCTGGTTAGGTGGCTCCTATAATGAGCATAAATGTAACCTGTCCCAAAGAGCTGAAATGGGTTCAGTGCAAATATTCTTTTAAGCTGACACAGAAGATGTTGGAGTAGTAACTACGCAATGTGCCCATGATGCACTTGCTGTGTTACAAGATATTCGTTCTGGACTACGAAACTGCATTTTGGAAAATACTCTCTCAAAACATCCCATGTCACACTAGTCTAGCAAAGTAAGAACTTAAAAAACAAAAACAAAACAACAAAACAACAAACAAACAAACCCCACAACTTTCTCAGTCCCTTAATGAACTGAAACTCTCCAATTGTCCCATCTGGTGGTGTGACCACTGCAAAATTATTACCTTTACTTCTGATGTGGAGGCAAAAATAGCAGAGAACAGCAAAAAATTAAGGAAGTGATAAGATTAGGAAAAGCGAAGCAAGAAAATTCCAGACCTCTCCAACTGAGAACTAACCTCCAACAATGGGTGGTCACACTAGACATTAACAGCTTCCCTGATATTTATTAGGACACTCAGAATTATTCTGTGTAAAATACCATTGTCGGGTAACACCATCTTGCCTTCCCAGCAAAATCTGTCCTTGGATTACCCAGGAAGAAGGATGTGTCATTAAATTATTTCTCTAATCCGTCTTTACAGAAAAGAAGTTATTCCTATAATTGGTGACATTGCAGTCCACCATAGGTTAGGTACAGGAAATCCTTATGTATTTTGTGAAAGGATCCACTTCTACAATGGCAACACATTCCTCCAACAGACAAACAGGGGTGGCTGGAGTGACATATAAGACCTTCTGTCCTTCAGAGTGCTACTCAATATCTAGCAGAAGGATCAAGCTGGACAGGATGGCCATGACCTGCCTTGATAGTTTGGTACAAGATAGCTTAGTGTATTGATATTTAAAATGCCACCGGTAGTTTTCAGGTTAAATGTTGACTTGAATGAACTCTCTTGCAAGAGCATCTCGTCTGCCAGGTAGAGTTTCCAGCTTTAGGGGACTTTCCTCACTCAGGAAAACACCATTGTGTACGTTTTCTGCCACCGCTTTTGTTCTGCAAGTATCCTCATTAAGCTGGAGGCAGAAACCCTCAATCCAAAGCATTCCCCTCATGCAGTAATATTACATAAAAAAAAAAAAAAAAGAAGAAAAAGTTGGTTTTCATCTCCTACCACACAGGCAGTAAAAGGTCATAGCTTTCCCTTCAGCCCCGTCAGAGGGCAACAGGACACTGTAGTCTCCCTGTTTACTTCTGGAGGCCTCTCTTTTACAGAAAAAACAAGGAATGAGGGAGAAGACCCAAATATGTGGTAAGTTTTCCTCATATATTAAAAAAAAATTTAAACATGTAAGTTTGGAAAGAGAAACTCACCATCTAATACACTTAGGAAACTTCTCACTGTACGTCAAAAATAACCCAAACAAACAAAACCAAACCAACAAACAAAAAACCACCACCAAAAAAACCCACCACAACCAAACCCCAAGCAAAACAAATGAACAAAATAACCACAACACTACCTCACCCTCCACTGTGAAGACTGCAGGACCAAACCATATGGGCAGGCTGCATGGGAAAGGCTTCTGAGGATCTTCTTGTAAGAGATGGCTCTAAGTCATCCTGCGACCTACACTGACTGACCAAGGAGTGCAGGAGCACCTCAGGGAAGAGTCTACCTGATATAGATGGGGTGGAAACAAACGAAAAAATCTAAGACATCAGAGCCTCACATTTTTTACAATTTGGATGTGTGTCAATATTGAAGTGAAAAAAGCAGGAATTTGATAAAAAGATCTGATAGAAAAACAAAAGAGGCATATAAGTGATAACTAACTTGATAAAAAACTAAAAGGGATAATCTAATTAAAGCTGATCCACATGGTTTTCTGGAAAACAGATCTTGTCAAGCTAACCTGATATCATTTGCTGATGTGATTACAAATGGGACTGCTGAAGGCAACCATCTTGATGGACGTCTGTAAGAGAACTGGCTTTGTACCACACCATAGTTTGACCAAAAAGCTAAAAAGCATAAGAGATGGGGTTCATCCACAGTAATTATAGCTGTCGAAAAGTCTGGCATCTTGTCTTAACACCTCTATGTTCCCATTATAGCCAATGAAAAGAAAAAGGTACCTTTAAAAAGTAATTTATGACTTTTCAGATAAGTCCGCTACATCTTTCTGTGAAGGTCTCCATCTCTTTCCACTGTCTATTAAGAACTTAGAAAACTACCAACCATTTAGAAGGTAATTTTTGGATGGCTAGAATTAGATATGATGAATCAGAATGGCATCTTAAACTATTTAAATACTATGTAGCAGATACATCTAAGCCATCATTAGTGACGGGGGAACAAGGCACTGGTATTGGAATTGGTTATTGCTTCCTAGTTTATTTTTCCTTTTTGTTAAAAAAGCATAATTTACACAATATTGGAAGATGGCTAGAAAATGGAAAATAATGAAGCAGACAGTTGGGTTAGGTCAGTGTAACCAGACATTATGTACTTCGGTATAGTCAACAGGAAGGCCATGAAGCAAGAAACATGTATAATAAGATGGACTTAATGAGGGAGGACTCTACTCTGGGAAAAAGGAGATCCTAAAAAGGCAAGGATCTGGGAACAGAGACCATGATGACTTACCAGATTACTATGAATTTCTAGAGTAGTGCAGGAACAAAAATCTACTATGTTCACCAGATGTGCAAACAATAACAAATAGGAGTAGGGAGGTTACGTTATCTTATTTGGCATCAGTGAAATGACTGGTGGGGTTTCACTGGGTTCACGGTGTTGTTTTAAGAAAGACTATGAAAAATTCCATGGATTATGAAGAAGCCAAAGGAACAATTATGGTATTAGGGAACATGTCTTACTGCAAGAGACTCAAGGCACTCAATCAATTAACTTAAAAAAGAGAAAGTTAAAGAATTATTTGTTCGCAATCTACAAGTGCTTACCATAGGGAACAAAAACTTGATAACAGAGGGCTCTTCAATCTAGCAGGCAAAGGCAGAACAAGATCCAAGGGCTAGAAGTTACAGCAAGACTAATTCAGTCTAAAAATAGGGTGCAAATTTTAAACACTCAGGGAATAACTTGAAATAACTTGCCAAGAACTCTGATTTATTTTCCACCACCAGAAAATAAGTTTTAATCAACACCTGGTTTTGTTAGAACTCTGTACTTCTATTTCTAAGCTTATGAACATATTCTTTCTGAGAATCTCAAAACATTACTGTGGAGAAAAAGAATAAATGTTGTAAGTTGGGAAGTGCTCACTGCAGCTTTCATACACAGCCAAGAGATTTCATTTCCATTTGATCAGCAGGTCACAGACCCTCTACTGTGAGGCTTGCCTAACTGAAACACCTTCTCACTACTCCATACTATGCAAGCCTTTTTGATTAATGAGCACTAACTTAAAGTAGATTGCACTAAAATTAGGAAGCAGGAAGAAATCATAATTTGCAATTATCCCTTGCAGAAATACCGCAATACAATACTTTAGAGTCATTTTAGGTGTACCATTGTTTTCCAAATGTAAAGGTAAAAGACAAATCACAATATGGTAAAGATCTCTCGGTAGGCAATTAAAAATTAATCAGCCAATTAGATCAAATGAACAAGAAAGTAAGTCTCAGGAAGACATCCATTCTAATTAACATAATATTAACTTACAAAAGACTTGCTCAGACAAAAAAAGATCATCTTTATTTCAAATATCAAACCAATCCATAGAAGAAAACAGTTTTTTCTTACCTTGTTATCCCCATAATCAGAGCCAAAAGGAAATGACAATAATAGTGAGTCAACTGCCTGTGCAACTGTATTCATTTCTTATTATTTCTAATCTTGTTAACTATTTGAAACCACAATTTAAACTAACTTGTATTAAATTTATGGGGATTCTACCTATATTGTGCCTACTCTATATTTGCAGTTTCTCTTAAGAACCTTATAGGTACTTAAAAATAAAACTAATGAGATCCAAAATCTCACCTAGGTTTCTTCTCATCTAGGTGATTCCTAACTAAAGCATAGGGCTTTACTGTGGAGACAGAGGATCTTAAGAAAAAGTGGAGAGATTCTTAAGTCTGTGTGAGGCATGATAACATATACTCTCAAGGAAGGAAATAACATTATAGGACACCTTATTGAATAAACCTGACTGGCTAAACGGAAAAGCTCAGGCAATCGGACAAGGAATTGGGTATGGTTGAACCTAATTAGACAGATTGCATAGATTAGAAATATCTGTAATTATAGGACAGTTCCTAAAATATTTTTTCAAACGTCAGATTGCTCCAGCGATGGCCAACCACCCCGACCTTCCGGTTGGAGTCACAGGACATATGCCGCAGACTTTCGAGTGTTCCAAGTAATTCAGCAGCCGGGAGACAGCCCTGACTCCAGCGCTCCAATGATGTGGATGGTTCCCAGCACAACCCACGAGTAACGCATTTTGCAGCCCCTCCAACATCTCCTGCGCGTTACCCAGATTCAGTTTGTCCAGTGACCCCTTTGCCAGGCCAACACAGCTTCCCTGTCCATCTCATGACACAGGCCTGGTTTGGGAGCAATCCCTGAACTTGCTGAGAGCTGCAAGGGACTCAGGCCAGGCTGGACACAACCACATTATTTACTTCTGTGGGGAAAAAAAGAAATCTAGAAAGAGTGTGTAATGGTTTAGAAGCAGGCTTTGCAAACCAGTTCCACAATGAATGTATTTCACTTTGATCACCCCTTCTAGCCCATAAGAGAATTGAGGCAGTATTTTGTTTTGCAGAAATTAGTACCTTCAAGACCTGCAGTGGATTTATTATTTCTGCTAGGGCTTGCACTTCTCTTCTGATCCACTGCTGTAAAATCCAGAGGGACAGAACAGTGCAGAAAATTACTGCGAAGATGTAGTGTGACACAGGAAGAGTCAGATGCATTATGTGTGAACAATACGACAAAAGGAAAAGCCATCTGAAAAGAAATAGAAAAATTAATAATCAAAAGGGTGTCTAATTCTTATCTGGGCACTTGTTTGCTTGCTCTATGAATTAGGACCATCAGGTCATGGCGTATAAAGCTGGAAGGGACCTTGGGCCCAGAACTCAGTTCTGCCTGAGGAAGCTGCCAGAACCAACCATTCTGGGGAAAGAAACGGTGCCAGCAGAAAACAAGTGAGGCAGCGGAGACATAATCTTTCTCTTGCTTCGTTCCTGAAACCAAGGGTCCACGACCTGGAGCCAAGCCTCCATGTCGACTCCAAGCTTGGTCTTGGCTCTGAAACAACCAGTAATGGCAATGAGGTTACATGGAACAGCGGTCCTAAAACACAGGCACCAGGTCAGAGACTTCAAATCATCGCGCAGAGATGACAAAACTGCTGTTAGGAGAGAGTAACTTCCAGTCACCGCAGCATTAAAACCAGCAGCAGTATACGCTGCATAATGAGAGACACACACGCACACGGAACAGAGAGGCTTCATTGTCGTGCATTTCCATGTAAACTGTGGCTTAGAGTTAATGGGACACAGGCTCAAAGGATAATGTATAGAATTTGTAAAACAAAAGCCTCAGAAAAAAAAAGCAATTTGGTAACAGAAATTGTTTTTTCAACTGCAAGCTATGAACACTTGACATAGTATATCCAGAAATCGCTGAGTATGTTGGGGAAAAACAGAGAATGACTGCACTTGGAGAATTTCATACTAGTCTGATCACTGATTCTTCAGTAAGCTGTTTAGGACCGCAGGCTAAACATTCTCCTAGAACAGATGTATCAATCAAAAGCTAAGCCTACTTTAAATAAATAAGCAGTGCCTATTTTCTTCTCCACAATGTTTGATCAAAAAGCTGTCTTCTCTGGCCATCCACTGCTTTGTGTTTGGTAGCTGACAAAATGCTTCACTGATTTACAGTGTAGCACGTGAGAGTTTTAGCAAGTTAAGGTCTCAAATACAGGTCAGTTTTTGTTACTGATGAAAGAAATCATCTACAGGATACACAGTAGATTAATATTTGTCAGGCTTTCCAAACAAGCCAGAAACCTATTCTTTCCTGTTCTTTAAAGAACCCACTAACTTGTTTCCCTAGAAGGGATAAAAAAAAATTCCAGAAACTATGAGAGCAGAACAGAAAACCTATTTCTCACTCCTTGATAGCCTGGAGCTGTAATAGAGCAGGATCAACAGATTTGAAAAACAGAAACAAAACAAAAAACAAACTGAATAAAAGGAAAACCTTGCTGTAATTTTGATGAATAGTTTTTGATCCTGCCCTTATTTATACTTCTGTTCATCCAATAAAGTAGCAGAGGGTTCATCTCAGCCAGGAGGATCACCCAAGGTACATGCCCTCCTTGGTACAGCAAACAACGATAGCATGGACATGACTGAGAAACAGTGAGAAGCTCTGAAAGCTCCTTGGCAGCAAGGCCAGATGCAGCAAATAAGAGAGTGGATGGGGGCTGACTGCCTCAAGACTCCTCCTGGTCATTCCTCGGTTCAAGCCTACCCAGTGTGACCTAGCACAACACAGAGGTCCCCAGATTATTGTACCTGTTCCAGAAGAAGAAGCTGTTGAGCTGCCTCCAGGCAGCATTGCGCTGAAGCTAACTGGCCCAGCTAAGATTTAAGGCAGAAGTTCTACAAACAGCAGTCTCCGCAGTCTTACACAACCATGACTCATCTCCTCAATGCAGTTCACCCTGAGAACTGGAGAACAGCTGTAGAATTAAGCCTACATTATAATAAAGACCTAATAGAATGCCCTCCTCATGGCTATCTCCAGCTTTCTGCAAGGGTCCTGAACCTCAAGGGTTTCCTATAGACCTTGTAGCCTGTCCAATGCTTGACCTAATTCTTCTAAATGGCTCACCCATTTTGGCTGACAATTTCTTCTAAATACCCAGACACCAAGCAATGGAAAATTTCCTTTAAATGTCAGTTAATGAGCAATGGAAAATGTCATCGTGATGAAGTTATGCAGGTACTTAAGTGCTCTGCTGGATCAGGCCTTTGTGAGCTGAATTATAGTCTCACATTTTTAGAGATTTTCTGGGTGTGATAAGATGAGCCTCTGTGATATGGAAAAAAAATATATATATGTATGTAAAATATTTTTAAAGCTTTTCTGGTGCTCGGACAGAATGGCAGAGAGAAAGAGGGAAAGAGAATGCAAAAGCATAAACTAGGCTATGCTTGTGTAAATTACTCTGACATTTAATAACTCTCTACTAAAAATTCTCAAGCAAGGCTACTTCAGGTATTTTTAAGGTCATGTATCACTTACTGTCTAGGTCAATTTATGCATCAGCAAAAATTGCTGCAAGCCCTTCTGGACAGCACTTTCAAAATAAAGGTATATGTAACTGTTTTGGCCGTATTTTCCTCACTGGTTTCTGCTCTGCAAACATTTCACCTTGGAAAATTAAAGTAACATTCTGTAATAAGCGAAGTCAGTATGATATTTCAAGGCAAGCCAAGGACAAGCTTTATAACTGTGCTATCAAAATGCTATTAATAAAAGGAAAAATACACACGCAACGCTTCTGTTCCCTTATGATGGAAAAAATCATTGTCCATTAAGTTAACATTTCGGATACCCTCTCAGTTTTTCCCAAGCTAACAAAGAAGGCAAAAAACCACATATCTCTTGCAGTTAACTTGTATAAACTATCTACTTTCATCTAGTGCTCTATTTTAGTAAACACTCTGAGGCTTCTTAAGAGAATACATGGATGAGTAGGTAGACTTAATGCAATGGTGCTATAAACTTCAATATATTTTACTTTTGTCGACATTTGTGTTTTGCTTTTGTATGCAACCAAAGAGAAGTTCTCACAGGTTTAGAAAGCCTATGGCTCTTCTTCACAGAATAGAATCATAGAATTATTTTGGTTGGAAGAGACCCTCAAGATCATCGAGTCCAACCATAACCTCACTCTGGCACTAAACCATGTCCCCAAGAGCCTCATCTACACGTCTTTTAAACCCCTCCAGAGATGGTGACTCCACCACTTCCCTGGGCAGCCTGTTCCAATGCCTGACAACCCTTTCCGTGAATAAATGTTTCCTAATATCCAATCTGAACCTTCCCTGGTGCTTGATACCTGTCTTGCCAGAAGTCCACCTGCAGAAGCAGAGGACAGACTGCGACCCGTTTATCAAATTTCCTTAGGTACATAGTACAGGCAGCTACCCTGTTACACACACTCTTTATTTAACTGCTCCTTCCCTAGAAGAAAACATGTTTATGTTTAAAGTCCCATATAATTGTACTGAGTTGTAGAGTTTGCACCCACACCATTTTTTAAAACAAATTATCCAAGGAACATATGGTTTGGAGAATTTGCCTTTTCACCTGGTCTCAGGTGATCAAAATGCACACACACGTTTTCACTAATGACAAATCATGAGCACATGCACATGTTTCGTGTACTTCTTTTTCAGTGCTTAAAAATAAATCAATTTTGAAATGAAAATGTAGTTTGGGACCAAAACAACCCAATACAGCTCACTTTGAATGTGTCACAGAGCATTTAAAAAACATTCTGGGGGAAAAAACAGTATTTGTCAAATTAATTTCATTATTTATAATAACTTCCATACTCTCACAAATCTTTGTATTTTCATTGAAATCGCTACTATTGATTTTCCCTTTTTTCCAGCCCTAACAAGAATGAAAGATGAACTAAAACATAAAGTCACTTCTCTTTGTTAGTTACATTGATGCGATATGTTAGATACTTTGAAAAACCTCGCTAATGATATTCTTTCCAAGATAAAAATGCTCTCTTTAAAGCTCTGTGCTCAAGGAACTTCAAAAAGGAGCCTATTTTCAATGTTATTTTCAATGCTCTCATTACACCGACTGGAAATTCTTAAGAAACTTCTCGGATCTCCCACATTTGTTTCATTTCATTACAGATCCCTGTCTCATAAAATACAGCGAAAAGTTCTCAGGCAGTTTATAGTGCTATTAAAAACTAAACTAACTTTATTATTCATTCAATCTCCTCCATTATTTATCCCTCTTGATTTGAAAGTAGGACTCGCAAACGCAGCGCTAGGAGTTTGCTGCGAGTCCCTGGAACGCAGCCTCGCCACAATTAGCCATTGATCCAGCTGCTCGTACCATGACAAGAGAACACAAACTCCCTCCTCCTCGAGGCTACAGCTCCACAGAGAAACCCTTCAACATCACAGGCTTCTACCACTACATTTCTTAACTTAATAAACAGCACTGGCTCAGAGCTAAGTTCTTAAGCTGCAATGAGATACACACACTTTTATTCATTGGGAAAGTGGGGTTTTTCCATCATGAACCTGTTCAGTTTTCTGTACATGCACCTTTTTTTAATTACTTTTTTTTCGGCCAACTTGTGGTAATGCAACTTTGCATATGCTTAAACTGATGTAACGAGAACTCTCATGCAGAACTAGATACACGTCAAATATGCTTTTTATTTTTAATGCTTTTACTGTATGAGTAAAACCTCACTAATGTGTGAAAGACGTGTGGCAAATATTCACGTTTTATGAATGAGGTTAGCGAACAATGAGCTAGGAGAAACCAACAAATCCAAAAAGGCACTGTAAAATTCATAGCACTCAGTGAATCTGACAGATGTCACTTAATTTTAATTATTGATGACAGTATTTCAGACTGTGCTTGTTAACATGCAGAAGTATGAGAGCAGAGCGCTTTACAGTACCCAGCTGCTAAGAGCTCACTAGGAAGTGGTAGCAGACATCAAGATTTTAGTAGCACTTCCTAGTAAGTGTGTTGATTTCAATGTTTTGTTATCCCTCAAGTTGTGTCCCTCACTACTGTAAAAAGCCAAGTTTCTTCTCCATATCCATTTTAACTGGAAACAATGAGCATGTAATCTAGACTGCATCTATGGTATAAAGAGACCAGGTAAGCCATTTCTGTGCCTGCACGATGAGCTTTTAATTACTATATTGCAAACCAGCGGTCAAAAATGTCACACATACCTTCACCACACTTCATAGTGATGCGCAGATCTCCCCACATTAGATGATTACAAGGCAGTTCAGATGTCTATCATGGATTTTGGAGACTAATTCTTGATCCATCTTTCAGACTTGTCTCCAATTTATATTTGATAGCTACGACATAAACGAGTTGATTATCCGAATGTCACAAGTTTCTGTGATTAACTGTGATACTTTAACCATGCATACAACACAGTTTCTCAGTTTAATACATAGTACTTATTTTTTTTTCTTCGTTAAAAAGTCTCCTACTGGTTTTAGTTACACTCACGAGAAGTGAAAAAACATGCTGTTTGCCTGAGGCCTCAGGTGGAACGAGGAGGTTTCACAGCTCAAGGAATCAGTGTTTGGTGACTTTAAAACTTCTCATACCCCTGATCCTAGACTGAAATCCACTGCTCATGTCTTATAAATGAAGTGTGATCCCCAAGTGCTCCAAATAGATTAAATGAAACCCAGGCAGGCAACCAATCTACAGGTTGTTCACTCCCTGACCCTATGTGCTTGGGAGATGCATTTATACACTTAAATTTAGTGGCTCAGGGACGAAATATCCACCTTATGATGTAATACATACATGTGTTTGCATTTATATTGTTTTAAAGAATGATGTAATACCGCAGTCCCTCAGGAACCTCACATTAATCCCCTACCTACCCAATTTGGCTTCTGTAAGTCTCTCTTTGCCAGCCCCAAACCCCATGCTGGGCTGGAATAGTTTTATGCCTGTCTGGGTTTGTTTTTCTCTCTGAGGACACTCACCGAACAGCCCCTTCATGGGCCCCCGGGACCTCGGCAGGGACCCGGACCGGCGGGACGGGGCGGGGCGGGAGACACAGGCGAGGCGCCTCAGAGACCAGGCGCCTCACGGACACGAGGCCGCCCTCACGGACACGAAGTCCCCCTCACGGACACGAAGTCCCCCTCACGGACACGAAGTCCCCCTCACGGACACGAAGTCCCCCTCAGTCCAGTGCAACAGTCGCCTCTGGCGGAGGCAACTTTGCTTTTTCTTCCATCGAACTGACTAAAAGCTCCGAGCGCGGAGCCCCCAGCGCACCCGCGGAAGAACACGCAACAGCGGCCGCAGCGCTTCAAAGCGAGCGCGTGCGCGCGAGAGAGGAGGAGCCTACGCGGGGAGGGGGGCGGGGCGGGGCCGGGGGCGCAGGCCAGGGGCGCGCGTCGCCAGCCTCCAGCCAACCGCAGTTCCCCCCCGCGTAGGAGCCAATAGGAGCTCGAGGCGGCGCGGCGGCTGCCAATCGGCTGTGGCGCGGTGGGTTCCCCGGCAAAATGGCGGCGGCGGGAGGGACGCGGCGGTGCCGCTGCAGCGCACGCCATGCCCGGTAGCCGGCGGAAGGGGCCCTGCCTGCGGGCCGCCGCCCTGAGAAGGCGGAGCGGCGGTGAGGAGCAGCTCACCCGGCGGCGGCCGGCGGAGCCCCCCGCAGAGGAGGATGAGGAGGCGGCGGAAGGCGGTGCGGGCCCAGGCCTGCCCGCGGGGGAGGCGCCTCCCGCGGCCCGGCCGTCGCCGTCGCGGGAAGCAGCGGCGGGGCGCGGCGCTGCAGGTACGGCGGGAGCGGCCCTGGGGGGTCCGGCCCTGCCCGCCCGCCCCGGAGCGGCGGTGAGGCCTGGAGCGGCCTGTCGTGTGAGGAGGGGCCTGGGGGGTGTCACCCCCGTCCCTGGGAGGGCGCTCCCCGTGTCCCGGAGCCATGAGGAGCGGGCTGAGGGTGCTGATCTCTGATAAACCCCGGCAGTGCGGAGCATCCAGCGCAAAGCGTTTCCTAAGATGCCTCTCACGTAGTCATCGCATCTTTTACAATTATTTCTGTAGGGTTCCCCACCTGCAGCGTCACGTCTGAAGGGCAGGAGTGGCCAGTGGAGCTTCACGCGGTGTGTTGGTTCACCCGCTGGGCTGGGACGGCTGCAGGTGGCTTTGAGCAGCTCAGCTCTGCCTTTAACGGCCCAGTGGAGGAGGGGGTAGACAGAAGTGGGTTGTGACCCAGATCGGTTTTGGGGCCCATTAAAGTTCTGACCCAAATCAGAGTCTGTGTGAAAGACATGGAGCAAGAACACAAAATATTCTCCCATATAGGATCCATAGTTTTTCCTTTAAGGTAAGCGGAAGTCAATACCCCCTCAAGTAGGAGGACTGACAGTTCTCGTTACCATCAGATGCTGAGCATACAGCTGTCACTGTCATGTAAAGCTCTGTTATCTCTGTAGTGATGCACCTGACAAGGGGAGAATCATCTTCATTAAATCTGTAGTTGTAAACAACAGTCCTCTCGGAAGCAAACAAATGTTGATGAGTGCACACTTGATTTTTATTCTTAAAGTTCCTAAAGCATCTTTGTGTCTTGTCCTGTTACATGTTCTAAGTTATTTTGGCCTTTTATTTGTGGTTTTTAATAAGGATACTCTTTCTCTTTACACAGAATCATGTTTACATAAAACACCCAAGAGATCGTTGAGTAGGAAATCCCGAATACCTGTTTTCAGCTCTCCTGTTAATGACACCGATATACAGCAAGAAATCTTTTGGGATCCTCATTCACCAATTACACAGAGACTAGGTAATATTAACAGAACCCAGACTTCAGGGTGCTTGTTTAAAGCATGCAGTGGAAGTGTATTAGAAGTTATCTAATTTCTTTAAAAAAGGTCCCTTTGTGTTACCATGATTGTTTGCTTTTGTTTTTGTTAAAACCCCATAAATTCTTCAATTCTGAATCAACCTCAGATTTTAGCACATGTATTTGAATTATTCGAGATGTACTGCGCTTTATAAATTGAATCATTTTGCAGTTTTTAAGAAGATTTTTTGTTTGTTTTCATAGGCAATGGAAAACCCAAACAGTCTACCAGTAGATGCGCAGTAGAAATTTCAGAAATTGTTAATCGTATTGCTCCTCAGGTAATTGTTACTCTCTAAAACAACGCTCTGTATATGCAGTGATCAAACAGCATAGTGCTGCAGCCTTAGTGAAGGTTCAGTTTTAGATACGGTAGGCTCATGGTAAGAACTGGGTGTGTAGACAACTAGGAACATGTTCAATAAAACTGGATTGAGTTAAAATCATAAGCATAGCATTTGATTGGTTGCTCTTAATGAGTCACAGATGCTGTAAAAAACAACATATTAAAAGTGGACTTGACTTGCACCAGCTCCATTTTAGGAAGTTTTACTTTAGGAATTTAAGTTATTGCCCCTGATCTTAGGAATACTGTTGTGGTTTTTTATCCTTAATCACTCATCTGTTAAAAGGTAAGAGTTTCTTTACATACTGGATGTACTTGGCAGTTGTTTTTAAACATTTTGGATGGCCTTGAATGACTGCTGAAGTACAAGAACAAGACTCAAATGAGAGGGAGACTCCAGAATAATATAAACATACTAACATTGCTTCATTATTCTAAATAATTTGCCTTTTTACCCTAAGATCTATCTCTTGGTATCTCCCTTTTGCTGTGAACTTGATGTCCACAGCCTGGAAAGTTAAAAGAAGAGTGTTGGCTTATTGTTTGTTTTTTATTAAGCACAAGAAGAGAACATGTCGTTCCTAAAACAGTTCTGTAGTATTTAGCTGGCAAAATATGCCTGCTTATTTGACTGGGGCATTTAAAACATATTCACTGTTCAGCATATTTGTGAGAAATTATAGTTCAGAGTTGGAAAATCATTGATAAAGGATGCCACTTCCTTTTAAATGATTACAGCCCTGTCATAAATGTAAATAATATCAGGATTTGCAACTATCTGTTGTTCGTGTTCTTAAACCAAAAAAAATTAAAAAGAAGAAAACCTACCCAAAACTATTCTGGTAGTTAGTAAAGTTCAAATAACTTTTGCTGGCTTACATGCAGTAATGTCCCACGTCCCATGGCTCTGGCTTTCCAGACAATTTACCACTGCAGTATTTTATCTCCTTAAATTTCAGAATCCAAGCCTGAACTTCATTGAGTTTCTAAACTTCACTTATTTCTGTTTAAAGGCTCCTTGTATAAATGAGCTGTAATGGAAGAAGTCAGATTTTTTTCCTGGAAGCGTACAGAATACGATTTCTTTCACATTCTCTGATCTGTTAATGCTGCTTTAAGTGGATAAAGACAGAGCATCTCAACTAGCTCCTTAGTAATACACTAAAGTAAACTAGATCACAGCTTGTAACGTGAGTATTGCAGATTATGTGTAAACCTGAAGTAAACAGAGTATTAGATTTGAGCACTAAAGAAAAATTCAGTTATTTTAATTGAAGTTCCTGTTTTAAATCAATATAATTTAAGCGATCGACTCTCAGTAGACAATGTCACAGTGATCTCGCTTAGCTTGTATTGGTTCCTCTCTTATCTGTGGCTCTCAACAGATTTGATCCAGTTTAATTGGTTTAGCAACTTTAACTAATGCAAGGTGTGTGTCTAGTCCAGTCTTCATCTGAAATTAAATTGCTAATCATTATAAATCTCATCATTCAGGATGACAAAGCAGCCTGTAACGAAGGCTCCCTTTTAGGGACATGGATTGGTGAGGATGCTATTCCCTGTACACCTGCCGTAGTAAAAGTGCGAGCGAGGACAAAGTTAACTTGTACAAGGTAAGTTAACAATTTTTTTTTCTTGCCCATCACAGCTGTTTTTCAATGAAAATGGGTATGTGTTGTTCCTTTATGTATGTAATTGTGCAGTAGCATGCAGAATGCTTTTAACTTTGGGCTCGATATCTCCTCTTAATGGGGTATTTCTTCAGAATTATCAAAAAGATTGCATGCTGACTGTGCATTGAAAATGGTGGGATTCAGTCATATTCTCTGTAGTAGTTAAACTAGAGAAGGAACAGCTCCTATAGTAGCGTTATTGAGCTTGGCTAAACTTTCTCAGTAGGTCTGACTTTATTTTCTGTATTTTTTTTTAACCTAGGGATCTTAAAATTAAAAATCCTGAAGAGGAACTCATGAAATTGGCTAAGGAATTTGATAAAAATCTAGTAGAGCTAGATGCTGTTCAGGAACAAGAGAAGCTTGGTCGTGACTTCATCCGGACCGCTCCAGAGTCTTTAAATAACTCTAAAGATGAAGCAAATACGAAGAACCTGAAATCACTCTTTGGTGAAGTTTCTGAAATAGATACTGGTCTGTCCCTGAAACCAGTAGCACAGAGCACGGGCATCGCCGCTGCAGACCCCTGTCAGTTGAGCAGTCAAAAGCCTGTAGACCTTGAGGCTGAAATAGCCCTTCGTGCTCTTTTTGACTGTTCTACCCAGAAGTGTAGTGGACAGCTGAGCCAAGGACTGTCAGATGTTTCTTTAAATGCTAGTTGCCATGAAAATAAAAGCACCTTGGAAGAGGAACACCTTCCCAAGCAAGTTAAAGACATGCAATGTGGTAATCTGGAGACACATCACAGAGATACTCTGTGTGCACCAGGAAGTGTGAAACGGACTTTGCCAAAACCTGATACTCACCCGTTGACAAAAAAAAATCCTTCTTCTCTGAAGACACAATTGGTGGTCTCCAGTAAGCTTGCTGGAGTAGTTAATGATGACTTTGATGACTGGGATACAGATTTTTTGGCAGATGACTCTTTTGTGATGCAAATAACCCAACATCCTGAATTGATAAGTACTGAAGAAGCACCAGCACTTCCTACAAATCCATCAGTGTGTGGTTTCAGTGATGGTGGCACAACAAAGGAAAGAAGTAGTGGCAATTCAGGAACTTGTTTGGGGAGTGTACACAAATCCAACAGTGTGCAGTTTTCACCTTTGAAACATTCTGGTAAAAACACACGAAATGTAAAACCTCTTTCTTTACAAAAACCATGTAGGACAGAAAACTCAGAGACCATAGCTTCTCATGGCAAATGTGACATTAAGCCAGATAAAATAAGTTCTATTTGCAAAAGTGCCCAAAACAGTAATTTGAACTATATTCCTGTTTCAACGCAATCTGAAGTGAAGAATGGAAATGAAACTATTCAGCCTAAAAGTGACCCTCTGCCTTTTTTTCCTTCAAGATCCAATCCTCATAGACAATGGATTGAAAAACCTGGGAATAACACAAACAATGTTTTCTGTCAATCATCCAGTGATTCTACCAATATGAAGTCTAAGGATCTTACAAAAGTGGTTAACCAAGCTAATACAGGTCACTTAAATCAAGTTGAAATATCAAATAAGCGTCCTCTGTCATTTGATGACTGGAATGAGCCGAAATTCTCTGATGAGGTATTAGACATGTTTTGTGAATCCAATAGTCTTTGGGATGCAAACTGTGAGGATGATGAATTGTTGTATCAGGTATGTGATGATATAGAAAAGCAGACTCAGAGCCAGGATGTTAAACAAGGAAACGAAAGAGCTAAAACTATTCAAGGAGCCAGTATTAATTCCAGACCAAACGCTGTTAACAGCTTCCCAGCATCCAAACAAGGGCTACCTGATCTCCATTTGGCACAAAAACCAAATGCAAAACAGGACACTTTCTTACTGAACGATTCCTGTAGGAATTCATCAAAGGCGACACGTGGGCTGGCCACAAGTCATGCCGTGAACTGTAAAAACATCTCGAGTCCTCGAACTGTGATCTTGGGTACGGAGTGTAAATACACACTGTCTAAAAACTGTCATCAGGCTGCTTCTGAAGGTACCACAAACGCTGTTTCGGGAAAATGGTACCGGTCAAATTCTGTGCCAACAGGAGAGACTGGTTTTGAAGTAAGTCCTGTTAATGCAGTAAACTCTTCCAGTAGCAAAACAGACAGCCCAGGTCTTTTGTATAATACTGGAAAGATGCCAAATAACAGTTCTGGTAACAAAACATCACTTATGCCTTCAAAGTTTAAGTTCCGAAAGACTAACAGTTCTCAGAGTGCACTTCATGTAGGCTCTGAAAAGCCCGGGAGTCATTCTGGCACTGGAATTACCACACAGGGTTTGGAAGGAAGCAAGAACCAGGTGAATGTGACTTTGCACAGCAAGCTCGACAATAAGAAACCACCTTTCAAGAGGCACCTTTCAGAGTCTTTTGCAGTGCCAAATACATCAGGTATTTGTCTTTATGGTGTCACTGTTACACTGGTTTTGTTTGCTTTCTTACCGTAATCAGAATGTCAAAGGGGAAATTTGTACTGTATTGCGACTTACAATAGGCTTCAATATTCATCCATTCAGGTTAGGTGTTGGCCAATGTTCTAGGGAGAATCTGGAGGTTATTTTCTCCAAAATAAAATTGTCCTGACATCTCTTGAACCCCTGTAGTTAAGAACTTAATGTTTCCTATTTTCATATTTCACGCTCACTCTCCATAGACACTCAGAATCGCTAAGATCAAATATAAGGCTGATGGCAGCAATCTGCATACCATATTGTTAAATTGCTACTTAAAAAAACTACTATTTTGATACATAGTAAATGTTGTAGCGTGAATCTGTGCTTTAATTTACAGTTCATTTTGAAAAATGTTTCAAAATAACTTAGCCATGATTTGTAAAACCCCAGCTAAGGGTGGGGCAGGGGAAGACAGCAGCAGGTGATACAAAATGCTCATTTCTTTTTATTATGGTACACCCAGAAGCTGGAACCTCAAACCATTCAATGCTTCTGAAACCTCGGCCTGTACTGTTGTTTGTTCTGTGGCTAAAATTGCCAGTGAAATATTATCAGTCTAAACACTAACATTTCCTTTCATCTAGAGGGAAGGTCAGTCACTTTTCCATCATCAAGCAATGGTCTGTGATTTTCCATGCACTGCTGTTACTTGCTGGGGAAATGTAAAACAAATCAAGTGTTTGTTTTTTTTTTTTTAACTTGATCTCATGACTCGGTGAAGTTTTAATCAATATTAATTTTGATAAAACGTGCCTTTAGAGTGTACTATATCAACCTCAGTTTTCAGGAAGCACCGTTAATAAAGCAACAAAAATAAATTCCTGCAAACTATCAGCCAGCATTATTTGAAAAATCAGTATTTTATCTCTGTTTTGTGCTCTGCAAAGAAGCAAATAAATGGAAAGTAGAAATTCTGGCTGTTAAGGGGGAAGGGAGGGGAAAAATACCTAGTCATTCTGTGGAATGTTCTAGAGAATAAAGGAATGAAAAAGAACAGCATAGATTTTCATACAGATCAACAACAACCATCATCTTAAATTTTTGGTGAAAGGACATCGCTATAACAAAAAGATGGATGTTAAGTGATCCTTTCAAAAACTCTTAAGTAATTTTTCATGGACACCCTGTTTTTTAAGAAGCAGAGGCCCTTTGTTTTATTCATCCAGTTTGAAGGACTACTTCTTAAAAACACATTAATTGGAAATGGGTGTATAAAAATGGTAACATTCTTGACATGTTCAGAATGATGGGAGTCCTCCTGTTGGTTCCGGCGAGGTCAAGATTTTATTGTATGGCAATTTATAGTTCTGTAACACAACATATAAAATATTACACTTAGCTATCATGTTCTTGTCTCCTTCGCCAATTTTTATTGCTACTTTTGACCTTTTTTCAACCTTTCTGGTTTTATTTGCGCGACACCTGTACTATATCTGACCCCTGTGTCTATACCATCTCCGTGCCCATATCTCTGCCTAACTCAGTAAATTGTAGAGCCCTTTTCACTCTGATAGCCTTAATGTTCTTAACCCATTGCCATCTCCTAGGTTGACTCCTGATGTCACAAGGTTCACTTGAAGGGCAGCCAAGTAAAATTTCCTCGAAGCAAATGTCTGCATCCCTGTATTTTCATTGGGAGGTCGTAATCGGTAGCACTACAAAGGTCATGCATCTTATCCCCCTTTCTGCCTCGGGGACAGGATAGATGAGCCATTTTTAACTTGGGTGCCTGTCGTGTCAGAATAGTGTGCTCTTGCCATAGATCTTCAAACATTGCAAACAGATAAGTTAAAATACATATTGAACAAACTTGAAGGCTCCTAATACATGTTTTTTTTTATTTACAGCGTCTGTGGTGGAACAGAAAACCAGAAAATGTTCTCAAGAAGAGATTGAACGAAAAAAGCAAGAAGCTCTTGCCCGAAGAAAATCCAGAATGCAGGCGTCCCTTAAAGATACTTGATTTGGAGTTTATTTTGTCTATGGAGTAAGTTTTTGGGAAGGAAATAATGTAATGCTGGCAGACACATTTAAACTCTGTTGACATCTACTGACATCAAGCTTTTTCTATTTCTGTACTTAAAAAAAAATCTCGACCTGAACCATAACTAAAACTCTGGTGGTGTTTAGTCTTAATTAAAACCTACCAGTTGTTACAGTGTAGTCCCAAATTACGTTCAGCACCATGAAGCCTGTATTGAGTTCATGCACTGTTATGTGTTGAAAAATTATTGTCTAAAAATCATCAGAGCATGAAAGCGTTTGTAAACACACGTAAGTAGAAGATGTCAAAAACAGACTGTGTTTTGGCTCTGTTTCTCTTGTTGCAAATATTTTCATCTATAAGAAGCCCCACAAGTACACAGAGACTAAGAAATACTAATGTCTGCTCTTGGGTAGAAATGTTTTAAGTTTTGGTTTAAAGAAAGTACAGTCTAGAAAGCATCCAACATTGGGAAACTAGTGGAAATGGACAGGATTTGGAAAGTGTGATCGGTTTGTCTCTATTACCTTAGGTAAGAATTGTACATAGTGAAGGAATAATTTAATATAAAAGTTTAATAAGGTGAAAAAAACATCTTGGAAAGGACAGTTTATCTTTTTTTTTTAATTCCCTTCATGGAGAGCTGGAAATACTCCAGCTAACAAAACTGGACCTCCTTTCTCTAAATGTGTTACCAAGCTAATTAAAAAAAGCAGCTTATGTCATTTTATAAAATACACCAGGTGAAATCTCACAGTCGTGAATCACTTCAGCCTTATGCGTGCTACGTATTTTTCAAACTAAAGGCTGTTAAAACATAAAAATGCAATGTCATGTCAGCTTAACAGGGGCTGATAGAATTTTTGATGTGATAGATGGGTGCAGAGCTCAAACTGCAAAAACTGCCTGTGGGTAAGCTGCGAGATATTTTTCAACTGAGAAATGCTTATATGTAAACATGTGACACTATGAAAAGTGACTGTAATTTTTCTTTGTAAATAAATAACTCTGAAATGTACCAAAGGTTAGAGGAAGCTTTTGGTTTCTGCAGTATGTGCCATTTTTGTAACTCCTAAAAATGTAAGTATTGTATATTTGTAAATCATCATTAAACTTTTTTACATTTTTCTAGTCTGTTCTGGAAATCACTATACTATAAAAAAAGGAGCGAAATGGGAATTCTATATGGATTTTACCTTAACTTTCTCTCTTGGTAATTCACCCAGTTATTCCACACCTCAAATCTGTGCCTGTAGTGGTGACAATTTGATCCAATTGAACTAGAAATCGTTGGTGGAGGGACTGGTTCTACACACAACCATCTGCAGTTGAGTCCTGAAACACTTAACTACACTGGTGTCCTGGTTTTGTTAAAAACAAGTTTCTCTTTTAGTGAATTTGCCTGTCAGCTAAAGCCTTCATATTAGCTGCATTTTCCTGGAGAACCAGATACATGTTTTGGTAAACATAGCAATGGAATGCGAAGTTCTTGATAAGGACAGATTCACATCTTCTGAGAGGGGCAACGAGAAACAGGTGACCAAGAAAGTGACCAACTGTGTATAACATTCCATTCACATGAATACTTCATATAAAAGTGGGAGATCATGAGGATCTCGTCCCTTCCCTTTTCATCTGTTTTTGCTTATGGCCGACATTAGGAGAGGACCTTGCTAGTCATCCCTGCGAACTGAGGCCTAGTGACAGACTGAATCCAGTTCCGGTTGGCTGCAGAGTCCAGTCCAGGACTTCGGGTGCCGGTTCTGCAGTTGCCGGGACTTTCAAGATTGGTTTTGTATATTTTGTATTATTTTCTCTATCCTTATTAGTAGCATTAGTAAAAGATTTTTTATTTTTCCAACTCTCTTCTCTCTGTCCTTCTTTCCCTCCTGATCACCTGTCCTTAGTGGGAAGGGGGGAGAGGGAGGGGCTGAAGGGAAAACTGGGGAAGAGGAGGTTAGCAATACATCTGCCAGGGTTTTATTGTCACCCTGCAATCAAAACCATCGACAACTGTTTTTCAAACTAGTGAATTTGCTTTTGGATTAACCACCACTCTTGGTGCTAGATGGTTGATCATGAAATGAAATCCGCGCGTTCACCAAAGGCTGTGCTGGTGCCCAGTGAGTATTACTGTATCACTTACGTTCTGTGGCTGCAGCTCCCTGTCCTGCCAGCTCCAGCCGTTGTGCAATATGTGATGAGTTGGATCAGTTCACTGATCTGGCTGAAAATTAACCCAGAAAAAAAGGTTTTCAGCTTTTCAAAGAACTTCAGCATAATAATACCCTAAACAGATAATATAACATGCAACAGCATGACTCTCTCTTATGTTGTCAAGCCTCTGCTGGCAGTGTTCAAACAGTTCATGAGACAGAAGATTTGCATATGACAAATAAGTATAAACCCTAAATAGTGGCTGTCGCAAAAATTGTATTTATCCTAAGAATGCAGTTTGATCTGTGTACCTGAGGGATACGCTTGTGGTGTTCTAGGAAAATCTAAACTATAGGGTAACTTGCCAGATGCACTGTTAGCCAAGAAAGGGGCAATGAAAAAAGGCTTCTACTATCAGCATTAAATATGAGAGTTACAAAACTGGCTTTTAAGGCACTGACACATAAGAATGTCAAATCTTATTGAGAAAGATAAAAATTACGCTTTTGCTAGGACAGTGTTCAGCTTATCAACCCTTCCTTCCCTGGGATATTTCTCCAGAAATAATTCTGTAAAGGAACCAGGATAATTTTTGTTTTCAAGGATAAAATGGTTCATTATACTTCAAATTTGAGAAGATGAGCTAACTGGAAAGGAAGGAACTGTTGTGGGAGCTGGAGAGCATTTTTTTAGGAAGGTTTTATTCTCTGATGCAAAAGGACTGATTTTTAAAGAGGGTTGAAATTGGGATAAATAGTAGAAACATAACATGAAACACAGACTAAGCACATTATGGCTCAGCAAATGAAATGATCCATCCTACATGCTGGCCACTATGTGCCCTGGAGCACACAAAAAGTTTAAAACCAGCTTCTTGCTCTTGCAGGTGATTCTGACTTTGTCAGCGCCCAGGACAGAAAGGCCCTGGAGCTGCCCACATAAAACATGACCACGGGTGTCCCCTTTGCAAACCTTCCTGTTGGAGGAAGACACAAACTACTTTTTGACCAACGGCTGTCACTTACCCAAGTACTTCCTATGTGCTGCTTAACCTTATTTAAAGCATCTGTTTGCTGATCAGTGTGGAACACATTAATTCTGACAGTTTATGGCAAATGCATTCATTGCCCTCCCCTGTTAAACTAATCACAACAGAGGAGCTTTGATTTTTATTTTACTTTTTATAAACCCCTATTTTTAGCATAGATGTTACACATCAAGCCTGTAATGTGGTTTTTCTTAAACATTAATTTCCAAATAAAAATCATAAGTTCTTGGGATCATGGTTTCTTAACTGATGTTGAGACAAACTACTAAGATATTTTTGGTCACACCCTGACTATCCCCAATGCCCTACCATACCATCTCTCAGTTCACAAATTGAACAGTTACCTCTTTTTGTGACTTGACACAGTTATAAACATATAATTAATTTCTTGTGTTAAAATTAAACCACTACTATGCAATATTTATTAGGCAATTTTCATAAAAGTAAAAAGCTTAGAGAAATACGTATAGTTTCATTGGTGGAGTCAATGCAGGGAGAAGTAAGATTCATCAGGGCTTAGAAACAGTTACGAAGAAAAACCACCTCTACAATATCAAAAATATAATTCCACCAGCTAGGAATTTTTGTCTTAAAAAAAAAATATATATATTCATACTGATTGGTCAGAAACATCCAGAAGATTTAGAAGAAATCTAATGAAAAATAAGCTGTCCAGCTACACGTGTACTGAAAGAGTGCACAGCACGCAACTTCTTTCTTGCGAGTGCCTTTGCTCGATGTGCCAGCCTTACCCTTCACCTCTTCCCATCACGCTGGCGTCAGCGGGCGCTGGACACGGCCCTGCCCCAGCAGACAGGGCAGCGGCGCAGACTTGAGGAGTTTAACCTTTGCCTAACTCTGGAACATCTGGATATAAAAGGCAGCAACGCAGCAGGGGCGTATCTAGAGATGGCTCCTACCCCGAGGGACACAGGTGAGGCGTTAAGCCATTGCAGGCGCTCTCAGGGTGACGCAGAGAGGGCAGTTCAGATGTTGGGTGCCTGAACTACTTAGCGTGCTTAGCTCTACATCAACAGAAGTGGCCATGAGATACATGAGGGATGTGATATCGAGCTGCTCTGCTGTGCGTGGGCAGCCAGCGGCTCCAGAGAAGTGCAGAAGCTGCAGCGCTGCTCCTCACTCTTGTGCCGCGTTCCCTCTCCTCGCCACCACGGCGGGGAGTTGGGCAGCAGCCTCACGACCCCACAGATGTTACAGGTTATTTTACAGGTTATACTCGGCATCCCTCATGCTTCCTGGTAAGTTCTTGGTGACTCACTGATACTGCACGTGCCTCAATCACACGAGCTTTTGTCTGCTTGCAGTAGACAGCAGAGCTTCATTATCTACACCATTTTAATCAATTAATACACATGTACGCATAAGAAGTTTGGTATTTCAATAGCTGACATTTCACTGTGAAGTCACATCTTCCTCCAGGCAAAAAAGACCTATACAAATAGTAGCAACAATCTTAAATACATTCTAAATTAAATTATGACTGTAATGTCTCATTATAAATTAATTTATGACTGTTTGCTTAAGCACTCATCTTCGTTTCATTCAGAGCACAGTAATTTTTTACATGAGCAGAGCAATCAGTGAGCTTATGTTTAAATGTAAATGGAATTCCTGTATATCCCCATACCTGAGTACAATCTTTATTCCACAGATACTGAAGCACTGCACGATGAATGGTGTTACTTACTAAAATCCAAGCATTATCTTTTTCAAGTAAAACCTGTGGTGGATTGTTTTATTTTAGGAAAGGCAGATATGGTATGGTGAAGGATCTGTTCATCATTATTCTCCTTATCTGTATCTAAAAACATGTGTTGTGGGATATACATACATACGTTCACACCTCTCGAGTTCATGCTGGTGAGGGATCGTGTTTAAAGCATTTCAGAAATGTAGTAACATTGGGTTTCTATTTTGTTAGTTGTATCAGATTTTCAGAGAGGCCAGAATCCAACAGCTCTTCAAATTTTGGCCTATAAGGCACAATTAATCCTGGGGTTGCAGTTCAGGAATAGCAATGTAATCTTATGCTATATGTACCACATATTACATCTAGACCTTTATGCCCAGAGGCATAACATCGATTAATTCATTGATTATAGTTTTTTAAGCCTTAAAAGAGCTACAATTTGTCAGGAACGAGAAGCTGGAAGCAACAGATAGTGACCTAAATAGTAGAATCGCAAAGATAAAACATAGGAAAACGAACACAAATGCTTCGTTGTTTGAGAGCTGTGTGGCCTGCAACACACTCCAGTGAATCCAGTGTTTGTGGAAGAGGCCAAAGCAGATAGAATCTGCGGAGCTAAAAATGACAGCCGGAGTAAGCAGCCGCCAAAGATGAAGCAGGAAGACTGGCAATTGTACTGTAAATCATAACTGCAATATTTGTTCAAAGCTCCAGTTACTACACATGCTGGTGGTTTTGTCAGAATAGTCAGGAAAGTCCTGCTTCATAGAACACTTAAGGATATCTAATGTACTGTTCTCGTGGAACTAAATATAAATTTCTGTGACTATTGTCCAGACGAGAGCTGGCAAACCATTAAGGGCCTGATTCTACTCTTGCAGCAATTTCCTTAAAGCACTGGAGGTAATGGAGTGACTCAGGCGAATAAAGAATCAAGCCCATGTATTTCATTATTGTAAGTAGTTTTTGTCTTAGCACATAAATCTAGTAAAACAGCATTGCATTTAGCAGAAATTGTTATTGTTTATGCGCATTTTCAAAGGGGTTTTTTGGGGAAAAAGGTTGCATTTATGCGTACCTTTTAAAAGCCGCAGTTAACAGCTTTCACCTTGAACAATGTAGTTAACAGAGGTGAGGAGAGGACTATGGGATTTACAGATGTCCCTTTTTAATGAGGTTGTCTGCTCTTTGCAGCTTGTCATCACTAAAGGAAAAACTTGATTCCAGTTTTAACCCTGGAAAATTAGGCCCCACGTAGACATAGGAATGAAGCTTTGCATGTGCTGCCATGCTCTCCGCGAACAGATGATGTCCAAATAAAATCTTATATTCTAACTGGGCATAGCAATTTAGGTTTGGGGAATTATTATTTTTTGCCTGAGCAGGATGGGATTTCTTACATACCTAAATCTGAGCACCTGCTGGGCACGTTTTGCAGAGTCACAGCTGTAGAGCCAAGTGTCCAAGGCTATTCAAGCACCTGGGGAAGTTACTCCTGGGGAGTCACATCAGTATGAAGAAGAGCAGGATGAGCAGTTGGTTTTGAATATCCCATTGGATAGTAGAAGAGTTAACACTTCCTTTGCCAGTAATGACTTGCAAAGGTGTTTTGTTTTGTTTTTAAATTAGCTCTCATGTTCTACAGCAAAAACCTGAAATATATGCTTAAAACAATATATTAAAAAATCAAATTCCTGTCATTCTGGTTGCTTCCCATAGGCTATGCTGTACCTGGATAGGGCCAGATGCTTTTGTAAATTCTAATGCTGTAAATGAAGGTGACATCAACCCTAACGATTATTTTGTTATTGAACTTGAATGGGTGTTAGCGATGAATACATGAAACTGAATTTTATGGAATTTTATGGAATCACTTTTCCATATCACTTGCTCAATTTTTAGCATGCCAGCTTAATGTGACTTCAATGTGAGCCGCTCATCAGAAATGGCAATCAAACCAGCAAACACCTCGGTTTCCAACATAAAACTTCAGAAGATACCAGAGGATTTTCTTGTTGTTTTTTAATGCCAGCTTTCCAACCAATAGCAAGTAAGTGCTCACTTACAGGCTGGGGGCAAAGTTGCATAGATTCATTTTCTATACAGTTTTCCCCCAGGTCACAAAGGCTGATCTGGACCCTTTCTTACAACTGGTAAGAGCAGAGCTGTTCCAGCCCTCTGATCATTTCTGTGGCTCCTCTGGCCCCTCTCCAACAGGTCCATGTCTGTCCTGTACTGAGGAACCAGAGCTGGACACAGGACTCCAGGTGGGTCTCACCAGAGCTGAGTAGATCAATGAGCAGAGCACGTCATCAATGAAGAATTTCTAGAGGTCAACAAAGTTTGAATACACTGCATTAGTGTGTCAAATCTTGACAATATAACACATTAAAAAAGGGTCTGCTCAAGTTACAGTTTTCTATTAGATAACCATAGGGATACGAAGAAAAGTTGGAGGACAGCCTGTAGAAAGAGGTGGATGGAAAGAAATCTGAAGATGGTTTAAGATAATGTCAGTCTGTGCAGACCAGATAAAGACAGGCCCTTTTTCCTTTTCTTAAGGAAGTTTGAGACACCAACAAAACTACATAAAACGCCTGTTATTAAAATGTCAAACAAGCACACATTTGGGAAATGGAGAGAGTCAAACATTAATGAAAGCGTAAGAGAGATTCTTGGAAGACCTGTTGGATATATTTGACTGTCTGTGTTCCAGAAAAAACACAAGCAGTTTTGTGAGCACTGAAAGTAATCAAGCCTGATTTCTGACAGACTAATTAATGGAGTTTCTAAAAGATCCAAGTTCCAATTGAAGCTTTTTGGCTGAGTCCCACAGCATGAGAATCCAATGTGGATTCTCTACGGACTAATAAAAATGAATGTGCACCTGAGCATTTCTGCAGATACAGAGATTTTTTTGAGACTTTCTCCACTATCATCCCGTTCAGTTTCATCAAACTTCTGAAAATACCATTTAAAACTCTCTAAAGAGCTGACCCTTCTTTCCCCCATCGTTTTCATTTAATGGTAGTGTTGTACCCACCATGGCTGGAGGATATATGAGAAAAGATTACTTCCACCCTCCGAACCTGCCTTATTTTTGTTACTCACAGCAAGTCTTGTGGTTCACTAATTAATAAGTAATTTGATGTTATTTCTGACCTAGGAATGAGAGGATATGGGAGAGGGCCGGGGACTTTCATTCCTTGACAAGGTTGGCCACCTTGCTTCTGATCAAAGCCACCGCCAGTCTGCTTGCTTGTAACAGCTAAAACCACCAGTCCTGCCCAGCTATATATATGTATGAATATTTTAATTAATTTTCTATACAAGAATATTTATCATCTAAAACCAAGAAGTAAATCTATTTTAAAATGAAGCTAGCTTCAATATTTACTGCAACTTAATGACAACTTTAGACAAGAATTTAATTACACAGAGTCAGCATACCATATATATTGTAGGGATGTACCATGGGGCTTATTTTAAAGTGTAATTTAGAGTATAACTTTTAGACTGCTCCTCAATATGAACTTAAATCAAAATATTTCCACTGACGGAGCACATTCTTCAAAACTGATTACAAAAGTAGCCACAGTACTAATGGAGGCTTACTGTAATTTTATGTGTTATGGTATAAATGAGTTGCAAGAATGCTCTTGGGAAGTTGTACTGTAATTTAATATCTTTAAAGCTAAAAACTGCTAGGGAAATATTTTTTTCATGGGGGCCTATTTTTTTCCCCCTTAGTGTTACCTAGAGATACATCTTTCTGTAGGACAGTTCTGTATCCCTCGCACTTCACATACGACATGCAGAAAATACATTGGAATGTTCTGTACTTTGCAGAACCACCTTCCTCTGAGGAGCGGACAACAGACGAGGGCTCTGGAGACCGAGCTTTTCCTCCCTCCTTCTCGCTGCTGGCTTTCTGTGTGCTGATTGCAACGAGGCTCACGAAATGGTTTCCTTGTTCACCATTACCCTAATTTTTGGTGGCACCATTCACGGTGTTGTCAGGAGAAGGAGGTGTTCTGAAATATCTGTATTTCAGGGCCTTGCCGTGAAAATGCATCTGGCACAGCTGCATCCCACCACAGGGAGACGTGAATTACCTTTGAATACACAGAAATGAGCTGTGTTTAACAGTCTAGCCAGGCAACTAAATTCTTATTTACGCTGCCCTTATTTTACTGCCATGAGTAACTGTTGTTCTGTGACAGTACCTTAGGCCTTGCCTACATGAGGCCACTGTTCAACAGTTTAAAAACCTTATTTCAATAAAAAGAGTGGCTGACACCATTCCCTGACTAAACAATTTATAGAAGAAAAAGTAGGCAAGTCAGCACAACACTCTTCAGTAGATGAGGAGCTAAGCTTGTTCCAGGACGCTTAAAGACGCAGACACGAATGACACGGGCTATGCCAAAACACAAAGGGAGTTTTTCACTACCTAATTATCCCGCGTGGCAACTTTTTAGTGGACGTTATTTGCAGATCTTCGTTTAGGTAAAAATAGCTATACTGCAGATTGCTACAGCACCATTCTATTCTAAGGTTATGCCAGGCATATGCTCAAGGATGTTTCTGCTTTATGGGCAAGCTTAGCTATCTCCTAGCTGCTCCAACGGCGCCTAAAGGAAGATTTACACCCACACTGTGCCATAACAGCTCCACAGGAACTCTAACTAGCCATGAGTAAATAAGGCCCATAACCAAAAATGCTTGAGCAGCACCTCAGCCGGTGTAAATTGTCACAGCTCTTCTGTGGAGCTGGGGACACTTTACACAACTGGAGGATTTGTTCCTCTGAATGTGCAGAAAGTTCACCTCCGATACATAAAATGTCCTTGCACAGCAGGAACACGCAAACTTTCTTTAGAGCTCAGTGGGAAACTTGTGATTTCTCACTCCAGCCCCACAGGTGTGCTTCACCTTTTATTGCTCAAGATGGGTATTTGCAACGGTCCGCTGGGTAATGGAGAGATGTCTTTTTAAGTTCCTTTCTAAGGTATATTCTAAACGCGTCTGGAAAAATTTACTTGCAGCTGGAATTGCCACAGAGATCAGTGTTCTTAGATAAATTCAGTAGTGCACAGCCATCCACTGCTGTGCTGGAAGCGTCATGAGGCTTCATCAGCCCTGATGGGCTCAGAGGCCAGGAATTTGCAGTAATTAACTCACACTTAAACAGAATCATGTTAATGTATCCCAATCAAATTTTGTGATGGAGAGGGCAGGACTGGGCCTTGGCTGCCAAGTGACAGCCAGCTGGGCCTGTTGTTGGCACATGGACGGCTGTGGGAAAGGAGAAGAAAAGACGTCGTGCCACTGGCCCACAGTGGAGGAACGGTGGTCACCTTCAGATTTTCCAGAGTACAGAGAAGCCTTGAACTGAGTCACAGGTCAAAGCTGGCTCACAACCGAAGGCTTTCCAAAGGAAAACCTTTCCTTTCAGACTGTAAGAAAAATGGACCAGCACAGTACATGGGTTACAGGACAAGAAAGGTGAGACGGGGAGGTCATGCAGTGACCCCAAGCATTTAACTGTAGTGGAGGAGTTCTGGCCACCATAAAGGTTGTGGCATGCGGATACATGAAGACAGGCTGGAGATCTAGATCTGGATCCTTCCATTCCTTTTTCTGTAGCTCTCCTCACTTAAAACCTTCAGCTCTAGATCTTGTCCAAACTACATCATGGTCCTGGCACAAAAAGAGAGTCATTCACAGAAACAGGATATATTGCTCTGACCTGAAGTTCATATGAATGAACTAAAAAATGACTCACCTCCATCATATCTGGACTCTTGAGCCGAGGCCCACACAGCCTCTAGATCATGATACTAAAGAATGCAACATTTTGTAGGACTGTGTGGCATTATATACCCTCCCTGTATCAAAGAGAATATTTCTAATAATTTCACTTAATGGTTCACACACAGAAGTAATTAGTTATTTCTGTCCTAGGGAGTTTAGTTGTCACACTGCTTTAGGTTGGCTGGAGGAACTTTGCAGAATAAAATAAAAACCTAGGCAAAAAAAATCACCCTGCATTGTGAAACTCACTGAGATTACCTCATTCTAACTCATACATAGCTTCAGCCATAACAACTTACGCAGTAAAACCTGAAGTTCTGTGCAGTGACGCCTTCCTAGTTGCAACAAGCAACTGTGTGTACCAAGAACTCCCTACCTAAGTTCTAATGAAAATCTTTCACAACAGTCACCAGTTTTCTTCATTGTTTTCCCCTAAATGCAATTATTTCATTTCTCAGTATAGTGATTATTCTACGTTCTTATCAATAACGTATTGTAGCACAGTGAGCACCTTCCATGCGTTACAAACCCAAGTCCCAATCGCTGCTCTCCACTATCTCCACAGCCTCAGGTAATGTGGTGGACATCAACTGGCCTCTCTATGGCTGTGCCAGGGCATGAGAGAAGAGATTGTGTCACAGTGTTTGTATTCTAGTGCATTAAAGCCTCTGCTTGACTGAGAGGAAGGGACAGTTAAAATTTTGAAGTGAGTTTTAATGAAATATTTCAGGAAGCAAAAGGAAAAATTGCTCACAGATGACAACAAATAAATGCTTCTTTGTCTATGGAACGGCACAGCAGAAAGTGCAGAGAGAGGAAAAAGGGGACGGAGGAAATCTGTAAAAGAGTAGAATGGGAGAAGCAGTCAGCTAAATGGAGTGGAAGACAAATGGCAATAGAACTTCAAGCAATAGATTTCATGGGGTTTTTTAATGGCTTGGATATCTTATAGCAGACAACAGAAAATCAAGGAAGCTGCTGGCTGGTGGAGACAAGGCAGCATTGGCAAGCGGCATTTTAGATGGAAGGGAGGAAGCATGGAGGTCTTGCAGACATCGTCCATCAGGAACAGAGGTGATCATAACATTCTTAGCTCGTACTGATGAAAAAAATTACAATCACCATCATGATATGGAAGACAACCAATGGCAGGAGAAAAGATGGTCTAGGAGCAGCAAGTGTAACAGAGCTGATGGAGGAGGTGAGGATTTGAGAATCAGGGAGAAGTGGTAAATAACTGACCTTAAGAAGTCAGGCCAATACTGGAGGGGCTGCTGGATGTGCAGAAACAGATGGTTATGAAAGCCTGGACAAGAGCATCACTGGCAGAGGAGGGCAAGTACACTGGAGATTCTCACACGGGCACCGCTGCGAGGCAATGGGACGACCAGGCGGCAAAGGGAGGCACAAAAATTAAAGGAGCTGTCAGCAAGGGTGCATCTCCAAAGCAAATCAGGAAGGAAACAGAAAATTACAGAGGCCAAGTTTTGGGAGAGAGAAATCAGGAAAGAGAAGGGCAAAGATGGTCCTCGGAGCCAAGTACAGGAGCTAGAGAAGCCTGTCTGTTAAAAATCAGAGACGAGAGAAAAGAGAAGGTACCTAAAACAGCGGGAACAAACATCAACTTCTGAGAATATGGAGACAAGCGGCATGAGGAAATCAGTGGGTTGTTAAAAAGGGAGACCAAATTACAGGAATTTCATTTTTACAAGACAAAGTAGCAAGGCCATGCTTGAAGGCAGAGCATTTACAAAACAGAGAGTGGTTAAAACGGATAAGAATGGAAGAAGGATCAAGAGATAACAGAGGACAGAGAACTTGCACTGGGCCTGGAAAGACATTATGATCGAGTATAAAGAGAAGGAAGGGAGCTGAGGTTTGGGGAGGACAGTACAAGAGGACGCTGGAGGTCTTATCTAGGCTTATTCACCCTGTCCTTTAAGAAGAGGACAAGATCCTGGCAGGGGAAGGAGGAAGGTCAGCAGAAAAACACATTTTCTTAGTCATGAGCCAACACAGAGGATCTGAAGCTCCCAGTCCAGTGTGAACATCTGTATGAGAGGCACTTCACTCTCTGGAAGAACTCCTGACCCTATTAAAGTCAATGACAAAACTCCTGTTGCCTTCAACAGAGCCAAAATTTCACCTTGTGTCCATGGCTATTCCACTGAGACTTCCAACATGAATGCCAATTAGTGCCAGTTTCAAAGGTGACATTCGTGACAGGGATATACTGTCCACTGGGAGATGAGCTAAGATTATCAAATTGAGTTTGCATAGACCAGTAACGGTAAGTTTGACAACTAGATACACACACAGAAACAGCTGAGATTTTGAATACTTCTAAAGTACACTAAAAATGGCATCCTCATTGATTTAAAGAAAAATAAAGCAAAAGAATTAGTGTGTGTGGTAGGTCTAAATTAATCAATTAGTATGTTAAAAGCCATGCATAAAATAATGTTTAATTAAAAAAAAAAACCAAAAAGGGTAAAAAAACCCTTTAAAGGGTAAATCATCTCCTATTTTAAACTGAATGAACACCAAAACCTGACCTGGGGATAGTGGATTGCTGCTTAGAGGCTTTCAGATGCTAGATTTATGCAACAGCCACTATTAGTACATTCAGATTAATAGTTCAATAGTAATTGGAATCTTAAACAGAACGTGTCATTTTGATTTTGTAAAATATGCATCTGAATATTTTACTTCATACTGGGTTGACCTGAGATGTAAGCAGACTGGATACCACAGTACTCAAAACAGTTTTTAAAAAACACTTTTTAAAAAATGTGCATGTTGACGTTCTGCATGCCTAGATCAAAACCCCTGCAGTCACTGTACAACTTAATAGACAATATCAATTCAAGCTCCTGGTAACAGTGAACCCCTCTCATTTTATAAGCCTTTGCAATACACCCATTTTACAGCTCTTATGGTGAATCAGACCTGTGGTTTTCAACACTAGCGTCCCATTTACAGGTGTAAATCTGGGCTAATCCAGTACAGATAGTTGTGTTTTGCCCTGGTTTTATGTAGATCAGAATCTCTCCTAATGTGACTGATTCCAATTCTCCACTCTGCTCTATTATTTTCATATAAACATTTAATCTACACTGTTTAGACAAGTATTATAAGGAGTGAGGTAAAACCACAATAATATACAAAATACAATAATACATGCTGGATAACAGGTAAGCCATACTTCAGCCCCTAAGAGACTCCTGCTTCAAGGCGAATCTATCTCTCATTCTAAGCCAAGTCCTGAATAAATACATGATCACATCAGTAAATCAGTGTATTATTTATCATGTGCACATGTACAGAGGCAGACAGTGTGATCTGAGGAGCCCCAGCCTGGCACAGCAGACGGGTTGCAAATCCAGCCCGAAAGTGCCCTGGCAGCTCTGCTTGTGGAAACTCGCACATCGCCTGCTCACGCTGTACCTAAGCCCTGGGAAATGCGCTCAATCTTTTCACCTTACACACGCCAAATTCATCAACAGCTTTAAAAGAGAGAAAGGAAAGACATAGATCGTTTTTTAACTGTTCCCATTATGTACGGCAAAAGAAAAATCAGAATGAATGATACGCACGGTGTAAACTCACTGCTCTTCTGCCACTGTGTGGAATAAGGCTCGTTCAACACCTCAGCACCTTTAAAGCCCGAGCCTGTTAGATGAGCAATCTCAACTGAAACGAAACGAGCAATCAGGCTTTCTCAGCCTTCACCACGCTGCCCAGATGGGCTCAGCTTTTGCTCAGTGTGCGGCTCTCCCCTGGTCTCAGGTGCAGTCTTGTGCGGAGATCACCGGCAGAATACAAATGCTCGGTTTGATATCATACCCGTGGCAAAGACAAAGGGCACGATCCCAACACGCTGAACACGAGCTACCCCAACGACTGAAGTCAGGCTCTGAATGACCACGCCAACAGTGAGGGCAGAAAGCTGAGAGGCTGAATAGGTTTTCATCCTAAAGCTGTGGACTAGATGGGTTTTTCTCATGGAAACACCATCCATTCCAGAAGAGGGGTGGAGTGGGGGCGCTATGTGCATATATGTATGTGTGTATGTGTGTGTGTGTGTGTGTGTGTGTGTGGAGTGAGGAGGAAATAGGTTTAATTAATCTTAAATGCCTTTGCAATTCAAGAATTGTAGCCCTGGATCAGTTCCTGTACTAACATGATTAGCAAATATTGACTTTTGAGTACAATAATAATGTGTCATCTGAAACCCTTGATAAGTAACTTAAGTACTTCCTTAGCTTGCATCTTATTAAATTAGATGAGGTACAGTTGAGACACATTACACAAAGCCATGGAAAGGAGAAATCAGACCTAAAGATTTTAGCATTGATTAAGGAAAGTCAAAAGTTACAATAAAGATGAAACTCTTTGGCCCATATTCTGATCTCCATCTGTCACTGTGAGTGTGGATTGCCTCACTGTAGGATTTACGCTGATGCTAGTGAGCTATCCAAGATTTGTTTCAGTATTTACTAACATTAAGTGTTTTCTTTGGAGTTCTTCGAGGTGGGGTGAAGTCACTTTCTTCTATTTTTGCAATACCGTAGCTCTCATAGTTGTAGCAGGGGTAAACATTCGCTATTTGTGACTTTTTGACATGTAATCCATCATTTGATTATGTATGATGACCATATAACGTCAGTTTTATGGAAGGTTAGCTGGCATAGGTCTCAAGCTTTTGAAGTTAATATAAGGGAGAAAAAGAAAAGCATCACACTCGTGTGCCTGTGAATATGGCAAGTATAACACACTCAAATCTGCTCATAAGGTTTAGTTTAAAAATGTGTACAGCAACTCAAGCAAGAAAGCAGTTAAAAGATGTGATACTGCTCAGATGCAACCTGACAAATCTTACTTTATTGATTAGTTTTCAAAGGCAGTGCAGTGAGAGCACCACGCTCACAATAGACTTTGGAATGAGTGGTGAGGGGGAGAAAAAAGCTCCAAATGTCATCAAAGCAAATGGTCTGTGAATGTTGCTTCAAAGCTAGTCATTAGTTGCCAGGGTATTTTGCCACAAAGCTTGTAAAGAGGTTTTCCTGGAGGGGAAGGTATGACAAAATGCACTTCTTGGCAAGATGACTTCTGCTTAAATAGCAGGACACATTAATTCTTGCTTGATACATAAAATTAATTAGAGGATTAACATCCTTTATGAAATTTTGCCAGAGATTTTTTTGCTTTTTACCAGGAATAGACCCCAGGCCTTTTCTGTACTCTAATGAAATTGCAAATTGACTTGTGTTCAAATGATGCTTGACTAAAATGAATAATTAAAAATGTATTGCTAACAATGAGGTGGGTCAGCTGATCTTTTCGAGGATTAATTAGTTTCAAGAACCATCTTTCTTACGTAACACAGCAAAAGCCAGTGCCAGAACATCTCCTTTTTCATGCAGTAGTTCCCCTGGAAGTCAATGGATCCATTCTGCTCCCAATTATCCAAGGTTTTATTCCAGATTCAATCAGTTTAGAATGGGTTTTCCTCTGCAGCAATTCAGGGAGGAGCTATGCCTGAAGGAGCTGAGCTGTTATTCCTTCTACAATTCAACGAGCCAAATTCCTCTCTTTATTAGGGTCTGAACAGGCAGGAGTCTCCTGTTTGTCTTCACTAGGCTTTGCATCAAAGCCAGAAAAATGCATTAATGTAAAACCCAAATACCTCTATGGAGATGAATGCTACAACACTGGTGCAAGATCTCTGTGACTGAAAAATGAATCAGGATTAAATTTTCCATAGGTCAACGAGTGGATAAGTGGAGAAAAGCTAAGACTAAAGAGAATAAGGAAGCCCGTGCATGTCTGTGTACACACTTGTCCGTGAAACATGTTGGGATTTGCTACTCTCCAACACGAATGAGGAGGTTCAGGACTAGGAAAAGTGACTCAACATAAATTGTTCAGAAGCAGGTCAGGAGTCTAGTTATCAGATTTTTCAAACGTTTAGAGTTCTTACTAATAATTTCCAAAAGCATCTATGTGCAGTTTCCAATAGTTCTTGAAAAACCCAACTGAACGCCTATCCATTTCTTTACGCGTTTTTGCAAATTCGCTCCAAGTCCCCCATTTCAAAAGTGACTCGCGCACTGTGGCATCCAACCCTGGCTGAATGCCACGCAAAGCAACGTTTGGAGGTTAAGAGCAAAAAGCTGGAAAAACTGCCCTACTGCTGTGACTCCATCCCTTTTGGCATTTGAGTTAGTTCATTTAGGGCTGACGTGGGTATATTTGCACAGCGCTGCCCTATGCTGTGTAGACATTTTCTTGGGTAGTTTGAAAACTTAACCTTTAGCTTCACGTAAGGCGAGATTTACGGAGGTAAAAAGGTGCAAAGGGAGCTGGTGATTAGAGTCGAGAACCCAATTGGTAACTTGCTGCTGAAAATCTCTTTCGTTGATCCTTCACTTTTAAAATATGAAATGTCTGCGTTACTTCCCTGGTGTGTGCAAATAAGCGTGTTTCACTTTTTAAATTCCTTAATCACCTCGTGTGTTTGTAAAAGGTCCCCTTCTGCGAGGAGAATTTTAAAAAAGGAAACCTAACATTCAATTTCAGTGTTTTCTCAAAACACTTTCTAATTCTCAAAACGCTTATTTCTACTTGCAGGTTTCTGAGTTCCTGTCTCCAATGGATTTTTCAGATGTGTTTTATGTTGTGTTATGATGTTTCTAATTTGGGTGATGAAAGGTGAAAAGATACGCCTGTATGAAATTACCCAGTGGCTCTTGTGAACTAACATAATATCTTATTGAGTACGATCGCTCTGTCATTTGCTTTGGCTACAGCAAAGCTTTCAGATACAGTAGGAATAAGCTGGGATCCCCAGAGCCTACTGCAGAATTTGAAGGGGGGGGCAAAAAGACATAGTTTCCTTGCCTAAGACTCGCTAGCCATGCGTAAAGAGACGATGCTCTGGAAAATGTTGTTTTTCTTTGGCTGCCCTTTAGTCAGATCTTCTCACTGCTGGCATTGTGCAGACTCAGCTTAAAAGGTGTATTTAGCATTGAGGGATTTGGTAAATACTGCTTTATTGTGCTCCGTACTCCCTACAGGGCATTCTGAAGAGATGAATAATAAGTGTGAACAGGAAGAGCAACTTTCCAGTCCTGTCAAATTAATTAGAGCAGCGGAGAATGACGTGAGGTTTGCCGTTAGGTAGGTTGAAAATAGGCAAAGGGAATCGCTCAGGCATACACAAAAATGTTACCCCACTTCCATTATTATCGTTTTCTTTTGAACCAGATATAAAACGTAGCTACGTTTCGTTACCCGCAACAGAACTTCTCCTAAATACTGGGCACATAAATAAAATAAGCTGGATATGCAGAGTTATTCCCCCGCTGTGGCAAAAGCAAAACTTGCCAAGCAATGACGCCGCCCTTAGAGCTGCTGTCGGAGAAGTGTTTCCTTACGGTTTTAAGGGAATTAGCGACACCCAAGCTCAATGTCATTTAATTCCGCAAAGTCGTTTTAGAGCTTGACTCAGCTCCCAGCTGTGAAACAGTCCCTCCGACTTGCCAGCCGCCTGCTTCGGAGTGTTCGGAGACCTGCATTTTTCCTTGTAGCAGCCCAAAAAAGCCATTCTTGGTGTCATACTTGGGCTCTAGCTCGTGTCTTTTCCTAAGTCTTTTCAGACAGTCATCAACATAGGAGGTAAAAAAGGGTCTGATCCAAATCCTGCTTGAGTCAGTGGAAAAGATTCCTGCCGCATGAAGTGAGGGCTGGATAAGATCAGTAGACCCTATTTTTTCATTCCCTGCCTAGACAGAAGTGATCTCTACTGCGCATTTCCAAGCTCTGGTATGAAATGACTCAAACTCTGAGGCTACCGCTTCTCCTGAAAACTATTCCCCAGACTAAACAGATCATCTGATAAGAAAATTACTCCCCCCTTCATCACAACCAGCCCTCTTTACTTCACTGCCCTGGAAAACCTTATTTTTTATTCTCCCTCGGTTGTGTTTTCACATTTCAAGCGATAATTAAGCATGTAACATATTCCTCCTGCACTTTGAATTGGTACATATTTAGGTGCTTTCATACCTCCTTCTAACTAAGCTCTTCCAATATTTCGAGCATTTTATTACTCTTGGGTGGGATTGATTGATCCTTGGTATTAGCCACCCCACACTACATTTCAGCTAATAGGAGGAAAAAAAGGCATTTCCAGGACTTAATTTCATCAACCTAAAGCAGAGGCTTAAAACAGGCCAGACTGTGCCCTAAAATGCCCATTTGTCTACTGGGACAGCTATAAGTGAGTCTGGAAGGACTGGGGTGGCTGTGAAGACATCTCCTATGGACATCTCCCATCACACGATGTCAGTCGTGCCCTTGGAAATGTGACACTGAGAATGTTGTTCAGAGTGGCTTTGAAAGGGAACAACTGCCATGTCTAACAAAATAAAGCTGTTCTGAAAATCTTATTTGACTAACTTCTTCTTCAGGGAAGCTAACAAAAATTGAGCATTTTTATAACCTTGGAAGCTCCCACTTTGATGTTTTCAGAATGGCAAGTTGTGGTTGTCGATGCTGTTTGTGTTGAAAAGTGTTACAATGGAGATGCACCAGATTTCTAAAATGAATTAACAAAAAATTATGCTGAAACATGAATGAAATGTTTCAGCATTCCCTGCATCCCATCTTCTATTTATTCTTGAGCTTCTTTTCCTAATTTTGGTTCATAGAGAATTTCAAACTTCTTATGCTCAGCCTCCTTCAGAACGAAATCGCACTTTAAATTTGGGATTTCCAGCTAAACTGAGATAAGACATTTAGTTCCTGCTCTGTTCTGTTCTTCATACACAGCCTTCCTCAGTCTGTATTTTTGTTTTTCTCCTAATAGAATGTGGGAATACTCACTTCCAATTTTGCTCTACTTGTCTTCCCTTCCTGAAGCTGCAATTTAGATGTCACCGTTGGCCTCTGGTAAGCACAGCTTGTTCTCCAGCTCTCCATGTACCGTACTTGACCACGAGGGTGTGGGGAGGAACACAGAAGGTCAGGGAGCAAATCTCATCCTTACACTTTTCGGTCCAAAATTCATCCGATGTGAATCAGCACAGCTCAGCTGACTGTTGCTTCGTGCTTCTGCAGAGCTCAGATCTCACCACGGTGTGTGCCTGTGGGATAGAAAGCCAAGGAGACAGCATCTTGGTGACCGCTCTCCCGCCTTTTAGGGTGGGTGCAGCGGCATGGGAGTAAAAAATGTCAGCTTGTTGAAAGAAACCATGATGAAGAGCGCGTCAAAAACCGTGACATTCCTGCAAACAGGCTGTTACCACTGGTTTTCTTTCAGCTCCCTTGCTTCAATTTTTGGCAGCTGCTGTTGAGAAGCCAAGGAACTCCTGCTCGAGGATCTGCAGAGCGAAGATGCTCCACAAAGGGAATAGTTGTGGCGCTGGGGACAATAAGAGGTCTGGGGCCTGAGACTTGGAGGCAGACACTCCCTTCTCGTTTTTTTCCAGAGAATTTCAAAATGCCTTGGTTTTCATTCCAAATTGGAAAAACCCAGACGTTTTAGAATTGCAAAACCCTCCATAAAACCGAGTGATCTTTCTCCCCACAGCTCCATCTGAAACGGATGAAAATTTCTTTAGTGAAGTGACCACTTAATTAAAAGTATGTGATACCAAATTAATACAATTTCAGCAGCTGGGAAGACAAGTGAAGATTGTCCAACCTTTTCCAGGTGTCTAAGACGACTACCTATTGCTTTTTAAAGCATCTGGCAGCTGGTAAGTAATTTAAATGATGCTTGTCGGCTCCCAAATAGAAGAAATAAATGAACACAAAAGAGCAAGATTTCAATTAAAGTTCATCATGTAAAACAGGCCTCATGCCTTCCCTGACCACAGAGATTAGCTTTTGTGTCTGGAATTGCATTTCATAAACCACCTCCCTTGACATGGAACATCTGCTCCCTTTAGGACTATTGTTTTACACCCATAAATAAAACATAAAATTACATTTTTGTCACTCTTCAGGCCAGATCTTCAGCTGGCATAAATCAATGGCAAGCAGTCAACCTCAGCAGAGCTCGGCTGACTTAAACCAAAATGAGGATCTGGCCCTTGACGCTTTGGTGCTGAAGAAAATAATGGCTCTGGGCAGAGCGTGTGGGACATTGTTTATCAGAGAATGTGTGTGAAACTACGTGGAGCAAGTAACCATAAAGCATGATTGATCACTCCAGCATATTTTAACACTTTTTTTTCCTCAGTGTTTACTGAAACCTTTTAGGTAGTGCAGTCTTCTCAGATATCATTTTATGTTTGAAAAGCTTTCTAATTCATAATGAAAAGTTACGCGTCGCTCCAATGAACCTCTAGCTTCAATTACTTGCTGTGCAAACGGTTGGCCTGCATTCTGACCAATGTTTATGGCGCTTGGCAATTTTTCAGTAGCTACTTTACCCTGATATGATTAATTTCTTGCATAATATGAGGTTTTGCATGTGTGGAGGTGAAATAATCCTACTAGGCAGAAGAGAAATAAAAGAGCTTGTGTGTTTCAGCCTGAAAAACATCTGAAACATAACATCACAATTTTAAGCGTGCCAATGATAATACAAGTTAGCCATGGATGAAGACGACCACAAGAGACATGAAGTTCCTGATGGGATTCAGCAGCATGAAAATCATTACTTGTTGAGGAAGGTCAGCACACTAGATCATCGCCGGGCAGCCCCAGGAGCAGGGGAGCAAGAGACAAGCCTGGAACTCATCGAACGTGATTGCGGCAGAAGTAAGAACGGCTACCGGGGCTCGTTTGCTTTCTGGAATGTCAAATTCTTCCCTACATGTTAGTCTCCCTTTGCACCAGAAGTGTTAATATGTATAAACCACCCTGAAGTAAATGGAGGTAAGGCTTGAACAAACAAATCTTAATTTAAAAATATGTTTAGCTTTAAGCACCTGAGAAATCTCCCTGGTGTCATGCTGGAAAGCGAGGTTTGTGCTTTAGCTTCTTTAGCTGGATCAGACCTTAGAGCAGGCAACAAGATAGTGACATTTGGAGCTACGCAACCCTAAAAACACAAATATTGCTGACAGGTTTTTTTTAAAGGATTTGAGGAAAACAAGGTACCCAAGCCCTATTGCATTCTAAAGCAGAAAGACATTTCCATGGGACCTGGGACTCAGTTCCCTTTGGGCTCTGTAAAATGAGCAATATGGAGCATTATCACCCAAGCTGTCTGCCCGTTTCTGCCACACCGATAGAAACAGCTGCCCCGACTCTGTTCATCATTTAGTGTCTTCACACAAGCTCATCCTCTTTAGTGATTTAGGCTAAAATACTGTGCTGTAAACTCAAGAGGCCCTTAGGTGGGCACCTGATCCCGTGTGCTGATTCATGGGGAAAGTTATCTTCACCAGAAGCTGCGAAGCAGATCACTGGAGCTGGTAACCTCTCAAACCACCTTTGAAAGCAGCCCTTAGATGCCTTCAAAATCCCAACGTCCATATTTTTACTTAATACAATCGCACACTTGTCACCTTAATAGAATGTACGTCTACATTGCAAATTCCAGTACAGCGAAGAGGTACTCAAACTAGCTATAAATGAGCTAGCCATAAACGAGCCTGCTTTCTGGCACGATAAATTAGCCCACATGGAGCTAATACTGCCAAAAAGCAGGGTAAATTAGTCCTCTTGGTGTTCTCTTCTGTCTCACCTTGACGGCGTCCACTATCCACAATGGTTCGTTTACAGCCAGCTTGGGCATTTCTGCATTGTCATGTCATTGTCATACTTGGAGCAATATTGTTATTATTGCTGTAACGTCTACAAGAGCACAGGAACGGAGCCTAATGGGGGTGAGTTACCTCCTACCTTTGCCTTTGAGCTCAGTGGAGATGATGGAATTGTGGCACGACCTCACTGAATGCAGCAGTTATTTCTGATTATGTGAATATACCCAAATTAGGTGGTCATCCATTGAGCCATCCAGAACCCAAGAAATTCCTTTCTGGCCACAAAGATATGGTACAGAGAAGCATTTGATGGTATGACTTTTGTGATATTTTTTAAAACCTTTAAAAGCCAGTCTCTTGCAGCTTTTTCTGTTTAAAATAAACAGGTGATACATGTGGGATTGGTTGACCTGCCCTGCGTAAGTCAGCCAGTTCGGTGCTTCAAGTTCTAAACAGATGGAATCAGCAGCATTACTTAGGTTTTAACATTCTTTTCTATATCTAAAGACTACATATGTTTTTGTGCATCTCAAACACTTTGAATGGTTTTGAATGAAAAACAAATTGCATTAAAAAGCTTAAGAAAAAATGTAAGGAAATTACCTAAATTAGCGGAATTCAAAATGAGTCCTGGGTTCTGAAGCAACATCTACCCCTGAAATCTGAAGCGACATGGAACTTTACAAAGCATCTACATAGACAAAAGAAAAAGAAAATTGAGCAAAGATCAACCTATAATTTAAACTTTCAGGTACACTGATGGGTAGGAAACTGCAGGGAAGAGCTTAAGGCAGGATGGTTTATTTCAGGCAGGTGAAGTAAAACAAGCTGTGCTAATAAAAGCTGCACCAGTGTATCTGCATCTGACAATTAGTACTTGTACCAGCACAGCTATCTGGCGAAAAATCACATCCAATTTAACACACAGATGCCAGCAGGACCTCTAACACCTACTCCAAATATATTATGCTAACCAAATTCTATACGTTCCAGAAATCAATTTCACCCAATACTGCGTAATTTTACAACCAGCTAGTATGACATATGAAAATGCACCTCAGATCGCTTATGTGATCTTCCTCGGTACCATGAGGAATGAAGAAGACAACTTCACAACACCCCAGCGTGATCCAGTTTCCCACTCGGTGTTCTGCCTTGTCGAGACTTTGCAGCAAAACGGGGTAGAGCAATCAGCATGTGATGAAATCTCCTCGAAAATCTGAATGCAGCCCTTTCTTCTTCTGTATTTACTTACAGATCAGTGTACCCCTGAAGAACTATAAACAGCTGAGAGCAAAAAATAAAGGGACCTCTGAAAAGTTTTATGTTCACCAAACTATAAATGTCAGGTGGCAATGCCAGGCAGTTTATTTTTCTGTAGAAATATATAATTTCTTTTTTTCCACAAAAATATTTACTCTGAAAAAAAGCTAGCTTGTCACCGGCAATTTTATGAAATACATATATAAATTTGCAGCAGTACTGATGAATGCCTTTAATAAGTTGAGTTGACAATTTTTATTTTACTCCTGCCCAAAAGAAAATAATGTGCATATTAAAAGTGTTCGCCTTTTTAGTTTTTGGTGGTTTGGAGTTTGTTTTTTCAGATAGTAGAGGGGTAATGAAAAGGACCAGCCAGAAGTAAGGTGCCTGGAGGTCTGTATAAAAATCCAGATAAGGCAAAATTTTGGTATAGCGGCGAAGAACCATATTGGGCTGGGTAGCATTTGCCAGATAAAATGTTATATTTTTACCAAGCCAAGGGCCAGCGCATGATGTGAAGCAATGGAGTTGAGCACGTGCACATGGTGGGGGGCAATGGGCACACACAACATTATCCAGAGGTGGGATTCATCACCACGGTGCTTTCCCTCCCCAGTTAAGGGTTGAAACAAGCCACTGGAATCTACTGTATATCCTGGGGAAATGAACGCCCTGGCTGCTTTCCAGCTCGTATTTCTCCCTTTCTACAGCAAACAAACAATAGGCCAAGTAGGATGTTGCATGTCGCCCCAGAAAAAGGAAAAAAAAAAAAGTGAAGTATTGATAAGCTGAGATTAATTTTTACAAAAATGTTTGTATCAAGTGCATATGCTTTGCCTCTTGGCCATTATGGAAATGTCAGGGGTTTAATTGGCAGCTGTGAATAGCAGCACCTGCAAACAGCTCAGGGCTTGTTCCTGTGGTCTGGCAACATTCTTACTTTATGCTTTAAATAAAGGCTTACTCACTGAGACAGAAATAACTGACAGGGGATGATTGATGATTGCTCATCACGCAATGGCTGACATCTACCATTCACCGAATCCATTTACAATTTCACTTCCAGATTTCATTAACAGGGCCGTGACATCTAGGAACAGGATTGATACAGATGGCAGCTCAGTTACAGAGTTCAGCTGATGCTGAGCGTATGTTAAGCATGGAAAACAGATTACTACGAGCTCCAATCTATCTCATGTGGTATATTTTGGAAACCCTATCTGTTTACTCCAGGTAACCTTTTATAGTTCTATTTATCCTGCCTCATTTCAAACCAGATAGCAATTTTCCATAGCGGAGAATTTATAGTGCCATTTGCAACACGCGTTTATAAAATACTTACTTCCGTGAAATATTAAGACAAGATTTTGGCATTCTAAAGGTTCCCTTTTTGCTTAAGAAGGGAACAAAAAAACGCGAGCGCATAAAATCTGTGATTTCCCTCATCACAAATATCCTCTTCTGAGCAAAACAAATGGCTGGCTCCCCCCCGCACACCTGCGAAGGTCTCAAACCCCAGTGGCCGCAGAGCCCAGAGGCAAATTAAACAAGTTTCCAGCTAAAGGGGCCAGTTCCACATCGCTCAAAACTCCGCTGACCTCCGCCTGAGATGGGACACAGCGTCCTGCAAACCCTTGTTTTTATCTGGAGCTCATCGGCTTTGGCACAGGCTGTTCTTCAGCAAGGCCGAGGCTCAAAATGCGATTTTCCATTTTCATTAAGAACCTGGGCCAAATATCAGATCTGAAGTTAAAGTTTTCAAACCCCAGAAAGTCTGGAGCTGCTCACAGACGTGATTTCAAGTCGGCTCGCGGTTAGGGTGTGGGACACTTCTAAAATTCAGAGCCACCTTCAGAACGAGGACCTAAGGCTGGGACACCTTTGGTATTTGTGTGGATGTCAGTAGAAGAGCAGCAGAAAGTGGTGACATTTACCCTGAGCAGCTCTTGACTCTTTAAAGAGTACCAAGAAATATGCAGGGCCACCCCTGAACTAAAATACTCTTCTGTAAACTTTAACAATCACAATTTAAATGCTCATAACCACCTGTTCCATGTCAACAACCCTAACTGAGCCTCAAAGGAGAGAAGAAATAAGCAGGGTAAAAACCAGGTGTAACATCTCATCCAAGTGAGTAAAGGTGATGCTATATGGGTCGATGCAACTGCTCCATACAGCCCTGCTGCTGAAAAAGTGCACAATGTGCAACAGGGTTTTCCCACCGTTATTAGATTTTGTCTTTGCTTTTCAAGCTCAGTTTGTGAAGTTTTCAGGCCCTCTCACAGAGCCCTCTTGGGTGGGTGCTGCAGCAAAGTCTGAAAGCAAGTGGGCGACCAGGGCTGTCGAGGCAGCTGCCAGCTTGAAGGAGATTAATTACAATTTAATTAATTTAAATACTAATTTTCATATCAGCCCCCGACCTGTAGCAAGCCTTCAAAACCATGCAGCGGGCCCTTTCTCAACTGTTCTACCCGCTTTTCCCTTTCTTGAAAATCCATGTATCTTCACCCTCTCCTACTTTCTGTTGGGAGGGTCTTTGGAAACCCCGATTTGTTACGTCTGTTCTTAAGGCTAAAAGATCACGCGGTGGAAACTGAAGTTAACGTGGTTCTTTAGCAGGTGCAGGGACAGCCAGTTTCCAAACCGACACTTGTAATGGCTTTCCAGAAACAGCTCTGTTTCATCTCAAACTTGCTGAGCCAAATCCACTCCTTGTGTATTTCAACCAGCTTAGTACACTTAAGCCACTACTTCAGTCTCTGTACATGCAGTCTTTCTTGTAAAAAATTCAATGGTTCTTTTCTTTATGATGATTATTTAAAGCACTTAGAGATGATCATATACAAACTCTAGAATTAACATTGTGCAAATATTTAGACAGAAGCTAAAGCTAAGGCTTTCCCCTCTTTCTAGGTGGAACATGGAAGACTCATTCCAGAAAAAAAACAAATACTTTGTCAGTTGAACTAAAGACAGAATGAAAAATCGTCTTTTCTACCTCCTTCAAAAAAACCCTGTGATGCACTCTGTAAAGAAAACACCTTTCTCTTACCTGTGCTATCACTGCAAGTAATAGACAGAAATTCTCCTAAAGTTGTAAAATATGCCTTTCTGTACTATGGTTAAATTCAACAATGCAAAAAGAATTTTTAAAACTTGTCAAAGATACATAAAAATGCAGCAACTATAACAGAAACAGCTCCTCTCTGCTTTGGAAATGAGGACCTGTAGGCACGGGTTAAAACAAGGCTTTGAAAAGCTAAATTCAGGCACCCCTTCTTTATTCCTGCTTCTGTAATTCTGATCTTGCCGAATGCATCTGCACTGAATTTTCTGCTGTCTAGCACACAGCTAGAGGTAGTGGAATATTTTTTGCTGTTCTTTGTAAATAACCCATCAAAAGCACACTAAGGAGCTACTTCTCAGCCTGGTACTCAGGTGGCTGGTCAATGCCACTGCCCTGCGCAAAGCCTGAGAGCAGCACGTCCAAGGAAAGCACGTGCTCTGTTGAGCAAAGTCAAGAGGAATAGAGTCCACCTCAGTTTTAGATGTTCAAGTGCAGGCAGCCAGCTCTGAGCTAGTCATCGGGGCTCTCTCTACAGCAAGTGGACAGAAATAAGGACTCGCAGGTTGTCAATCACCTCCTGCCATGGTAGGCATCTAAACCAGGACAAATCCATCGTGAGCTCCAAATGCTCGTTTCCCACCACTGAATAGATGGAATGTAGGACCAGCTTAGAAAGAGGCATCTAATTCTCTGTCATGCAAACTGACATGAGATGCATCCCACCCATAATAAACCCAGATCTCTAGAGAAACCTTACACGTGTCCCAGGAGTGAAGTTACAAGTTTACAGATCTTTCTTTTTATTCTTTTAATTCCTGCACAATCCTGCTTCATCAGTTCCAAGGCAGGAACGAGATGAAACACGAGAGCTAATACACTAAATAGCACAGAATCACAGAACAGTTTGAGCTGGAAGGGACCCTCAAAGCCCATCCAGTGCCACCCCTGCCATGAGCAGGGACATCTTCACCAGATCAGGTTGCTCAGAGCCCCGTCCAGCCTGGCCTGGGATGTCTCCAGGGATGGGGCATCCACCACCTCTCTGGGCAACCTGGGTAAAAAATTCCTTCCTCATGTCCAGCCTGAATCTCCCCTCCTTTCGTTGAAAAGTGTTACACCTTGTGCTGTCACAACAGGCCCTGCTAAAAATTCTGTCTCCATCTTTCTTACAGGTCCCTTTTAAGTACAGAAAGGCTGCAATAAGGTCTCCCCAGAGCCTTCAGGCTGAACAACCCCAGCTCTCTCAGCCTGTCCTCACAGCAGAGCTGTTTCAGCCTCTGATCATTTCTGTGGCTCCTCTGGCCCCTCTCCAACAGGTCCATGTCTGTCCTGTGCTGAGGAACCAGAGCTGGACACAGGACTCCATTCAGAGTATTGCAAGGATCTCTGCGTCTGCCTGGTAGTTATGTATAGCCTGGGGATGCTGCAGTGTGGCTTGCAAAGACCAAGAAAGGTATATCCAGCAAGAACAAGCTCAACTGGTGGGTGCAGTGACACACTGTCCCGAAGTTTTGCCACTCAAGAGGACACGGGTTGCTTCCGGTGTGGCTGGAAGCTCTGAGGCAGAGCAGCAATGCAGGCAGGTGGAACTAACCTGTGGGCTTGGTACCAAGGGGGCACACGCAGCCTCTGCTGCTGATGGAGCACCCCAGCCCAAGAATCTCCAGGGCATGAGTGATGAACAACACCTTGAGATAGTAGTATTTGCTACTAGCCTAGCTAGTTCCCTGAGAAAATGTCTTGGTGGACTCACAGGTATTTTGGTTCTTTATGACTCTGGTGTATTCTTGTCCCCAAACACCCCTTACAACCCTCGGATGATGGGGGGGAGGCAGATGCCAAGGACTCCGCTTATACCCTTAATTATTGACGACTCTGACTTGCTCTCCAGAGGCATCAGCTTTAATGTATTGAATATATGCTAGCCAGAGGAGATTCTTGTGCTTAAAATTAAGTGCCTAAATCCATGCATATGAATTTGGGACAAACATCCTTCTGAAGCTAAAACCTTAAATGATTTTGGTGCACTCAGATCCTGCAGAAAGTAATGGACACCATAGAGAAGTCTATTAGGAAAAAAAAGGCGCCAGAAATTATTTTACACCGAGATGCATGATGAATGATATGTAATAAATTAAAGTTGTACTCAATGACAAGCATGGGAAAGAACCTGCTTTTCTGGCTATTTATCATCTATTTATCATTTACACAGGGATTCTGTGTAAAAGCCGTACACAGTCAGGTAATAAAGGACCAAATCAAAATGTGGACGTGGCAGGGAGCGGTGTAAAGGTCAGGCCTACCACACTCACCGCACCACTTCTTGGTTTCTGAGCTCTCTGTTTTGCAATCTGTACAGTCCTGCAGGGTAATGGAGAATCTGGCATGAAGCTCTACGCAATACCTTTCCTTATGATTAACTAGCAAACTCTAAATGCTGCGCTCCCAGAGCCAAAGAGCACCTATAATTTCCCCTGAATTCAGTAGACGCTTTGGGTATTATTTTGAATCCCTGACAGCAGACTTTTAAAAAAATTTTCCATTTTAATTGTTTCAAAACTTTAAGGGCCAACTGAAAACAGTATAAAACCATGTAAAATAAATGGCACTGTAAACTATGCAAAAAAAAATTATTAATAGTTATTGGCTAAGGTGTTACTTTTCAGGCTGTGTCTCCAGTTGCATCAAGAGTTTCCACTGGCAATTACAATTGTTTTCAGCTCTGTCCCTTATTATCCTTTCAATAATGATGCATCCATATATAACATAACAAAATACAATGCGATCCAAGGTAACCCTGTAGAAATACAAATGTGCTTTGGATCAGATCCTTGTTATTATATGGATGGTGAACATTTGATCTGTATTTATTGCACTTGGACTGAAGTGTGTAGACAAGTGTCCTCAGTTGGGCAGTTAGCAGATCTTTACTTATAATTTATGTTTATAAATAAAGACTATGTTCCCATGAGCAATGGCTCAGTGCAGCCTACAAACCATCGCCCTTGTGTCACTCCACTCAAATAACTCCTCTCCTTTTCTCCATGGCTGTGGTTGAATTCTTCGCAGGGTTACCCTGTCTCATATCTCAAAGGCACATGGTGTGGCACTCAATTGTTATTTTGAAATGAAGGAGAAAATTGTTTTCGCAGACACCGGAAAATATCAGGGATATATCGTTTCTGTTTGGGATGTCCCAGGAAAAGACCACAGCTCCACTAAAGGGGGGGAAAAAGACAGAGGAGAGCGGAGACATTTGTAGTTACGCTACTCAGCCTTGTAAAATAAGTCAAATCTTCCCCCAGTTCAGAAAATTTAACCCCGGGTTACTTCTAGAATGATGTTTTTCTTGAAAGGAAAAGAAGCCATTCCGCCTCCTCACGTCCCGGCTTCTGTTTACACAGACTTATTGTGCAACTGATCCACGCTGCTGATCCTCTCGCGCTCTGAATCATGACATTTGCTTGGACCGTTACAGTAAAACCTCATTCATTTCTGGCAGATAAAAATCTCTGTTTTCCATGCATGAGGGCAGACAACACAGCAACGACAACACAGGTCCCAGAGCAAAGCGCTCACGAGTTCTTCAGGGCAACATGTTGAAAAGGCGGAAAAGTGTGTCAGAAGTGAAAAAGGGGCCACCAAATGGGTGTAAATAAAATTGTGCTGCAAGGCCGTTTTTCACTGCCAAGAAGGTGTAAAGAGGCCTCGGTATTAATGAGAATCAAGCTCTGAGGCAGAGAAGACAGATGTTGGCTCACAGCCCACAGATAAACTAAGGGCAGAGAGCAGAGTAGAGCCTATGATTTACCCCAATGGTGTAACTCAACTGATTCCAGCACAACCACGTACCCCAAGAATTTGATCCCAAAGGCAGGAGCCAAATCCCCATGGCATGGTGGTATCTGCTGCAATCTCCTGCCAGGTCAGCCCAGATAACCCACCAACCACTCAAGTTGAAAGCATCCTCGCAACAGGATTCTGATACTTTTCTCTGGATAGGAACACCACCTTGCGTTTGAGCTCCTCAGAGAAGTTTTGAGATGAGTTACCTACGTCTTTACTCAACTCTCGAAGAATGATCCTGCTGCATAAATTCACACTGAGGAGAAATTATTAGCCCTTCAGGTGAAATGCACGCAGCCTGGAAAGATGGGTTGATTATGATGGTTTTTTTAAATTACAGACAATCCATCCTGGTCATCTGTATATGGTCATATGCAAGAGTTTCATATTTTTAATTAAGAAAGAAACAGCTAAAACAGGTAACTAACAAATGTTACTGACAGAGGAGACACAAAATTCATCACCTATCCCACCGAAGGCATTTAGAGAACTTTCCCTATGCAGAACATTAGCAAGAGACCTCTCCTCACCACGTCTCTGCTTTAATTGTGAGTCTCAGCATCTGCACTGCAAACAACTATTTTTTTCCAGCGGTTCATAACTCAGCTTTAACAGATTGCTCAAGGCTGACACATGGTTTCAACTTGGGAGCAAGAATTTCTTTTATAAATGGCTTTTTCTTTTCTTTTAAATGGTGATTTCTTTCTGGTTTTGCTTGTAATGTATGTAAAATGATTTGGGATGCTTTTTCACTTGTGTACAGTAACTCAAAAGCAGCTTTCATTGGAACAGTGGAATTTGGCAAGTGAACAGTCAATATTGCCCTCTAATTGCTTTTAGCATCTTTGGAAAAATAAAAACGTCATTTAAAATGGCTGAGATATTTCAATTTGAAAAGTGGCTACTGAACAGGCACAATAATGGCATGGATTTTTACTTTGCGTATGTAATGCACATATTCAGCATAATGTGATCCCTAAAATATACATCTCCAGATTAGGGCTGTACTAATCATTGATTTTTTTTTTTTCACTTCAGTGGCTGAAATGGAAAATTAAATCAGTTTGGGCTGATCACTGAACATTTTTCCTTTCTCCTCTTTCTCCATCAAAATGCAAAATATTTTTCTATAGAGGGAACACAAAAGGTTCGTTCTGACACAAAATACAATGCAGTATCTCCACTTGGGGGTCCAAAAACAAAAGGTAACAGAAAAAAACACATTAAATAATCCTGTACAAAAAAAGACGAGGACATGACCACTTTCTCCCCCTTCCTGTCCAGCCCCATGTCACACTCTGGGCATCCATACCCCACAGTTTAAGCTTCCTATAGAAGCCTTAAACATATATTGGCTTGGGAATGCCTCTAGTACCAGGCCACCATTCGCAGTCACTCTCACAGGTTTTCTTATGACCAGCAGGAAACCAATAGCTAAAGAACTCTTTACTTAAAAAGTGGACTTTCGAGTTTGCCCCCAAGATCTGAAGATGGACCAGAGTATGTGCCCTCTGGATCCACTCTGGATTACGGTGATGTTCACTCTCTCCTCAGGTCAACGAATGTTTAACAAGCCCTCGCGTCTCCACCAGCTTTGACAACACAGCCTTGTATCTAAGAGTCGTGGTTACCTGCCTGTGAGAGCGGTTATGGAACAGACAGGAGATGGGAGCACAGATATCCCCAGCTCAAGCGAGGGGATCTCTCACCTTCCAGGTAACTGCTCCTACAGTGGGGTAATAGGAAGCGGGAAGTGCTTCCTCCTTTCTCAGCTGATCATTGAATCATTTTAGTTAGAAGAGACCCTCAAGATCATTGTGTCCAACCATGACCTAACTCTGGCACTAAGCCATGTCCCTAAGAGCTTCATCTACACATCTTTTAAACCCCTCCAGGGATGGTGACTCCACCACTTCCCTGGGCAGCCTGTTCCAGTGCTTCACGACCCTTTCCGTGAAGGAATTTCTCCTAATATCCAATCTGAACCTCCCCTGGTGCAACTTGAGGCCATTTCCTCTCATTCTACCGCTTGTTACTTGGGAGAAGAGACCAACCCCCTCCATGCTACAACCTCCTTTCAGGTAGTTGTAGAGAGTGAGAGTGTCTCCCCTCATCCTCTTTTTCTCCAGGCTAAGCTGACGTTTAGGGGGGGCTACTTTGTGAGATTTGCCAGGTTGTGTGGATATCTGTGGTCCTACACATTAACCAGAGCTTAAATACCCACACGTGACTGGACCAACAAGTAGATATTTAGATACCAGAAACCTCCCTACAGCATGATGTGGCTTTACGGTGCTTCAAACTGTTCAAACAACCACACCATCCTCTTCTCTCCATCATGAGTTTTAAGACTGTAGGGTTGTTATAAATATATTGTTTCCATTTGCCATGCATTGTTTTTAGCAAGCAAATTGGCACCACACTTTTGTCCTTCTACACTGGTGAAGATCAAAGCTTTTGTTATGGTTGCATTTTTTTTGTTTTGTTTTGTGTGTGGTTTTTTTTCTTTCTTTTTTTTATTTTACAAGAAACTAGAGATGAGTCTATATTCATGTGACTCCAGGCCCTGAGGCTTTAGAAATCATCACAGGAATCTCACTAAACATCATGTGCTGACAGCGGTGCAAATAGCGAACATTCACTTGCCTAATGAGATTGTGTATTAATTCAAGATCATCAAGAACCACGACCGTATTTCTCTAAAAGGCAACAACAAGTTGGGCCGGAGGGAGGGAGGGCTGAACAAACCAGCGTTGTTTAGACCTTTTTGTCCCGTTGCTGATGTGCTTCAGAGCGAACAGTCCTTGCTGTCCCTCTCCCACCCACCCCCTCATCTGAATGGATCCACCACAGTCACCCAGAGGCTTTTAAAACATGGCACTGGGTTACAACATGCCATTCTAGGTCTTTTTCTGACAGGTAATCCTCAGCTCCATCTATCCAGATGGAGTTAATTTGGCTGAACTAGGCTGACCCGGGTGAAGGATTTTCAAATATAAATGGTACAAATGCAACTTTCTCTGGCAACAAAGTCATCCTATGTTATAATTTCCACCCATCTCTCCCCCAAGCCTGCCTTATAAGGAACGCATTCCTTCTACTGGGATTCATTCTGTCATTAATCTACGTCTTCTTTCAACAATAAAAGAAATATGGAATGAGATTACCAGAATGGATGGCCTGGTGCAGACTAGAGAACACTTCCTTTTTAATAGGGATTTAAATTTGACATCAGTTAAATGTCTTGTGCCATCATGTTTCAGTTCTGTTATGTGGATTCTGGACTACGCTACCGACTCTGAGGTGAATGCACTGAGCTGATTTAAGGCTTTTTCCCCAGCTATTCAGAGGAACTGAAATCCCATCTCCCGCCCCAGAGCTCACTTGCTTGGCCAAGGCAGTGGCACAGGGTGGCAGAAGCTCTTCCCAAGAGGGATGGGCAGCTGCTCTTCCCAGTTCGGCTCTGCCATCTCCCCAGGCAGTTGGAAAAGGAGGAATCATAGAACAGTTTGGGTTGGAAGGACCTTCAAATCTCATGTAGTCCAACCCCCCTGCCACGAGCAGGGACATCTTCACCCAGATCAGGTTGCTCAGAGACCCATCCAGCCTGGCCTGGGATGTCTCCAGGGATGGGGCATCCACCACCTCTCTGGGCAACCTGGGACAGTGTTTCACCACCCTCACTGTAAAAAATTTCTTCCTCATGCCTAGTCTTAATCTCTCCTCTTTTAGTTTAAAACCTTCACCCCTTGTCCTGTCTCAATGGGTCCTGCTAAAAAGTCTGCCCCCATCTTTCTTACAGGCCCCATTTAAGCACTGAAAGGCTGCAATAAGGTCTCCCCGGAGCCTTCTCTTCTCCAGGCTGAACAACCCCAGCTCTCTCAGCCTGTCCTCATAGCAGAGCTGCTCCAGCCTCTGATCATTCCTGTGGCTCCTCTGGCCCCTCTCCAACAGGTCCATGTCTGTCCTGTGCTGAGGAACCAGAGCTGGACACAGGACTCCAGGTGGGTCTCACCAGAGCAGAGCAGAGGGGCAGAATCACCTCCCTGACCTGCTGGGCACGCTGCTTTTGATGCAGCCCAAGACACAACTGGCCTCTGCGCTGCAAGTGCACATTGCCGGCTCATGTCCAATCTTCCATCCACCAGCACCCCCAAGTCCTTCTCCGCCAGTCTGCTCCCAGTAACAGGAAGGAAAGTCAAAGCGCTGCCTACGGTACCTGAGCTTCCTTCTGCCTGGACTTCTTGTCTCCCTGAAGCTCCCGGGAAACAGGAATATCTGCTTGAGTCACCCTGCTCTGAGAGGAAAATAGGGACAATGGAGCAAATCTTTCTTATCCCCAAAGTGACTGTTCTAATTTTCCATTACCCAGGTTTAATTAAAAGATTAATGATATGATTTACCCCATGAATCCAACTGCAAGAGAAATAGCCTTCACACAGCAGCATTCACGCAAGACCTTGAAGCTATGAAGTGAGAAACTACTTCGGTTCCTTACACTAGAACTGATATGAATTGTTTATTTTTTCTAAAATCTCAGACCTCTACTCTGAGACAATTTTCTTGGTACTGGGATTTTTTCTACTGACTCCGAGACACCCCACATCACATATTGGCTGTTGTGATTATCTCCAAAGAAATCACACCGGGTAGTGGGAAACTAAATGCACATTTCAAAAATAATAATCTCCCTAGCGAGAAGCCTATGTGTTAATTTTCACTGCAGACTATCTGCCTAATATTGTTGATCAAATCATTGATTAAAATAACATTAGCAGCTGAGCCTGTGTGACAGGGAAGGAACTGAGTGACTTTGGTTCAGACTGTTATAATAATTTGGATTTCTTAAGTGCTTGTGATAATACGGTACCCCGAAGAGCTAATATTTGTTCTGTAAGGGCATGCAACGTAATTCTTTTATTTCCTGCCTCTCTCGTGCTTTGTGATTGCTAGATACTAAGACATGTTTTTATTGTTTCTCAATAATATTGAGGCAGTACCTAGAGTGTTCACATTTTCATTGTGTGCTTCATAAAGAAAGTAAGATTCTGCTCTTATTCAGAGAAAGCAATCACTAACTAGACAAAGGCAAAATAAAAACCAAACCAGGGAAAAAGAGGCTGACAAGGAAATAAATACCGTAGTCGTTAAAAATGCTAAATCACCTTCCAGTATTCATAATATGCATTACAGTAATATCTAGCAGCTATTACACTAGGTGCTGTGTATTCACCAAGTAACACATATTCCCTATTCTAAAGAATTTACAGGACAAAAATAAGATGGGAATGGAAACTGAAAGAGGAAATCATCTGCCCAGTTTGGCAGCAGGGCTGGGACTTCACCAGCCAAGCTGCTGGGCCATACGGTGTAATTCACTGGCAACCATAACATCTTGGTCTTGGTTTGAACATATTAGAGGAGAAGGTGTTTACACAGCAAACGTCCACAGCTCTGACATGTAAGAACATGAATGATGGAAGGGAAAGAACATACAGGATTTTCTATCTAAGGTTATAAGACTGGATGTTAGGAATGGAATTTGAAAGGGCGCTTGAAAGACAGGAGGGACAGGGCTTTGCTACTCTACTTGGAGAAGATAAACTAGAGATGAGAGCTAATGGCAAAACGTCTTATCCTTTAGCCTATATTTTTTCTTAGCAAGAAAGGGCACGACCTTCCACTGAGCTTTTCTTACTCCACAGAATCCCTCACTTACCCTAAACTGGGAAGGAGTCCTCCTGCAACATGTTTTTCGGCCTTAGTGATCCTGTTTTCTTTACTGACTTTGACGAGAAGAGCTTTGTTCAAGTAAAGACTAAATAAAAGGATTCAAGGCCAGATGTTACATAGTCAAAGACCAATGCAAAAACAATACCAACAGGCAAAGCAGGGGCAGAAAACAATTTGTCTGCTGGCATTTATATAATGAGTTATTTATTCCCTCCTCCCCTCATACCCTGCTCTCAGGCCATATCCAGCTTAAGCTCACGGCCAGGAGAAGCTACTGGGGCTGGCTTTCCACAAAATGCTTGGGCAGCTCTTTCAAAATTCGGCCTCGGATGGGGCATCCAAGACTGAATGTCCCAGCTCATACATACTGGTTTGGACCCCTTCCCCAGTTTTCCACCCTGCCTTCCCTCATTAGCATTGCTTTGTCTAGAATGAAGAGCATTTCTCAGTCCAAACAGCCAAGGAGAAGATTACAGCCACACAGATAACACCACAGAAAACTGACTGTCTTGGTCCAATGTCCCTCAGCAGCTGCTAATGTGTCCTCACCTAAAGAAACTTCCACTTTGTAATAATAAGGCTGCCATGGTACCAGGGAATACTTTAAATGTCTAAATATAACACACTGCAGGTCTGGGTGGAGTCACATTACAAGATAGGCCATGCCTAACACTGTAAGGAGAAACTGGCTTAGCAAAATAATACAAGTCTAGGAAAAAATAGACAGAACAGCCTGAGGCTTCAACATCACACTGACTTGTATTAAATCTATAAATTGATATTGTATACATACAGAATACATGTATATAAATTCTTGCTGCTACTTTCTCAGTTCTGTTATCCAGTGTTGTATTTTGGGGGGAAAATCCTGAGCTGCCAGCACCTGAAGACGCTGGAGCCGAGCGATGCCAGGCCACCCACAGACAGGAGCCACCGAGCCAACCTGTGTGCCTGTGGTGGTGGCCAACTGCCCAGACACCGGCCAGCGCTGTGCCTGAGTGGGCTGCCAGATAACTGAACATCCCAGGCAGACAGTCAAAAGGGACAATAAGACAACGGATAACTCGCAAAAGATATGCCTTATCATTAAAAACGATAGAATTTGCAGGTGTGAGATAAGCCTTGAGTTCCTTGCTTGCAGGGGCAACAGCATCTACAGAGGTAAAATCCACAGGGTTTCAAAAGGATGACCTGAGGGAAAGCTGGAAAAGTATCTCAGGTTCTTATACTGTTCCCATGGAGGTGGAAATTCTGATCCTAACGACATTAGCAGGTAAGGGACTCATCAGATACAGCAACCAGGGCAACCCCCTAAACCCATATATCAGTCAGTGGAAACTCTAAAAGATGAGGTGATAACTAGAGCTGGAAGACTGAACATAGGTCGGTGTTCTCTGGAAATATTCCATCTACCTGCCTTCACACTCACTTGCACTGATTATTATTTGCACTGGTAGCTTAATTCCTTGAGCTGTTGGAGAAACTGGTTGTCTAATGGCATTCAAGATGCAACCAAGATCTCGGAGCAGAGAACAGCAGTCTGCAGGATTGTTTTACCTTCTGCTTTTGAAGTCCATGGCAATAATGCTGTTATCTGAAGTGTATTATTTTATTCTCCATATCAATGAGTAAAAACGTTCCTTTAAATCCAGCCCTCATTAATTGCTGAAGGCAGTAACAAATGCAACATACCAAGGTCTAGTCCTGCACTTACAGTGAGTGCCTTGGGCACTCAGAGAGATTTCTTCTTCAGATATAAATAAATACATACATATATATATATAAACAGACACACAAATCACACACACATATATTTATAAATATATTTAGGTATAGCCTGTATTTCTGATATAAAACATTTGCTTCCTTTTTAATAGCCAGCTCATGAATAATTTGGGAAGACTGAGGTATTTTCTCCTGCATCACAAGACTTAATTGTTTGGCTTCCTCATTTGTCTTTGGCTCTGATTTGCAACTTATGCCTTTGCACAGCTTTCAGATATCTAACATTTCTTCTGTCCCCCGCCTGTAACATTTAATTCCTCTCCCACTGATTATTTATCTCTGTAATTTAAAGCTATATTATTTAATGCTACAAGCTATAAAATGTTTGAGGATGCCATTTGTATGAAAGATGCTGCACAAAATACAACTGTATTGTCCTGTGACTCCAAGTTCTTCACACACACAGTACATACCATTTCCACAACCATAGCATGACCATCCGTTCCATATCAATATATTGTTTATTTTTACTGGATATCAAACTGTACATGCTTTGAAATATATGGAAACAGAAGCACTTTTTTTTCTGTTGAAATGTTTGATCTTTAGTGTCTCAAATTAAAAGGAAGCAGAAAAAGCGTTTGCTGAAGTAGCAACAGTGACCTCTAGTGTGTTTTTTAAATGTCTTCCATTGAATTTACACCCATTGTTCCTTTAACCTTTAGGGCATTATTTAAGAACAATTTTCCGGATAGTATTTGGACTAATTTTCTTATTGACTCTAGTCTACACCAGAACGTGATTCTTGGGCGATCTTCTTTTATCCTCCTAATCTATGGTAAAGTAAGTGTGTCTTCATTAATGACTGTAATTATCATATATAAAGTTGTCATTTAAATGAGCAATCATCTCTCTCACACACACACATACACACACAAATTGAGCTTTATTTGCAGCAGGAAGTGAAATTTGGCTAAATACCCTATTTAGCTTCAAGCAGTAAACATCAGGAGCACAGATTGCATTGGTTGACAGAGTTTGTCAGCAAAGACCACAGTTGGTTTTCCCCCCCACACCCCTATTTCTTTTTCCTTCTTTTTTTTTTAACCATACTAGTCTATACCACGCACAGATTGTCTTTCAAATGAGGAATGTTGCAAGAATACTCCATAGCGCACACAACTGTTAAATTGGCACTGCTGTCACTAAGCCTATGTCAGCACTTCCAATCTAAGCTGCTATTTTCAGGAGTTTAAAATTCAGTTACATGAGCCGTTCTGTACTGGCACTTTATGCACGTGGCCCTTCAGGGAAGAAGGTTATTCTGAAGTAGAGAAGCACGTGTTGGCGTTACGGGTGGATTTGTGTGCATGTGTACGTGTGGGTGTCTGGGCATTAGCACACTTTGGAAGCGTGTTGCAAATTTTCAGGTCTGTCCATGGAATTGTGTTAAACTTTTAGAAAAGCAAATAAAATATCTACTTATGACACCTACTTTCCCCCTCCTACAGATGTCAAAGCCAGCCTTACCTTTTAATAAAATGTTTCTCTAAGCTCTTCTGATTTTTGGAAAGAAAAGGGAATTGATGATGAAGCTGGTTAGTCTGGCAGTCACGAGACAAAACTCCTTGCAGGTTAAAGAGAACAGAACTGGGGATACATTTTAAAAGCAAAACCCCTGCAGACTGCGTGTGATTAGTGAGCAACACTACAGACACAGAGAGCAGTGGAGCCTGCTTGTGGGTTAACAGAAACCTACATTCTGCACCTTAAATTACACTTGTCACATGGGCACCAATATTGTAAAGCATGACCCTGATTTTATTCCTCCTTTCATGTTCTCATGGAAACACCTTTCCTGTAACGCTTTGTCTGAGCCTCAGTTTAGCCAGCATTCATGATTAACCTTACCTGAGTGATCTCTCAGTGAAACTATTTACGTGCCTCACGGAGGATGCGTCCTCAAGTGGTTTGCTGTGGCTCCTCTTTTACACCACCGGCGAAAGAGCATCTTCCATTTCTTTGTTTCAGAGGAACCCTGCGATCTATCAAATCACTAAGATGTATTTTTTAAGAAGAGAAGATGGCAAACCGGGACTCCATCTTTCAGTCATGGTGCTGAACTTTCCATTTTCCTTCCCACAAATGTATGAATTAGGGATGGTGATGGCCTTAATTTGATTCCTCTGGCTTTTCTAAAGGGGTGACAGCACCCCAATACCATTTTTTATTTTAATTTAAGGGTGTCTGGATCCATTCAAGGCAAGAGAGGAAAAGCTTTGCTCACATATTTAGATTAATTTAGTTTGAGAAATCTAGGAAAAAGATGCAAAGGGATTATAACAGGTAGATCTTCAACATGCTGATTGCAATGCTGTGAAGGAGGTAAATCAGAGTTCTGCCCGGTTAACAGAAAGGAAAAAAGAGCAATACGGAACAAAATGAAGTTGCAGAGGTCCCAGATGGGTCTCATGGAGGGCTTGGACCTCCATTCCTCTCAGACCTGACTCCCACTGATAAAAACCAGGGCTTAGTATTGAAAAATGAATACCAGGGACCACAGCACAGAGCAGATGACAAGAGCGGTCCCGTACCTGCAGCCTCACAGCAGGGCAAGAGCGAAACACTACCCTGCTTCCAAATGCATCTGAAGTAGCCGCAACACCTCCTGACATCTAGGAAATACACATGGGACCCCACGGCTCTAGTATGTCTGGGGAAAGGGAGGCATTTTGCACCTGGCCAACCTCAGGCTGGTCCAAGGAAGGAGGTGGGAAGGCAGTGGCTGAAGCTGAGAACACAAGACTTGCCCAAATTCAAGGTGAAACCAGCATCTCCATGAGCCCTGGCTACAGACTGTAGAATCATAGAACGTCCTGAGTTGGAAGGACCCACAAGGATCATCAAGTCCAGTTCCTGCCCCCACATATGAGAACCCCAAAATTCACACCATGTGTCTGAGGGTGTTGTCCAACTGCTTCTTGAACATTGTCAGGCTTGGGGCCGTGACACCTCCCCGGGGAGCCTGTTCCAGTGCTCCAGCACCCTCTGGGTGAAGAACCTTTTCCTAATGTCCAACCTGAACCTGCCCTGGCACATCGTTCTGCCATTCCCTTGGGTTCTGTCACTGGTCACCAGAGAGAAGAGATCAGCACCTGTCCCTCCTCCTCCCCTTGTGAGGAAGCTGTAGCCACCATGAGGTCTCCCCTCAGTCTCCTCCAGGCTGAACAAACCCAGTGACTTCAGCCGTTCCTCATTTGGCTTCCCCTCCAAACCCTTCACCAACTTCATGGACTCGTCCTCACGTTTGGTCTTGTTCGGCACATATTCCCCAAACCCGACATTATTCCTGCCCCTGCCCCTTGTTCATCTCCTGCCAACCCACTTTGTTGAACTGGGCCCTACCTCAACCGAACACATCCTGCTTTCAGGCTGGTCCTTCCTCTCCAACCAAACAAAAACCCACATCAGGCTGAACAACACTGTCTGACGAACACTGGTTTCACCTAAAAACAAGGCGCAGTTCCTAGAGTTTTCAGAGCTTTTCTTCTTTTCTCTTTACCCGGTCTGTAAACAGCATAAATTAGTAATCAAAAAGATACAGCCCTCTGAATCTTTTATGATGGTGTGAGCCAGAGAGAAATTTGCAGACCAAAGGCTCTAATACACACATATTTGTAAAGGTTTTCTTTGTTTAAGGAGAAGAGTGAAAAGGCTGGAGGGCTGTCCCTCCCCTCACCTGCTCTTTGTGAGTTAATTACAATCTGAGTGAGCTGCCTGTCTCAGGGTCTTTCTTCAGGGCACTTTCTTGCACAATACCACAGATCTACATCAATTATCTCTGCAATCCTTCTTATTACTTAGTTTTAAAATACCCACTTGTAAAAAAAAGTTACGCCACAACCCCAAATAACTTGGAATGCTGCTGGAGTACAGCTTGAGCACACGATTCTTGATTCTTCTTTCCCAGATCCAGCACATATATGTGCATGTGTACATTTATCATGTATATTGGAGTACGCAGACTTATACTACAAGGTCTCTTGCAGCAACAGAGTGGAGGGAGCCCACGCTGCACATTAATAACCATGTGTCCAGCATTCATCCACACAATACAAAAGTTTGGAGCGACTAATGAGACTTTGCAAAGGCTCTTTGCAGACACACGCCAAATCCTGAGATACAACCTGCTGTTCCGTCCTCTGTGCGGATGGCAACATCGCTCTCAGAGCAGAGACCTTTGGTTTTCAGCTGGGCTGGATCAGGTTGGTTGTTTCAGGCCATTTCCAGCGGAAGGGCTGCTCTGGCACATCTCAGATCAATGGAAATCCAGGGAAAAAAACAGGGCCAGGGAAGCATGATCCCTTCCTGATTACAGGGTCCTGCTCTCTAAAATCAATGGCTCCAGGATTTCTTGACCTGGAGGTTCCTCCTACTTCATTATTAACATAATTACCACCAATGGACCTCTTCTAATAAAGTTTCCTAATCCCATTATTTTATTTATTTTGAAACAACGCATTCTTCAGGTCTCCTCAGCATCCTGTGCCAATGAGTAGCAAAATTTTATTATGTGCTGTGTGAAAAAAACACTTCCTTTGTATTTATATTGTTGTTCCTGTTGTTTTTTAAACTCCCTACTTTTACTATTTCTGGGTGCCCTCTTTGTTTTCTGTCACTTTCTTTTCCGGATGAATGAGCTTCAGGACCAACAAAACCCACACGCAGCAGTCAGGAAAAAAGCACAGATCTTTCTCAACAAAAACTATAGAAGGTGTTGGTGTGAGCAAGAGGCTCTAACCACTAATCGCAGGTACTGCAATCCCTGCCAGCTTCCACAATTAATGACAGGACCCTGACTTGTAAAACTTGCAGTCTTATCCCTGTGCACAAGGCGCTTGCAGAAGCTGAAGAGGACACCAGCACAGAACTACCACAGCCCCAGTTATGCAAAAGCACAAGCTTTGTGGAAGGGAGAAAAAATGAAAGAGAGAAGTGGAAAGTCAAATAAAACCAGCCTGATTTGCAGAGATGCTCTGGTTCATACAGGTCACACAATCACAGAATGTCAGGGATTGGAAGGGACCTCAAAAGTTCATCTAATCCAATCCCCCTGCCAGAGCAGGAACACTTAGATGAGGTTACACAGGAAGGTGTCCAGGTGGGTTTTGAATGTCTCCAGAGAAGGAGACTCCACAACCCCCCTGGGCAGCCTGTTCCAGTGTCTGTCACCCTCACTGAGAAGTTTCTTCTCAAATTTAAGTGGAACCTCTTGTGTTCCAGTTTGAACCCATTACCCCTTGTCCTATCATTGGTTGTCACTGAGAAGAGCCTGGCTCCATCCTCCTGACACTCACCCTTTATATATCTGTAAACATTAATGAGGTCACCCCTCAGTCTTCTCTTCTCCAAGCTAAAGAGCCCCAAGCTCCCTCAGCCTTTCTTCATAAGGGAGATGCTCCACTCCCTTCATCATCTTTGTTGCCCTTGTTTCCTTTCCTTTGTTGCCCCTTGTTTCTCTTGCTTAAAATAAATGAGGTCACTTTCTGGGATCAGGTCCATAAGCACAAACACTAGTTATATGTCAAAATACTGTGTTAATGACAGTGCTAAACAAAGTCATTCTATCAGATATACATGCACAGAGATGAGAAGCATCCTCCCTGCCAAGCACAAGCAAACCCACTGCCGAGGGAGCAATGCTCTTCCCAGAGAGTCTCTTCAGAGAAAATCTGGCACTGATGGTGACTGAGTGGGGAGAGCTTCCCTGAGCATCAGTCAGTTTCTACCTTCAAAAGGTGGGATGAAGATTACATCCCTTACTTCATCTTTTAAAAAGGACTGTCTTACTTGGTTTTTGTTTTTAATTGAATTCTTTCTCCAAGAAAGAGGAAAGAGTTGGGGATGGGATGGGATGGGATGGGATGGGATGGGATGGGATGGGATGGGATGGGATGGGATGGGATGGGGGAAGCTCAGTATCTCAGTGGAAAGGGAATAATGGCAGAACTGGAAGTATTCCTGATTATAAGCTAAACACTGACATATTCATGACTTTTTTCCCCCTTTTTTTGTTTCTTTGTTTGGGGGGTTTTGTGTGTTTTGTTGTTGTGTCTTTTTGGTGTTTTGTGTTTGGTTTTTGTTTTGTTTTTCCCCCAATAGGTAATTTGCTCCCATCAATCTGCTTGCATTGCTTTGCTCAAGCTAAGCGTGACTTTTCAGAAAACCCGACTTCAGTCACTTTCCAAGTAAGAAGAAATGGTACTGGCTGCAAAGGTATCAATATTTCATCAGGTCTTTGTTCAGCACTGGTTTTAGCTTTTCCTAATGGTGCACTTTACCAGGCAGCTTTTTCATACATCATTAAACAGCAGCTATAGCACTTGTGCCCTGTTTCTGATTTACCGTAGATAGTAATGTTTAAGATCACATTAAACACCACACATGCTCTCAGCTATTTGAGCAACATCAGAGTAATGAACAGTCAATAGTCTTACTAAATTAGTACCCTTTGGAGCTCTCGTTAGTGAATCAAATAAGTATCCTTGGTCCTCTGGTGAAGGCAAGCCTAATGTGAAATAAAGAATTTAGTGCCTAGTCAAAACTTAGGGGTTCCTTTTCCCTTCTGATTTTCAAAAATAAATTATATAAATTATGTAGAATAGATCTAATAGTTCCAGCACCCAAGTTTTGCGAATCGTTGCAGAATAATTACCACGAGTGATTGGGACACCAAGGTCCAGCCACACACTAACAAAATCCATGAGAGAGATGAAGGTAGAAGAGCTATTCTGAGATTACAGCCATTCAAACTAGAAAACAAGGCCTGGGTTCTCCTTCCAGTTCTGCCAGAGGCTCCTGATGGAACATCACGTAACCTATTTGTACCTCTGCCTCCCCTCTGCAATGTGAGGGCATCACTGCTTCCTCATCCTATCTGGCTTTTTACAGTATCTGTGTAGTAGCACAGGAAAAGTTGTTTAGAGTAAGGGGTCAGCACAACAAAATACTCATCTCGGTTGATGTCTAAAGATGTTGCTGTGGTTAACTACAAGAGTTCTCCTAGCCAGAAGGAAATAGGAGGCAGGAATCAAGATTAAATACACCTAACAGTAAATAACTTGCAGATCCTGGCCAAGATTTTTGAAAGACAGGAGCCTGGTACTTACCTCCCTGCACCTAAACATGGAGCAATGTTTTCACAGTTGTTGATCCACCAGTGGATTCCAAGTTACCGGTACCTAAGTATCGACATAGATGCCTAACTTGCCATTCCTTTTTTCCTTTTTTGACTCATAATTCCTATATAGGTGTGAAGAGCTGAGTGTTTGCCCTGATCTCCATAGAAACAATACAGGGCTCTGAAAGAACAAACTGTTCCATACGATCTAGGAAGCAGATGCTTTAGGAAAGCTGTGCCATTGGCCTATGGGACAATAACAGAGGTAATAGAATTTAAGCTAAATTTAGAGGAAATTATGTTTTCTGTTCCTTGTCTTCCATTTGCAAAATGTATCACCTACCAATAACGTCATTAGCCTTTTAAACTGCTCCACGATTCCTTGCAATGAAAGCACTGTTATTTTTTAAATGAAAATTTATGTTTCGGAAGCAGCTCCATGACGCAGCCTCAATATTCTTTATAAGTCACTGTTCTTATTCTCAATATTGTCACTCTCTTAATCAGGATGGCCTGGTCTTACATGAATAACAACATGGCCTGAGGGTTGTATGTAAAGGCTACCCACGCCCCAGCAGCATTTCGATTTATCATAAACATTTTAAAAAGTTTTGGGGGAAGTGCTTTCAGTTCTAGAGAAAGAATTTAAAAAGCTACCAGTTAGAGAGTGAGGTCCTCTATTCCTTTCGAAAATCACCTTATTTGCTTTCCCCTCAGTCCCAGCAGATGACAAACAACTAAAGCCAACCTCTCAACTATTGGACCCCAAATCAGCATGAAGCATGAGACATTGTGTTCACGTTTTGGTGGTTCCCTGCAAGGCTTTAGGGCAAAGCACACAACGTGTCCTTTCACCAAAGTTGCTGCCTGCTGAAGTTTTGTGCAATACTTCAATGTATCACAGTGACCTTTAATTGTGCGGTGTCATAGAGTTGTGCTTTGAGCCTCACTACTATCAGCCCACACCTCGATTTTCAAAGGGTATCTTAATTGTTAGGCTGGACACCCAGCAAACCTGGACATAACTGGAAATCTCAGCCTAGTTATTTGTTATTAAACACACAAGATGACTATCTACAGTGCAAGAGCCTAAATATCCCAGTTTCATATTTCACCTAAACATTTAGAAGAAAGTCCAAAATTTTGACTCCTAGAATCCCTGACAAGTGCTTTATTCTCTGCATAGCCATAAGGTCTGTCCCATCAGTTTTTGCTCCCTAAAAGTCAAGAGTTTTCTCCAAGCAACTTACAAGAGATTTTTTTCCACATGCACATATAGAAAATCAGCCAACTGTGCAGAGTTGCCTGCCTCCCCTTCCAATAGTAAGAGATACAGCAAAATACAGCAAGGAAACACAGTTGAAATTTTATCCCCAAAAGGTCTGCATTTCCTTTTGCAAAATACTCTTTATTCACATTTTAATCTCACTATCTCTTTTTAAGAGTGTCTCTTCTGCAGTAATCTAAAACAGTAGCATTTCTATATGAAACTGAAAATCAAGTATCTACCAAAACCAATCAAATTTTTCCCTGCCATTTCCAGAGCAGGGTCAAAATATTGTCATGACAAATTGCGTGTGCTTGTGCATGGTGTAGGTGGTGACAGGGAGCTTTTTAAAAGAAAAGAGAGAAAACAAACCATTTCTCAACCAGTTTGGCCAGGCTGTTTAGCCAAAACCACACCATAATGTGGGTGAACTCACTTATTTACAGTAACTCCTCCTTAAGCTGTACCTTATGAAGAGACCTCCTGAGATGCCCTTCACTGTCCATCTTCCACTCGAACAGAAGCAGTACTCAGGGGAATGGCATGAGAAGATGTTTCTGCAGAACAGTGCGGCTCTGGTGAGGCCCACCTGGAGTCCTGTGTCCAGCTCTGGTTCCTCAGCACAGGACAGACATGGACCTGTTGGAGAGGGGCCAGAGGAGCCACAGAAATGATCAGAGGCTGGAACAGCTCTGCTGGGAGGACAGGCTGAGAGAGCTGGGGTTGTTCAGCCTGGAGAAGAGAAGGCTTCAGGGAAACCTTACTGCAGCCTTTCAGTGCTTAAAAGTAAGAAAGATGGGGACAGACTTCTTAGCAGGACCCATTGAGACAGGACAACGGGTAATGGTTTTAAACTAAAGGAGGGGAGATTCAGGCTGGATATGAGGAAGAAGTTTTTCATACTGAGGGTGATAAAACACTGGCCCAGGTTGCCCAGAGAGGTGGTAGATGCCCCATCTCTGGAGACATCCCAGGCTGGGCTGGATGGGGCTCTGAGCAACCTGATCTGGTGAAGATGTCCCTGCTTATGGCAGGGGTGGCACTGGATGAGCTTTGAAGGTCCCTTCCAACCCAAACCATTCTATGATTTTGGCAGCACACTGTGACCATGTGGCTACGCTGGTCAGAGACCAAGGCCAGGACAGCATCAGGACAGTGCAGGTAGCACGATGTCCTGCAGCGCTGTACCGCAGCCCCATATACAGCACAGCCGCGCTCAGAGACCCGCAGCTGCAAACAGCCCTGTGCTGCCACCGGCTGCTCTGAAGCCAAGAGAATGATATTATTGATTACAGAGAGCTTTGGATGAAGCCAGCGTAGAGGAAACAGAACTGATACTTATCATAAACAAGGAGGTTGTTTTTCCTTTCTGCCCTTTGATTGATTTTGTCATTCACTCTTGATTGCTTACTACTTTCTCCTGTACAAGACTTAGCTAGAGAGCCTCAATGACGGCAAATAGTCATGAATCGTGTTTGAATGAAGATAATTACTTTTAGGTTTTCCACCAGCCCTTGTTTTGTTTGGTCTCTTAAAACAACCATGATTCCAAATCCCTTCTCTTGCCCAAATCCTGCAAAGACACGTACCTTTAACTCTGCAGGCAGTTTGTCAGTTCTGGATTCAATGGGCATGCAAAATAGCTGTACAAGTCTTTGCAAGTTTGGGACCTTGAGTGCTCACGGTTCTATTAATAGCAATAATCAGCACAGACTAACGTACGGGGAGAAATCAAGCAAAAGCTTTGGTTTAATTTCCTTTAACTGTAAAAACAAACAAACAAAAAACACCTCTAAAAATACCCTTTATTAGCTGAAGGTCTCATTCTTTTTCAGGGATCTCCCAGAAGCACTGTTGCTCTCTGAAGGCCATGGCTCCTGGCATGCAGAGCATCAGTCTTGAATCCCCTTGGCTTATGCAGGCATAAGAGAGAATGTAAAAGGTTTCCTAACCTTCATTGCTAGGAAGGTTCCCGTTTCCTTCATCCTAACACATAAATCCATATATGCTCTTCATCTGACAAGGCTGTGAAGGGCTTGTATATCCTTACAGGACTATCCAAGGTTCTACATATCTCTCATCCTGCTTAGCAATCCCAGTTGTACACAACACTTAAAAGTTTCAGATCCATCAAGCTGTCATTCCTGCTATCCGCATGTAGAGGGGTTTTGGCTCGAGTTTGAAGTTTATGAGCAAGATTAAATCAGTGCTAACATCAAGTTCACATTTAATTCCTTAGAAAAGTTGTGTTCTTACAAGATTTTGACCTCGGTAAGACAAGAACTCTGGGAGATGAGCTCCTCTTATGAGGTTTCCGAGGTCTGTAATGGTGGAAATCTCCTAAGACACATCCTGATGATTTATCGCATCTGATAAATACATGACAGAGTACAGAGGATTCTGATTGTCTCGCTGAAAGCTACAGGAATACACATCTACAAACCTAAAACTCCTACCCACAAAATGCAGGGAGGTACTGGACTGGGGGGGTCAGGCCCGTTCCCTAAGGTACCAACACTTCCCTGGAGAATGATACATTAGTAGGATACACCAGACTTAGCTAGAGAGATTGTGTGAGACTTAATATTCCTTTTTATTATTGGTTGTAAAATGTTGTTCAAAAACTTAATAAAAAGCAAAATCTAAAAAAAGGAAAAGGTAATCCTGAGCCAAGTTCATCCAAAGTCTAAGAGAGACATCTGGGAGGTTACTGCAAATACTTTACAGCAATATTCATTCACTCATTCCAGTTTTAAAGGAATTGGATTCAATTATGTTTTCACCTTTTCCATGTTTTCTTCCTTTCAGCGTTCTGGTGAACAAGCTTGCTGGCAATGGTGTTTTTAGAGGGAGTGACCCCTAATGAAGCACCAAAGAACTGTCTGAGAAAGTGGTTTAAATACATTTGCTGTGAATATTTAAACTAGACGCCTGCTCCTAAATACTATGTTTATCCTGTCAAAGAGAAACGACGCTTCACAGACTGTTTGCCCAGTCAAAACTAAATAACAGACCTTGGACGCCGGGCACATGCAGGGAACAAGGAACAGATCACTCATTACTCAGGGAGCGGATGAGCCATGGGGGCAACTTTTGCCTGTCCCTGCCATGCCACGCTGACGCAAATGGGAATATCATCACTGACGTCTGTGGAAACGGATCACGCCTTTGGGAGCAAGAAACAAAGAGGCAGAATAAATAGATGGCTTATGCCTAATATTTAGGAAAAGCCTAGCTGAGGCACGGGTGGCAAAACCTACGGGAGGCTGAGCCTCCTTGCAGACTTGGGCTGAATGTTGATGCCACTGAAAATCAAGAGCCGGCTCGTTCATGCTGAGCAGCCAAAGGCGGCGGGATGTGCAAGCAGGAAACTCTTCCACATGCATCTTTGCCCACCAGCCCAGGTTACACCTACCCTGGGGATCCCTACGCTGAGGTGGGTGTTTATGTTCTTATTTTAAAGGTGCATTCACTGATTGAAAGCCGTGTCCCTCCTTTACGTGACTCCAAGGAGGAGTCGGGCTCACGCAGCCGTGACGCACGCTGCTCAGCGAGTATCCACGCAAACTTTACAGCCACATCTGTAACCTTTCAGGGCACTACAGTTTCTTGCCAGATTGCAAAGACAGAGGAAATAATGTACTGCACATGCTCGGGTCTCAAGAGCTGAACGTACACGCGTAGGGGATGTCGGTACAAAGGGCCGGATCCTCCAGCTGTTGTGTATCAGCCCAACTCCACAATGGGGTTCCCCAGTTTTCAATCTGACCCATGAGCACTTACAAACAAGGTTCGGAATCATTGGCTGGGTTGAATTAGCCAAAGGAAAAGGAGATTTAAATATTGTTCAGTTAATTATCTGCCCCTCTATCTCAAAGGTTCACGTACCCCAAAAAGGCATTTTTGGATACTGCTGTCCAAATCAGTATTTTCACTTCATGTGTCTGGGCTAGAATATCTGCTTTGAAGAAGCCAAATAAAATGTCGAGGAGAAGGTTGCTCTGGTGGGATCCAGCTGCTTCCTAGCACAGATTAGACCAACCTGAGAAGACTGTGCTGGCTACAAGGAGGCTCCCTAGAAATCATCCAATAAATGAAGACAGAAACCTCTCCATTCCCTAAATAGTCCTGCATGAGGACTATTTAGGGATGAATGATTTTAGAGAGGGATGGGTAAGAAGGAAAGGCACAGATATTACGACAGCTGTGTGCTATTTTAAGAATCTTTTAAATGGAGAGCATCCACTGCGACCACATGCATCACATTTAGGCTTTCAAGGCACCTAAACTAGGCTGCCACTCTTATTAGCCCTTTGGGCAGGCCTTCCTCCTTCTGCCCTTTGACTGCACAGACCTGCTTCTACACCGTAAGATGGATAAAAGCTGGCTAACAGCCTGGAAAATATAGCGTCAGCTTAGTTAGTGCTGTATCTCTTCCATCAGCTGGACAGATCAAACAGATATTCTGTTAGCAAAGATGGTTTAATGCAGGTTTGCATCCCTCCTCCTTTATCCTTAGATAAATGGCATGACAGAAGGGAAAATTGCTTCCTGTCCTCCAAGAAAACCTAATGGGAGGAAAAAATCGAATATGTTCATATCATTGCCAATAGCTGTATTAACTTCAGTTGCGGCAATATGTTCTGGATGAAAGGGACAAGAGATAAAAGTAAGCAGAGATATTACCCCTCCATCTCACGCCAGATGGACAGATTCTTTTCTCAACAAGTTCTGCCGAAAGCAGCGGGCACGTCTGCAGCCCAGGAGCAGGGGTTGGGTTCACCTTGCCAAGTCTTGGTGCCTACAGCACAGATATCAACCTCTGAGCTGGGTGAAGAGACTCACTTTATATCGGCAGGACACCTTGTCCTAGGGCGGACATCCAGATCAGGTCAGACTGACCCCAGAAATTCCTGTTTCTCTTTCTTGGCTACGAAGGAAGTCCAGACACAACATCCCTACAGAGACTTCTACAACAAAGATGCCCAAAGATAGGCGAGGTGAATGCTATTAATATTTACAGGTATTATTTAGGTATGGAGTTAATGCTCCTGCAAATCTTGAGTACTATCATTTGTCACAACTATATCAAAAGATGGAACAACTAAGAAGTATCCCATGTTTTTTACTCCTAGAACACAAATAAAAAAGGAAGTCTTCCCAGACTTTGGTTTACTAGTTAGGCTTCCATTCTCTCTTACTTCTGGCTGGGCCAGAAATATCTTCTGCTCTCCCCTGCATGGTGCCTAATTAACCTCTCTTACGATATCACTGCTTTTGATTATGTCAACCAGTGATTGGATATGGCTCCTTATATTCTGGCATTCCTCATAAGACCCAGAGGTAGCCAAGAAACACAAACAGATAGAAAAAGAGTTCAAAACCATAATTGCAACTGTATTCCCAGACAGCAGTTTTCTAGCTCATGGTTGAAATGGGCTGATATGCTACACCAGTATTTTCCAGCATGGAAACCCAGGGCTAAACAGTAGCAACCTGAGCTGCTAGATTTTTATTTCCTTCTCTTTAAATTCTAAACTTTCCTATGTTGCCTATTTCGTCACATCGGCCACCCCACCTGCAGACAGCAAATTTCACTGTTTTTTGTTAAAAAGCCCCCCAAACCTCCACCAAACGACAAGCAACTGTTCAATTTCACCTCCTCTAAAACTGAAGAATTAATCCCAGGGGTGATTTGTGTCCAGTGACAGCCTGTTCAAAATGCAAAGTGTTTTGCAAGCTTGGACAACGATTGCTAAAAGCAACGGGCCAGATTCACCTTGGCATTGCTCTATTTCCACGCTGCCATAATAGCACTTTAATCAACAAGCAGAACTGGCATAAAGCACTGATGCATCAGGCCCATCATATAGAGTACACCCACTTAATCAGGTAATCAACTTAATCAGGACACTTCCCAAGGAACCAAATTAAGCCTAATGACACCAAGTGGCAAGGACTGCTGCTTAATTGGGATAGTAATTCTGCTTATGGTAATTGGGATGCCTGCAGGTGATTAAATGGTACCGAGCTAAGAAGAGACAATCTCGGTGATGCTCAGAGACTGTCAGTGATTTGTCTCTCCTCAAAAGCCTCTGACAACAGTGCAGCGGCAAAACAAAACTTTCATAATCCTCTTGTTCGGTCACTGTTTGAATGGAGCATTTCAAGACAGAAATAGGACCATAGAAGTAAAAGAGCCCTATAGAGAGGGTTAGTCTGAGACAAAGGCAAATACAAAAAAACAAACAAAAAATAAAACAAAAACAAATAAATACTGGGAGATTTTTGTCTGGAGGAGACATAACTTGCAGTCATTCAAAGCTACTTTACCGCTTCCCATGATTTAACACCCTTGTTTAGCGCACGGAAACAAACAACTTGCAAAGTACCATGAAAGAGATGGCCGAAAAGCGCAATTTAAAAATATTTCTTGCAAAAGAAACATTTTTAACATCTGTAATTGCTATCCAGAGTAAGCACGAGATGATCTAAAGTTAAAACCTGTCCTTCCTCTGAAATAGCTGTTGGAAATAGTAAAGCTTTCTGGAACTATGTCACTAATAAAACAGCAGCCTCCAAAGTCATCACACCAGGCACGGAGGAGAAATGTTTTCAAAGTACAGACTTAAAGGACCATTTTAAAATGCTTTTTTCTTTCCAGTGGCCACCTCGGACCATGCAATTAGTCACAATGCAGGGCCTCAATGAGTACCCCATTTCAGAAAACATGGGGGTGAAGTGCAGTTTCTTTCATGTAGCTTGTTTATCTGCAAAAACAAATCACAGAATAGTTTGGGTTGGAAGGAACCTTCAAAGGTCATCTAGTCAAACCCGCCTGCAATGGAGAACTTGTTGTTTTGTTTCACTTCTCCTCATTCTCTCTTGTAATGTTTGCTTAATCACCAAACCAGCACAGATTTACCATGTCTATGACTCCTTTCTTCCCTGTTTTACATTGAGATACATCTCTGTTCACCCCCTAAAAAGCAGTAGGCATTAATGCTCCCCCACACAACATGCTTGGAGAGCACCGTTGTATCAAGAGCTGTGTGTCCCTTCAGTCATCCCAAGACAGTCCTTAAGCCCTCTACTCTCAGAGTTTTACCCAAGTAAAGAATCACGTATATATATTTTTTTATTTCAGAGGGAAGAAAGGCCAATTCAAACTAAGATTTGCACTCACGTCTCTCCAAAATGTCTGTGTGAAAAGGAACGTTTTGGGGTATGAGGTTCTGGAGCTAGAATTTAGGTGAACTTGGATCTCATCCATCCATTCACATCAAGAAGCTGCAAAGGAGTAACTAGGAGCTGTAGGGAACGACAATCAGAAGCCTGGGACTCCGGCGACTTTCGCCTTTGACAGCTGCGGTCAGCTCCTCAAAACCAGCGTCCACCACAGCGCTGGAGCCAAGGAACCACAGAAAGGATGTTTAATGATTGCTTCTAAGCCCACATGAATTTGCACGTGGACGTGTACACGTGTGTTACCTGGTTTTCATGGCAACCCCCACTGCAGCACCACCCAGGGAAAATCTTGTGCTGCATTAGTCATATCTGATGATTGTCTCATTGTTGTGACTTGCCGGTGTCCCTCACACAGCATCCTGCTGTTCTTTCAGGAAGGCAGATTTGTATCCCACTACTTGGCTACTTCACACACTTCACAATTCAGTGTACTCAACATAAACCTGTATGTTTTCAGGTAGGCTGTTCTTTACATGACACCTAGTACTGAATATTATAAAGGATAACTCCGTCTTACCTCCACGAGCATTTAATCTACTTGTTCCTGATTTATTGCCTTGTCATGTATTAGCTTCATTAGAGGAACAAAACGAGCGTGTGTGCAGTGTGAGTAGAGGGGTAATTCAGATTCCTGGTTGCCTTTATCCGGTTGCAGAAATCCCTGTAAAAGGACCACCAGTGGAAAAGCTAAGAGAATGAAGCCCTAGGTGAATTCTTAAGTCTCTGAACACCTCCAAATGGCCAGACCTCTGCCCATTTGTGCTTCTCAGATTCATTCTCCCCACAGGAGGGTCCCCAGAGGACTTGCCAACAAGGACTGGCTCTGACATGCTTCCAAAGCCACAGCGTTTGTGTTTCCTGCTGCCTACTGAGTGCTCCAGCAGGAATTTCCCCTTCATTCCCTCCAGGTTCCACCAGGCTCCAGGAAGCAGCCAGCAACTGCAAAGGTTAATTGCACTTTACTAAAATCTTCCAGCACGGTCAGAGAGGCTAAGAGAGCTCTGGTGCAGTTGCATTTGTCGGGAGGTGCAATTTGCCACGTGAACTCATCGACTCGGTGCTCCCGCTCCCTCCCTTTCAGCACTTTTGCCTGTTCTGCATCAGGTCTGACGAAGCCAAACTTGCACAGCAAGTTGCCGGTGAGCTCAACGAGATGACCCCCTCCCCCATTAGCACTCGCAAAGTGCAATAAATAAATTCTAATAAATATATCTTCAAATCAAAACCATTTTGAGTTGCTTAACTGAGTGCATATCTAGTCCTTTGTACACATATTTGTACAAAGTGTTGCCTGTAATTTTAAAGATGCTTGCCTCAGGGAGGTTTCGTTTTTCCATTGAAGTCCCCTTGATTTACTGTACGCAATATGTTACAGCTTCCTTATTTGCTCCTTTGGGACAGTTACTGACAGTAAATCTCTATTAAAATATTCTTCCATATGGTTGCATGAAAATTTTATTGCAGTGAGCCTGAGGCTGAAGGTCACAGCTGAGTAGCTGCAGTTAAGTATTGCAGTCTATGGACTCTGAGGTACATCTGTTCTGGGAGCTGGAGCAAAATTAGAATTTTACTGTCAATAGCAGTTCTCCAAAACTAGTTCCATTTGTTTACCGTCGCAGGCCCCTAGCAAGGCAATACCCGCCATATACATGTTGCAGGCCATTGTGGCTACATGATTTAGGTCTCTAGCTCCGGATCCAAAAATTACAGAATCTGGAGGTCGCTGGAGAGAGTCCCTAATGTATATTTCATTTACGAGACATGAAAATTTAATTTTCCCTCACGTGATTTGACTCCATCGCTTGCTTACACGCTTTTTGGCGTGGGCTTCCCTGTTCACTGAAAGCTTTTTCTGGGCAGTGTATCACACAAACTTTATATATGATACAAAAGTATGATTTTTAATCAACTACTTGCAAGCAAATGGCCAGCTGCACAAATACTTTGCCACTTCCCACAAAACCAGGCTGAGAAAAACCCCCGTAACATGGGCTGTGTGGTTCGGATGCTGTCGATCTGCTGGTCAGTAGGTCAGGCTCCTGTTGTAGAAATGCCCACGACTTGTACAACTTGGAAAGCTGTTGGAAAACAACGTTCCGCTGTGGAGGACCACAGAGTATCGGAGTGTTAGATTGCTCTAAACATTACATTTAGCAATTGCCACCAGGGTCAGCCAAATGTTAATCTACTGCTTGTATTTGTTTGAAATAAAAAAGGAAACATCTAGGCGCATTTCTAAGCCCATCTTGTTTAGCAATATGACATGTATCAGAATGGCTCCGAGCCAAACCAGGCCTTTCCAATATGCAGCGTAATTTGGAATTTCTAAAAGAGAAATCAAACCTAAAATGCATCTGTGATTTTAACCTACGTTAACAACATTTTTTAAAAGGTTAGAGCGTCCAGCTTGATGGCATTGTGGAAAACTGCCAGCCAAGCGGGAGATCTGAGAAGGTCAGGAGCAGAAATTTTTGAGACAAGGGAGCCTGTTAGGGAGACACAGTAATTTGGGGAATAATCAACAGAGCTCCAGTTCCCCAGGGATCCAGACCGGAGATGCCAGAGATGGGGATCGCACCCCTGGGAGCACTTGTCCTGACCTGATGGGACAGAGGTAGTTTTCTGAATGCAGTCGCTAGACAGAAGAGCTAGCGGAGGAGGAGGTGGAGAAAGTGTGATTTATACGGCCTGTTTGCAAATGGTAATCTCCAACAAAACTTGGATCACTGCTGCGAAGTAGTTCCTTAAACCAGAGATGTGATGACTGTTTAGCATCACCTGGGTATGGGCCGAACGAGCCATTTTCCGAATCAAAAGATGAACAACACTACGTGCATGGCATCAGTCTAAATTCATAATGTTACAGCATATCTGGATGCAAGGACACCTTGGAAGCCTACAGGATTTTTTTTTAAACAATGGCTATTTCTAGATGCATGTCCATGCAAGAATGTATTTCTACTGCAAGTGCAGCATCTAAAATCAGGCATGGCATATACGCCAAATGTTAAATAGCTAGAATTTCAATTTCTAACCTCTCTATTAATTACTCTCTTAAAATCTTGTATGAATTAACCTACTGTTAGCTCTCCACCCAAATCGTAACACATTTCCACATCCAGAATGGCACACAGGAAAGTCGTCTCCCCTTTTGGTGGCCAAGCTATAAAGTGTGAGGGGCGGTTTGGCTCGATGCCTCATCAAAGGGCAGACAAAGATACCTTTGGAACTGGTGCTCAGCTCTCTGATAGTCTGTGACAGGTCACGCTGACAGTAACGTGCTTCAATCAAAAGCAAGTGGGAAGGTGCCGTCTTTAAGCAATAGGTTGGCTCCCCGTTATTCATTCATTATGCATTTTAAACAATGCAGGGATGTATCTTGCAGTGAAGACACCTATCATGGTTTTACAGGTAAGACTTACTACTAATTAGATGTTTGGGTACACACAGACTTAATTAGTCCACTTGAATCTTATTTTTCAAAGTAGGACAGACATAAACTTGCCATAATATTTTACTAAAAAATAGACATGTACTATGAGGAACCGAAACGAATTCCCCACTGCTCTCTCCCACACTCTGACAAGCTGATAAAAATCATATAAGGTGATTAAACATAGAAATTAAAAAAGGAGGCAGACATAATGATAAACTGTAATGAAGTCAAGCAGCTGGCAGACTCCTTGGTGAATTTGCCACCTGATGACTTGTACTAAGATGCAGATAATGCCCCCAGCTCACCGATCAGCTCCTGGCAGACACTCTGAACATCTCCTCCCAGTCATTAACCGGCTTGATGGAAACTACCTCTCCGTCTGTAAGGACAGAAAACATCAAGTTCATATGTGTGCATCTGTGGAGAAACAAAAAATAGAGGAACAACCCACAGTCCTCCAAAAAACCCACAGTAATGCGAGATGAATGCTCCTAGGTAATTTGCAGATTGGGACTGGACCCGCAAACACCAGTCTCATCTAAAAGACCTAAAGACTTTGCTCTTCTCTTCAGCTTGAGGGGAATGCATTTGAAGTTTTGATCTTGAAATAGAGGGATTGATGTCAGAAAAGGGCCCTTCTCACTGAATTCCAGCACAGAGTAAGGAAAAAGAAGTCGCTAAATTGTATTTTAAGGAAAGGAGGAGAACTAACAGGAGAGCCAATGTTATCACCACCAGATCCCCCACTGACAACCAAAATTCCATTTCCATGTATTGTTTATGATAAATACCACCAAGTCCAAAGCCAGAGTCATCCTCGTTCTGGTCACTGGCTGCATTCCCATGACTTAATATCGTGTCAGCATCACGCACAGAACATGCACAGCAGACGTGGCTTTGCAAAGCCCTCCACACACAGGCTGCACATAAGGACCCAGGACTCCTCAAAGCAAAGCACATAAACGTTCCAAGGCTCAGATGTGGCTGATGTCTGTCTGTCTGTCCCTCCTGTCCTGCCTCCATCCCTACACAGCAAGGGCTGTGGGAACGTGCAGGCCCCTGTGCAAGCGCTCGCGTAAAGTAATTGTAATACGACAGGATCCTTAATGGCTTTAACACGGCGTTACAAAGCAGAACCACATCATCTTACAGCCGCCTCCCCCACCCACCAGACATGGCTTTCTACTAATTCTGAGTAAATACTGCTCTTTGCAGGATTTTTAAAGCCATCTCAGTGCAAAGGTCTATGTTATTGTCTATGCATATGCCCACTGACCCACGTTTTTCTCTCTTCATCTGTGCATTTTTTTACACATAACGGTGGCATAGGGCGCTAGCCTCAGGGAGGGGGAAAAGCCCCATCCTTTTTTAAAATTATCCGCTTCGTTAGGAATTGTCTCTCGCTATTTAAAGTGTGTTTTGATGAAGAGGGATGGCTTCTCCTTTAGTATTCATATTCGCCATATTAATGATGACAACTTCTCACAGACCAGTGGAGCGAGGAGCTTTGTTGAGTACCAGCAAACACCAACTAACAACTTTGTACCCTTCATTCCCTCTCCAAGTTCCCACCATCCACAGAAATAATATTAAAATATGCTCAGAAAACACAGTTGCGTCTCTCCACAGACTTTTTTTTGTCTTTAAGACCAAGCCTGCACTTCTCTTTCTTGGGACCTGCAGCTGGGACAAGAGCTTAGATTCCACCAGCTGGTGCAGCAGAGCTGGTGTCTGCCCCAAGGAGCGGGACACCCCCACACTCAAAACAGTTTTGTTACTCACCTCTGAATTATCTTCCTTTTTTTCCCCTTCTCTAAATTCTTCCCTAATCCTCCCCTTTTACTTTCCATCTGCTCGCCAGTTTCCTAAATACTACCGTTTTCTTCGCTTCTATTTTATCTGCATCACTATTCATTTTTCTTCAATGTGCCTTTCCCCCCACATTCTGTTTCAAAATTTCTCCGCTGCTCATTATCAGGCCTCATTGCCTCTAACACCTTGTTCCTGACCCCTGCCCCGGCTCAGCTGTCTTCTCCTTTTCCCATCCTCACTCTCCTCCTCTGCTCGTTCCCTTTTGGCCCTCGTTTCCCCATGACTGCCCAGGTCACCCCCCCTCCCCAAACCGGGGCACCCAGCAGGGCTGGTCCCCCCTTCCCCCTCGCCCAGATTTCTTCCCAGGAGCAAAAATATAGAGCAGCAGAGGGGCCATCTACATGTATATCAAAAGCTTGATGCACATAAATAAAAGCAAGTTGGTGAGTAATTTATTTTCTCAGTATCTATTAAAGACAGCTTAAACTGCCCTGGACATATTTAGGCTGGAAATTAGAAGAAGGTTTATAACCATGAGAAGAAAGACAGCCTCTCAGTAGGAGTAGTGAGGGCAAGAAACCTAAATGGTTTCAAGATGGAACTAGATAAGTGTTTGAAAGACATCATATGATGTGGTTGCCTTCAACAGCAGGGGACAGGACTTGATGACTTAGGAAGTTCCTTTCAGTCTTAATTCTTATCTTCCTGTGTGGGCCAAATGTCACCCGCAGTGGGCTGGGGACGAGCCCCGCGGAGCCGAGGTACAGCTGCTTTACAAACCGGGACGCACAGGGAACTGGTGAGACGTGGGTAGCATCACAAGGCATTCTGAAGCGTGTTTCAAAAGGATGACCCAGTGTCCAGTGTCAGATGTGGAAGTAATGTGCTGTAACACCTTCTCTGCTTTCCTCCACACAGAAGAGGAGAGCAGCTACGACCAGCTCTTTCCCATTTCTGAAAAGCTGCTTGGCTTTGGTTGGGCAAACTCAGGCCCTACAGCAGTCAAGGGTTATTTGCTCCACGCACAGGGTTTCTGAGGAACCAACACACTGAAGTACAAAGTACAATGAAGCTAAAAATCAAAATCCGACATCATCCACTGGGTTCAGTCACAAGCGGCTGCAGAATTAGAGCTCGCAGCAACAGCCTGGGCATGAGCTCACAATTAACTGCAACCAAGGCTCAAGGAGGTACCTCCTCCCAGCCGAGCTGGGCCTGCCAGCAAGTCCCCACCACAGGCTCAAACTGTGTTGGCCTAAATCTTTATCAGAAGGTTGATTTTAGCATCCTGAGCAAAAGAAATATTATATAAGCTGGTGCATTTTGCCTTGCTACAAGCACGCACACAGACGCTCACAGCATCTCAGCTGATGGGAGGTAACTTGTTGAGCTGTTTTAGTTCACCTGCCCAAAATCACTGCAAGTGTTGGCAGCTGGGGATGACATGGTCAGTAGCAATGCTTGGAGGGCAAGTTGACATCTGTGAATCTTCTACGACCTCCATAACACAACCCGCAAAGCCCTGTCAGACCAGCTCTGCCTGTCATTTATTATTTGGTCCCTTGCCTGCAGCTCCTTTTGAAGCTTCAAAGCTTTTGTTTTTGATAGTAAAAGGATATTTGTGCCTTGCCCGTAGAAATGTCAGGCTCTGTATCGTTCAGTCCACAATAAAATATGTGTTTCAGTTTGATTTATTGCTCTCAGTTTACTTTGCCTTAAGTTGGCAGCACTTCCTGCTTTGGATTTTGCTGATGGCTTTACAGTTCCTTTTTCTGCATTAGGGCAGCCAGCTTTATGTTTGCTATTCCAACTCCAGGACTATATTCAAAATGACTAGAAGTCATAGTGTTTGAAATCTGATTATTTACAGCGATGCCTCCACTTGTGGAGGCACTTCCAGTAGAAATTGTCTGAAAGCAGACACATGGACTCAATTGAAGACATGTTTTCTGAAGTTACTTGTCAAGGGAATTAATCCTTCTGGCCACTTCGGAGCTTTTAAGGGTTTGCTTTTTTATAGTCAAATTATATTTAGTCAAAAATAATAAAAAAAAAAGAACCAAAAAAGCACAATGGCGAGCGGGGTTCAAAGACGTGAGCAGTCCTCAGCACAGCCAGGCCCAGGCTGGGAGGACCTGTCACCCGCACCACCCAGTGCCACCCTCTGTCCCCTCTCCTGTCAGCTCAGCTGCAGAAACAGCTCCATGAGCTCCCTACAGCCACGGCTGCCATGGGTTAGAGGCCAACCCGGCCAGCCCACATTCACATCTCTCAAAGTATCTACCAGGTACCTGCAAGCCTCCCCACAGCACCCGTGGATACAGCACTACGCTGGATGGGTGAGACTTCATCCCGCTCCCCAAGCAAAACATTTCGCCTCGTGCAGTTTAGCTTCCTACGTGCAACGCAGAAATGAAGACACAGGGCTGAGATCTTTAGCCCAGCACTGACGCTTCCAAAGGAGATGAAACAGCCCGAAATTCCACCTCAAAGATCTGAAGTCTGTCACTGTATTACCATTACCTTCATAAATATAAAAGCCTAGATAAAATCTAATGAAGCACAGCCAACGAGGTTCTCAGAAGAAAATAAGAAACTCAATGGAACAGCTGGCTGGATGTAAGTCCAATAAAATGAGGCATGTGCAAAGTTTCCAGGCCAGCACAAGAAGATTTTCCTACCAATACAACATGCAGGATTACACCTTTCTGAAAATGTGATGTATATTTCATTGGAGGAAGATATTTGTTATTTGTCTTTATGGGCTTTGAATTGTTTGCTAAAACTGATTCTTCAAACAGACTCCTACTACACTCAAGGAGAATCGACAGGGCTCCAGGTAGGGTCCCTGTAATAGAAAACAACTTCTGAAAGAGATTTTCATTAAAATAATCTTCATGCTGGCTGACAAATTCCTGAAGAAACAGGACACACAGCCAGGAAAAGGCATAAATCCTTGGACACATAGATAGAGTGGCCAAAATTCAAATGGATACCAGAGTCGTCAAAGTACTCCCAGCAGACTCAGGACAGGGCCAAACCAGATCCCCAGCCTTTTCCCTCCCAGAGCGAGGGGACGGCACAAGTCCTCACAAATAAAGTTCCCCAACTCTCAGAACACTCACATCCCAGGGAAAACGAACACCAGATCTATGCAGAGTAAGATCCCTTCTAGCATGGTTAGTCTTCAGTAACTGCATCTTTCTTTCCTGAACCATCACGCTTTTCTGTAGACCAAGAAAAGAAGGAGCAGCACAGTGGCAAGCGTATCTGCTTCATTTTCCATCCCGTTTTCACAGCTGGCAGATTATGAACTATGTGTTTTTTAACATTTGCATTTGCTTTATCAGGAACACAATAAACTGAAAGAGAAAACAGATAAAAGTATTCAAGTGATCCCCAAATATACTTCACGCCCACTTAAAAATCTGAAAACATATTGCGTCAAGTCACAGAAAGCTGTTTTTACCATGTTGGTATCAAAACCTGGCGTATCTAGGCTGGATTTAGAGCAATGGATCTAGCTGCTGTCCTGGGGTTCTTTTGGTAGAAATTATCAACAGGCTATAGCAACTCCCTTGAGTTATTTCATGTACCACACACAGTAAATCACTCTAAGCCAACATATCAATGACACAATTGACCATGATGGCTCCTTCGGAGCACTTATAGTTTATCACACCAATGGGGTTGTGACACACGCTTGCAAAGCCTATGGGATCAACACTTGTGTTTTAAGTATTCTTTACTTCACAAGCTTGTGGCCACTTTGGAAATGCTGTACCTTTCTTTATCCTCATTAACTACCATCCATTAAGCATCTGGTTTACGAATTTCTGGCTGCACCATTCTGCCTAAGAAACTAAAATATGACTATCTTTCTTTTTAACCTTTAGAGGGATAAGGAAGTGTTTTTCGCTGTCAGGATTTATTATTTATTCTGTGGTCACATCTTGGGGTCATGAACGAGAAACTTCCTTTGCTTGCAGTTGAAATCCTATCCCGAAGCATTAATATGCTGCATTTTCACATTCCATGCTTACTGCTTAATTTGATTTCAAATGGTGTATATTACTACAGTTCCACCGAAGTGAATGGAAAGAGTCCAATTTACACCATGTAAGAAGCTGGCTCCCCGCCACTGAAAAACAAGCAAAATTAAACTTCTCAGAAAAACTTTATCACCACATTCTAAGCCATTCGAGATAAAGGACCTAGTGACAAAGCCATAACGGTGTTATTAGGAACAGCGTGACACACTGTGTGAAATCCAGACAACAACAAACATGGGTCACATTTTTGGCGTGTAACATTTGATACGAGATTGACTCCCGCATTTCCTTCAGAAAGTACCTTAGTTGGCATCGCTCATGAACACTGGCAAATCCTGCCCTGAGAATTTCTACCAGCCCTACCTGTTATCTTTCCATACGAGGCCATTACAGTTTATTGTCCTAACTGCAGATTTCAATGTTGTACTTTGGGTGCCCACTTTGAAGAAGGTGAACGGGGTCTCAAACTTCACAGTCTGAAGCTTGAAACACACAACTGACAAATGTAAAAATGCCCTAAATACCGCAGTCTATAATCTTGCCTTCCACTTTTATTGGGACTGAAGATGAGGAAAAAAGACCCCGGTATACTCAATATAAAATTGATATGCATTTACATCAACAGAGCGGGAAGCTGAAACTCCAGGCCAAGCCATTGTCTGTCTTAAGTAAAAGCATCGTGTCAGCAGTTCTGTTTACTCAATCCAAGGCTGCTTTCATTTCTTGCTTGTTTTGCTATATATTTCTATTGAGGGAACACTTTCTCAGCAGCTTTTAGTCACTTCTTAAATGCATTTTATGAGGAGACAAAGTCAAATCACTATTACTTAATTAACACAATTGTGAAGACTTCACTCTGGCTACACAATAGCTCTCCTAATCTTGCAGAAGGATGCATGACTTCATTATTGAGTATATTGTTTCCTATAAACATATAAAACCCCTACAATAACAATCCCATCAGCTGAAATGAAGTTATCTGAGAACAGAATTAAACTCTAAATGACCCTCTGCTCCACTCCATAGACCCCTATTAATAATTCTAATCTAATCAGTGTGGATAAATGTACTGTTGCAGCCCATGCCAGGCACTCTGCCAGGAGGTCCTACTGCAGCCCTTCTGATTCATTCCAGCCCAGAGCTCCTCTGGAGAAGATGCATCTTGCATGGAGAGGCCACTGGCTGACTTCCTCCTGCATTATCTTTTAGTGGCAAAGTCATGTCCTTGTAACTGATAGACACTTTTCTTTGTAAATAACCCTGGAGTGACTGATAGGGCTTTTGCCAGACAAAGCCTGTAAATAGCTCGGCATTATTCATGCCAGGCCTGAGAACACTGTGTCACGGCTGACAAATTTATGGGAGATATGAGCTCACCTCTTCCACAAATATATACTTTCCCAGCAAATTCATCACATGTTTTAATGGCCCCATACTGAATTTGTCAGCTGTCTGTCCCTGCGCATTGTTTCCTTTGGATTCCTGTCAAGGATTGTTTGTTAAAATCATCTCCCTCTTCCATCCTTCAGCTGCTAGCCCCAGGAAAGATCAATGATGACACATCTATTGATAATATTTTATATTCAACTATTCAGGTCATAAATCATTTTAACAATGCTGATATGTTTATTGAGTGTCTGCTGGCATTGCAATTATATAGAAAGTGATGTCACCCTAAATCTTGGCTTTGTTGGATTGCTTTTTATTTCTTCCTTCCCACTCCCACCCCAGTTCATAATTAAAATATGTCACTTCTTATTTTTTGCGTTCCCACTTCAGAAGCAGTGAGAACTTTGGCGTTTTAGAGAAGGTGTGGAGTCCCAGGGCCTCTGTCTCCCATTAAAACCAAATACACAGAAGCATTTCCCAGCAGTTTGTGAAGATGCTGCTCCAAGTCTGTGCAGATCCCTGGGGAGAAGCGGGATGGGAGGAGGGAATGGTACAAGGACACCACTTCTGCCCCCACCCTGACCTGGCAAATTGTGCAAAACACCCTTTTCCTTAGTGAGCTTCCATTATATGTATCTCCAAAGAGAAAAAAAAGAAAGTAAGAGAGCATTGGCCAGCAGGAGAAGTCACATTTGTTCCTTGAATGCAAAATGTCATCATTCATTAGAGAAGACTCAAAAGTAGAGTTTCTCCCAAGAGCAAACAGCAGGCGGGATTTACACTAGCTCATCAACTTACTAATTATAGTGGCTGCCTCTATCATTTCCCTTTCCTTTCCTTTCCTTTCCTTTCCTTTCCTTTCCTTTCCTTTCCTTTCCTTTCCTTTCCTTTCCTTTCCTTTCCTTTCCTTTCCTTTCCTTTCCTTTCCTTTCCTTTCCTTTCCTTTCCTTTCCTTTCCTTTCCTTTCTCTTTCCTCTTCCCTTCCCTTCAACATACAAGAGGAATGATCTTGATATGTGCACAAGAGTTTTATAAATGCATAAACACAAACGTGATAAAAGCCTAAAGTGGTTTTCATTGGGTTGCATATTTTCCTTTATGTACCAAGACACACAGGGCTGATTTTGTCATTACCAATGATGGGACACACCTCTTAAAATACATTTTAAATATGCAGCCAACTACTTCTGAGGTGTCCCACTAATTTGAAACTTTTATGATCTGCCTTCACAAGTCTATAAAACTAGACGAGAACTCTGATGAGAATTTCAGGCAATATAGAAATATATTGAGGATTGAGAAATATTTTTCCTGTGGTATATTGGCACATCAACACGTAGATTTAACCTTTCTCATGGCTTTCCAGAACGCACCGCTTCTAAGGCCAGATTGAAATTTCATTTATCCCAGTATAATTTCAGTATGTCAAAAGATATTACCTTAGATCTACATAGACTGAAGCAAGAACACAGCCTGGTCCTTGATTTCAGCTAGCAACGGGCCCTGAAAAGAAGAGCAGATCTGCCAAAAGGGGAGATATTTAGAGCTGTAGTGAATTCTGGACGGTGATCTGGCTTCTGGGTTTGCGAGGGACGCAGACACATTTACTACTTGGATTTCAGAACACGTCTGAAAGTCTTCGGAGAACAAGTACCACAGACAAGCAAGAATTCCTGGTGGATAATTGCACTTTTGCTTTTGCAAGTTGCCTTGTTCACCCTGTAAATGTTTGAATGAATCTTGTCCAAGCCTCAATTTTCTTCACAAAACCCCCAGACCAGACTACTTCCATTTGTTCTCTGCTTTGTTCTGGGTTTTTTTGCAAACATTTTATGGTTTTATAACCCTGTAAGGTATTTTCCTGTTGTCAGTGCTTCCACTTTCCTTAGCACTGAAGGAAAATATACCTTTATATCCTCTTCATTTTTTCATAATGGAAATTCTGGTAAAGAAAAAGTCAAGCCTTTTTTTCACTGGGAATGCATAAGAAACATACTGCTTACAGGGGACTTAGCCTAAATTTGACTGAAGTTGAAACTCTTCATCTTTTCTGTCCTCCAAACAACTGTACATTCCATTATAATGACCACAGGCATAAATCAGCCCGGAGCTGTGCCTGTCAGATAACCCACTAGATACCTACTTAGCCCCGTTTGTGTTCAACAACCTAATTTATGTACACTCTCCCCAGTATCTTGTGTATATAGATATAGATGGATGACACAACTTGATACATAAAATTACAACAACCGTGGTTTTCACTCTAAACTGTGTCTCCCACCATCGTGCGCAAGCAGAGGCCAAACATTCCTATCTAAGGTAGGCTGCTAGATCTGATTGAGTTGCTAGGCACTGTGAAGATACGGTGGGAACCAGGCAGACCAGGAGTTCAACATGTCCCTGAGAAGGTCACAGGTCTGCCTAACTTTGGGCAGTTAAACACTTCAGAAGCCTAAATCACCTAAAACTGCCTTTACGATGAACAAAAAGTCATGGCTTTTTCCACAAAAGCGATTTATTCTAGTTGAGGCCCCCCCCTTTTATTCCCATTATAGAGGTCCCTGGGATTTAGGCACACCTGAAAGTGCAAAAAGTGAGATGGGATGAGTCTACACATACGTGATTGCCAAATATAATTCATTGGGATATTGATGCTTAAATATGTGTAAGGATTTGAGACACCTACTGCTACATCAGGTCTCCTTTAGAAATACAGCTCTAAATATGTTCAAATCCATTTGCATCCAGGGTCTTGTTCTGCTCAGAAAGAGGGTGCTGCTTTTCCAAAGGGTGTTTTTTTTAAAAAAAATAAAAATAAAATCACACAGATGTCAAAGCTTGGTTCAAACTCACTTCAAGGTAGTGCTTTGGCTCCATTCTCACTTACAGAGATGACAATCAGGAGCCCATTTAAAATCTGGCTGAGATCAGGAACAGGCCCAGCACGCTTATCTAACAAAATAAATTGAAAAGTATGAAGAAAAATGTTAACAACGATGATACATCCTTGCAAGTATATTTGATACATTATTTGGCTGGCTTTATTATCAGGGGAACACAAACGTCTTATTCACCACAGATTCCAGAATATTTCAAGCACGAATGGGGTATTGTGTTTGTTTTCTTGTATTTTTGGGCAGTATCCTATATGTAGTCATAGCAAACCCAATTCTCCAAAAGACTGTGAGAAACTTAATTTCTCTAGCAATTGTTTCTATCCATTTTAGCTTATTCTGCTAAACTTCTCTGTACTGGTTGGGGTTCAGATATTGCTAATGTTTTTGCACTTTAAAACACAGGAGTGATTGGGAGGAGGGGATTCATTCCCACATTAACTTAGCAATAAAATGAAGCATGTGCACTTGCATGATACTTTTGCCAATTCCATTATTTTATATACAAAATGTCATTATGTTCCAAAGTATTATCATTTCCTTTTTTCCCAGACAGTGACTGTCTGTAACACGCTGTTTTGGAAGGGCTCCCTCCCAGATTCTGGGTATTCCTTCACTTACAGAACTGCTTCTCACCACAAAAACAAAGGGGAAAAAAAATCATTGGAAACCCAGGCATATAAAATCCAAGGGCACCGGTCACCTATTAGCTTTAGCTTAATTACTGATCTTCACTTGTACCTTTTCCCAGGAACATGGCTTTAGAGGAATCGGCTATCTTTACACACTGGGTTATCTTATGGAACTCAAATAACTGCTTATGAATGGGCTTTTCCAACAGGACGCAAGCTGTGTTTGATTTAACTCAATGTACATATATTTATGTGACAGACTCTAACCAAGTTGGACTTTGTGCCATAACCATAATGTTTGCACAGTTACACCTGGGGAGGAAAGCCCTCCCACCAGGGTACTGACAGGATGCCAGTGGCAAGAAAGTTTACATAATAAAATAATGGTTTAAAGGATTTATTCTTCTGTCAGTAGGACGGTGGTGACATTCCTCATTTACAAGCACGGTACACAGCTCCAGCTGCGAGTAAAAGATTAAGGCCAAATAAGAACCCCTGTAGACAGATGACGTGCTTTACTCCGTTCCCCATTCCCTCCTCCAACAAGAATCCTGAAAGGCAGTTTGCTGGGAACCATGTCTTCTCCATGGCCTTTTGGATGTAGGAATGAGTGTGTTCTTCTTGTCACCCAGAGTGGTGTCTGCTGTGGTGCTGGGCCTTTACGCACCGCAAAACACTCCTGAGTGCAGTCAGTGGCTTGCATACAGATTTTGGCGTTCTCCTTCCCCCTTTCACTCTCTTCCTCCCTTGATGGTCAAGATCTGCAGCCCTGGGGAGCATGAGGAAGGTGACAGAGCCACGGGAAGGCACAACTTTACCTTGGCATCAACATCAAGAAGGCTTGATGTTCAAAAAAAGCCTAGAGCAAGAAGAGCCCAGACTGACCCAGGAGCAATGCTGGAGGCTCCTGGTTGGGAAACTCTTGGCCAGAGCTGATGGCCCTTCCTTCATCAGGCTGCTACCAGACCTCTATGGCCAGTGCAGACATCGGTGCACAGAGAGTCAGGAATACAGAATCACAGAATGGTTGGGTTTGGAAGGGACCTCTGGAGATCATCCAGTCCAACCCACCTGCTAAAGCAGGTTCACCAGAGCAGATCACACAGGAATGTGTCCAGGTGGGTTTGAATGTCTCCAGAGAAGGAGACTCCACAGCCTCTCTGGGCAGCCTGTTCCAGGGCTCTGGCACCTCAAAGTAAAGAAGTTTCTCCTCATATTCAGATGGAACCTCCTGTGTTTCAGTCTGTGCCCATTGCCCCTCATCCTGTCATTGGGCACCACTGAAAAGAGTCTGGTCCATCCTCTTGACATCCACCCTTATAAACATTGATGAGATCCCCTCTCAGCTTCTCTTCCCCAGGCTGAACAGCCCCAGCTCTCTCAGTCTCTCCTGATAAGAAAGATGCTCCAGACCCCTCATCATCTGTATAGCTCTCCTCTAGACTCCCTCCAGTAATTCTTTGTCCTTCTTAAACTGGAGAGCCCAGAACTGTACCAGTACACTGGTTTTCTTCTCTCCCAGCTGCCAAAGCGACTGCCAAAACCAAAGCTACTTGAAGGTGCAGAGGATGGAGAGCAAGAGATATAGACAGAAAGAAGTCAAGGAAAACGCTGTTCAGTTTTCTCAGTGAATTAAAGTGTCAAGCAATAGAAAAGGGATATAGGAGAGCTCTGTGACTCACTTGACTGGCCAAGCTCCTCTGAATCATCACCTCGGGGAGGTGAAAATTAGCACTGCAGGAGCTCAGTGAAAACCCACCTGGCAACCCCGCTCACTTTTTAAACGGTGAAGTAGAAGCGTCTGTTGCTTTCGAATTTCCACAGCCAAAAGAAGGACGGGGAGGCAAGAGAGGCTCCAGGAACCTGGAGCAACGGAGCACAGTGACAGCGAGGGGGAGAATGCTGAGATTATGCTGCAGATTTTCTTTCTTTAACGGATCCCTTCCTTGCTCACCCCGAGCAAGGCAGCTGGCACGTGGTCTCTGGGAGTGCAGATGGATCAGCAATGTCAGATGTGCAGCTGTGCATATTTAACACACAGGGATCTTATTATCTATTTGCTGGCTGGCCAGCAGCAGGCTGATTTTGGAGGCGACTGCTCACAGTTGTAGAAAGAGAAAAACAGAGAGTAGTCCATGGTCATTAATCTTACACAACAGGCTGCGCAGTGTTAGAGCCAGAACTGCTACTCTCCTGCATCTGTCCCTCCCACCAGCCCTAAATCACTGCTTCTCAACTCCTCTCCATTACCAAGAAGAAAATTGTCTGGGATGGAATGAGATACCACAACAGCACAGAACGGAATGAGATACCACTGCACGGAACGGCTGCTAAAAATTGTTACCGGTTTCAGGTCTCTAACAAGTCTTAGCATTGACTTGCCAGCAGGGAAAAAGGAGAAAAATTGAGAGTTTTGATGCCGGTCACTGTAGTTTTCAGGTTGGGAAACAATTTTGGGCTCACAATAAGGCCTTTTTTTTGTGGAGGTCTTTTCCAGGATGACTTGATCGGTGTCCGAGGCAGAGATACATTGCACAGACATTCACTCCTCACTAAGCAAAGTCATAAGGTTTTAGGTCTTCGTTTAGCAAGGGCCCTAAAACACGTCTGATTTGATGTACGGGCAGCTGTCCTACTTGTAGCTCATTTTAAAGTTCAGCCCATCTTTAAGAGCTTTGCTGAACCACAGCCTAAGTGCTTTGTGTGAGCTCGAGCCCGTGATCACACTCCAGTTTTTCTTTTCCCCTCATCCTGGAGGTAAAACAGGGTGAATCTCCAAATAAGCAACAGTGTTGTCAAGGAGGGGAGACTTGAAGGGGCCAAAGTCTTTCTCTGTGTGAAATCCACAGGGAAAAAAGTTGTGTGAGGTATCTGCTGGGTTCTCTACAGGAATATAACAGTCAGTGGAAATTAACTCATGAACAATAAGTTCTGCCTCTCGGTATCAAATAGCAAAATCAACCTGCCATAAATTCAGTAATTTCCAGCCGACCAAGCTTGTACGCTTTGGGAAGTGTGTTTTAGAAGATACAGCTTCTAAATAACCTGCTTACTGAGAAGAACACGTTTGTCTGAATGGTAACTGGCCATGTCAGGTTTGCAGTAAACACCTATGCATGCTCAGATGACACATTTTAAAATAAAGAGCGCTGAATTACAAGACATTTAACTTCACTATGTCAAGGGAAAGAGGTTTTTTCTTTTAACTAATGTGCAACTGGATACAGAAAAAACATCTCTATGAGGAAACAGCAGCAAGAATGGAGAGACAAGCAAGTATTGTAAAATGGTCACGGTCCTGAAAACACTCAGGGTGTTTTCCAGAATCATTGAAAAGTAGAAATTAGCCATACCTAGAGAAAAACAAAGAAACAAACAAAAATTGTCGGGGTGGCAGGCTGGGGAGAAATCAATAATTTAGCAGCTAGAAGTGAGATGCTTTCAGTGAAAACAGTACAGAAAAGAGGAATTCAGAAATTAAAACTGTTTGTAATAGTAGGTGGAGCTTTGGACCACTTGCAGCTATTTGAACCTTCTCAGTTTTTTAATTGCAAGCTTGTTCCATTACACACAGGATAAAAGCAAAAGCCCAATCTCCCAGGAAACACAATTCTAATTCTAAAATAAAAACTATTAAACAGAGAGCAAAGTGCAGCAAGAGACTTGGTGGCTGTGAAGAGAGGAGGCCTTAAGCCATGGTCATCCATGGAACAACAGAGCTTTTGTGATTTCCCCTAACTGCCCCCAAAACACCCACCTGCCTTATCCAGACCGACAATCAGCATCGCCAGAAAGGCACAAGTGACAATAGGTGACAATGTAAGGAAGGTACGATGAGGGAAAGCTTTACTGAACAAAAAACTAGCTTGAAAATAGCAAAAATCAAACTGCAAGGACTTTGTATGGAAACTGTAGCAAGAAAGACGCTGAGGGTTTGGAGGGCTCGAAGCAGCCCCTGACGACGGCAGTCTGGCCCGCTGGAAAAGCTGCCCTCATTGAAAAGGATGTGATTAAATAACTCAGACTTTAATGAAAGAGATTACGTTTCACTAAAAAAGGGTAAAGTCTCCGAAAGACTCCTTATCAGCCTATAGAGCACAATGAAGAAGAGGTCAGACTCAAGTGGTACATTAGTCAGATAATACCATCCGAACATCTACTTTCAGCTCACTCTTTCTGATGAAGGCCATGGCCAATAATTACTAATGGATAAGAGAGGTTTATTTGATGGGGACCTGACATTCATTACAGCAGACGCTGGCATGGCTAATTGATCAGAAGGATAGTAAGCGAAGGAGTTAGACTAAAAATAATGCCGTTAATGGAGTGATGTAAATGTGCTATTGGTCAGCATCATTTCATAATTAGGTCACTTAGGGAGCCTTTTGGGTCACTGATGGTGGAACAGCAGCCAAAACCACCAAATCCACCTGCTGTGACAGATGCCCAAGCTACTGTTCCGCACAAGCACTACAGGTGCTTGGGAAGAAACAGACCTTACAGCCTATAAATATTTTAGCCGTGGCAGATGAATAATAAATTGGTGAGAACAACATAGTGACATGAACTCATGTGAAACTATACCACACACTGTGAACAATATGGCCAACTGCATTGAAGCAGGACATTGTAAAAAACATCCTTAAGAGGTGGTCATCAGTCTTCTGGATCCCGTTTCATGGTTACCTACTATCTGGCCTAGATACAGGCGATGAAAGCAGGAAAATCAGAAATGCCAGCCCTCTGCATGGAGTAGAACTAGAAGATTCTGTTTCCATCCTATTGCTCATCAGCTGCTAAACTTGCAGGGAGCGAATACAGCAGCACCAGAGCTGATACAGGTGAGGGAATAATGGTGGTGGAAGATGCACATCAGCAAGAGTAACAACGTTCAAATACAAAGCAGAAAATAAAAAAATCAATATCATCCACATATTTTCAACTTTTTCCAAAGAACTAAGCTCACAAATATTAATTTTCACTAAAAAAAATGAAGAAGATTTTTAAATGCCCACGAACTTTCATCTTCAAACTTGGAGCATGCAGGTAAAACGGAACTTAAAGCTGAACCAACCTAGTCCGCTTTTATGTTATGAAATCAAATTACTACTAATGAAGTCCTGGCAAAAACAAATCATCCCTGATTTTCCTGTTAAAGAAAGGAATTTCTGAGCCCCAAGGCCTGAGTAAAATAGATCTGAAATTCATATCGCTCTTCCCAACTTCTTCCAAAGTCAAACCTGAACGTCTATAATCTTACAACAGCCATCACCAATGCCATTAGAACTAAACAGCATGTCGGCTCTGAAATGAGACTTAACCACACACTCTGGGTGAAAAATAATCTTCCTCCCCAACTGGAAAAAACCTCTCCATTCTGCCAAATTGATCACCAATCTGCTTTTTGGCTGTGCCAAAGAACATACCAAAATGAGTCAGAGCCTTTCCACCGCCTCTGCCTGGCTTTGGATCAAGCTTGTCCTGACCAAAAACAAATGCAAAGAAATGAGCCACAGGTAGATGACAAAGATGTGAAGCAGAGGAACACAATTACAAGGACTTTTCACAAAACACTAGTTAGGCAAAATGTCTTTTTCTCCGGGTCTCAGATTATAACTCACTGATTTACATCGGAACATTATTTAATTCTATCAGCACCAAATGACTCATCGTATTTTGTCATTTTAATGATTCTTTATATATCCCTGGTTTGATGGGTTAATCATTGCCTATCAGAGTTTACGGCCTCTATCTCCTTTATTGTGTTTTGCCTCCCATCAGCTGTCCAAGGTGATGTGAACTTTGCGCTATTGACTTTTCTCACTCCTCTGGGGAGGTTGTCATGGAGAATCAAGCTATTGACAAATCAACAGCCCACACGCCAAACTCCTTCCTGCACATCATCATCGAGAATGTGGGAACCAGCCAACTTTGGGGCTGTGCAGAACCAAGAATGTTCCACCACATAAAGAAATCCCCAAAATCTATGTATTTGAGTCTTCTCTCATTTAAATCTCTGCAAATCTGGAGAAGAAGAAGGATTTCGTCCTGTAGCTTAACAAAGTCTTTTTAGAACAAGCTCAGGCAGCAAAATTAAGCAAATGAATTTCAGACTTCCTCCGATAGTTTTAATCTTCTCAACAGATACAATTTTTGTTTCCAGAAGCAGTTGCCTTCATTAGGTGCGACTGAGCAAATGAGCTAGGCAGAGATAATTAATACAGTGTTAACTGCAAGAAGTGATGAATAACAATTATTTTTTAAATGCACTTAATAAATGTTAATTTGCTCCTTTTTCTTCTTATTATTCCAAGTATGGGAACTATTCTTATCATCTAGATAATTAGCCCGTCAAAAATACCACACTTATGAGTCAGTACAGCATTACTCCTTAATACAGAACCTCCCATTATTATATCAAAGATACAAATTGATATAAAAGATTTCTGCATGACTAAAAAACGATGACTTATTTACCGAGATGTGACAGCTGGCATGGAGATTTATTCTGGTTCACATTTCAAAGGTTTCCCTCTCCTCTTTGTTGGCCTGATTTGCTAACAACTTTTGTGGATATGGAATTCAATTGCAGCTTCAGTTTGAGTTTGTTGCACTGTGGATTTGTCCAGGGGCAAATGTTATTCCCAAACACGAACTGGGAACTGAAAAGAACTGAAAATAGGTCTCTTAAAGTACCATTAAATATACTTCCTTGTGTTCCTCCTCGAATGTTTTCTCAAATTTTAATGAAAGTGTAATTTCAGAAATGTTTTCTTCCCAAAGCTGTTCTGCTGCCAAGTAGTAAAAATAAGTCCAGCTTCTTGTTGTTGCTGTAGTTGTTGTCAGAGCAGATGATGAGCCAGGGAACTTGCACTATATGTTCTATTTCCATTCCCCAATGGAGAGCTTTCGATAAGCTCCTCCAACCGGGGTTATGGAGACAGAGCCAGGAAACGTTGTGGGAGCTGGAGGTAGCGCTGGACAGTCTAGAAAAGCAAAGGAAAAAGCTCCAAATTCAAAAGTGAAGCTTTGCAGATCCAAGTCAACTCCCTCTTTTTTTCAATGGCATAATTAACTGCTTGAATTCAGGCTTGCACTATAAAAGCAGCCAGTTCCATCGCTTCGCTGTCGTGCTGGTTCTGCCAGAGCTCACCCTCTTTCCTGCCTTAAGTCAGCTGCCATCTCGCCCTGTCTCTTGTTTCACATCAAATGATAAATCAGTCAAATGATCAGATCACTTTTTTTCTTTTCTTAATGAACCAAATTTACTTTTTGACAGCTGTGCTCCAGCCCCTCCTCCTCTTTTGCAGATTGCAAATACACTTAAATTATCACTGTTACAATAATGTAAATCCAGTAGGAGTGAGACCCCTGAGACCTTGCATCAGCCGAGCCTATTAATTAAGCTATGTGGTGCCATGCAGTGACAACTTAATGCTTGTCATAGTTGCAACCTTTACAAGCACGTGACTTTTAGAGTAGATTTGACTTTAGACACTAAAAATTAGGTGTCCCAAAATAAGACAAGCTGAGCTGGTCATCTTCACCTCCAGAAAAGTCTATGCGGACAAAAAAGGTCATTCTAGAAAAAAAAAGTGTCTAAGATAAGCAGATGACCCATCTCTAAGAGGATTATTATTATTATTATTGCTATTTCTGTTATTTATTTTTTTAACTCGGTAGCTCCTCCAGAGGAGTCACCAGATGGAGCGGTCAGCATTGCCTAGGAACCCAGTGTCAAATGTGTAAGCAGTAAAGGCACAAGCACAGAGGCCAACTTGTAATTTTCCTTTTTTCATAAAAGAAAAGAGAGCCTCTCTTTAATAAGCAGCTCACCAACTTCCCCTAGTCTTGCTCTCCGTCCGTTCCGTATTCATTTATCTTTCCCCATTCCCCTTCTACATTCTTCCACCTTCTTCCTTCCTCTTCTGCTCCCAGATCCACTCTTCATTTGCCAATAATTATCTCCTGCACAAATTTCATCTCTGAATTTATTTGTCAAAACTGAAACAAGCCAGATGCTCCGAAAAATGTTTGAAGAAGTCCTTACATAAATAAGGTAAATTAATAAACAAAGAGTCTGAGCAGGAGAAGGAACTAATAAGCCGCATGACCAACACGGCCTCGAACTCTCTGAACGCACCCATTTGCCCAGACTGATCTCTAAGAAATCCCATGGAATTACCAGAAGAACGTTTTCACGGGACTTTCAGTATCAGTCCCCCACGCTGCCTCCATTTCTGCTTTTCACGCTCTCACCTCTCCAAGGCTATGCCCATGTGGCTCCCAAGCTTGCCCCAAACTGGTGGCCAAATGGGACTCTGAATTTATGGGAAAGCCTTTGGAAGCAAAAAAACTGCTGAAATCCCTGTGAGAAAGTCTGATGTTTTGACATTGGCTTTACTCCTGAACCAGGGAGAAAGAAATCAGAATATCTTCTCAGAGAAAACTCAGCTTTTATTGTGTGAACAGGAGTCTCAAGACTCTCTGTGAAAATACAGCTGCAAAAAGAGATCCCCACAGAATCCATGGGGGTACAATGCAGGAGAGAAGAGAAATGTGAATGACCAAAAGCAACAACCACTGGGAAGTTAAAACAACCAACAGCCCCTTTTAACTCCAAAATCTCTCGGGATGTGCAAGGGTTCAAGCAGAGCCACAAGCTAGTGCTGATCTGACCTGAAAAGAAACACGTCACTGCATATAAACAAAATTAATACAAAATCAGTTTTTCTTCAGATTCTTCACATAGACTTTTAAAACAGAAAAGACAGTTCTCAGATAAATCAGCCCACTAGATAAAGAAATATCACATTTCATAAAATCCCACAATGCCAAGTCACATCTCTAGTTTATGTACAATTTAGAAACAGTCTCCCCAAAGCTGGCAGCCGGGGGGGTTCATGCTGCTGTACAGATTCGGGCAGGATCCAGAGGAAGGGGGATGGGGAGACTCTCCCATGGACTTCATATAAGTTGTGGAAGTTTCCAAGCTTCCTAAAAGCTTTCCTTCAAAGGAACACGTGAGCCCTACCTCCCATCCAAGTGACAGTCTCTGACTGACTTCTCTGGGACCTGGTCAGCCCTCGATCGGTGCTCATTTAAAAGAGGGTACGCACAAAGAAAGTATTCAACAGCTTTCTTTCATGTACGAAATAATACACAGTAAAAGACCATCATTACCAAACGGATTCATCTGTCCCTTTCGCTTAGTAGCCAACGCAAATCTAAAGCTTTCATCTTTACCCCCTTGACCTACCCTGTGGGTTTGTCTCTGTCTTACAATTTGGAGAAGAAGAGACCCCTGATTAAGAAGTATGTTGGGACATCGGTCAACAGAGAGCCAAGGGTCTCATTTCCTCCTGCATTAATATCTCGCTAGTGTTAATTGCAGTTATGGGTGAATAGGCAATATTGGAGAACAGAGAATGTGAGTGCTTTGCCATTACTGATTACCTCACATCACACATTGAAAACGAATTTGCTTGTCCTCGGGTCAGAGAAAAAAAACCCAAAACCTAGCGGGGGAAAAGCCTGTTGTTACTGACAGCTGCTCTTCAAAGGTCAAGGATTACAATAGCTGGAGCGCTGCAGGTCAGGGCTGATGTGAACCGCACAGAGAAACTCTTCTTGCCCTCCCTGCAGCTTGGCTGTAATGAATGTTATGGGTCTCTCTCGCTTAATAAGCTTTGAATTCACATAAAAAAAAAAAAAAAAAATGAAAAGGCAAATAAAAAATATTTACAATGTAATATCTTCTTTGCACACACCTCTCCCAATCAGTCAGCTATGAAAGCTGTCCTCCTGGCAAGATAAACTATCATTTTTTAACATGGTAGATGGATGCCTTCATACATTTTTAAGCTTGGGACAGGATATATTTTGTGGTTTATTTATAATGACATCAATTACACTTGCTCCAAGGTAATAATTCACTCCTTTATAATTATTTATGAGGTGATTTTTACTTTTTTGAAAGTTTTATGTTTATTGATGTGTTTGGTTAACGAACGCCTAAATGACATGGTCAGTTGCTTTGCAGGATGCTGGAGAACAGCAAAATCAATATGTTCTGCACCTGAGAACAATCTTCTTAGTTTTGTAGTAATGATTCCATGAGCAAAGTCCCAGGAGCCTGTGAGATAATTGCAATTCCACATAGTCAACGGTCTACTCAGATCTATATAATCACTGTCTTTAGCTGCTTTATTTTATTTAGTTTTGTCGCGTGTGATCTTTGCCATTAACATCCCTTTCTGTGTGATCTCAACTGGCTGGTTTTTGCCTCCCAACCCCTCCATTAACTTTTGTTTTAGAGCCTCACCTCTGCTAAATTCAGACCCTGCGCTAAGTAGAGAAAGCGGTTAGTTAAGTAGCTGCTTTCTGCCACTCAATTTATCTTTGTTGATTGCTACCTTTGGAGAACGAAAGTTCATGGGGCTCTGGCTAAATAATAAGAAAAAAAAGACGACATAATAAGGTTTAGTATCCCCAGCTGAAGATCATTGATTTCTTCAGTTGCTTTAATATGCAGAGTACAGAACACAGACAAGTGTTAATGGAATAATATATTCTATGGCCCTTCTGCATGGTGAGCACAGTTGGCTCCTCCAGTTGAGAAGCTGGCAAAGAAATTTGTCTTATAGATGCAAAGGAGAATATATGATGGTATTTCAATCTCCACAGGGGCTTGTGCTCCAGCTGTGGCACAGAGTGGTTTTTGGAAGGGCAGGATCAATGCTTTAGGACCTTTTTAAAGTGGTAATTGTAGCTTTAGTGTATTTGTGAAATGCCTCACCCAGCAAATGCACTGAGGTAATTAATCAGTATATTTGTAAATTAGGTTTGAATGCAGAGCACATTAACCAAGGTAAAGCTTAAAAGAGTGAATCAGCCAGGAAAGCGTAACCAATTTAATCCGTGATCTCTCGCAGTGTGGTCCTGGACCACTTGTGGTCTCCAAGGCCTCCTTCAATCCGCTGCAGCTCGTCCATAAAACCACATCAGACAGTGAAGTGTACAGTGTGTTCACACACACAAGAGTGCACCTCGTTCCACAGGATCTACAAGGATCCAAAACTGACCTAAAGTGGTTGGGAACCACCGTCTTTCTGCATCGCCACAATGACCCTGTTGCAGGGGGTCCAGCACGGCGTTCAAGCGCAGATGCTTTCAGGGGAAAGAGGATATCTGAGGAGAGAAAGGATTTGGTAGGAAGGATAACTAATGATCAGACTATTTCAATTTGGAGCTCAAGCAGAGACACCCAAAAGAGGGTAAATTTCCACAAACTAAGCACCTGAGAGCTGAAAAACAGATGTCTCAGCTAGACACCTAAACTATCAGGTACTCTCAGCGGTCACATTAGAAAACGCAGCTCTGAGTCCTTTGGTTAATACAAAACAGGCCAAACATCTTCCAAATGGTCCAGTGAAAGCCCCCAAACATACTATTTGGAAAGCTATTAGCTGGTAGCTGACAAAACCAATTCTCCCTCTTCATTTACAAAAATGAAAACTGGCATCATTCTTCTGAGTTTCAAAATAGACCAGTAGTAATGTTAACATGAATAAATCAACCAGGAAGATGTTTGTAAATCTTCATCAGCCCAAGAGATATAGTTACCTGCTATAAAAGAAGATAGCTGACTTTTCTGCTTCCATTAACTGTTGCCAAATCTCATAAATGTAAACAGAGAATAAATCCTTTCAGTCACTGAATATGAATATTCTCCTGGGAAAATCCAGCTGGCATCCTGCTTGATTTATGTGCTTTAAAAAAAGTATTTGTTTTATAAGCCCAGAGTGAACCTTAAAATATAAGTTCATGTATAAAAAATATTATGGCTCACGACCTACTTCAGCAAAAAGAATTACATCCTCTTCTCAGCTGCCAATGATTCCCCACGCCGAGAACAAAGACACATGAACTCAGGGTCGCAGCATCTGCTTGGAGGAACCTGTTAAGCTTGGGTATTGAAGCAAAGACCTCCAGCATCACACCCCCTTACCAGACAGTTACTAATCTTTGCACTGAAATTAGAAGTCTGGAGCCTCAACATTCATCAGATCTGAGCCTACTTGACTTTTCCATAGCCAGAAATAAAAAGAATCAAAAGCCTTCCTGCACAACCCTGTCTTAGCTGCTTCTCATCTGTGTCACTTCAGGTCAAACGCCAATTCCCCCAGTTCATACTTCATAGATGCTCCTAATATCCATCTTCTAACCCTACTCTAACATGTAATACCTTACCCGAATATTCCACATCTGTCCTTGATGAGTAAACTTCAATTCTTAATAAACATTAGCGTTACAGGCAAATTTAGGCCAACTAAAGAATAGACTGTTCTCCTGGCCATAGAGCGTTTCCTAAGTGTGAGTGGAAAAATACACCCTGCAGCCACTCATTATTCTTCAATGTCTTTCCTCATTTTAGACGCCCAAACCAAATAATTTTAAAACGCACATAATTTTTTTTCATAGCAAGGCCGTATTATTAAGCAAAACGTGAATCCAAGGTCTGTTCTTTGGCTGGGGAGGCTGGAGATCCATGAGCTTTGGGTGACAGAAGAGAGTGAGGTCATGCTAAGATAGATTTGAGGGAAACAGTGGATATTAAACTGATTATTTCTCCATGTTTTGTGTCTATGCTTGATTATTTGGTCTAGTAACCTACTCCCAAACTTGAATATTTTTCTGTATGCATACATACAAACACACACACAATACACACTTGTTCACTATATATGAATGTCCCGTGCCATTTTATTTTCAGTCTTGGGGAAATTGAGAGAACATCGTCGAGCATGTTCTCAGTTCTACTCTGCAGAGGCCTGAACTAAAATTACGACTGAAAAGCAAATGCAGTGACCTTTAAAGGAATCGAGAAGCAGCTATTTCCAGTACATTACTAAATGCTATATTTTAAAGGTTCTAACCTTATTTGCTACAAGTGTATAATATCAGGAAAACCTTGTGAGTGAAGGTTCTGCATTCATCACATAGCCCAAGTCGCTTACAGAAGAGATTGGGAAAGTTATTACTTTCCCCCTTGCAGACATTAAAGTTCAACCCCTTTTCCTGTAGTGTTTTGCAGCATTAAATAAGGTTCAGGGATCACTTCAAGAATTACAGGCTTCCCAACTTAACAAAAATACAGTTTCAAGTAAGCAGCCATAGACGTATCATCAAACAGGGAGAGCAATTTATGAGATCCGCATGTCCTATATGGCTCAAACAAGCTAAGGGGAACCGGGTACTGTTATCTGATATCGCCATAGCATAAACTTTATTGAACAAAATACTCTTTTATGAGAATTATAATAGAAATTGATTTACAAGATACAGTTTAAAAGTAAAAGATAGAATGACAGAAGATGTCATAAACCCTTGTGAGGCCACTCTTAAGCCCAGAGTTTAATTGCATCAAGTGAATAACAAGATGTGTTTGTGTAGTGCTTTATTTAACGTCTCAAAGTCAACAGAGACTTTGTGTTTTGATGCTCAGAAAATCATAAAGTGAAATGTTAACTTTGCTTTATTTGTTATTATTGATTGATTTATATTGTGCCTTTTGTATGTGTAATGGTACTCTACACCAAATAAATCAGGGAGCGTAAAACCTTCATCACAGCAAATAAAGAATGAAAGCAGGCAGAACCAGAAATGTCAATAAAATGCAAAAGTGGTTAGTAAACAAGCGTAGGGCTTATCTGATTTTTATAAATTTTTCTGGAATTAGCTGTATGGGATATTGTGCTGTCAAATATTTCACCAGGTAAGTTCCTAATAAGAAAATACAACGTATCAGGTAACAGACAAATGGAAGAGGTGGAAAATGCAAATACTACAAACCAGAGGTACAGTGTGGCTTGCACAATGGAACATAAATTGAGTCAGGAAACAACACTAAGAAAATATGCAAGGTCTGAAATTCCTTTAAAAGTACCATAACATTTATAATCAACAAATCTCTAATACAATCTGCTACCATTCAGATCTCATCCCTGCTATCCAAGTCCCTGGCTCCGTGAGCTATATAGTATGGGCTCAGCCATGAACTTACAATTAAGCATATAGTTTATAGAACTACCACTAGATCTTACATGCGAAAATGAGAAAAAGTTGGGGGAAAAAAGCACCAAAAATACTGCACAAACTGTTTTTTCATGTTTAATTTTTGGCCATCCAAAAAATACCGCCATTCATTTCAGTACAACAGGACTGTGGCCTTAAAGAGCCTAAAGAGTTACAGGTCCTGGATGTGCTTTAAAGCAGCGCAGGAAATCACAGGCACAGATATGGTACTTGACCTTTAGTGGTGCAATGAAACCACTAAAATATATGTTTGGCTGCAAAACGCTGAGATCTTCTACCGTGAAACAAAACAGATATTGATTTTTCCTATACAACTTTTAGTACGACAGTAAGTCAAACACAGTTGGTGCCAGGTGATTCTGGTTGTTTGAGATATCATGCAAAATGTTCAGTAAAAGTCAAGAGCAGTGAGATTTTAGTATTTTGGCAGCTTGGTTTTGTGAACTGAATTAAGCAAAGGTGTGGGTTACATGACTGTACCAGCAACGTCTCCTGCTTTACACAAAGTGAAGCTCTGTGGAAAACTACATGTGGCCCAGAATGCTGCTGAGTTCAACAGGCAAGAGGATGAAGTTCTGTTGCATGGATGTGAGAGAACATTTGGAAGAATATAGTTGGATTCCTGAGTTAACCACTAGGCAGGAAACCAAAGGAAGACTTTGAGAGATCCCTGTGTAATGGAGGAATCCATGCCTCATCAGAAAAAAAAACAGTTGCAAATTTCACTTCACATGAGTCTAGAACTTGAAACTTGAGGATTTGACCAACCAGGGTTTTTTTGAATTATTTAACGCTACTGAATTAGCTAACCCTGAAATGGGAAGTACAGCAACGTATTTTTGACTCTTTAAGAACAAATACTTCTCAAAAATCCTTTCTAAGTGATACCTGATGGCAAAAAATTCTAATGAGAAACAACTTCATACATCAAATACATTTCCGCATTTCTGCAACTTAACCCATGGAGCTGATTTTTACAGACAGGTACATAAGCAAGGGCAGATTAGCCTTGGTGACTTTGGATATGAGTCTGCAAAGCTGCTTCTCCCAGCCCACCACAGGTCAAAGCGGCTGAAGGCACATAGTGCTCTATGGTATATCCTTTGTGTTCTCCTGCTCTATGATCCTACTTTAAATGCAGAGAACTCAGTAACTTCACCACTGGTTGTTGTTGAAATACTTGAGATCACGGACATCTCAATGGAAACAGCAGGAACTGTCAGATTTAAAGTGATTTTCAATCTATCCACGGAGCTCTATACACTTAAAATTTGTAATTAAAATCCACAGACAATAGGTCTCCTATTCTTAGCGACCTTTCATAGGTCACTATACAGTCTAGGGATACTTGTGGACTCTGTGCAGAAATCCAGGGCTAGTCATTGCTTCTGTGCACGTGTTTTAATAGAATCATAGAATGTCCTGAGTTAGAAGGGACCCATAGAGATCATCAAGTCCGACTCCTGTCCCTGTATATGACAATCCCTAAATTCACACCATGTGTCTTTAGGTATTGTCCAGTCTCTTCTTGAAGAGTGACGGACTTGGGGCTGTGACACCTCCCTGGGGAGCCTGTTTCAGTGCTCCACTACTACTAGTTCTACTTCCTAGTAGTAGGAAGAGGCTTCCAATCCAACTCCAAACTGAGCTACCCACACTGCCTACTTGGAGTACCCAAGCACCAGGCAGAGGTTACATCCTTAACAGAGATGTTCTAGGCTGTTTTGTAAATGCATCTCCCTGTTGCCTACCAAAGACCTTGAGTTGTTGCTGCTTCTCCAAGTTGGAGCTTTTCAAGACTACCAAGTCTATGGAGGGAGGGAGGGCTCCTGTTCTTCAAATGAGGGGAGCAACTGATGACCCAACTTTGGATGCCTGACATCCAGTCCTTCAGCCGACTCTGACAGGAGTTTGTGGGTAGCAAGAGTGGAGAGTCAGCCCCGCTGAACGTTGTTAGGAACTGCAGCTGCGTTCCTCCCAGCTAAATCTGCCTCATCCACAAATGACCACCAGAACATGAAAAAAACAGACAACTTGCCATGCCTTAAGTGAAAAAATATGACTGAATAAATCCCGAACATAAGACTTTGTGCCTAATTAGTTAAATCCCCTTAAGACACAAAAAGAAATGGCTAAAAGGGCTCTCAGCAATTTGTAATAAGATGCTTAGATAATGCGCTCACTATCAAGGGAAGTTTCCAGTTTCGCTGTACTCCGTTTTTTAACATCTTGGCAAAGACCTTTTTCTCCCTCTCATGCTGAAGACCTCCCATTGACACTGTAACATTAGCCTGGGAGCAGCTGGTGACTATTTCTGATGAATGGCAGGTGAGACAGTTTTTCACACCAAACCAACACGCACGCAAAACTGAATTCTCCGTCCTCGTTTGCTTCGTTTCTTAGTTTAAAAGAAGCCCAAGACAACGTGGTTTGGGACAGTTAAGTGTTCACCTTACACAACCACATTAGTTACAACTTAGGGTTCCAGGAGGGCATTGGTGGCCAACACAGGCTAGATGGGTGTCTGAGCATGATAATCCACAAATAGATGAAAAGAAATCTCCTCTGGAGCTGACTCAGAATGAAATGGGCTTTCTCCATACAATGAAAAAGCAAAAATCAGTCAAAAGGGATAATTTTGTATTTTTCTCCACATTTGATTTTCAGCGGGGTTTTCCTGTTTTGATTTTATTTTTGCCTTTTTATTATTTAACGTACTTAATTTAGATCTGAAACTTCATTTCAGAATGACAAATCTTATAGAACTCAGCTTTTTCAGTGGTTTTTTGGTATAAATAGTTGTTTTAAAACAGCAAATAAACGGATTGAACAACTGTCGCCTGCTCCCTATCCACCAACACAAGACATGTTAGAAAACCCTGCGTCGGACTTCATATCCCAACCTTTAATCAATGGATAGATTTAAACCAGACTATTTTTGGGGGCTGGCTGAGGACTGAGTGCTCACTCTATCATTTTGGATGTGCCGGTGGCTGCTCCTGATTTCTGTACATGAAGAATGCAAATGCCAGAAATGAGTAGGCTCAATTGACTCAGGTTTTACAGAAATCAAGGGCGTTCAGAAACAACCAGGACTGCCCCCCGCCTCATCTTTTTTTCTTTTTTAAAGTCCATCAAAATACATTTTTACATCGCTTTAGCTTTTCTTTTTGTGCCAAGTTCCAGCACTAAACTTTCTTTATTAAACTGACATTTTGCAAGTAGTTAGTCCTGAAAATTGACTAAGCCCTTTTGGTATTAGAAAAATCATTCTGGAGGCAGCTGAAATATTAAATGAAACCAAAAAAATAGCTAATGGAATGGCAGGAAATCTGATTAATTTCTTTTTTCTTTTCTTCAGAGCAATGCTGATGAAGCAAGATAGCCATTCTATTCAGCAATGAGGTAATTTGTTTGGCAAAAATACAAACTACCTGAATCTGGGCTGAAAATCTAAACCGTGCTTTAGCTGAAGTTCAGAAATACTATTTACGTTCACGTGAATTGTGTTTTCATATTCCCGCTCTAATTATGACAGATCGGCACCCATACCAAATTAGGAGCAGCCAAGAGGTGGATGAGAAACTTGAAGAACAGCGAAGTTCTGCCCGAAGCAAAGAGGGTGATTCATTTGGAAGGAGTTTTTCTGAGAAATCAACATTCCAACAGAGTTACCTGGCAGTTCAGGGCAATTAGATTGGATATTTGAAACTGCAGCCAAGTTACCGGTCCCACGAATTAATTTTATTATGGTCTCTTTGGTTAACTAAGCTCACCCTGAGAATCAAGGTTTTTAAGTGAATTTGGAAGTGGAATTTGAAGAGAGCTTTTCAAAGCAAGTATTAAATATGCATAGTCTATGGATATACCACCTTAGAATACTTGTAGGAAGACTGGGAACATAATGCATGCAAAGCCACATAAAGATGGTGAAGATTTTTCTTCTCTGGCCTTTCTGCAATCTTATGAAAAGTTATAAGTGTGTAGTTGCACACGCAAAGCAAGTAGGCAGGTGCTCCACACACCCGGAGCATAAGGTCACGCACTTTTGTATTACAGCTAAATACACCACGCTGAAGTGTCTGCACTTCACCAAAGTGCCTAAATCAGATAGGCAATACCAAAAAAACAACTCAATGCACGCAAAAGCCAAGCTGCCCTCCCTCTATTTATCACTACCGAGCCTAGAAGGAGTCTACATTAATTAAAATCTCATTTAAAACTTTATTTAAGCATTTGTATTTCCAAGGGATGAAAGCAGGCTTTATGCACGTATTATGTTGTAGACTCAAAGGCAACACCGTTTTTGCAACACTTTCTTATTGTCATGAGTTTTGCTAATCCCAAGGTTAAAGACGACAATCTCAGAACATTAGTTTATCTGATAATGTGTAAACCCTTGCCTGCTACTGTAAGGCTTTGTTTCTATTTCTGAAGCAAAATAGGTAAATTTTTCATTAAGTTTCTTCCCAGCCTACTTGGAAGAGACAGCCTTTCCTGCTGCCTAATAAAGCCCAGTCCCTTTGTTTCGTTGCTCTGAGCAGAAATACATCAGGCAATGACCAGCTTGTGTTTCATTCTCAGGACAGAAAGAACATGCTGATTGTGAAGGGAAAATAAGATTATACTGAATGGAACAAAAACTAGAAGCGGGAGCAAACCCAACCCATTGAGAGCATCGCTGCAAGCTTACTATTATTACAGATGACTGTTTCACCTCATAAACAGGGTTTTCATTATGTTTCTGATAAAACTACATTTGGAAAAGGACTGTTTTCTTGCCCTGCTTTGAGAGGATTTTGCTTACCGGTTGGGTTGGGCAGCAGCATTACATGAATTTCGGCAACGTGTAGATCTAATAAAGCAAGCTGCAGAACAATATACCAAAGATACATATGTGCCTTCTGCCCTTTAAATCACAGTAGTTAAAACAAAACACAAAAACAACCAACAAGTCAAGGCGCTCAGCTCTGCAGGCTGGTACAGCCCGGAATCATTAATCTCTCCAAGTGGCCAGCTCAGTGTAGTTTCCACAATGTCATCGGACATCGCAGTCCATGTCCACATCCAGGAACGTACGCTGATCTGAGAACTCTTGATTTAATACATGTTGCCACACTGCCCTTGACCTCAGAAGGACTTTGAAGTTTTCTGGCTAGAGATGAAAGTTACAGTATGTGTGGCAGAGCCGGGCTGGAGAGTAAGAAAGAATTGCTAACTCAACAACTTGTTAAAACACATACTTCCAGAACCTTTTTTTTATTATTATTTATTTTTTTTAAGCTAATAAACACACTATATCCAGAATTTCAGTCCTCTTGTTCGGATTGATTAGATGAGAGATGAATGTGAACAGACAGATAGATTAAATCAAGAGTTATGGGTAAATTATTTCCAGTCCTCCAGCTCTGGCCTGATGGAATCCATTTCCTCGTCCTCCTTCAGGATTTCTGCTGGACCGTGGCCTATAAAGCTTCAATCCCTGTGTGCATCACCAGGTAATGAGTGGCAATTAGATGCGAGCTGAGGATATCTTCCCAGAGAGGGCTTTATTCTTTGGAAGTCGTTAAGAAGAGACCAGATTCAGAAGCTACTTGTTGCATGTGTTACTTTGCAAAAGAATACAGAACTTGCACAGGCGTTTGATATAGTGCGACCCAATCTGTGTGAAAAAACAAGAAGGATGAGACCCCCCCCGAGATTATTTGCCTCCCTGTCGTATGTTCATGCTGCTCGGACCCAAAGCAGACATCTGTTGGACAGCTTAGTCATGTTGTAAAAAGGCCAGATGTAATTAAAGTGTGTACTCGTTTCTTGCCAATCAAAAGGAACCGAAAAGAAAAAGAAATAAAAAGAGCATAAAACCAGAACACCAGATCACAGGTTTCTCTTTCTCATAAAGGATCACATTTTCCTGAGCAGAAGCCTCAGCCTTCAGTCTGCTGGGCAGAGATTCACCCATAGGCAGGCAGGCTTTTAATAGAAACAAACCAACCAACCTTGCCAGATCTCTCTTTGGACCTCAAAAGGTATTTTGTTTTCATACCAGCAAAAACCATAATCAGCTCTTGATACCGCTCTGTGCCTGAAGAACATTACATTTACACAGACAAATAAGGGGACATGAACAGTTTTTTAATTCATCCAAGCCAAGGCTGAACAAGGTTTGATGACCCTGACGCTGGGCATCTAATGTTGAATTACTCTGACTTCAGACAAGAAGTCGTCAAGTAGAGACAAAAAACAATTAAGATCACCTTGTGAATCAAAGAGCTTGTAGGAAAAAAAACCCCAAACCAACCCACACCATCATATGTTTTTCATATCCAGATTGAAAGAACTAGAAGTTATGGGCATAAATCACCATCTCGGAGATTCAGGTTGGACACCAGCAACAAGTTTCTGATTCTAAGAGTGCAGACTCGAATTAGATCACCTGGGAAGCACAGCACATGAGGAAGCATTCAGCACCAGGGATTTGTAAGAATAAGTTCAACAAGCATCTATCCCGGAAAGCTAAAATAGTCCTGCTCTGGGCAGAAGACTGGATCAGATGATGTAGCTATTTGGGTGACTTTCATCCCCAAGATCCTGAAGTTGATCCTGAAGTTTATGTTGAATCAAAGTGTTTGCTTTGCCTGCACCTCCTAGGAACTGATTTTGTGATAATCGTTAACCCTTTTCCAAGTAATCAGTATCCTTTAGGTTCACAGTAAGAGTTCAGCACTACCGGAAGAGTGTAATAAGTAACAAAACACTGTAAAATTGCCAATTAAGATAATAGAATGCCATCTTAAGGACTCCCCTACCAATTAGAAAAGCTCAGCAAACTTCAAGTTAAGCAAATTCATTTGGCCATCTTGCTAAAATGTGTTATGATTTATGGTATTCAAGCACAGGAAACACCAGAGAAATGTTTTTCCTCCCATGCCAGTCAGCAAATTGGTTTGTAAATTACAATTATTTACTCCACGATGTGCTGGAAGCACTTCACCAAAACAGCTCCACACCGTCACAGGTTTGCAAAACAGATTTTCAGGAACTGAACACGGGCAGACATCTGGGCTGCATGATTCTCCACACCGTGATGCTGGTATCACTCCTCTGAGTCAAGTATCAGGACTAAACCCTTCAGCAGGATCCAAGAACGTACCAAGTGCACGTTAGCAACTCCACTACCTTTTATTTTTTTCCCAATTTATTTCTGAAACTATTCTCAACCTGTTCCTAGTTAGAACTGTTCCTTACTGCTGGAAATCTATTCACCATTTTACCCAGTGTTTCCTATTAATTAGCTCTAGGCAGCTCCCTGCTCAGTACCTTATATAGACCCAAGTTGTTTTTTGAGGCTCGCCAGCTGTCTGCACTGACCAGGTAAAGGGGACAGAGCTGGAATTTAGGCCACCTACATACGGCTGCTTTCTGATGGGTTACTCACATTGATATAAATAAGAAGGAAAAAATCTCTTTCACAGACATGTACGCATTCAGCGACTATTAAGAGAAGTCCTACCAGCATAAGACGATTGAATAATCTGCTTAAAATTACAAGCAGGACCAACTACTGATGGTTTCCTTTCACTGTTCTGCTAAAGGGCTCTGTTCACTTTACAGGTGCTGACAGGTTGTTTGATGAGATTTTCCAGTTCAAGGGATGAACAAAAGCAAATATTAAATCCAAAAGTGAAGGAACTATTTCCATCCTGTTCTTTTGTACTTCAAAAAGTCATAGATCTGCTTCCCTCTTCCCACTTGCTCTATCTTGGTTAATATGCCTTAGGTCATTTAGAGCAGTTAAACAATCTTGAAATGCTAGCGAACTGATCCAAAAAGTAATTTTTCACACCTAATTAATATGAATGTTTAGGAAGAGGAGGGGTTTTTTTAATCTGCATTATTAAAAGCAGACATGTTGGATCAGATATGGGCTTTACAGAATCACTGAGGGAGGACACACTGTATCCACATCAGCCACCAAAAACATACGTGTGTAAATCCAGGCTGGTTGTCCAGGCTGCCCACAGCCAGCAGAGGGACAGGTACCTTCAGGGTAGGGTTCGACCCATCCTGAAGTCACTGTCAAGGTCAAGACAGATGAATCACTCCATGCAAGTGATCACTTCTGTCCCACCAACTCCAGACAGAGCCCATGAGGCTAAAGACTATGAATTCCTAAGTGGTTAATGTAGGTTAGATAAGAAAAAAATCTCCTTAGAAGCTCAAAAGTCAACCCCAAATGGAAGCCAATCTTTTGAATCAGATGTCCTCTTTTTTCTTCTGGGATCAAAGCCGCCAGACTAATCCTTCCATTAACATTTCTTCTGCTAGACCTTCTTATGTTACAGGTCCAGAAATTGAACACCCTACCAAAACATTCTTGCAAGTTTTTTCAGCTCCTCCAAAAAAAAGTCGCAGGACTTTCCTGACAAACTGTCATCTTGATTGTTTCCTACTTTTAGGAAGAGAGAGACAAATTTATCTCTGCTCAACTCCTGAGTTATTTTAGGCTTAGCCATCAATTTAACTGTGGGAAAGTTTGCAAAGTATACGGCTGATAAAGCTTTAGCATCACCACCAAGTCATATTGTGACACTAAACATTGTTTTGTCTATTTATGTATCCTGGCTTTCCCCCATGATAAAGTGACTTTTCTTTTTTAAACAAAGGTGCAATTTAACTGCTTAGGATTTGGGTGCGTTGGTTCTTTTTGTGGGTCCCCCACCCACTTTCTGTTTCATTTGGTCATACAGCATATGCATTATCATGTTCTGACATCACCAAATTTCTCACTGGCCAGACTTACTATGTTTGTGCTTTCAAGTCACATCCGTGCTTTTCCTTTGGTGCATTTCTATCACCTGGTTTAGTCCAAGAACTGTCACCTAGATGGGCATCGCTCTGAATTCAGAGTTCCACAAAAACTGCAGGAAGAGATGACAGATCCAATGGGGCAGTTATGGTTGAAATGGCAAATTTCATAGTTTGTCATAGACTAATGGAAGCTGAAAACAAACACAAGCAAAATCATCCTGATTGCTCTAAGTGGCCTTTTTGCTGCCATCTAACAAATGTTAACAATGCAGCACAAGGCATTTCACTCAGAGCTGCAATTTCAAGCTTTAAAACTAAGAAGCCATTGTGACATTTTAGAGGTTTGGGCTTTAAAACTGATTTTCACATTTTATTTGCCTGGATGCATGGTGATGAAAGATCTGACAATATCTCCACGACCTCAGTCTGCCACATTTCACAGCAAAATACATCAGCGCTGTGTTTTCACGGTAGACAAAGGACCAAACGTTTCTTATGGGCTTTATGATAGAAGTGTAGATTTTACTATATGATTTAAGATTTTATACAGCTTAGTCGAGCCACATAAAATATTCCTCTAGAAGACTAAATTTTTAGTCAGTCTTCATACTCTTTTTAGACCTGGTTTCATCTCACAGCCCTTTTCTTTCAGTCCCTTCTCTGACATGACCGCATCTTTTGGAAACAATGGTAACCTACATGGAAAGCAGCACAGTATGGGGTCTTAATGAAAGAATTAAGCAATCCATCACCATCTCCTTAAGCTTATATTCTGCAGTTCTTAATCCTGGCATTCCTGTGGCTTCTCTAAATGCTTCTCCAAAACATCAGAACATATCCAAGAAAAAGCCTCCATTCCTCCCACACTCTGGCACAACACAGCACCCCCATTCTCCTCTACCATACATAGGACAATCTGGCAAGTTGGGTTCTAAATTGGTTATATCAGTCAAATGTGCCGGTTTCTCAGATACGAACTGGATATAAACTACTTTACTGATATGTATTATACAGACAAATATTCCAAATGAGATGTCAAAGGCTCAGCTAACTTGTCTTATGAAAACAAATCTCGTCATTCCCATTTCTCATATGCAGTCCAACCCAAAATAGTACAGTGGTTAATAATCCTTCCTGAATTCAGTTACAGAAGTCCATTATGATTCACACATTATTATCATTATTTATGCTGAAGGAAAATTAAAATACAGAAAAGCAATTAGCACTCAGAAAAACGCCTGAGCGAGGAAAAGACCTTAGCCCCATTTAGTCCATAGTCTAATCTTTAACTAATTGGTTGCACTCCCTCAGTTAAATCTCATCTAAAAGCCTTAAACACTGAGGCAGACAATTCCATTTTAATCAGAATCAAAATCTTCTGAACTTTGTAGTTCATTTATTGCCAGCTTACAACATCTTTGGATTTGTGTACCTCCAAAATCTACAGTCACGCAACTCTCCTATAACCATAAGAAATTTAGAATTGGGTCTAATCTCAGTGGTCAACGGCACAATGTCTGGATGGACACCAGTGACAAGTGGTGTCCCTCAGGGGTCTGCACGGGGATCGAGTGCACCCTCAGCAAGTTTGCAGACGACACCAAGCTGAGTGATGCAGCTGACACACCTGAGGGATGAGATGCCATCCAGAGGGACCTGGACAAGCTCGAGAAGTGGGCCCATGCAAACATCATCAGGTTCAACAAGGCCAAGTGCAAGGTCCTGCACCTGGGTCAGGACAACCCGCAGTATCAATACAGGCTGGGGATGAAGGGATGGAGAGCAGCCCTGCAGAGAAGGACTTGGGGGTGCTGGTGGATGAAATACTGGACATGAGCCGGCAATGTGCGCTTGCAGCCCATGAGGTCAATCGTATTTTGGGCCGCACCAAAAGCAGCGTGGCCAGCAGGTCAGGGAGGTGATTCTGTCCCTCTGCTCTGCTCTGGTGAGACCCACCTGGAGTCCTTTGTCCAGCTCTGGTTCCTCAGCACAGGACAGACATGGACCTGTTGGAGAGGGGCCAGAGGAGCCACAGAAATGATCAGAGACTGGAACAGCTCTGCTGGGAAGCCAGGCTGAGAGAGCTGGGGTTGTTCAACCCCGAGAAGAGAAGGCTCTGGGGAGACCTTATTGCAGCCTTTCAGTGCTTAAAAGGGGCCTGTAAGAAAGATGGGGACAGATTTTTCAGCAGGGTGTGTTACAACAGGACAAGGGGTGATGGTTTTAAACTAAAGGAGGGGAGATTCAGGCTACACATGAGGAAGAAATGTTTTACACTGAGGGTGGTGAAACACTGGCCCAGGTTGCCCAGAGAGGTGGTGGATGCCCCATCCCTGGAGACATCCCAGGCCAGGCTGGACGGGGCTCTGAGCAACCTGAGCTGGTGAAGATGTCCCTGCTCATGGCAGGGGTGGCACTGGATGAGCTTTGAAGGTCCTTCCAACCCAAACTATTCTATGATTCCGTGATTCCATAATGGAAAGAATTTTCTGAGGATGGGCCACTCCATCCTACAACAAATGTGAGAGGTGAAATGTGCCTTCTGGCAGTTCTTGTTCTTCTCCATTAGCTGAGGAGTGAACACATGCTTGCACAGAGCAGACTTGGACACACAATTTTAAAAAGCTCTGGTCCCATAAAACAAGTCTGTGGAAATCAAGGAGAACAAGCCTACATTCTCAAGAATTGATCTCACCCACCAAGCTGAATGTAAATCCTCTGTGTAAGTTTACAGAGAAAAAATTCTTTATGATCTCAGATTTTAGGGTCACTTCTGGAAATGTTTGAGAAAGGAACTCTTCCTGTGTGCAATTTAGTGACTTAAATTTGCTTCCACTTTGAAAAACACGTAATCTGTCTTCCCTCCTGTCATACTAAAAACATATTACTCCACAAATCTTGAAACAGGTACGTTTTTTAGGCTTGCTCCTATCATTGTCTAGGGTAAGGAGGAGGAAAGATGATTCAATTCTGTACTGATAAATATAATGAAATAAGAGATGACGGCAGAGAATTTCATCGTTGGCTTCCCAAATGGTCTCTGATGTTTTACAAAATGAAAAAAAGAAGGACTTACATATGGCAAGCCTCTCTTTATTTCACAACCACTACACAGAGTATCTGTGGCAAGATTCTAATAAACAAGCAGTTGAAGCTGCCTTCTGCTGGTTAGGTACTGCAGAAAGCCTGCAGCAGACCTAAGTGTTAAGCCTGGACTTAGGAGAAGCCAGAGCTACCTTTTATCCATCAAAAAATCACCTTTACTACAAATCATTTTGGTTCTCAATACTGAGGTTCATTATGAAAAAATACCAAAAAAACTCTACACCTGCATCAATACTTCATATTGACCAATTTCAAATACGTACTCACATGCAAGACCTATAATCTCACCTAAATAGAGAAATAGCACCTAAACAGATAGTGTGGTTTACCTATTACACAGAGTACAAAAGAAACTCATTTATTTAGAGTAAAAAAATACTCTGATAAAAGAGAATGTTTCTCACCAGACGGTCTCTTTTAAAATGAGTTATTTAAATATCAGAAGTACCATATGGAAAAAATACATTAAAATAACCCATCCGGCGGCCAGCTCAGTTTTTGTTCCTTAATGAAGTATGCATTTGGTATTACTCCCTGAGATTAATGGATTTAGCCTATTACCCATAGTCTACAGAGCATGAGGCAGTCTTAACAATCCTTTCTCCAGCTCCTAGGCACTTGTGGTCCATGAAATCTCTACGTCAGCCAGTTCCAATCCCACAACAATCTCAATTTTTCTTTATCTATTTTGACATTTTTTGCAAAACTCCCTTTCTCCTCTTATTTGCAAAGAATAAGTGATGACCCCCAATTTCTACAGTGATGTTGTGTCTTTCCAAGCCCTGCGATATCTTTACCCTGTGTGCTCAGAGATTCCTTCACCTAACGAAGAGAACAGCCCAGAACAAAAGATTTCATATCCACAGGGTAGACAGAATCTCTGCCTATCACCTCCCCTCTGTTATCTCCATTTTTCCACCTGCACAGGCTACTCTCACCTGTGAATTCAGACCCCACGCACACTGCTGATCTGCTCCCCTGCCTTTGTGGTGCACGTCACGTTATAGGATTTAGCCAAACCATCGGCTGGACTGGAGTGGAGGAGCAAGAGCAAAACCATTTCTTTTTTTCCTTAAGTCTCCGTTTACTACAGCAATCAGTGCCTGCAGCAGAGGAGCAGCTAGATAATCCCAGGGATATGCTATACAAGACAACACCACAGCCTGGACCCACCACTTCAGTTCCTGCCCAACCGCAGTTGCAGAGTAGGAGGAAAATCTTGGCCCATTTATGCAGCAGCCAGACCCGGCTTTGCTGAATTTGATGGCAAAGTTTCCTCTGACTTCACCACATAGGGATTCATGCTGTGACACTGCAGCTACCAGTGCTGTTACTGCCAAAGTTACGTTAAACACGCGTGTGTATGCACACATAAAAGCCTAAAATATTTTGCTGTAAAACGCTAGAAAAGTTCCACCCACCCAACAACCATCCTCTGCCCATTCCGGCCACAGGTTGCTGTTGTTTTTTCACTGAATTAACTCCAAGCGTTTAAAAGAAAGAACATTTCAATATGTTTTTTCTGACAAGTAAGAAATTAACTGCATACCAGGAGCTATTGAATTCAGCTTTAATAGTATCAATAAACATTTCTGATTAAATTATGAAATTGATTTTATAATTTTGACCATTATGTTTTTACATCAATATCATCATATGACAGCAAATGTAGTTACTGCTTCCTTATTGATCTTAGACATGGCACTCCAAAGTACTCATTTGACTGTATTACAAAATCAAACTTGATTTCCTGTGGTACTGTGGTAACTTTTGGTCATGACTTGATAATAACCAGTAATAAATGAATTCTTGAGTTATTAAAAGGTATGTTTTGCTCTCAGAAGCCGAGGCACAGCCCTGCTGCAGGCTTTTAGCAGTTTCAGGGCAAGTTTCAGCACTTGAATGTTGCTACTCCTTTATGTCAAATAATAATCCCTCCTCTTTCTCTTGATGAGCCATCTATCAGGTTCCTTGTGAGCTATCTAAACACTATTTATTAACGAGAAGGAACAAAGTGCTATTTATAATGCTCATTCAAGCAATCCAACAAAAACTCGGAGTTTCTGTAGCCTGGGAGCATTACTCTTGATCTCGCCCTCCCCTCTGTCAGGATAATAGTTATGTGTTGGGCCACTCCATCTCTCCGTAAGGTTTAATGTTCTGTTAAGAGAATGCATAATTCACAAGGACCACTGTTGCTCTGATACATGCATAATAGTAAATCAAAGGTGTAATGTGCTGGATATTTATGTCTCAGGGTTAAGAACAAGTCTGATCGGATTAAAGAAATTTCAGTACTGGGGCTTTTTTGGCTGCTGTAAATTTTTCCACAGGCCCTCCCATGTCTGAACCTTTCTGGGTTGAAGGACCATGAGGCATCTTCATTGACACAAACTGCCATCATGGAAGAGGAGCAGCGAGTTGAGACCTTATGCTGTTTTGTCAGTTTGCACTTTTTTAATGGATCTGGGGGTCTGCTCCTCTGTTACCCAAAAGTGTCTTTTCCATACAGTCATGTTTCTTCCTCCCTAACTATATATGTATGTATATAAATGTATATAAATGTAACTAAGCCCCCCAGGTTTTGTGGGTTGAGGAAAGGGGCGGGCAGGCTCAGTTAGAACTCGTGCTCTTAGCCCTCTTGCAAAATTATTCCCCAATATTCACAAAAATATTTAGGCCATTGACAAGTATTTGCCTTGACAAGCCCAAGGAGAACTTGATACACTCTTGTCTGCCTCAGATAAACTGTTCCCTGAAACAAGACGTCAGGAGAGCATGAGAAGTTGTTTCACCTTGCTTTGATTAAAAAACATACAATTGGTAAGCTGCTTAAAAAAATATGTAATGCCTATGGGAATGATTGATTTGTACAGTTCTGGTTAAATTAATCACAGCAGAGATAGGAAAAGCATTGACTCCATGTGATGGTTATGGGCCCTGTAACTGCTGCTACACCAAAGCCAGAACATCCTATAAAGTACCCCATAGTATGGTCTGGTGGTGACCAGGGGTATCAGTATTTTGTTCATTCAGTTTACGCTGATGCTCCTTTTATTTCCTATCCTACCTTGTACAAGGTCTGATGATGTATTTAAGCAGAAAGTGCCTCTGGAGGTCACCCACCAGAATCGGGGTACATCAAGTCGGGGGTTTGGTGCAATGGAGTTTGCTGCCCAACACAAAAGATTTGTGTGTGGCCTTTCAGCTCTGAGCCCTTTCACCAGAAGAGCTTCCCCAAATCTTTAAAACAAATAGGCCAAGTTTCACTTGTCCAACATTTTCTCCAAAGTCCCTTTTTGTCTTTCCTGACCACTTTTCCAAAAATACACCTTTACCTTGCAAAAGCTTCAACACTTGACTCCAGATTCTGTTCAGAAGTAAAAAAATGCCATATATCCACGAGATACTTTTGGCTGGAATCAAGGCAATAGCTCTGCTGGAGTCAAACTTCTTGATTTATTATCAGCTCAGGACACAGCTTCAGTTGCAGGTCCATGTGTCTTCACTGAGCCACCCCCATCCTACACTGGGGCTCTTAAGTCAACAACCCGACACCTGAAATCTCCTGGGCGATTCTTGATCCTATGTAAGGCAGCAGCACCCTAAACGTATCACCACAACATGGCAAGAGGGGGAAAGGATGCTCAAGCTACAAGCAGCAATTCAACACCAAACTCTCACTGCAAGTGAAATAAACCATTAGTCTACACGGAGGTGAAAAAAAATCCCTCAAAGGTTCTTTTCAGCCTTCTTTGTGAAATATGAAAAAACAAGTGTTTCCCACTATCTCCTGAAACACTTTGCCTGACAGAGGTTAATATAACATACACTTAGAAAGGTTCTCCTTTTAAAATTTAGCATATTTATTCTTACAAGTACTTACATTGATGAGCATCCTTCCTCTGCAGAAGTAACTGACAGGGGTGCCATGAGTAAAGACGTGAGTCATCTCACCTCATTGTAGTTAACTAAAAGCTGAGCATCCCATCTTAGGTAATTATCTGTGCTGCTTTGTTGGAGAGCAATGCCTTCAGAAGGTAAATCATCCCACCCTGGGATGAATCACTGGAGAAAGAGGGAATTTCAGTGACTGGCAAACTAAAAACTAAATTCTAGACAGCTAAAACTAGGCGAAGTTAACCACACCCTAATATATAACTTGCCTAATATCTCACACTCAAAAAAAAACCAAACAAAAAAGCAGCAGAATGGAAGAATCTCTTTTCTCCAGTCTCACACTGCTACTTGAACCATCAGGACATTTCTTCCTTGCTGCTGAGCCACCTTGCCTCTGCATCTATTCAGCATTTATCAAGAAGAGAAGGTTTGCAGAGGCTCAGTGCGCAAGGTGATAAAATCGGCAATGTTGACTCAGATCTGGATTCTGAGTTCTGGTCATTAGTTGTCACTGGCTTTCCATTTTCAAACAAGTTTTCCCTCATAAAGTGCTAAAAGACCTCGCTGCCTCCACAAGTCAGGACATTGGGTACCTCACAGCCCCCTGTTCTTGGGCCAAGAGATGCTCGTACTGCTGGTAGCCAGAATTCATCAGATCATGAATGAGATATTTTGGTCTTCAGTCTCCATTCCTCTCAGTCCTCCCAAGCACACAATCAGGGTAAGTAAGCACACAGCTAAAGAACATAAAGTAGATTTTGGGACAGACTGCATAAGCTCTGAATACTTCCATTTCCAGGAGCTACAAACAGAAGCCTCATTATTACCAGTATATCTCCAATGCAGAAGTAGAAAAAAAAAAAAAAAGAAGTCTAAAGTTCTCTTGCCGGGTTAGCTGAGGTTAAACAGGTGTTTTTGGTAAGGATTGCAGTTACATTTTGATTACACTAGCCCACATTCTTACATCACATAATGCAACATGATATACCCAAATGGATCCGTCAGTGCCAAACTGGGGCCCCCAGCTTGATGTTGTTCTAATTGTGTTTTTCATTAATCCCTGTGACCTCTGCAAAGCATCACCAACCAAATACAGGCTCTCAATGCTGACTCTTGGGTTTTCTTTTGGGGGTATTTTTTGCACCTTCTTTTTACTTCTCGATGAAGCAAAGTAACGTTTTCAAATTCAGCTGTGAACATTATGTCTGAGATTTGTCTGAACAAAAATACGTCTAAGGAACCAGCTTATTGCAGCTGGATAGCGTGTCTTCTCTAGTAACCTGATCTAGTCTCCAAAATGAGAACTCTTCACTTCTTTAGAAGACTTTGGACCCAGCCTCTGCTACAGGAATGCATGAGGCAATGTATGCTGCTTTATAAAGAACTAATATTAAAGGGGAGGCTGGGGGGAGAGGCCAATTCTTGATCTCATCCTGGAGCCACTCCACACACTTCAAATATGGCCAAATTCTGTCTCCAACCACACCCTGGAAACCTCATTTCCTTTATTAGGGTTGCAATGGCTCTATCTGGGGGCAGAAATTGACCCAGGGGACCTAATTCTTTCCTGGCAGGAGCACATCACCTCAGGAACTGGGGCTCTCCAGGGCCTTGGACTTGGGGGGAGTCAGAGATTTCTATGGGATTACATCAAGGACACTGATGGTCACTGGCATCTCCTTACGTTTTGTGCAGAGGAATCATGTATTTCACTAGAAAACACAGGTCTGAAGTAGAGCGCAAACAGGAGAGATTTCAACTTGGAGAAGCTTTGCTGGCAACACAGGAGTAGCACAGCTACTATGTGGTTTGCCTGCTTTGCAGCTCTGTAGGTTTATTTTCAGACACTCTGGAAAGCCTTTAACAGATGTGCATTATTATGCACAGCAATAACTAGTGTCTATTAAAATAAGCTGCTCAAGAGGGGAGGAGAGAAATGATGCACCTGTTTATGCACCTTCCCATCTACCGCTGTTTCTTTGCTGAAAAACAACCACTGATTTATGCATAAAAGGAAAAGACTTTGAAGATTTTTGTGCGGCAGCGAGGGCAGCTGGTGTCCGTTCTGGGCACTCGGTCTGTCTCCCAGGCACACGCTTTTAAATTCACCTCTGAATTTTTCTGCAGCTGGTTGGAGGCACCACACCAATGGCTGAGGCACACGGGATGTATTTTCTGTAGCCTGCTCACTCCTGTCCTATCACTTGCTAAGTTCCAGCACAGCTTTTCTAGTATCTCCTTCATAATGGCCTATTTCCCCCTGACAAAGAGCTATTACATACAGTAGCCTTTTCCTTCCTCAGCATTTTTCAGAGGATTCCCAATTTCCCTCATTCATTTCAGATAAGGTCTTTTCTTCTGCACTTGTTGCGATGAGAGCTGCTACATCGTCACCCATTTGATCATTCTAAGTCTCATTTCAGAATATGAGGTGAAACCCAAACCACTGAGAAAACAATGGGTATTTACCATTAAGTTCTATGCTCTCAAGATTTCTCCATTATGATTTATGTTTTCAGGGAGGTAGCAAGAGGAAGAAGTTCTGTCCCAACTTTGATGTAAACGATAGAAAATGAGTTACTTCTCGGAGAAAAGCTACACTTCCGTGCATCACAAATGCATTGCAGGAATACATGCGGACCCCATTTAGATGACAGTGGGGAAGGAGCAGTGGCCACACCACTCTCTCTCAAACCCTGGGAGCTGCTCTAACCAAGGCCATGGCAGAAAACCATGCTCTTGCTGGATAAGGGGGTTGTAGCTTCATTGCCTTCCACCTGCAAAGCTGTTGGACCAGCCTTCGCCAGGAGATTCCCCAGACTCAAGAAGGTGAACGGACCCATGGGAGAATCATGGACAGAGAAAGCAGGGGATGCAGCAGGTCATCAGGATGGAAAACTAGGCAGCTGCCACAGCCAAAGTGACTATTTTCGGACTATTTAGGGTTCAGGAAACAGCTTTGCTGCAGGAAAGGAAAAGCACAGAACCAGCTCCCCTTCCTATCCCTACAGAACAGGAGTCTGTCCATCAGGCACGCTGTCCTGTGCCCTGTTTTCTGGACAAACCACTGTCCAGCAGATCGGCACTGGTGATGTAGACGGACAGACAGAATTCAAAACCTAATCCATCAGTATGCTACACAACCTGGAAACACACTATAAAACCAGTACGTATATAGGCTTTTCACATTTCCCTCATCTTCCTTTTCTCAGCCATATGATGGACAAAGAAGGAAATCCCACATTGGCAGCTTGAACACAAACCTCTAGTATCAGCAGGACTATTTAAGGAGCCAGGCTCAGGAAGGGTGTCAGAATAAGACTCAATCTGGATTTATTATTTCATACTGTTTCCAGATACTTTTCTATTTCATCCACAACAGATTATTCCTGACACTTTTAGAGGGCCCCTGGCCCATTTGCTTATTGGTCTGATCTTTACTAGCAATGAAACTAGAAGCCTTTGCTTACTCGACTTCTGGAGAGTTAAGAGGATACCCTTTTATATTATTCACTGAAATTGCTTCTTGGCTAAAATATTCTCCTGTCAGTGTTTTTCATGTGTTCAGCAACATCTGCAGGATGTGGAAAGAACAGAAACAAACCAGATGTTGCAAAAAGGTAGTGACACTGAGAAACATAATTATTACAATATCTTGTTCTCTTTTTTTGGTCCATCTTATGCCTTCATACATCAGTAACCTTTACTGCTGAAACAGAGACTGACTCATCTAAGTTCTCGCTAAACAGATTTACAATCATTTGTAAAAATTGACATATACCCCCCCATTAAAGCCAAATTTCCTTTAGCAATTTCAGAGGAAAATAGATTAAGGGAATGTGGATATTTATCTCAGCCATCAACATTTATTCATTTAGGTAATTATCACTTCATTATGCTGTCAGGGAGAGCATGCGGGGCAATTCACCAGTGATGAACCAAACGCCACACAAGTCCTCCACCTCTCGTGCGAGACCGGGGTGCCAGCTCGCGCCCTTACCAAGTGTTTTTGTCACAGAGATGTGACAAGGGTCGGGGGTCCAAACCGGTACAAGCGGAATCTCCTGCATCAGGCAGACAAACAACCACAGCCTGATCCAACAGCGCCCCCAAAAGCAAAACCCACCGACAGAAGGACACCCCGACACCCTCCCGGCACCGCGGCCTACAGCTCCACAAACTAGCGATTTTCTTTTAAAAGCCATTTACTCTATTAGAAGAACCGGTAAAATAAAAAGCATTTCAGCCTTCTGAAAACCTACCACAGTGCAAAAGTCAGGACAGTCTCTATTAGATTGGGAAAATTTTCCAGTTATTTTAACTCAGACTTCAGGAATTTCGTAGGGGGATCAGAAGACCTGCAAGCTCTGCCAAATTCTGAGGGAACAAAGGATAACTAGATTAATATATAAATCTTATTAACTAAAATGTAGCTGAATACAGTCATTTGTTATCAAAGTCTTTCAATTGTTTAACAAATTGCAACATTTTGGTCTCACGGGCTCCCTGCCAAGTTGAGGCCTAATTAAGGTGGTTGGAAATGAATAGTGTTCTAATTAGTTTAATTACAATATGATGAATTATCAAACTAATTTTTAAAAACAATGCGCAATTAGCCTTTTAGCATTCAACCCCCATTTCTTCCAAAACAGGAAATGAAGTGGAACATACTTGTTTTTATGAGGAGGCTGAACACCTCCCAGCCAGGAGCACCCGAGGCCGCCGGGGGCCATGCTGCTCCCCTCGCCCTCCATGACTGGGGCAGCGACTCCAATGCCTTTGGTGACACCTATGGAAAGCGTGTTCTTCAATCCAGAACTGACCTGATGCTCCTATTCAGATTACAGAACCACAGAATGGTTGTGGTTGGAAGGGACCTCTGCAGATCATCCAGTCCAACCCACCTGCTAAAGCAGGTTCACCAGAGCAGATCACACAGGAATGTGTCCAGGTGGGTTTGAATGTCTCCAGAGAAGGAGACTCCACAGCCTCTCTGGGCAGCCTGTTCCAGGGCTCTGGCACCTCACAGTAAAGAAGTTTCTCCTCATATTCAGATGGAACCTCCTGAGTTTCAGTTTGTGCCTGTTGCCCCTCATCCTGTCATTGGACACCACTGAAAAGACTCTGGTCCATCCTCTTGCCACCCACCCTTGAGATATTTATAAACATTGATGAGATCTCCTCTCAGCTTCTCTTCTCCAGGCTGAACAGCCCCAGCTCTCTCAGCCTTTCTTTGTAAGAAAGATGCTCCAGACCCCTCACCATCCTTTGTAGCGCGCCACTGGACTCCCTCCAGTAATTCCAAATTCCCAACCTGGAGTCTTCCCTATTCTGTCACTTAACTGGGGCTGCACAGAATATCCTGTTCTGTGAGCGGCCATACTGGCTTGGTGAGGTTTTTTAGTGTTACCTTTCAAAACAACGAATGAGCAAATTCATCTGCCTGCGAATCATCAAAGTATACAAATTCCTACCCGCAGCACATAGGGAAGCATTATGTCTGTAACCATCCAGTCTGTGCTCTATAATGCCAATCGCACAAACATTATTTTCCATTCTTCTGAGCACGTTTGCTTTACAAGACTATTTTCTGCCTCTGGCTACCAATCCCACTGCGACACAATCCCAGACAGCAAACCTTTCCAGAAACACACTTGCACCTGCATAACCTCAGTAATGTTGCACCCTTGCAAGTGAAAGCACCATCTGGTCCTACCGTAGAGTGGTTCATTACCGGAGGAGTGGCCAAAGGTCACCACCTTTCATTAGCACTGCCAGGTATATAAGTAGAGTTTGGCTCAATTACAGCACAGCTCATTGCTGAGCAATAGAAGAGGACATATTAAAAATATAGGCGCCCATTGAATGGAAGGAAGGAACAAAGAAGTTCACTCTAATGACATGAATCCTTTAACAAATAATCAGGTTAAAAATGATCCACTTGGTATTTTGATGAGAATGGATTTTCTCATCCTGTGAACCAGAAAGAAAATGTGGCAGTAAAATAGCTTTCGGCATGACTTAATTATCCCCAGAAAGACTTAGGAGCCTGCTCTAGCAAAGCACTTAAACGCATGCCGAACTTTAAGCACATGGGCATTCTCAAGGGACTATTCATATACATAGAGATAAGCATATGCTTAAGTGCTCTGGCAAGACACCCGTCAACTTGGAGTCTCTCATCAGGGCCTGGAGTCACAACTAACACACGTGGCAAATGTGACAGCGTTTGAGATGTCCTGTCCACCTGGGCGCTCACCAAGTCCCCACCGTCCAGACTATCCGAGTGTTTCCCAATAAATGAAAATCAATCACCGTTTCCTCGCTTCCTGACTGGTATGAAGAAAGAGGATTTAAATAGGTGCATACATCTGTAGATTAAATCAGTTTACTGGAGGGAACCAAAACGAGGAGATGAAGCTGCCATATGTTTCTGCTTGTGCTGAAGCTAGTGGTCATGCTTGTTTTTCCTGGAAATTTGTTCCACAAGCTTAGTCTGGCTATTGCCAGAGCCTTCATTTATTTGTCAGCAGTGGCAAGGATCCAGCAGATGAGGCTCTTGTAAGAAAAAAGGACTGCAGAGAACGCTGACCTCCCAAGTAACTATGGGCAAAGCTACCAAAGGCTCTGGGGGAAGGTGTTTGACCAAAATCTGCATGCTGAGGAGCCACTCTGGGCTGTATAACGGCATACTGCTACAAGGACGTGGTGGTTTTTATTGCAGAAACTTAAAGACTAGGCACTGCTGCTCAAACAGTAGCTGCTGGGGTCTTGCTGCTGTCCCCTGGGACTGACTGTCACCTTGCCAGTCACAACTACAGGCACCCAGCACCACGAGAGTGCCCAGGAGAGCTGGAGATTATCGATCAGCCCAAGGGTCTGTGCTTTTGACAGAGAGGATACAGAATAAACAGTCTTCTGAAGAATTCCTATCCTCTTTTTTGCCTCATTCCTAAGGGAAATGGAGAGCTGGCTCTGTACCTTCTTACCAGTTTTCCCAGTTAATTTTTGCAAGGCCACAGCTATAGGGAAGAGGAGGACTGGGAGGCGATGAGCCAGGCTGGGTCTGTTTGGTCACGACCAGGGATGCATTCGGTGAGCCAAGTGTTTGAAACAGGTGCGTTGCCAGCTGTGCAAGCTTACAAGAACTGTAGAAAACACTAGCAACGGCAGCAAAATAATTTCTGGCAATAAAAAGGTTAACACGAAACAGTAGGTATGAAGATAACTTGAACCCATCATTAAAGAAATTCAGTTATTTAGTCAATTTTACTTATTTACAGGCTAGAAGATTAATGAGCTCAAATACAAACTGAGACAGTAATTAGGTTTCAAAAACATACTATAACACAATCAATCATTGCTTGGGAGTATAATGACATTAGGGTAGAGCCCTCTTTCAGCTGAAGTTATTAGCATGTGATTGGTGAAGACTGGACTTGAAGAGAGAGTCTACCCCAGGGTCTTGTAATAAAATGAAAGAGGAATCTTAAATAAGGAGAAACTATGTCTTTGACCCTTTGTCCTTTGCCTGTAGATGTAGAGATACTGTATTCGGGATTTAGGGCTCTGTAACAGGACTTTGGGGAATGATGGCATTTCAAAAGACAGTTGGTATTTTACTTTAAACAAGACTTTACTTGAGACCTAATACGACACAGGCGGTATGTATGTGTCCTCTAATCTGGTCTTTGAGGCTATTAGCAGCTCCTTTCCAAGGCATTTCAGATCTGAAAAGCTTTGCAAATACATCAACTTAGAGGAGCTCAAAATGTTACAGAACACAACGTGGGAGAAAGGGTGACAATTTAACGTAAAGAAAGGAAAAACAGGAACTATAGAAAAGCAAAGTTCTCAGTTATTGCTGCTAAAGCGTTATTTGCTGGTGAATTGCACAAGCAGCTCTTATATACTCTAATTGCAAGCAGTCTGGATAACTGTCCCTTAAATCCAGTGTCAGTCAGGTTCACAAAGAAAGAGGGGATATGGCTTTTAAGATTTAAGCCAAATTTCGAAGTCAGGGTTTCATGCATGTATCAGCTTAATCCAGATCCCACAGAAATCAGTGGTAATTCTCCCACTGATTTGAATAGGAGAAAAGTTACAGCAGTGTGTGTAATTTATCAAATTCCAGTTAAGTGGCTAAAAATCAGACACTTCAGGCAAAGGTTTTCAAAAGAGGCCATGGCATTTTCTCACATTGTCTAAAATGCCTTCGAAAATCATATCCTGAAACAATGTTTCCGCAGCTAAATAGAACTGGCCTAATTTTCAGAGATACTGAGTAATCCCAGACTTGATTAATTTCAGTACTCATCAGCACTTAAAACTGGACTACTTCCTTTGATATATCTACATATAGGGTTAAGCATCTAAGTGCCCAAGTTTGAAAAATGTCAGCCTTAACACCCCCCCTATTCTGCTCATGCATATCCAAGTAAATACACACTTCCACAAATAACTTGTGCATCACCACCACATCCAAAATGAAATCATCATCATTCCCTTCACCTCAAGGGCTCGATGGCACAGCCCCTGCATTTCACTACTAGCGTCATTCTCTACAGACATCTAGTTGCTATTATTTATTCACTGTGGCATTCTCAGCTACCCCAATTCCCTAATGAACAATTGAAATGGATTGCAATAAAGACGTGACACACAGGAATAAGAAGCTGAAATGTATTTTCCAGCTTCAACCTCCTAACCTGAGGGAAGGTTATGGTGGTTGACATGGCTGGGGTCAACAGCAATCGGTTCTAGTGGTTACTGTCATGTAGATATTCTGAATACTTTGGATGGCATTTCAGAGCAATCCTACTGGTTGATAAATCAAACGCAGAAGAACCTTAACTCTAAATGTAAATAATCTCAAAATGGACGAAAACAAACAAACAAACAAAACCACGTAAGTAAAACTGTATTTCAAAGCAAGAGTGCGAAAACATAACAAGATGCAGCTCAAGTCAATACAATCAATCCTGATAACAAGAGCGGTCAATGCAATTACATTTTATAAAATCAATGTATCCTCCTACTATGAAAACCAGGCAAGGAAGGAAATGAACCAACATCCCCCTCTCCATTAGCAAGTGACAATTACAGTTTCACCAAACACAGCTACACAAGGAGCAGAGCAAGTGTAAGAACCTGAACCCTTTGCAAAGGAACCAGCACCATGTAAAACCTTCAGTCCAAAGGACAAGTTTTACCTGGCTGCTCTCTGATCCTTTACAAGTAAATTCATTTTCACCCACTCCTAGATAAATGAAATTCTTCCAGCAATGTTTTTTCTGAATCTAAGCTACTGAACCTCCCTTATTTCCCCACTCATGAGAGAACTACAAATGTGATGTATGACATTAAATCAAGCTGTGTGATTATGACTGCCCAGGTAAACAGAACTTCTGTGCTATTTTCCACCTTTCCCTATCAATTTAGGGCCCAAAAAAGCCTGGATGGAAAAACTGACTGTGTCATTTGCCCATGTGAAAATTCTTTTCAGTTGACCAGAAGTGAATTTAAGGGGTTTTCAAAAATCCATTAATACCTCCCGTTGTTTGGTATTAAGAATCTTTATCATGTTCAGCCTCCCACCTTGCCCCCTCCCCTGGGAGAAACTCCTGCCGAAGTCAGCACACACTCTGCCCATGGAAAGCCTGAAGGACGAGGCTCTCAAGACAGTAATTCTCAGGTGGGAATTTTTGATTTTACATTAATTAGGCTCCCTGCCCTGAGTGAAATGATGCCTCTCTTATCAAACACTATGGCCAACCTCAGCCCTGTGACAGAGGCTGAATGATGAAAGCAGGCAAAGGAGCCTTTCTGAGGACCCTCCTTAATTAAGAAGCTAGTTTGAGGTTGGAGAGTACGTGACGATCTTGTGATGGATGTTTGAAACTGGACCGCAACAAGGAAGGTGTAGTGGTCACGGAGGGTGAGGTTAGAGATTTGCACCACCTAACCGTGGGTATCTAATCATGGGGTGTTAAGCCTTTAACCTCTCTTCATGGGAGCCTTTTTCTCCAGAAACAATAGAAGAACTTTGGCTGCTAGACAAGGTACCCGAGGTAGGTGCCACCATCAGCCCACACGACTCACCCTCCAAGGGTACGTTGCAATGTGTTTGCATGTCAGATTGAAGGAGAAAACCTCTTTTTAGCAGGTCCTGGGTAGTATTCTCTGCCATCAGGCTTTGCACACACCCCTTTCACCTTCTCCCCAGCATCTGTTTGGACATCTGTCCAAAATGGAGACATCATTAATTTCATGCAGGGTTGCAAATTGGTTTTAGCTATAGCATCCTTCTGCAAAAGGTAGCTGATCATCATTGTCTGTAAATGATGAAAGAGAACGACAGTTTTACCAAACGAAACCAGAAACAACTACTTTGTTTTGCACTATCCCAAGCATAGTGCCAGCAAATCATCTATTTTCCATTTAACTAGTACAAAAGAACTGCAGATACAAACAGTTATTGCTGTTACATTATGCGCTTGCATGTCGGAGAGAGAGAACACATCGTTTTGCTGCATTTTTATTTTTCCTCTTATGGAACACATTCAGTCTTAAAACTCCTTTCTCCTGGAGGAGAAAGCTGCAGTTATTATTTCCTGATATTTCCAGCTTAGCAACTACCCATCTGTAGTTTTTTCATCACCAGTGTTTTACATGTGTATGACCAGCCTCAAGCAGTCACACGATGACAAAAGTATTTGCGGATCCCTGATTTGTTACCTGCATACTTTCCTTGTAGCGTTTTCTCACCAGTTTTAAAGTGTCTCAGGAAATCTCCACGGGATTCCATGGATCAGATAACATGAAAGGGTCTGGAAACCTGACATATGTTGAATTGCAAACTACTACACACAAAACAGTAATCCCTAGGCATCTTCTGGATAATCCATAAAGCCGCATACTCTATCCTGGAGACAGTTATGGCATGATCTAATTTAATCTATTGAGAAAAAAAAATGAAAGAAAGCAATTATAAATATTAGAGAGAAGGAAACAAAGTTGGAGTACACCTTGCAATCCCATTATTTAATACTCACCAAAACTATACTGAGCATTTAGTAAAGACAGGAGTTCTTCGAGACTTAGGCATGATTTAATGACTTTGAAAAGAAGGAATACTGCTCACTCACCAGGAACAAAAGATAATTGCTAAATAAGAACAGCTTGGGTAGACTTTCAGAGAAGCTGCTGAGGAAGCTGAGCAGCAAAGCACAATCTATGTAGCCCATGTCACAGATGGGAAACCAGCTAATATGCTGAACAGCTCGAGGGTCCCACCACCACTACTGTGGGGTGATGCTACTGCTAACTATTGTGTGACTGTCCAGAGAACTGAAACAGGAATGGGTCTTCTCATCTAAATTCCAGGGGTCCTGGAAAAACACTACTATGTGCATTCAATTAGAGACAGAATTCTTCTTGGCCATCACAGTTACCTACTTGAGATGAAATGAACTATTACTTACTAAAGAACACAGCTGACTAGACCACAAATGCATTCAGCTGCAGCAAAAGAAGCTGAGGGTACTCAACTCCAAGCAGGTAATACTCTGATGTAACATTTGGGCCATGGGCTACATCACAGCCAGAGCCTCTGAACCTGCCTGGCTTTACAAAAATAGCTCATAAACCAGACACAGCAACAGGCCTAAAAGCCAGGTCTTCCAGGACCAACTTGGACAAGCAAAAGTCCCAGTAGCTTTCGGCAATTGAAATCTCTCATGATTGCTACAGCTGGGTTCAGCTTCATGGTCTCAGCAAGACCTTCAAAAATGATGAGGGTTTGAGATTGAGCCAAGCTTCTTGTCAGTGCTTCATACTTCCAAATTTGTATTTATAATTCTTGTTACTTAGCACAACAGATCCTAGCATGACAAATCCTAGAAAACTGTTATGCTGGGGTCTTCATTTTCAGGATTTGCACCAGAGCTTAACTAAATTAGAAAGTATTTGTATGGCATCTCCATTCAAGCTGCTGGTTGATGTTTTATGTTTTAACATTTTAAGTAAAGTTTATTATGACAAGTCAGTGAAAGTGCTTTTAGTAGGTCAATAAATCATGGACCTATCATATCACTGGGTGACAGCGATGAAGCATAGAAGGAAATTTGATATTATTCCAACAAAACAGCAAATACAGCTACTTCCAGCTTAGCTGCAAAGCCACATCAGCCTGTTGATTGTGAGCTGAAGAGGTATATAATCATATTTGGGGGAAAAAAAGCAAGGCCTTTGTAGATTTTTATCTGTTTGGCATTTCTAAAACTCTCTTATGGAAAAAAAAAAGATATATTTATTTAATCTAAAATGGTCCTCTGGATGCCCACCATGGAGTCTGTTCTATAATTACCTAATGTGGACGAGTGGGTATGGGACAGGGAAAAAACACAAAGCAGATGAAAATAAGAAGATAAAAAAGATTTCTGAGAGACTGAATTCAGTTTTGGCATCTCTCCAACCATATGGAAATTGAAGGGATGTTAAAAAAAAAATCCTAAGACAGGATGCGCAGGACAAGGGTAGGAAGTTTCCCTCGTTATTAGTGTCAGAAGAGGAAAAACAAATGAAAAAAAGCGCAGCTTTTTATATACAAGACAGCAGCACACCTGTCCAACCAGGGTGGGTGCCCAACCTTCAGGAGGAACAACAGCAACCCTGTTGCACTTTGAAATTTTTGACACCTGATCAGACACGTATGAGAAGTCTCACTTAGACACAAGGCAGAGTTTGAAGAAAATTTTGCAGGGGAAAACTGTTCTTACCCTCGTCCATTCCCCAGTGCTTTCAGTGGCCTGGTCGAGGTTTTGGCAGCAAGAGCAGCTGGTCATGGCCTGGTGAAGCAATCGCTCAGTATCTGCCCTTGCGTCTGGACTCCACGGCTGCAGCGGAACAGATATTACATGATGGAAGGACTCAGGGCTGGAAGGCATCGGGGAGACCCATGTTGAAACCAAGTGTCTAGTTAAAATTAGACTGGAGAATCTACCGTCATCTTCTCCTCAAATGTAAAGGGTAAGAACACGTGTGTTCGTTCTGGATGTCGTTTCTTTTTTGACTGTAAATCAAGGGATTTAACAAACACAAAGCTCTTTGAGAGAGGACTGTTACACTTAAAACCTGATAAAATATCCGTGGATTCCCCTGTCATTGGCACTAACCACTGGATCTGTTATGCACCACAATGGTATTTCACATGAGATCTGTAAAACTTGAGAAAACTTGGGAAAAGCATTTTAATCCACTTTCGCCTTTTCTCAGGAGCTGAGCCCCTCAATCACTTGCAGCTGCTGTCCTCTTCTAAGGAAGAGAAATATATCCCACAGTTTTAAAAGTGAATCGGAGGGTAGAAGGTACGGTGAGTCTGTGAAGGAAGGAAAAAGATAACTAGATATCAAATGTAGGCCTCTAGAGACACCCACTATGTTATTACTGCAACCTTCTCAGTCCATGAATGAGATCCATTTGGCGTTGTAGAAGGTATTACAGCATGTGAACAGGTTCAGCTGCTGTGGCAAGACCTTCTGGGGCAATACCCAAAATCAAAATGCCATTTGCAAAGGTCTGTCACTGGGACTGCACATGAGATGTAATAACCCAATATTCTGAAGGTGACACTGGCTTTGGGGACTATTACATGTGGGGCATGTGCAAACAAACTGTCTAGGTACACTTGTGAAAGACAGGCAGTGATGCTTGCTTAGCATCCGGGGAGAGACAGTGAGCTGAATCAAGGAGAGAACTGGAAAACCGGCTGCAGAAGCTGCTCCTGATGTCCCAGTTGAAAGGCTGGGCCAACGAACTGGTCCTACAGACTCACATGGTAGTCCCACATCTCAGCAACCTTGGGCAGATCACTTTGTTACCCTCTCTCTGCTCCTTCGGATAGCCCTGCCCTTTTGAAGTGTAAGTTCATGAGGGTGAATTATCATAGGCACTCAATTTTAAAGCTATTGACTGTCTTCTGTGGAGGACAGGACTATAGCACATTATCTCCGATAACTCTTTGCACTCCAGTTGTACCTTCAGTCTTTTCTGCGGGTGCAGAGTCCTATTCTCCAAGATACTGCACACAGAAAAAAAAAGGGACATTTCTAGTCTTTTTAAGACCTTCTCAGTATCTGAAACACAGAAGAAGATGATCTATTATCACATACCCTCCTTTGCACATTAAAGCACTTTTCACGTGACTTGCAGATTCAGGTCTGAATGGAAAGGCTGCTAAACTTCAATGTAATGAGGTTTACAATTAATGACTAAGCAGGAAAACTAAGCCTCCAGACTTCTAAGAAAATAGTAGCTGGATGATCTGAACTTTTGTTTTACCAAGACAAAAACAAGGAAGAATGGTAGGCAGAAAAAGATGAATGTTCACTGTTAATCTCGAGTTAAGTGCAGTAGTACTGAAAAAGGTGTTTACAGTGAATCACATGATTCAAAGGGATTAATTATAATTAAGAAATAAGCACAATTGTGTATAAAATATGGGGTCCAGCAGTGTAAAGATCAGAGGGCAAAGTTGGTGTAAAATATGCTAAGAAAGGCAAAGACGGAAAATGGAACAGAGTGAGATCCCAGCAGGGGTTAAGATAAATAAGACATTTTTAAAGTACATACGGAAGGAGAGGGCAGTGAAGGAGACAGAAGGGCCTCTTAAAAATGGCAAGGGTAATTTATTGACACAAGTACTAAGGGCATTGTTTAAGGGGAAAAAAAAAATGAAATGAATTCTTCGCCTGAGTGTGCAGAGAGAAGAGGGGACAGGTGCCAGAAAGAGACATAAATTTCCCAGAGGAGAAAGAGAAATGCTTAAAGAAATTAAGATCATACCAGTGCTGGTGATCAAGAAAGTGGAATGCTGGAAAACTGATTAAAAAAATGCTGGAACAAACATGATGTATCCCAAAAATCTAAGGGAGAGGGGAAGAAATACTGCAGAGACAGAACCTGGAAAGCACTTGGCGGGAAGCTGTATGCACCAGCAGAAATCTGACACTACGCTACCATATGGTTAAAGCTAAATTCAGGTTGTGGATGCCACCCAGCAAGCTGGTATTTTTGCTTCAAAGACCTTTTGGTAGTAAAGGAAATTTTACTAGCAATAAAAAGACCAGCCCTCTTTGCTTCCTTCTTGCTTGCCCGGTTTCCTTTCCACCACCTGCTTTTTGCAACGTTAGCCCGTGACACAAAGGGTGCCCGCAAGGGAATATTCCTGAGGAGCTGTGTGGTCACCAAGCTTCCCCACAGTGCATCTCAAACCCCCTGTTGCATCTGCAGTACTTGGTACCACCCCATGTGCACCTGTGCCTTTAAACTGAGGGTTTTAAACAGCTCTGGAAAACAGAAGCCTTAACAAAGTCATAGGGAATCCACGTTAAATTGCAAAATCAGTGACCTCAGTCTGTAAAAGCTACAGACCTAAAGGACTTAGCTCGCTGGAAGCATGTGCCTATACCACTGACGCCAATAGAATTGCTCAGGAACATCCAAGTCCATGTGCTGCTGCTCCAGTAAAGAAGCAGTAATTAAACTGGACCTACAGCACATATATCATACAAATGGAAAGAGCAAGCAGGGCAGCAGAAGGACTAACACTGGAGGGAGATGGTGTCAATGACATGCACTTAAGCAAAGACAGAGTCAGGCCTTAAAAGAATTTGTGGGGAATTTGGCTACACTAAGAATAGACGGTACTTGGAGCAGCAATGGGCAGCTGCTGTTCGTAGAAGTTTAGAATGGCTACTCTAAACTTAGCGTGCAAGTATTCAAAGGTGGTAAATACTGAAGGATATGCACAGATGCTACCAGGAAAAAAATATATACGTATATTGCTGATTGAAGAGTGTGATCAGGCAAGGTGCTGAGTGCCAGTTCCTCCAAGGAGCTACACTGCTCTGTATCTATATAATCTCAGTCTCTACAGGCTTCCTTCTGCTCCCAGCAATGAGAAATCAGAGCTCTGCACCACAGAGGAGCACTTTTCATCATGCAGGATTATATGTGCATGGCCTAATCCCACTTACATCAAGGGCAGCTCCAAGAGTTGGTATGGGCTTTCAATGAGCACAAGCAGTCCCATCATCTACAGCATTTCCCCAGTTACCACCCAGTAACTGGCTTTAATCTGCTGGGGATGGCTTTGATAACACTTCCAATCGGCACATTAACTAGGGCCATGACAGTAAAATGGGTTGATGCCAAGCGCGATTGGATGTATCAGATATTTGTGGTGCGGGTGCAGGGAGGACAACAGGGAGAATTCAGCTACACGGTGTGAAACCTCAGCGCTCAGCGGCCAGGGCCTGGGCTCCCTGCTCCTCGGGTGAAACTCTGCCCAGCAATCACTCAGCGACCTTTGCAGACAGTAATGACATGCCTAAAATAAATAGAAGTGCAGCTGAGAAATTTGGGACAAGGCAGAAATAAGAGCAGAAGCTGTAACTCTTTGGAAGATTTATAATTTATGACCGTTCCATGGCACGAGTTCAACTGTGACCTCTCAGCTGGCAGCTGTCTTTATGCTGCTTTCTCCTTCCACCTGCCTAGTGAGAAAACAGCCACTGTCTCTGTGAGTGTGGATAAATCTGTCACACTGACTTACACAATGAACTCTCTGGAGGGAGACTGAAGTAGCCCAGAGAATAAATCTAGCCCTCAGAAACAGTAGCAAGGTTGTCCAAGTTTACAGCATCTCCTTTTAACCCCTTTGGTGTGGACCTTAGTGGCTATAATTATAACTGGCACTGTCTGACACGCTGAAGCCGGGAATCCTCTTCAACGTGATGGATGTCTCACTCAGGACAAGTCAGAGGCGGACAAAAAAAGCATCTGGGACAGGCCAATGATGCAATACGCAGCTCTCATCTTACGTGGATGCCCTGGCCTTTAAAGCTTTTCCCAAGGACATCCAGGTGGGCAAAATGGTTTTACAAGAGAAAAACGTCTTGCTGAAGTGCTCAGATCACAAGGACAAAGCACTGAATTAGATCATTAGATTTTAAGGCCAAAAAGGCATGATTAGTTTAGATGGATTAACGGGCTCCTTCCACTCCTGCTACCCTTCTGATGGGAACATGGCAGACATGAAATTGATGCTGAACCTCACCCATGCCAGAAAGACATCATCCTCTAATAAAACACCTCTGAGGCAAAGCATCTTGGGATGCTCCAGCAAAGGACTTTAACAAAACCAAACAGCTGGCTGTGAGCAGCGATAACAGTTTGTAAAATAAGCTAATGTTGGTTAAAATGAATAGTGTAAAAACCCAAAGATCAGAGATTACTTTCATGGTTAATATTAAGAATTCATGTCTAAACAGCTTACAAGGGCGTTGGACTATGATTCATCTGCACTGTGATAGATGGTTAAGTCATTCTAACAGGTAGTCAATTAATTGCCCATCACTGTAGCTTACCTTGAACACCTCCTGCAGATGTGCTTGGACACCTTTCAAACATATTTACAACATGCCTGTGACATCTGTTGAGCCACACAGAAATAGGACCTTAGTACAAACGTGAGGAAACTGCAGTATCATACAACATTACAGCCAGGACCAATGTGAACAACACCAACTCCCCTCTGGACAAGCCAGTTATTCTCACCAGACAGTTTTATTCCTACAGTTTGTTTCTCCTGTAGCTCTAGTTCACCTCTGAGCTTGATAGACTCTCATGAAGCCATCCCAAGACATCTGCAAGGCCACATTCACTTCACTATATTGTGGCTTTGCTCTGGAGGAAGCAATGAATGGTGGAACAAGCAGGTAAAGAGATGGTCCTGCACCCACCAGCCCTACTGAAAAGGCTGCTTGCAGGATTATTTATACTTTCATTCCAGGCCCTTAAGAGTGCACTGCGACCGCTCTATGTTATTCTCGTCACTCTACCGTTCTCCTCCTCAGCTCTGTTTTGTGTAGGATTTAGAGTCAATGCCATCTGCAATTTTATTTCCTCCATTCCTCAAACCTTATCAGACACCCCAGACGTAGCTTTCTTTTGTTGTGCCTAAGGTCTTCCTGCTTAGATTCCAGTAGTCCATAATATTTACCATTCCTTAACTAACATACAAACTTTGTTGTGCGAAAGGAGTATTAATTGTCAGAAATTCATGAAATTACAACTCAACACAATGGCTTTATCATAGGCTTTCTATTCTGTCATCACAATATCACCCAAACCTTCTGGCCTCTAGACATCCATGAGTAGTAAGAAATCTCCCTCAGCCCTTATTCATGTTCCTGCTTTGCACTTGAAACCTTCAAAGAAGATGGAGGCCTTGGTGCAAAATTGCACTAACCAAGAGGGCTCAGTTTTCTAAGAGAGTTTGATGATAAAATTGAACACCAAAACCAATGATCAGAGGGACTTGGTAGGAACCACCTTTCGACTATTTTGAGAAGCGGTCTGCAAGCAAGGAATTGGACTGTGAATCTCTGACGTACTTTTCTATGGACACAAAAAAAAGAGTTGTCAAGACCTTTTGTACAAGTGTCCCTGTCAGAGGGCCACTGTAATATTATGAACAACTGTGCAAAAAAATCATGCAACGTGGCATTCGGGCTGCTAAAGCCAGATGCTCGGAGGTGCTGAGTACCCTCAGCTTCCCATGACCTGAAGGGATCAGGGGGAACTTAGACACCTTCACTATCTTGGAGAACAGGGCACTGAGCAAACAACCTTGCATTTGCTTTTCTCTTTAAACATGCATTTCCATATTGCTTAATGATCTGATTTGGAAACCATTCTGTTAGAAGCTGTGCAAGGCACATTCCAGTAGAAGTACTGCAGTTTCCAAGATTTTATTCATAAAAGCACTGTTTAATCTTAATATCCCAGATACTGTTGGCAGTAGAGCAGCGCAATGCAGCACAACTGTCTGCCAGTTGAGGTGACGATCAGGTGGCGTGTGACAGAGAGAAAGGGAGAGAAAGGGAGAGGCAGGGAGAACAAGCTACTGGCCAGTGCAGGAAAATTGCCGCACTTCATCCCTCTCCTGGCAGAGATTTTGTTCTCAGGCCTTTCACTCCTCCCTTTCAGACATCATCCTTCTTTCCTTGCCACCCACAACGTGACTTGCATCCTCGCAGGACCTCTTATCTTGCTTAAGAGTTTATTCCTCCGTGGTATTAGATGCTATTACACGGCAGAAAGCTGACGCCAATTTCTTATGGATCTAAGGCGTCAAAATGTCTGCAAGCAAATGTTTTGACCCTCCTACCTTATGTTCCTCCTCAGACTATTAAAATCCCCTTCTAAGCTCACCTATCTTCAGGAATATCATCTTCCAGGTCCCCTCTTTTGCACAAAGAGGGAGCCCCTGCCTTGTCTGAACTAATAAAACTCTAAACACGACAGAGAATGCAAGGGAAACAGGTAAGTCAACCTACCAAATACCTTCACCAAAACAACAACAAACTGTCAAAGTGGTTCTGAGCACTTAAATCCCGCAAGACCATCCCTCAGCACAAAATTAACCCCTTCAAGAAACCATTCTAATGAGCATACATTCTTACTGGAACCACAATGACTTCTACTCATCATCTCCACCACTGATCTTCTCCACATGTTGTTTGGAGCCCACAAATTGCTTGTATGAGCAGCAAGGTTCCCTGCAGGACAGTGGTCATCGTCCACCCACCGCGGTGGTGTCCAAAGTGACGGACTGAGAGAGCACAGAGTCACAGCACACTGTGTTTCAACTGCAATGACCTGTTTTCTTCTTCCTTGGAATTTATATCTGAAAAAAAGGATATTATTGCTGGGCCTGGATATGGAAACTCGGGGAAAAAAAAAAAGTCTGGGGAATAGCAATAAGGAATGCTGTTTGCTCAGCAAGATTTGGGAAGAAAGGAAATGATCTATTTTGTGAATTGAAATTATCCCCTTAATGAATTTGGCTCACTATTTCAAGTCAGAAAAAAACCCCACACCACACAACCCGTGCTTTATTTTTATTTAACAAAAAAAAGTGTCAGCTGTCCAAAAATACTGAACAGCTGTCCTGAAATAGCAGATTTTCCTGTATGTTTTTTTTATGATTCAGTCCATTCCATAATTTTGCAATGAGACCTGCAGACAGTACTATTTTGCTTGCAAGAAATATGCACAATATGGCATGTGCCTCATAATCTTCTGTGATTAATGTATAAAAACAGAGTCAGAACATATTTATACGATGGCTTGTCGAATTATAGAGATTGATCTTGGTTTCACTCACGGCCAATGGCTAAGGAGCACTTTAATCTGCTACAGGTGAAAAGGTAATGCAAACACTCTCGTGTTTATTTAGGACAGCTATTGGGAATATTTCATGCCGTATTTCAAATACAAATACTCTTTGGCTGTCTCCGAGTCAAGGAAATATAAAGTCATTAGTATATGGTTTTATACAATCTATTGTAAATATTAAAATTACACAGGTCATTTGACCCAAATTGAGATTTCTGCCTAGTTTCTTCATAATCTTGGCTTCCAGGGGACTGTGAGAGGAAGCAGGCTCCACCATAGCATCGCAGGGCTGCAAAGCCTCTCCATGATGAAGCAGGAATGGTATTTCAGAACATTCTTGGCAAGGGCTTCAAGCCGCCTCAAGACTGAGAGCAAGAGTTATCTGAATTAATGGAGAAGACCCCTTTGCTTTTCAGGACTTAACAGTTCTAAAAAAAAAGCCTTATGCAAATAGTCTTCTTGCCTTTTTTTCTTTGATGTATAGGTTAACATCTTCACCTGCTGTCAGTTGGATTACCATTTTGGTATTTGCATGAGAACCCTTACTAAGGTGTCTCCAAGAAGAGCTTACACAAATTTACACTCTTTTGCTCAGCATGTTAGTTGAGATGATTATTTTATGTAGGCTTGGACTCACTTTCAACGCAACAAAGGACACCTACAAGGATCTAAGAGTTCAGGTGTCCCATGCAAATCCACTCTGCATAGAGTTTCTTCTGCAAGATAAACTTCCAAGTCTAGATCAACTGCTCAGTGTATTTCTTGTGCTTCATGTGCTAAGGAATGAATCTCCATCCTAAGCCCCTCATACAAAAAAAAAAAATCTTAATTTTATCTATATGTTTAGATACAACACTAAGTCAAGGAATGCACAAAATGGATGATGGGATAAAACTCCAGCAGCAGTAAAATGCTCGTGCATCAAGCAGCATTCAGATCCCAGACACTTTCTCCTCCTTCTTCTCCCCCATCCTAACCCCACCACCTTTCCAAAATCCCCATCTGCTTAATCTCTTTTTTTTTTTCCCGGAATGCCTGGAAGGCCTCAGGTTTACTAGCTTTTTACAGTTCACCTCTGCTATGTAAAACCATGGAGACTGGGGAAAAAAGAAGAGATAAAATGAAGCAGGAGACATCAAAACAACCCCAAACGCTTTCTGGGTCAAACCGACGTCTGATACAGGGGCTACATCTTCACTGAAGTCAGTCAGGTTTTCACTGCCTATGCTCTTGAAGGTGGATTTGGCTGATGATATGGCCTGAGACAACTTATTGCCTGAAGCCTGGAGTACTTCAGCTCAGCCTTGCAGGAATGAGGAAACTGCGTACAACCGAGAGTTACTTTTAATCTACTTTGAATATTCAAGTGACCCCAGTAGTCAGTCAGTCATGAAGAGCACTATATGAAGCCTTGGGCATTTTTAGTCTAACAGACTGAAAATATGGGACAGAAGTTAGATCCAGGGTTACTCTGAAAAATGAACTCCAGCTATTTGTTCTGATAACGATTCACTTCAGTCTAAGGTTACTTACAAAAGAGTGGTTACGTATGAGTGTACTAGGGCTTGGCAGACCTGGGTGCAGTACCTGGCTCTAACAAGGACATTGTATGTGATTTACACTCAAGAGTTACTATTAATTAACTTCAGGCACCTGATTTAAGAGCTGAGGACCCACACACACTCAATGAAGAAAGACAAGACTCCTGAGCTGGTCAATTGCAGAATCACAGGATGGTTGTGGTTGGAAGGGACCTCTAGAGATCATCCAGTCCAACCCACCTGCTAAAGCAGGTTCACCAGAGCAGATCACACAGGAATGTGTCCAGCTGGGTTTGAATGTCTCCAGAGAAGGAGACTCCACAGCATCTCTGGGCAGCCTGTTCCAGGGCTCTGGCACCCTCATAGTAAAAAGTTTCTCCTTATGTTTAGATGGAACCTCCTGTGCTTCAGTCTGTGCCCGTTGCCCCTCATCCTGTCACTGGGCACCACTGAGGAGTCTGGTCCATCCTCTTGACATCCACCCTTGAGATATTTATAAACATTGATGAGGTCCCCTCTCAGCTTCTCTTCCCCAGGCTGAACAGACCCAGCTCTCTCAGTTTCTCATCATAAAAGAGATACTCCAGGCCCCTCATCATCTGTGCAGCCTGCCACTGGACTCCTTCCAGTAATTCCTGTGTCCCTTCAGCAACATGTAATTTCTCTACCTCAATTGCAGAGAAAGTTTTATTCATTCCTGACATTAGGTGACAAATAAAACCCTGATGGGACACAGTTCTTTCTCTTGCCCACCTCGCAGCTCTTTTGAACATGGGGAGATGCCAACAATGTCTATTTGCATCAGACACATGGGGGATTTGCATCTTGACACAGTATGTGAGCGGCGATACTCGTGTCACCACAACGCATGCTCTCCCACGTGAAAAAAAACTTCACTAAGTGTGGATTAAAAATATAAATGTTTTACAGGGTTGCACAGTCACAGACACCAATCCAGTCTACACTATCAGTGACTTAAAATCTACCCAGGAAGCATCAGTTGGCATAGTCTTAAGTAGCTGCTTCTGAGCAGGTGAAGGTAAAGGCAGGATAACTGGAATCCCTTCACTTCATACTCCACAGGATGTTGTCTATGCAGAGGGGTGAAAATGTGGACATCCTCGAGTCTTTTCTCATTCCCAGAAAGGTATCCTTGATGCAAGAAACTGGGGTGGGCTGCACAGGCAGCACATGCTGAGGAGCTGATGGAGTCACCACCTCCAAAAAACCCATGAACTTACTGCCTTTCACAAACTCTAAACCCTTATGCTAAAATTAAAAAAAAAAAAAAATTATATATATTTATATATATATATATATATCCCTATATATATAAAATAAAATAGTACCATTTAACACTTATGCATGGGACTCCTCACACAAGTTTCCAGAGCACTACCCTCCTTTGCCCTGGAACAGCATGTTTCTAGGCATTCAAACGCAGTGTTAGTGTGTGGAGGGGTTAGAAAGAACAAAGTCAGATCAAAATATCATTTCGTCCCTTGGGTCCGTGAGCTATTGGCTGTGAATGTAAAGGAATTATCACACACAAGCTCACTTCTACGGGCGGCCTGGCAGAATGCATTCCCATTCAGCTAAAGATCCTTCACAGGGAGCAATAGAAATATTCTGTTCCTTCAATATCTTTTCATTCCTTTTCAAGCATTTATACAAGTATTCAGAGGCTTAACCAGAAATGAAAGAAATTCATTTTAGGTTATGTGTATTAAGAGGCTCTGGGACTTCTCTACCTGTCTGACTGTGCTAAAGATTTTGTTAGCTGACTCTTTTTTTACCTCTGGTAACTACCAGTAAATCCCATGACTGGATTATTCTGTCCACCTGAAACAAATTCTCTTTTCACAGTGAGAAGCATTCAAAGCATTTGAAGATGTATGGGATTCATTCAGCGTATTTACTGAAGAATTTAGTTGTAATCGCTTATAAACATCTGTTGCATTTTAGCTCAGTACGGGTAAGTAACAGGAATACAATGGCATGTGCATGTTGGATGCCATCTCTTGGGAAGAAAAATAAAAGCCAAACACCACCAGGTTACATTTCTCTTACCTGGCACTTGATCGTCAAAAAAAAAAAGAAGGAAAAAGAAAAAGTACACCATAGTGCTTGGGGAAGCAGAGCTGATTAATGGGCTGGCCTGTTAAACCATCTGCTCTTGAGGACCCAGCTTTGAAACCCAGTGTCCCTGGCTGGGTCAGCACTTTCTTCTGATGCTGAGAAGCGACATTAACTCTGCCAGCCTTTGCTTTTAGGAAGGAAGAAATAGCCCATGGAATTCTATCTGCCTTAGAAAAACAGAATTACCTTCCCAGGTTTTGAGCACCAATGTTAGCAAAGTTTGGTAAAAAGGAAATATTGGATCGGAATTTACTAGAAAAACAAAGAGGTAATAGTACAACTCAAGAGGACCGAGTTCAAAATGCCTCTCTGGGAGCAGAGAATAACGTGATCATCCTTGGAGCTGAGTGTCGTAAAATTAAAAGGAGGGGAAAAAAAAGGGACCTGTGGCTTCTTTGTAGCACACTGAATAAATGCACTTCCTGACATTGTCTTTGATAGGGTCCCTATCAGCTTGTCACTTGGGCAAACGGTAATGCCGGCCTAGCAATAAATGCCGTAATAATGTTCCATACTCTTTGAACTGGATCTTACAAAAGCTGGGGGCAGTCAAAATGCCAAATAAAGTTAACTAAGCACAAGAGTGGAGGCCAGAGACAGATGCTGTGAGCTGAATGTCTGATCAAGGGATGAGATCAACAAGGTGCTTTAAGAGGCATTTCCTGGTTCACTCGGGAATCTCCAGCAACCTTTGTAGTCTTTCATCCAAGCCTTATTAAAAGAACAGAGCATGGGTTTTATAAGGGACACTAAGATCTAAACGCACGTTCATTTGAACTCATTAGATATAACTGGAACTGTTTTGGGTAGCTGCTCTCCCCAGTGAAATGTTTCAATTAAAGTTATCATAAATAGGATACAATGAAATTAAAGATTTCAGCTCTGAACAACTGACATGTTTGGTTTTTTGTCTGCAGTGCCAAGTGCCTTATCACGTAGATCACAGAATCATTTTGGTTGGAAGAGACCCTCAGGATCATCAAGTCCAACCATAACATAACACTGGCACTAACCCATGTCCCTAAGAACCTCACCTATATATTGTTCAAACCCCTCCAGGGATGGTGACTCCACCACTTCCCTGGGCAGCCTGTTCCAGCGCTTCACAACCTTTTTGTGAAGAATTTTTTCCTAATATCTAATCTGAACCTCCCCTGGTGCAACTTAAGGCCATTTCCTATCACTAATAACCCCCTCCCCCCGCCCTCAACTTATTAACAATCTTTTTCATCAATAGTAACAACCAATTAGTAGCTTACTGGTACTTTGCATATGAGAACTACATGGAAAATTAATGATAATCATACAAAATAGAGTTAATCCCAATACAGATATTAGCTGCACAGTTAAATGACCTACAAAAAATTGTGACAAATCAACGCTATGAGCAACAAACACCCAGCAACTATAAGCAATGGTGGAACATCAACTGTCCAGGATATGTTGCACGTTTAACATGAGCAGAGGATGGGAAAGACTTGAGAAACCATGACAATAGCATTGACGGCCCCAAAATCCTCAGCTCAGCAAGAAACCCCTTTTTGGCTTCCAGTGCCAATGCTTTACTTCAGCATTTTCTCCAGCAGCCACTTGGGAACAGTATTTCTAAGGTGCATGTGATGTCCCAGCAACTTCAAATCCACTTGTCTTTCAACTCCAGTTTCAATTTGGTGACTCTGAGCTATGTTCAGTCCCTCACTGTAGATACCTCCCCTACATCATGACGACGACTTCAATTCAGGAGGGAGCCAGGAACCAGCTACCTAGAAGATCAGGCAATCTGAATGGCTTTTTCCTTTCGTGGGCATAAATATACACGTGTTTGTACGTAAACACATTCTGATTTTTCATACTTGTTACTGGCATGCTGCCACACTGTATAATTGAGAAGGTGGAATGCAGAGATTTCGTTATACATATGCAGATACGTGTACGTGTTTGGTGTTAACACGCTACATATGCCAGACAGATATTATGACAACCTGGTGGCAAATAAGGCAACATTCTCCCAGATGGGAAACATCACAAGTGGCAATTTTTTTCATCTTGAATGCAGTCAGCAAGGACTCTTGCCATGCCATTCACGACACAGACAGAATCGCGATCCAATGTTTTCAGACTCGAATGATTCACCATATGTGTTTCACTGAACAGGCTGAGCCAGATCCAACCACCAGCACCCACTGAAACCCCTACAGTTGCATGAGAATAACGCAAGAGAAAAATCTGCCTTTGATTATGGAAAAAGATGCTACGTTTTTCTCACAATTGATAGTTTGGGATGCTGGTAGTATAACATCTAACAATGTTCCACGGTACACCTCTGCCTTACCCTGATTACCTGAAAATAAGCCCTACCCCAAAAATAAGCCCTACCCCAAAAATAAGCCCTAGCATGATTTTTCAATATTTTTGAGGATGCTTGAAATGTAAGCCCTACTCCAACAATAAGCCCTAGTTACAGTTCATTTTAAAAGTCCATTTAAACAGTGTCCAGGCCGCTATACATGTAAAATGCAAGCATCTTTTGGAGCAAAAATTGTATAAGACCCTGTCCTATTTTCAGGGAAAGGGGGTAGTTCCTCTGCTCTTGAAATCATTCCAGGAGAGGAGTAACAAAACCAACCGTTCTCACCTCACAAAAAAATGATTGGAAGGAGAAACAAAGTACAGACAAGACCAAATGACGCCTACAAACAAGAGTTAGAGGAAAGGAGCCCGATTCATCCTGCCCAGCGCATTAAACCGAGGGCACAGCACTCACCTCCATTTATCTTTTGAAACCTGGGCAAGAAGACAAGCTCAGGCAGCAATTTTTTTTCACTTTGAATGGACAGGAAACATTAGAAACAAGCAGTAATGGGTGGCTTCTGCCTGAAATATCTTGACATACTGAGCATTGTAGAACATTAAAGTAATGTCAATATTTATTATACAGATATGTGTATTGATTGGGCAGTAAAATGATCCAAAGTAATACGTGCTATAATCATAATTGAACTCCATTCAGAAAAGGAGCAGTGACATGCAGAGAAGGGGAAAAAAAACAGTCAAAAAATATTGTATCCCATTTATTAAATTAGTTCATGTGGGCATCTGATGAGTGAGCAAATAGGAATAGCTACTACAAGGCACCAGGCATCTTGCATGAGCAAAACAAAAAGAAACTAAGGCCACATTTCTCAAACACTCCATTGCAGCTCATTGGGCTTTGCCAGTTCAGAACAGCTGAGAAATCGACTGCAGCACTCGGCAGCTCAAACTCCGTAAGGTGCTGTGTCCTCTCTCACTTATCTGCCTTTTCTTATGAATGATGAATTAATTTCTCCACTCAGTGCCACCACATGACACACCAATGAAGACATTGTGTTGTGCTTTGATCACAAATTACCATTTACAGAATAGCAACCACTAATTCAGCAGAGATTTAGACAAAATAAAAAAGACCAAACTTACTTCCAAATTCAAACCGATGTGGCACCTTCCCCCCTTCCTCTTATTTAAAGCGTCGATTAAAGAAAAAGTTTGCCTGCTTTTATATTTTCTTTGTTTTTATTCTCTCTGGTGAAACTGCATTTATTTAACTAAACTGGCTGTATATTTAAGTCTCCAAGTTCACAAATTATCCACATAGTCTTCCCAGGCTCCATTTTGCCTAATTGCTGGTAACAATTCCAGCCCTAGGACTGCTGACACAGCGTATCTCCCACTCCTTCACCAGATGACTAATTCTTTTTTCTTTTCCTTTTAACAGGGGAATGAAAATGTTCAGTATTGAATTAGTAATGAAGTTCTGATTAAAGACTGTGAAACTATTTGGACTTGCAAATGTTTTTAGGGGTATCCAGCTACATGGTACCTGGTGCTGGACAACGCCAAACGCTGGCAAGGAACCAAAGCTATTTATCGCTTTACAAACCTGTTAGCAAATATGATTTTGGTTATTTTTGTAACCCTGGATTATGTCCTAACCTCATGAACATTTTTTTCCTTGCAGGAAAAGCAGTACTGATATCCCTTAGGAAAGGCCACAGTTCTGACCCAGTTTGAACCAGGTAGTGGCAGAATTGTCCTCGTTAATGTTTCCAGGGTGACTACAAGCTAAAGAAAAGCTTTTTAAAAGCTCTAGATAAACATATAGCATTTTGCAGACACCCACACTGCTGTTCTGGTAGCCACAGGCTCAACTAACATTTAATTTTGTCCAGACACCTATGTCCAAAGATCATATCTCTGCAAGAAGCCAGCCAGATACCTCCTACGCTACTTGAATTAACAAGACACATTTCAAACTGTTTATTCCAGTTGCTTCTACCAGCTAATACAAACCACAAGCAAAACAAATATTAATAATTTTTACAATTGCTTTGAATAGCTACACTGAGAACTGGGCAATTTCCCCATGACACTGCTTGGTTTTCTTTGTCCCAGAGAGATGGTTTCAGTATTCCCTGGACGCTGGCTAAACCCTGGACATCTGTAATGGCAAACGAAAGCACCTCCTGAAACGGCCTTATGTTTTTTTTAATTTGGTTTAAGAGCAGCTTTGCTAGGCTTACTAAGCCTACTGTAAACAAGGCTTAAGAAAAGGCTGCATTAAACAGCTCAATGTGGAGAAAAATTGGCCAGGAGTAAGACCACAGTCTGTGTCTCCATGTAGCATGAAGTTGTAAGTAAGAGTCAGCATCAAACAGAGAAGTAGCTCCACTGACTTCACTGTCCTTTTTTGTCTTTATGTCTTTTTCTTGTCCTGTCCTCAAGGCAGAGGGGGAATAAGGCTCTGAGACAGCAGCGACAGTAATAGCTCCAATACAACCCTCCTGTCTCTGGAAAGGACAACTTATCACTATTATCTTCCCATCAGGGAAAAACCTTAGTCTCCACCACTAAAAGAAAAGGGACGAGAGGCTGTTGAGATTAAAACAAAAAGTACCGAATAACAGACTGTGTAAGTGCTTAATTACTGTATATTTTGTTTATTATATTTTCCCATATGATAAAAATATAGGTAGCTAATGTTTTGGGTTGTTGTTTTTTTCCTTGAAATCTAGAGTAGACTGTGGTCTTCATGTTCAAAATGCTTGATTTTATTCTACCTCTTATGACTCACTGGTAGCACCAAGTTAGATTTAAACTTCTGTCCCTGAACCATTTCTCCCAGCAAGAGTGAGAAAGCAACCCCTCGGTGGCCCTAGCAAGCACCCACTGGTGAAGACAACCTAATTCCAAAGTTCCTGTTAGCTTTAACACTCTAATTTCAGAGAAATCCCATTTCTGGGAATTTTTTTGCTCCAGCAGCCAGGCTAACACAATACTGCCCACACACGTTCCCAAGGTGAGTCTGCTCAGGTGGCAGGAGCAAGGGGCCAGGCCATGGAGATACAGGAGAAGCTCTCAGCCCATGTCCACCCACCAGCCCCACGCCGGGTGCCCACCCACAGCAGCACCCACAGATTAGGAAGCCCCACGCTGTGCTGCCCAAGGAGAAGATGCTCTACAGAACTTACTGGTGATCCCACTGATGCCACTGCGTTCTGCAACAGGACGCTCCAGACCCTACTGGACTTGGTGATGGGACCTAGAGATATCTAAGTATTTGAAAGTCACTATATAAATAAGACAAAAGAGAGGGGCTGGGAGGAAAGCAGAATCCAGATGGAGACAGGGAGCACGGTCTGGTTTGGTTTGGTTTTGAAGGACTTTTTTTTTTCCCCTGAACTGAAACTGGTTGCATTTAGCTTGCAGCCCTGTTTGCATGGTACAGATACACTAATGATTAATGATGTGCCAAGTGGTCCAGAGAAATTAATTCAGACCCACAGATACTTGTCGGTCCCTGAGGAACAAGAGCATTTTTTAAAACTGACCCACTAATTACCCATGAAAAGATTCAGGTAGTGGAGCTCACTTGACCTTATTCTCAATGGCAGCAGCAGGTCTGATTCCAAGGAGTTTCTTTTACTTCTTTAGTTTTCCTGTCTCAAAACTTGAAAGGCCACAGCCTAAGATCAGCCTCCACTCCTCGGTAGTTTCCTAAATTTTCCAGATGATATTTTGCACAATGATGTGTCATTTCATGTTGTATCAATCACATTAGAGTATGTCACTCAATATAGCATAAGGCAGTGTGATTGACACAATCCGAGATGACTTGTCACAACACGAAACATCACTGGGACATTTGTGTGGTTTGGGCTTTTTGTGCACACACACGGAGCCTTCACAGGGTGGAGGGAGGACACTCTCCCTCCTTTAGAAGTTTTCACAACACTTTCCATTGCAGTGATTAATAAGCATCTGTTCAGTACACTGAAATTTCTTCAGTTCTCTCTCTAGGCTACCTCTAATAATAAACTACCCGAGCCTGAGTTTATTCCAGCCTCTATTTATAATGGACACCTTCTCATGACATATAAAGTGCCCTATTCCCAAGAACAGCCTTATTGTTAGGGAGTGGCATAATACAAAATCTCATCACAATTAACCACTTGTCCCTTGGTGGCATCTGACGCTAATTCAGCTCCCAAACAATTAATTTGGAATAACCTCACAAAGCAATCCCTAAGCAGCAGTAATTAGCTAATTCCCCTCTACTTATGTTATGCTCATTATGTTACAGACAACTTTAAATCAGGCTGTCATCGCCAGTTCTTGCTGTCACCGAGGCGATTCGGAAGGATGAGTTACTACACTTGTGATCTCTTGTAACCCATCTGCGGAGGAAACACTCCATCCAGGAGTGCTAGGAAGGTGGTAAATCCCAAGCCATGTTCTGCAGGGGTTTGAGGACACAAGATCTGCAAGAAAAGCTGCAGAAATTACAGGACTTTAATTCCTAGTGAGGAAGTACGGCTTCTTAATGAAAATTTAAGGAAGGTAAGTTTGCCTTAAGATCTGGCAGAGAATCCCTGACTGGGCACTGGCATTTGAGTCACGTTATTGTATTCTCTGTGTTCTTAGAGCTTGGCTATATGGAAAGGCACTAGCCCACCAACTAACCAGGCCCATGAGCAAAGAGAGTTCAGACATATCTGCACCTACCTGCAGGTTTCATGTTGTTGTGCCCTGTGCCTCGATTCCCCACTTAGCACACAGACCTTGTACTTCACAGGGGTGTTTTGAAGCTGAAACACACAAATGATGCACTGGGACTGTTGAAAAGTAGAGTACAGGAGGATTTCACGAGCCTGTTAAAGTGAACTGGATCTTTCTTGGACTGCTGCCACTTTTTGCATCTGGGGAAATAACTTAAGAGTGGCAACTGTACAGCCAGATGTTGCAAAACTAATATTTTAGGGTTGGTTTTTTTGTGGCACAGTGTGGTGCTACATAGAGATATCAGAACATACTCTGAATATGCCAACTCAGATACCAGGAATGGTATGTTATGTCCAAGACAGCTCTGTCATCAGAAGTCGTAGCAAAAACTGTGATTGACTTATCATCTCCAGCACAGAGATGAGACAGTTGTGCCATGGCATATGGTGTATCCTGACCTGACGAGCAGCTGTAGGGGAGGCAGAAGTGCAGGTATCTGCAGATATGCCATCTCCGATCACATCTCAACAGTGGTGCCTGGCCAGAAATGCAATAGGTTGTAGAACTACAGAGGGTGAACAGGGAAAGTAGTAATTACAGTAGATTTAGATGAAATTTGCCTCCCCAAAAAAAGGATCTTCAAAGACTAAATGCTTTTATTTTGTCCCAATATATTCACTGGAGTTTCCCTCAACAGGGCAGTTCAACTCCTATTGCCCATATGGTGAGTCATTTTTAAAAATTCAACACACAAAGATACTCAAAAGCAATCAGTAATTTATAAGCAACAGTGAACCAAGAAATAAACTGTTCTGTCATTAATATTTCTTCTGAGTACCATAGTTCTTCCTGCTTCTAAACCTGCATTTGCAGATGGGGTAGGAGCTCAGTGGCACAGAAAGAGTGAGAAAACTGCACAGATGAGACTGGATTATTCTGTCCACCGGAAACTGAGAGACTGAGTAGGGGTTGTTTTATTTGTACTATTCCTACCCAGGGGAATCAGAGATCTCAGAAGCACAGACCGTAAAACAGGAGAAGAGACCACATCCTTGGGTAATATGTTGTCACAACTCTCATAATGTCCAGCTCAGCGTATTTAGTATATCATAAATGCCAGCTGAAAAAAACCACACGAATATGGCGCAGCAGGACGTTTGTTTTTTTTTTCCTAGCTGAAGAATAATCAGAAGTTGAAAGGCAGAGAGATCAGCACTGAGAATTTCCCTGACTTCTACCAAAACACACAGCCCTAACCATCAATCCTTTCCATGGGGCTCCCTGCTCCATCCCACGCTGCCTGGTCCTTGGCTCGAGGAGGCACTTTGCCTTGTTCAAAGGGGTTTCTGTGGGTGGCAAAGATTGAACACGCAAGTGAGTCCCAGCAGAGAGATGTGACTGCAAGACGGATGCTGCTTCCATGAGGAAATGTTCATCTCCTTCCCTGTGTGGAGCCAAGGCTCTCTGTTTTACACAATCCCTGTGTTGTTTATTGCTGGGCAACTTTGTGTTTGGGGGAAAGGAGAACCATTTTTAGAAGCAGTTTATCTGAATTGCAAAACCACAAGGGGGAAGGAAACAAGAGGCAAAGCAATTGCAGATCTCCTGAGAAGGGCACAGGAAAGGCTGTATAATGGACACCTCGGCCACCTGAAACAGCTGTTATCTCTGAACATGCAACCACAGATTCCATATCGTTAGGTGCATGTTGCATTTCTCTAATGGTTAAAGCAGAGCCTGGACAGTCAGCGATCTTTTGCAGCAGCATTTGTTTGAGATAACTTATTCCCACACAGTTGTTACAGAGCTGGCCAGAGAATTCAGCAGGTTAAAAATAACCATGCAAACAAAAACAACCGTAAGACCCTGGGCCCAGTATTTGGGTTAAATAAAAGAGTTATCACTACCAGGAAAATACTGCCTCTCACTCTCTGGGATAGTACCTGATCTGAAGGTCTTACCATGAAAGGCTGGGAAGAACCATCACTTTCCCCTAATACTATGTAAATTGAGAAGACTTCATCCCCACAGAGTTCACCTACAGTATAAAACCATACTGATCCTTACTCCTGCACATAATCTACGTATAAAGCCAACACACAATGATACACAATAGAATCCAACACTTTTCCACATGTTGTCAGCGACACAATTCCCATTGATTTAGAACACGGCTGGGGTTGGCCTTTGCAAACGCATCACCCGGCCAATGCACAACCAGCGCTGAGCACAGAGCCCGCTGGCCGCCAGGTTTCTGCATAAGCCCCCAAAATCTGCTTATGTGGTGAATTAACCCAGTGCTGGAACAAATTTGCTTGGCAGGTTGTTCCAAGCCTTGTCCCAGACACCGTTGCAGCTCACTAGGCTGAACAGCCGGTTACTTACTAAGGGACATTAAAGTTCTGGATTTGAAAAACCCCGGAGCCAGAAATCCCGCGGCAGAGCCAAACTCCAGACCCAACACCATGGCCATGTGAAACTCGATTTGAACTCGGTGCAAACGCTTTCTTCCACCCACAGCCTTTGAGTTTCTACTTTGCATTTCCATCAGCACAAGCCCCAACTCTCCGAGCAATCTTCGGTCAACATAGTGAAGTTTCACAGCAGTTTCTCATTAAAATATCACACAGAACTTCTAATTTGGTGTGACTTCAGTGCTCGTGGATATTTGAAACTGATCTCATGTACATCAAAAGTGAATCAAAGCTCCTTCAGCAAAGAGTATTTAGAAAAGCAGGAGTAATGCTGCAGTTTTTACTTAAGCACTGAATCACTTTTGAGATGTTAACAGCCTCTTTGCAAGTGTTTGCAGGTTTGATTGCTGGCATCTCACATGGTTTTAGCTGAACTTAAGTGCGGCTTGTTATTATATCCCTAAGTGTAGCTAATATCGCACATGGTCACAAGCTCTGCAGTGACCTCAGTAAAATTACAAATCGAGATTCAGCCTTCCATTAATTTTTCTACTGCTCTGGATTAAAACACTAACATCACTTCAAGGTCCTTTCTATAGCTTAATTATATACCTTCAGTCTGGCATAGATAATGAGTAAATGTATTGCTATTGATGAGTGAGAATTATCACCGCTATTTCATTTCTGTAACTTGATGGAATAAAGGAACAGTAAATTCTTCTCCTGGTAAATGGAATAAGGGACAGCTCTTGATGTCACTCTGCAGGAAGGAAAAGGTGCCTCTGGCAGCAGGGACAGAATCTGCACCACAGCAAAGCCATGGACAACTGGCTTAGATTAGAACAGTTAACTTGAGCAGAGCCATTCAGGGGGAGCTGCCTGGAACAATTTTTAGCAAAATATTTTTTTGATCAAAATATGCTGGTTTTGTCAAAGTGGGAACATTTCATATCAGTGGAGTTTTCAGTCGGAAGATCTCTGAGGCCTGGGCTAGATCGCTCCGTCACTGGGGAGGAAAGAAATTGTAAACCTGACTTGTTTCACAAAATTCCCACCTGAGAAACGCTCAGAAGCCCTTGCCTCTTTTCTAAAGATGAAGAAAAACAAATATTTTAAAACCTCAGAATTGTTGCAAACACTACCATTCTCCAGCTGGCCCCACACTGAAGCGCTATTGCTGACTCTGAACACTCCAGGTACTACAGAAATTGTGGTGTGTAAGTCAAGACCACCCAGTAATGTGAAATCTGTGAGATTTTCAAATTTCAGCAAGACCTTTAAAATCAGAGTGTGCACAAAGGGATTGAGAAGGATATAACGTTTTCTTTTTTAAAAATATACAATATTGTTATTAATTTCATTCATAGCAGCCCAACACAAGCAAATCGAACGGTGTGGTAGAAAGAGCTTATAACGGTGGAACAGCCACAGAAGGCAGCCCTAGTGACATACAGTCTTTTAACAAGGTCCTCAAGGGATGTCCCAAGGGGGTCTCAGCACTCACTTCTTATCTCCTCTCACTGCTTTAATTTCTTATCAGGTCTTTCTTGGCCTCTCCCACCTCACTGAGGAGCTCAATCCTCCAGCACTGACCTTTCCAGTATTGCCCCAGCTGTCCCTGGAGCCCAGTTCTCAGGCTCCACTGCTCCAGCTTTCCCAAGCTACAGCACGAGCAGTCACAGGGCACGATCTCACCCGCCACGTTTCATCGCAAAACAAGCACTAACACTTGCATGAGCTTTTATCCGTTATGTTTTTGTAAAAACATACACCTCAACAGCGGGGCACTCCGCAGCAACAAGGCAAAAAGCAGCAAATACAAGAGCCGATGATGTACACCACTGCAGAACTGAATCCCCAGATCCTTCTGTGGAAGAAAAAAGCCAAGGAAATTTCAAAATGTTAACTGAAGTTGTTTGCTTCATATTGCATTCACTAAACCTGGAGTTTTTCAGGTCGCTAAAGACGGACATTTCAGAGGCACAAACTCTGCTTTGCTGACAAAGCCGGGTTGTCGACTGCAGGGAGAAAAATCACAGGAACCCAACAGATCATAACTCCCATGATAGGGCATGAAGTGGGGCTGGGAGGGAGAAGCAATTTTCTCAGCTAACCTTGTCCTGGGGCCTTTATGGACTTAATAAGATCATAACCAACACCTTGAATTATATCCTGAAATAAACAGGTAGCCAGAACAGAGCACAAAGCTCAAGATTTATGGGCTAATAGCAGGTGACCTTCAAGAGAAAGGTTGCTATGGGCTGTATTTGCTGAAGTCCTTCACAAGAGCGGCCCCGAGCACTGAGCGCTAACCCCGAGGTGATGAAGGCAAGGAGCACATGCATCACTGGGAAGCCATCTCCGCTTCCAGAACAACTAAAGAAATAGTACCACGAGGATTGGAACTAATGAAGTCTGCTTTCTTTCTTATTTGGTTCTTGTGGTTGATTGACTTCTGCGACTAAGACGGCACAAGAGTCTGAAGGTTTTCTGGCAGCAGGAGTATTATGAGATTCCCTCCTGTGTGGATTCTCTGGTGTTAAACAACACGTGAACTCACACCGAAACCATGCTTTCAATAAAGGCTCTGATAATGATTCTCTTCCCTACCCAGCTTTTTATTTTCCCCGAATTGCGGCAACTCAGTTACCTTTGAGCTTAGAATTCTTTTTCACGTGAGTTTAAGAATGAACAACACTAAACTGTTATGTAAAATAAGGGGGACACATGCACAGATATGTACAGAATGCAGATAAGCATTTTCCTCCAAAGTCAAGACAATAGTTGGTTGGCTACAAGGAAAAGATTTACCCTCAGTGGCAGTGAGGAGAGCCAATGATGATGTTTTCTGAAGAGAGCAACAAGTTCATCTTTTGACCTCTAACAAGTGACCGAGGGACATCAGACCTGAATACAGATGATAGTTTGTGGAAATAACATGAGCCAAAGGCAATGCATAAGAATTTGTCCTGGTAACCAAGCAGAGGGTTCAGTTGCCCACACAGAACCAAAGGACCTGTCTCAAGCCAGTCTCTATGGGATCAGCAAGCAGATGCTAAAGTTTCATTACTTCATCTGGTTACAACAGCCCATCTCAGCAGGTTTGCACAAAGACCATAAATGAACTCCCCAAATCCTTCAGGCAGGGCCAGAAGCTCCTCCATGTCAAGAGGAGGGAACACAAGAAATGGCAGAGCAGAGCAAAGAACTTAAGGTTTTAGGTTCTGTGACAAAGAACATGCTGCTAATTTCCAGTCCCACCAGTATGACAGGTTTATCAAATACTCTTCACAAGGAGGGGAAGAAAAATATAAATACATAAGGCAAGGCACAGATTAGAAAACTTTGGGCCAGACTGATTCTCGCAGTACTGCTGAGCGGTTTGGATCAGCGGTGGTACCCACTCCAGCGGTGCTGGTTTCCTGAGATGAACCACAAACCTTCTGCTTTGGAATTTAACGCAGAGCTGGGAGACACATTGCTCAATTCCGCTATCCCTCCACCCTAAGTCATCTGCAGATCTACTGGTCCCAAAAGCCAGTACTTGAAATTTCCATTAACTTTTCTGAAAAAGAAAAGAGTAACCAGCACCATCTTGTAAGAAACTATGAGCAAAACCAAGGACGCAGCAACAAAAGCAGCAGATGCTGGTTAGGCAGGTGGCTGAGTTTTACTTAAACCCAAACCTGTGCCATAAGGAGAGATGAAACACAGGCCATCCTGTGTTGCAATTAATCCCAAAGGTTAATTTTGTTGCGGGCACACTGTAAACAAAGAGGATATTTATTTCAGAGTCCAAATACGTCGCAACGGAGGGAAGGCAAAGGGAAGGGCAGTTTGTGTTGGGGATTAAGAGAAGGCCGCGAGACCTGGCGAAGCTCGTGCTGACAGATTTCCTTATTAAAAAGTGTAGCCTTGTAGAAGGCTCCTCATTGACAGCCCTGACGCGGCCGAACTTCAGAAAACCAGGCACAATTGGAAGACTGTGCTGCGGCTGGGACAGCGGGGCTAGAGGGCACTTCTAATTTGTCAAAGTTGTATCTAATTCCACGGAACAAAGTTCACAAAGAGAGATGAGCAGAAGCCACAAATGATTGCTCATTCACCAAGCCCTGATGGAAAGATAGGCCGGCGCACAGCTTGGGCTTTGTGGAGTAACCTGAGCTGCTCCAATCAACTTGGGATAATTCTGCCTTGTGGGCATAACAGTTTTCCTTGTTTCTTCTTTAATAGGATTATTCCTCGCAATATTAAAAAGATAACATCAGTGTCTTTCATTGTCTCCATAAACTATTTCTAAGAATATGAATGGATGCTTCAGGTGGTTTTGGTACTATTTCTGATACAGACTTATGAGAAATGAAGATCTAAGAGAAGAATTTGACTCAAGTCTGACATTTGTTCTGTAAATTAACTAAAATCTCAAACTTCCTTTTAAAAGAGAGATCCTCAAAACTGACACAGTAAGAATAAAGAAGAAGAAAATCACCGTGTTGACCATGACTGTGAGCCAGCCCTGCATTCACTCCACTGGTTAGAACAATCTTTCCCAATACAATCGAACAGCAACCCAGCTATATTTCCACTTAGAGGAGGCTTTCCATTTACAACAGTGGATGCTGGATATGGTATTCAAATAGCCACTTCTAAGGCAAGAAAGACAGATTTTAAAATGTGCATTAGTTATTTCCCCAAATTCAAATAAAGACATATTATATTCTGTCTCAGCTTAATGGTATTTTCAGAAGACAAGAAGAAGGGAAACACCTTTGCCATTCCTTTCCTCTCCAAGGAAAAACGTAACTTATTATTACAAAAAAAAGTATCACCATATCATATTATACGGTCACCTGGGAATGAGCTCATTTCTGTCCTTACATATTATTTTAAATGCCATAGCCCTCACTGAAACCTTATGAAGACTCAATAGCACGTGGATGTCTTAATGCAGCAAATCAGACAACCAAAGGCAGCGTCCACTTTGAAACCATCAAAACCTGAATGGCTTGCAGCTACCCGACACTTCCACGAAATTAAGTGCTAGAGAGTTAAAAAACTTGCCCTAAAAGATTCTCTCAGCAGTGTTTTCAATTTACAAGGTACGTTATTTGGATGAGCTAATGCATTATTCTTCACTTCATTTAAAGCTGAGCCACAGCGAGATGCCCATTTAACTTTGAATTTGTCTACACCTGGATCTCGTACAGGCTGCTCCAACACCAATCCGGCGGTAGAAAATTACTGCTTACCGGGAGGCAGAACAAGTTTTATCTGGAAATACGTTTCAGATCCCAGTGCTGTTAACGGGTTTTCAGCAGGCCCTGTGTTCTCCCTACATCAAACAGCCCCTGGACCGGATTCCAGGGATGCTCTCCCCAGGGGGGTAACAAAAGAGCATCTGCTTCACACTACAGTTCTGCTTAAAGGTGGTGCCCACATTTTGAAGTGTAGCTTGTAATTTCAGGGGTCTGTTTACTGGCTATTTGTCTCAGGATATTGTACAGTTATCTGAATTTCACTATATATACCATGTAAGTAACCTCGTTTAAGGAGCAACCATTAAACAACTTACAGTTTGAAGCAGCCAAAATTATCACCAATTTGGTTTATACAGATATATAAAAATACATATATAAAAATAGTATATATATTTTTTTAGTCTTTTTTAAATCATCTACGCAGCCAGTAAGGCACTGGTAAAGTAACTGAGATCATTCCACCTCCAAAACTGACACACTAAAAAACCCTCTCAACAATAATGCTTTTTATTTATTAAATAGGCCTCTAATAAAGGCTCCACTTTCAGCTCAGTCTTTGCACACACCCTCCCAAAAAATGTTGCTGCCTGAGAGTCAAGGACAACCCTGCTCACTTTCTGTGTCAGAAGACACCATATATACCATGGTGCTCATTTACCTTCTCTTAGCTGAAGTACTAGGGAAAATGAGGCTGTAAATCTGTTTGGGTTTTGTTTACTTTTAATAAATACATGAATTTTAAGGCCAGACAGGACCATTTATCATCTAGATAATCACTTGACCTTCTCTCTAATCTAGACCAAAAAAAACCCACCTCAGAGATTTCTTTCAGAAAGTCTTCATTTAAATATTCAATCTATCACATCTCTTGGGAAATTCTTCCACTGATGATTTAGCTTCACTACTAAAAATGTGCATCTTTTCTTTAGCCTAAATTTGTCAATTTTACACATGCAACTAGTGGACCTTGCCATGCTGTTTTCCACTAATCAATGACTTTTAGTTTGGAAAACAAAACCAACAAAAAAAAAAAAGACAAGTTTTCTCCTGTGTAGGTGTGTATAAACTCCTAAACGCTGCCTTGGAATAGTTTAGATCTTGCATTCCACCCTGTTGAATCTCTTTTCCAGAGAACAGACAGAAACATTTCTGTTGCCTGATGAAATAGTATGTGTGGAAAAAATTGGCAAGGCCCAAAAGACTCAGGACAGCGTGACAGCACATAGGCTCTACCCTCACTGCACCTTTTACAAGCTTGACTAAAAAAACCCCAAATTCTTTTAACTGAAAGATAATCCAACCTTGTGCTTCACCCATTGCCACTGACGTGGCATCCTGAAAACGTCACACAAAATTCTCTATTGCAATTCAGTGCAATTCTGAAGAAGCTGAGTATGTATGTGGGCGAACAGCAGCTGAGGATGCTCTGCGTTTCTGAGCACGCCTTGGGTACCACCAGAACATCACTTGTGCAAGGAGGGCACCAAGTGTCAAACATCAGACTTTTCAAAAATACACACAAACGAAGAAGAGCACAACTTTTGAGATCATCCCTCTAGTCACAGTCCAGATATAGAAATCCAGATGTTTGCTGCTGTACCAATACACTTGGGAGCAGCTGATGTATTGAGTTTCTCTCAGGGGGGCTGCCAATATATGTTCACCGTTTGTGGAGGCAGACAGGTGGCAGATGCATTGGGTTACATGTCAAAACCCTCACGGTAGAACCACGCTTATGGGGCTTCCAGTCATCAGGAGAAAATTTGTCAGATAGTGGTTTGCTCTGACCAGTTTTCAAGTTGCCTGGAGGCAACTGGGAGAGGTTAGTGGTGGGGAGAGCAGGGTGCAGGCTATGCAGCATTCCCCTAAATAAAATAAATGAGAGGTTAGAAATTTGAAGTCTATACTTTGGGTTGAATTGAGTCTCAAGTGTCACTTGAGAGCTTCACCACAATCTGTCCACATATCAATACGATATATTTTTATTTGCTCTGAAGCTCTTTCCACAGTTCCCAGGACCTTTTCAGATCATCTTTCATGTCTTCACATGACACCTCCAGCCAAAAGTCAAACCTTCTGTGGGAAGGGCTCAATGCCAAATCTATACCACATTCTTTAGGTGCAGGGAAGCTGCTGATTAAGATACTGGTGAAAATGCTCTCATCCCTCTAACACCTTCCATCATTAAATCCAAGAGCCCTATAAGATCTGAATAAAACTATATGATGGTTTTATTATCATTACTCCCTCTGTCCTTTCCCCCATTAGGCTGCATAATAAAGAAAATAAGTCACATTAATTTTTCATTTATACACATACTTTTGGCAAACTTGTTTCCTGTTGGTTTTGTTTTGTTTTCCTCTGCAGCAGAACTAAGGTTTGTTTCAGTTGTATCTTCTGGTATTGCTTGTTACTTGTTTACAATGAAAATTTTTCATTAGATGTCACATTGGCTTCGCTTTTTTTTTTTTTTTCCCAAAAGTCTTCTTTTCCATTACAGCTGTTCGAAAACCTGACTGTTCTTTTCATTCCATGGAGCTAAACTGCCTTGAGAAATAACCTTGATCCTATTCTCAATGTCAGCAAATGTGGTCAGAAGCATTCACAAGCCGTATAATACTGCTTAAGGAATTTTGCTGTATTGTTATAACACATTTGCCATGTAGGGTCATGCTACAGTGATCTCTCGGACATCCCATATCCCATAGGAGTTTAAGTATCAGCAAGGAAACCTTCAGCCTGATTCTGGATTCACTGAAGCAGGAAAACAGCGCAAGGGCAACAGGTGAACTCAACCTGCATGTGCAGAAGCACGATGCTGTGTTATTCCAGTATAGGTGGGGTCTTTAGGTCTGGCATTCGTTGGTTTTCTTTTTTTAGGATGGAAGTAACTTTATGATACCCATCACTCCTTCAAGTGCTATTCTTCACAAAAGCCACAATAATTAAAATACTGTCTGTACATCCATTTCACAATGACATCTCCTCACAAAAATGAAACTATTCTTGCTCCCTGTTAAAAACAAAATTTGATTTCTAATGCCAAAAACACTTCAGATATTTTTAAAACATTTTCTAAAAATCATGTTTTTCCTGTTGCAAATGGAAACACTTAAAGACAAAAATAAGTCTGAAAAGCAGTAGGAACAAGTGAGGGGTTTGTTTCCACTGCAGGAAGGTGGATGTCACTTCTGATCCAAAAAACCTTTATATCTGGGTAGAAACATCACTGATGCCAGTAAGTTTGCACCCAGCAAGAAGGAGCACGGCCAGCTGCCCACATGGCTGCCAAGTGACCGGTGACATCCACCCCGTGTTGAGTTACTGGAACTACTCACTTGTAGCTCAGAAGTAGTAGGGCCGCACTTATCCTTGGGCTCTGTGAAACCAATCAAGTCTGACAACAAATGAATCATATAAAAGGTGTTGAAAATATTGCACTGGAAGACAAATCTCTGCTCTCTTTTCACCCACGCAGCCTCTGTATTTATCTCAAATGCAGAGACATCCTTTTTCTTTGAAGCACCATCCACTTTAAAATGGAGAATGAGAGATTCTGCCATTTCTTGAAGGTTCAGTAGCACCAGTCAAAGGGGCAGTGACGCAGACACATTTGTGGAAGTTGATGGGACAATCATCATTTCATGAATAGGCTTGAAAAGCTCTTTTTGGGCAGACATGAGGAGTCCACTGAGTCCTTTTAAAGGTTTTTCACACAGAAACTCATCAGTTTTCTAGCATTGCAGTGAAATTAGAGTCCATATTGCTTCTGCTGAAATTTCGTCATAAACAGTAGTTGTCCATTTATTTATTGGGCTCTTGCAATTCACTTGGAAAATACGGACTCTCCAGGGAGTTCACAAGGAGGCAGAAGCATCACCGTGTAAACACGATAGTTTTAACACGATGTGCAATACTTTCTTGATTTGAAGATAATTCTGGTTTTATGAGGGCTGCCCTTGTTCTTCCTCACACTGAGTAAAGCCATTTCAATGGGAAAATTTCTTCTTTATGTTTCTCCACTACTTAATATGCATTAAACAGCTGTACTCTACAATTTCTGATGAAAGAGGAGTCAGGTATCATCTTAACACTTCACAGCCAATATTGCTGCTATTGGAACGGAGCCCAGTCCTCTCACCTTTACTTTCCTGAATAGACCTTACATCCTACATTAGACACCATGCAGCAGAGGCAGGGGATAAAGCCTCCTCGAGGTCACCAGCAGAAAGAGGATTACTTGAAGAAACGCTGCACTGTGGAAGCATCAATTCGTAACTAACACTGGAGTCAGTTACCCACAAAATGGGCTTTAAGAGATATTTAATCCTTGCACAACGCAGGATTCATCAGCTGAGAGCTGGTAATGTTTCACGTCAGAGGTGAACATCACACTGGTGATGGCTCAGCGAGCAGGTGGCTTTCCGCACAGTAGCTAAGATGTGAGACCTACAAATATCCCAGCTTCCACTTTCAAGAAAATAAAGCTTTTCCACCCCACTTGTAGCTGAAGAACACCCATTACCAACTTTACAGACAGGACAGACCACAGGCGAGGTGTGTTAGCTCTGAAAACTCATTATGCCCTTTAAATACCAGCACAATCAACTCTCATTGCTGACCAAGTCACACAAAGAAATAAAAGACACTTTACTGCTCAGAAGATTTGCACAACCTGGCATCAGAGGCAGATTGTTAGTGGTATTGAGACAGAGCAAAACTTTGCAGAATACAGCTGCTGTCCCGGCTTTCAGTTTCCATCAAAATATGCAAGCAAATAACGTCTTTGACAAAAATTACTCCACTGCTCCTGTTCAAAGAGCTGTAACGTGAACACTCCACACCCCCCTGCTCCCACCTACCTGAGGAAATCACCCAGATGTGTTCCTTACTTATTACTGGTATCCATGTTCTTGCCACCCAGAGAGCATTTGTCTGTGGTTCCACTCCATGCAGCCACAGCAAAAACGAGCTGCCTGCTTATTTTGGGGTATTTCTCCCACAGACTGTGTGCTATCTGCCAAGTGACCTACAGGTGGTGTTCAGGGCATAGGTTTTGAAATTGTGAGGCTTCCATCCTTTCAAATGCAGATATCACCCTTCTTTTCATGATTCTCTGAGGCAATGGGATTAACAACTAGGCTGGTATAACATGAAGATGAAGAATTAGACTTATATTACAGGATTAAATACATATATGAACTTACCATTTCATCACACATCTCTACTGTAACTATTAAACACAGCTGCTGTGAACATTTCCTACTGCATTGCAGTATTTTGCAGTAAATCAAAGTAATCTGCATTACAGTGCAAGGTTTCACTGCAATCTTGAGGAATTTTTCAATTGCCTCTCTTGCATTTCAACTGAGATCATTTAGCTGAAATTATGAAACACGCATTAGCGATTAATGCTTCCAAGATTCCACATTACTGTCAAATCACTAATACATTACCTTTCATAATCTAATTTGTTCACGCACTAAAATACACAGAACATGCAGAGCTTAGCAAATGGCCTTCTAAAATGTCACAATTTTTTCTAATTATTCCTTAAAGGGAAAAGAAACACCCCCGCAAACATGTAGAAAATGTTCATTGGTGTCCTTGCTCTGGGCAACCTCCTTTCTGCCTTTCATGTGTCACCTTTGGGGTCTGACAAGGACAGAGTCACGTCCACAGCCACGTCCACCACACTTTGCTACAGGTGAGACCTTGTGAACCTTACCCAAGACACGGAGCACTTGCTGTGCCAAGAGCATCTCCTGCAGTGAAGCATGAAGAAATCCTAAAGGATAAAACTGATCGAGTAACTATAAGAGGTTGACCAGAATGGCCATATACACAAATATTTTTTGAGGGAGAAAAACAACAAGATGTTTACTTCTAGCTTATACAGCAGTCAGTATTTCCACTTTACACTACAACACCTTCCAGTGCACCAAGGTCTGGGCTGGGGGAAAGAAGGATTGGGAAAGGAAATAGGTTTTTATGAAACACAACACGGAAGCCCTACAGAGTGACTATCTGGTAACTACCAAGACATTTCTCCCTCTTTTTTTCCAAAGAAGAAGGGGTCATAAGCCTATTTTGTGAAAGTGCACAGCAGCACCAGACAGTATGACAGAAAAGAGAGAGTAGCAGTGAAATTCAGCAAGAGTTTGGCTTTTGGCAGGATCAGAACTCCTTCTCTGAACCCAGCGAACCGTTGACTGGCCAGTGAATAAAATCAGGTTATAAAGTCAGCTTAAAGAATAGAGGGAGGAGAAAGGGATGACTGCCCAGGGAGTTAAGACATCCCCCTCCTCCCAGCTTTTTCAGCTGCAGCCCCTGGGAGGGGGCACATCTGCGAGATACATCAGATATGTCAGGACGAGGGAGACCCGGAGTAATGAGGAAAGTGTTGATGCCTGCGTAAGGGACATGAGAAATAGGCAGAAGACAGAAATATAGTCGGATGAAGAATACACAGGAGGGAAAAGTATACACTTGGATGAAGAATGGAGCAAGGAAGAAAAGAAAGAAACCCAACTAACTCTGGGAGAGGAGAGGGAAAGCAGAGAGCCTTGCTATTCAGGAGACTGCTTGATGTAATAAAATGTTGGCAAAAGGGGTTGCAGAAGATGAAATGAAGGAGAGAGCTTGAGGACCAGAGGTTAAGGAGGTCTCATGGCTAACACAAAGAAAATAGCCCAGACAAAGCATTTTCTCTTGTTCAGCACAGGTTTGATCAGCAAACTCATACACTTTCCCAGACAAGGCAAAAATCTGCAGTCATTCTATTCATCATTAAAAAAAAAAAAAAATAATAATAATAAAATAAAGGAACATTTGTGTAAAAGCTCTGACATCATTTGCTGAAAGTTCAAACCCTCTGCTTGAAAATGCTCTGAAGGTCTCCTGAAACCGCAGCCTCCTCAAGATCTTCTCCCCATTTCCCTGCAGATGACCCACATGAGCAGTCCCTCCTCTTCTCCCGCTCTCTGGGACCCAAGTCCTGTCCATCTCTAACACTTGGGGACCATCTCTCAGCTCTTGCTCAGGTGATGGCAGTGAAGATCAACTCATGGCACCTCAGCAGCCCAAGCTTTACTGGCTTTGCAAAAATCAGGGCAGCCATAGCTGGAAATATGTGACCAGCACAGGGCCAACATACTCCAGTTTGAAACTCCCTGTGCACAGCCAGGGTTAACCTCTATTTTTTTCTGAAATGGAGGTAAGTTCTTGACTCCGTAGCCCACCCGTTTTTAGATATTCTTTGCACGCCTTGTATGCAACTTGTATGCAAAGTGACTTAAGTGCCATTTCTGAAGTAAAATTTGAAAAGCAGTGTTTGAGCCATGCCAAGATATGCATTGCTGGCTGTACATGGCACTCAATATAAAGTCTTGTTTAGGAAGTTTGTCTTCAGCATAAAACATCACAACAAAACTAAAAACCAAACAAAACCAAATAAACAACCTCAAAACACTTGGCTACATTCCTGCCTTTGCCAAAGGCTGTTTTGACCCTGGCTCTCACCACACACAAGGAAAATAAAGTTTAATGTTGCTCTGCGAATGTAACCATCACTGCTGGGGCAGCATTTTGACACTACAGTGCTATGATGCAATTGGGGGGTTTATTTTTCTTTTACTTATTAGCGAAGTTGTACATCCATATGCCGTGTTTCATCCCAGTGTAACTACTTCATTCCTCTTAACAGCGCAGGCTGATCCAAGCGATGTCTGCGCTCAGCTGCTCCCACAGCCCTGGTGTGCCCAAGTGTCCCCTCTTTACACGTATCACCCAGAGTCCTCTCGCTAACATGATTTATCACTTCAGTTCATTAACGAATAAAAAAATGAGGGCCCTAACACCCCTTGCCTTTGTGCCCATTCTCCCTCATTCCAAAATCACACACCAGGACTATATGACAACTTAAACAAGAAGAAGCAGACAACGTACACGGTGGAAAGAGACCGGCCTGGGTTGTCAGCTGGTCCGGATTAGTGCAGACTGAGCCAGGTCTGTGCGCAGCATCGTGTCCTCAAACCTCCACTTAATGACTTCGCTCAGTCTCTGACCACAGCAGTACCAAGTACAAACAAAACCTGCGCTAAAGACGGTGAAATATTGTGCCAAACTGACAGCGCTGTGGGACAGAGAGGTACATGACAGCAAGGGATAACACATGCCAGCCCATAGGAAATAAGCAACTGTCAGCACTCACATACGAGTGATAAAGATATATATTTTTAAGCGTGTATTTACACAATCTCAGATATCAGAAGTCAGAGCTGGCCACACCATGCTGGCTTCACAGTCACTGCACAGGGGATAAAAAAGCAAAAGGCTTTTTCCTACAGAGAAGGCATCAGTATAAAAACACACGCAGCCTTTTATTAGCTGAATCATCCTTGCTGCAGCTGGCCATTCCCTGACCTGGGGATTTTTGTACCTAATGTTTTCAGGGAGATAATTTTCACAGCATACCTCAGCTTCTTAGAATGCTCTCAGAGAGCAAAGTCAATCCTAGGTCACTCTTCCAGTGTAGTTTCCTTTGTACTAAATCCTACTTTCAAGAAAATTCTTGCCATGGTTCAGCGGTATTTAACCTATCATATAATATCCAGGTTTACTGTGTTAGAAGAAGCAGAACAGTATTAAGCTTTTCCCACAAGCCTGTGATTGCATTTGACCCAGTAACCTGTATTAGATTAACATTTATTCTACAACTCCACAGCAAGCCTTGGACCTGGCTGAGCAGCAGTTTATAGAGGACACTAACCATTTTTACAAGTGGAGCAGGAAAAGGGAATTGAATCTGAGGGAGTAATTCCAAGCAAGTATGTTGCTGCAGCGGTTAAATTGTTTATACGAGGAGTCGGGGAATTACATCTGACTGACCTCTCTTTTTATCTGCTTAAAAGACAAAGTGCAGGTCTCCATGGCAAGTGCTAACTCCTGGGGAATGCGGTATAAAAATGCATCACGGCAATAGAGCCTCCATACCCACCAAGGAGGGAGACCTTCAAAGGAATGTAAGCAAGTTAAAATCGCCAGGATTAGAAAGGTTTTCACGTTAGCCGGCCTGCAGACAGGTTCACAAGCATTCCTGCTCACAAACCGGCCGCTCTCCTGCACTTGCCAGAGAAGTCCAGGAAGGGGGTGAGGGGGCCTTTGCTTTTTATTTATTTCTTTAGCTTTGCATTAACCTTAACCTCATGCTAGTGTAGCCAGAATAGGATTGTTATTGTCAGCATTTAGAATAGAGAGGACCAAACCCTGCGCTCCATTGATTGATTAAATCCTCCGAGGACTTTAGTTCATAAAGTCGAAAAAGCTTCTAAATACTATTGAAAACAGGTTGCATCTTAAAAAAATCAAAACAAAAAAAGGCATTAAAATCTGGCAGGAAAAACAGTAGCAAAGCCTCAGCTACAGCAGGGAACACACAGGTCTCCTCCACTTACACACTTGCAGGGTCAGAATCTGGGTAACGGGATTAGCATAACCAAGTTTCATTTCATATGAAGTTTCCAACATATCTAAATTTATTCTGCTTATTAGCATCATCTTATCTGCCTCTTCTCCCATCAGTACGTAGATGAGTAAAGGATATGTTAACACACACACACACAAACCCCACGCACATTAGAAAAATAATTAAGTGAACTTCTAATTCACACACATTTCTCCAAGTCAAAAAACCACTTCATTTCTTGCAAAACGCAAGTATGCTCCTTGAAAATAATGATGCATCTGAAGAAACACAAACTCAATCTAGGATTTTCAAAGTTCAGCATTTAGAAATGAGAGGAGGAAGGGAAAAGAAAAACTCCTTCATCAGCATAATTCAGATTCATTCAGTCACTCTATAAGCCTCTCCTGAATGCAATGAGAGGAATTTATTAACAACTCCAATCTCCACAAGTGCTTGAGAGCTGGACAAGAACAGGATGCTAAAAGAAAATGGATTTTTTTTCCTCCTCCCACACTGGAGGACAAATCTTCAGCTTGTACAGGTTGGTTTGACACCAATTGCGCTGCTGCTTTGTAGTGAGCGGAAATTGTGCTGAGAAAGATCCCACAAACAGAAGAATCCAGAGGGGAGCTTGTCTGGGCTCAAGCTTACTGGGACTGCACATGAAAAGCTACTGGCTTGGTGTGGTTTTGTAGAGACACAGATAGGCAGCTCTTCAAAGTGCATGACTGTAAGTCAAAACAAGTGAAATACCACATAAAGGCAGGAGAAGGCACGTGTGCTGGAATCGCGCACAAACCTTGCATCATTTCTCTGTTCCTCTAAGCCAGAGCACAAGATTTCCAGGAAGGCTGTAAATCCCACATCCCAAGGAATTCAGAAAGGATATAAATTGCGACCCGTTTATGAGACATTTACCTCTGCTTGGTAAGGCTGTTTAGACTCAGCAGCACAACCTGCTTTGACCCCATTCTATTTAGGAATCGGCCCAATTAAAAGCTGATGAAACCTTCCACTGCGATCAATAGGTGCAACTCTGCAGTCATCAGTGCTGGGTGATTACGTGGCACAGGAGCGACTGTCCCCCGTGCAAATTTTCATAGGCCTATTACATCAAGAACAGGTGGAACCTGGGGGCTAATCCTGCAAAGCTGTTACTCCTCGCTCAAAAGAAATCAAGGATTTGGCCTGGGCTTTTCAAACTGTTTTATTCAGAACAGAAGGAGAAAGGAGGGGGAAGAGGGAAGAAAAGCAATGCCTAAGTGCACCTGGGAGATGCTTTAAAGACAGTAATGGAATAGGCCTAGGTCTGGGATAAGAGTGGAATCTGCCCTCCGGATGCCACCTACAAACAGGCTTGAGCGCATTGATGAAACTGTTCAGCTGAAGCAATTCCTGTCAATACAATGAGCACTGGGTGGAAAGAACAGTGTATACAAATGCCCTACTTTAAAGCCTCTGTGCGAGGAAGAGAGAAAAACATTTTTAAACAACAGAACCAGACAATAAGCCCTATGCAGCCTCCCTCTTTCCTTCAAAATAATTTCATCTTGCTCTTCCTCCCATGCCAAGCACTCAGCAGAGCCCAGTTGCCAGGAGCAGATGTGAATGGAGGGAGTTGGTTTTAGGCGACTCGGTGGGTTTCACATCCTTATTCTCCGCCTGGGCACAGGATGGCTCATAGGCCACCTCTGCCTCCAGCTGCTTTTCATTTTTCACTGTGCTGGCCACTGAGTGGCAACATTCGCCTGGACCTTGTAGAAAAGTGACTTTTTTAAATTAAAAAAAATTCCAGGAGGAAGATGACAATAGAGAAGAGTCTTGCTGAGCGGGAGCTGTCTTTATTCCACAGCATTTCCTGCTGTGGAAATGCTGCTTCAGTGGCAAAATGTCATTCTTCTCTCGCCACATGCGTTCAAGGGCCGATCCTGTGAAGCTGATGCCAAACTTGCCATTGCACCACTGCGCCCTGAATGATGGATGTATTGTGGTGGTGGTGGATGCAAATCACCATCCTGGAAACGAGTGGAAGAAATTGGTTCCGATTTAGTCTGTTCAGCATTAGTGGGAGTCGTAAAGCATTAGGAGTGTTCCAGTATACAGTGTGGGGGATTTAAAGTTCCTGCTAGAGAAAATGTGCTCAGGTAGAGCCATTTAGCCATAGTCAGTAGCATTAATTACCTGTATAAGACACAATATGGCATCAACGCAGCCTTTGGATTCTGTACCCCTCATTAACTGTTTCCCCATTAACCTTGACTGGAATCACATTCCAAGTCTAAGTAGTAAGATTTTTCTTTTTATTTGTGAGCATCCCCATTTCATCCTTGAAGCTTCTCAAATTCTTATTCATTGTAAATGGTCCTGCTTGTAATAAAGTGCTGGTGGAAGTATTTACTGTTTGCTGCTTAATTTTGTCCTCATGGAAGTCAACGGATGCCAGCTCCAACAGTAGTTAATATACCTTTGAGCACATGCTGTGACCTTTCTCCAACTCATGCCTGACTTCATTCTCAGATCTCATTAAACAGCAGAAATTATCCTCTGAAAGAGCAAAACCAGAAATGTGCAGATTTGCCGCAGAGCTACAGAGGACAGCTTGATTTAAAATGCACTGTGGCAAAGGGGAGGGAAGGCGGTGGGGGGGAAAAGCAAGATCCTTCTCATATTGAGGCTAGCAGTCATATAAAAATAAAGCTGCATTAGAGCGAAGCAGCTTGGAGAGCCACCGTGTTTGAGTTCTTTTAGTCCTGTTTCTTGGCCGTTTTTGGTGTTTGCTCTTGCTAATGCAATCGATCTCAATGGAGGAGCTTGGCAGCCAGGACGCCAGGAATTTTATCCTTGCGCTCTGGCTCAGCCCCTGCACTGTTTGGAGATGCCTCTTGCATGTTTAGCACCAGAGGGCCTAAGTTCACATGTGGGCACAATTCACTGCTCATATGGCTCCCCTCTTCTCCTGTTGCAGAGCTTTATTCTGTATTGTCTGCCCTGGAAGCAAACATCCCAGCGATCCTGTTTGTCTAAAACCCAGCCAGGCAACTCTCCGACATTTTCCCCTTTCAGTGAGTACACAGTGGTAGCAAGAAGCTATTTATGCATTGTCTCCCTAAAGCCTTCTAAACCAAAATTATGGCTTAGTTGCTGAAAGTTGAGTGTGCCTTGGATGAGAGACAACTGTGGGCATTCCAGCACAAGGGGAAAACAAAAAAGCTGTTCCACAATATACCAACCTGTGAGATCCCACAGGAGGGCAGTGAGAGCAATCGGAGATCCAGATAACGTGGTTTTGGGCTGGGGGGACTGGACCAGGGAGGGACATTAAAAGACTTGGAACTCAAAGTCCACAGGAGACCGTGGGGTGAAGCAATGACTGCCCTGAAATATGCCCAAGCCTGCTGCAAAGAACATAATAAATTATTTTCTATCGCCTCTGAGGATAAGGCAAGAAACCAAGGGGTTAAGTCACAGCAAGATCCAGGCTTGTCCTTAGGAAAAGCTTTCTAGCAATAAGAAGAGTTCTGCTTTGGCAAAGATTGCCTGAGGAAGGGTGTAGAGTTTCTGTTACGGGAGGTTTTTTAAGAACAGGTTTGCTGCATATCTGTCAAGGAGGGTTAGATCTAGTTGATCCTGCCTTGGGGAAACAGACATGGCTAAATAAATAACTTTTTGTCCTTTCTAGCCCCATTTGCTAGGGTTCAATACATCTTGCTGCACCAATATCAGTAAGCTAGGCGGAATTAAAATAAATAAATAAAACGTAAGTGTCTACACTGGTGGCCCTGTAGATTTGTTAAAAAGTTTAGTAACACAAATGAGAAATTTACTCTACAGATCCTGCAGCAGGAAGGAGACACGCAGGTTGTGGACCAGGCTGGGCCGCTCAGATCTGCACAGCACCAGGCGATACCCCTCCCCAGTTCCACATTTCAGGCCCCAGCAAGTCTGCAGTAAGAAAAATGGTGCTGCCCTTGGAGGATTTCCTTCACAAAGAGAGGAGTATTTGTCACCACCTGTAAATTCAAGCGCAGCTGTAACAAAAGGGCATAAGAACAAATGCTAAAAGCTGGAGAGCCCAGAGCTACCTGGCGGCACTTAACATGTGGCAAGAAAATTCTAGCGACTCTGATCAAACCCACAAATCAGCACAAATTCCTGAGACTACTGCTAAGACGACGTGACCACATGCAAGCTAAATGCATCAGATGTATCCACTGTAACAGAGTCAGTGTTCCTGCCTATTTGCTGAAAAAGAGGGTTTGGGTGGTGAGGGGGTTGGTTGGTTGTGGTTTTGTTTGTTTGTTTTGTTTTATTTTAATCACTATTGCTTCCTGCCAAACAAAAGTGGAAAGCTTTGAAGTATTTGCAAACCACTAATACAGGTAAGTACACAGCTCTGAACACTTTCCTACATTTGATACTTGACTCATGGTTTTCCGAACCAACAATGCCAAGGGAATCATTTGGTAATTTTAGCTGGCTCAGAAATACCCAAGTTTTGTATTCAGACAGGAAATTTCATATTGTGTCCTTGAGATATCATTAGCTTTCACCTTTTAGTTAAAAATAGCCTACTCAGGGGTGTGGTGGTTCTCTCTTCTGTGATTGTTTCCAGTGCTCCTTGATTTCTTGCCTCTCCACAGAATACCTACAAAATACATCCAGTCTCCCACGTTACCTCTTGTTTTTCTATAACATTGGGACTTTATAGATGGAGATCTTGGACCATCTCCATTTTTACTCAAGTGGTGAATGCAGTTATGAGCAGGAAACTATTGCATTGTTAAGAGTATTCACCGTACTCCCATGTCTTCTTCATTGCTGACAAGCATCCATGAATAAAAGAAATAGTGATATAATATGTTCATATTCTGAACAGCACTGGGTCGAAGGAGAAGTGAAAAGTATATGCAGAAAGAAAAGGAAAAAGACCAGTGGCAGAAATTACATGTAAAAAGTGACCTCTGTCAAGTCACCTCAAAAAAGAGCCACAAAGGTGTCTACCTGGCTGTATTTCTGTGAGGCAATAGCTACATCCAGTGGTCACTGGAGCTAATTGACACAGGGTCCTTGCTACAATCTGAAGAGACCTGGGGCCCTGAGGGGAGGGCAAGAGTGAGGAGCGTTTTGGTTTTAAATGCAATAGCCACTGTTTCTATTCTCAAGCCTGGCCTGTCCCCATACAGTTCTGGTTTAACTACAGAAAACAGGCCTAACTACTATGAACTGTGATAATAATGTATTCTGTTTCTAATCACTATTTCGCAGGGGAAAATTAATTCCAATTTTAACAGCCTTTCAGCATGCCTTCAAATAAATTATTTGCCAGCGTGACATGACGTTCAGAGAAACCCAGTATATGTTGCTTATTGACAGTTTCCTGTTCTCCAGTGGAGTTGGCTACATGCATTCAGCTCTGCTACCAAAATACTTCCCAAAAGCAGCATTTCCAACACCCACAATACCTGTAAGAAAGCAAGAGGAAAGGCTGCAGAAAGAGGCACAGCAGAGAGCACCAGGTCAGAGCAGGAGTCCCTTCTGCACAGCCAGGACAGAGCAAACACCTTCACTGAGCAGCACCAAAGCAACAGGATTCAGCTACACTAAAAAGACAATGAAAACCATCTTGTTCCACCTGTGCAGCATCTCCCCAAGGCTCCACTTTCTTTTCCATCTCTGCTTTTGTATATTTTTAGCTTGCCAAATTGAGAGAGGTGTGTAAAGTCACTATTTCACATTATTTCCCAGTATGAAAAACATAGAAGCTTTTCAGATTCAGCCTGGGGTGCCCCTCAGAAAAGCACAACGCGTGTGTTTCAGGAGCAGGAGCACACACTTGTGCTTGAAAATTCAAGTAGCCAGGGCAGTCTACTGCGCATAGGGATTATTTTGTCTGTTAGCTCCCATATGGAAAAGTCCTATAGGATTTAACTGACGAGACGGTCCTTTCTATAGAACTAGTTAATCATATTCATTCTTCCTGCAGAACCCCGCTGAAGAGTTAAAAAAACAATTGACAGAATAGTCCTCCCCTATAATCATTAGACCATTCTAATCTCAATTAATTCAAATTTAAGTTGTATGGAGGTTTCATCCTATTTGCACACTGCATAACACTTTCATAACGAATGGAGCAAGTGTCATGAAACACCATCCACCATCCTTCCAGGGGAAAAAGCAGCAGCAGCAGCTGCATTCTGTCACATTTCTTGTGCGCAGCTTTTTTTCTGCATGTTTTGATGTACCGGGCAAACAGGCCTCAAGGCTGCAAGACAGTTAATTAACTCTTTGAGCATCGACAACAGCAGCGCTTTGTACTGTTTTGCTGAAATGCCATGAAGCCCTGAGATGGTAGAAGGACAGAGAGAAGAAGCAAAGCGTTGTGGGAGGAAGGACGTGGATCAGCTGCTATTTGAGTACGCGCCGCTGAGCACGGTTTGCTACAGCATCAGCCAGTGATACACAGGGGTCCAAACCCAACGGGAGGGGTGAATGCTCAGGTTTTGGAGGCCGACTGCGTTCATTTGGTCTCTTTTCACCCAGCCAAGCGGAGGATCAGCGTTTGTCAGGCCTGTGCTTTAGCCCAAGGAGAGCACATCAGATTCACTGCCTGGGGAACGGCTGAGGGCAGGAACATGAGGACACAGCAGGCAAAACCCAACCTACCTCATTGCCTCTTTCTTCTTGACTTCTCTTGCAGGAGCCTGGGCTTTTAATATAATTCACAGAATCACAGAATGTTAGGGATTGGAAGGGACCTCAAAAGGTCTTCTAGTCCAATCCCCCTGCTGGAGCAGGAACACCCAGATGAGGTTACACGGGAAGGCGTCCAGGCGGGTTTGAATGTCTGCAGAGAAGGAGACTCCACAACCCCCCTGGGCAGCCTGTTCCAGTGTCTGTCACCCTCACTGAGAAGAAGTTTCTTTTCAAATTTAAGTGGAACCTCTTGTGTTCCAGTTTAAACCCATTACCCCTTGTCCTATCATTGGTTGCCACCGAACTGCATTAACAAGAAATCACTGGAAGATTTTTAGGAGCTAAATACAGATTCTTAAGATGAATCTGAAGTATTTGTGGCTATTTCTGCTCAGTTCCACAGAAGATCACTTTTATAACACTAGGTATAAAAATAAAAATCCCTATTACGCAAAACTATTACCTTTCCTCAGCTGAAGCTGTACGTGATTCACCCAGTACCAAACATGCAGGTGGAGCACACCTAAAACATTTTGCCCAAGGGTGCTGCCTCCACATGCCCTTCCTCACTCCAGTCCCCAGCATTCCTCCACATGCATTTTTCACACACCTCCAGGAGAGAGAGAAAAAAAAAAACAAAACCAAAACCGAACCATCAATAGTAAAGCAGCAGGAGACAGAACTTTTGTGTGTGTACAAGTCCAAAGCACATAGCACAGGGACAGGGGAAAAGCAGTGAGCTACCTGAGGGCAAAAGGCAAGTCGAGCCTCAAGAACCAGCTCACATGCTCATACCTGATCGCCAGAGCACAAGAATCAGCATTTATGCCCAGGCTCCAAACTCCACAGCTGCACCACCCCTTCTACCAATGCAAACTGTGCTCAGGAAGGCACACAAAGCATCATCTTTCTTTTTCCATCCTCTCCTGACAGAGGGAAAGAACGTGGTCCCCATCTACCAGTTGCTATTATTATTTCTGTGTTCGGTTTGATTTGCCCACTTGGGGCTACTTACAAGGCTGAAGAACAAAGCAAAGATGGCACTCGCTTCCTATCTCTGTGTGTTTCTATGTCTGCCTGCCTGGTGCTGTTAGGAATTGAAAAGGCTTCAGAAGTTTCAAAATACCCACGATACCATCAAGCCAAAACATTTAAGGAATCTAAATAAACCTCTAAGGTTCCCGAAATCAGCTTTGTAGTTGTGCCAGCCACAGGCTGCCAGCAAAGCCAGTCTTCATCAAAATCAGAAGAGCTGGAATCAACATTTGCTGTGAGAGGGGGGAAGAAAAAATTAAACCCTGTGTTAACTGTTAATGTATCTGCCTTCAATAAATAATGTCAAAAGGATGCAGCTGAGTAGTTCTAGGAAAATGTAAAGTTGTTGTTTTGCCTATTACAGAGGGTTCAAACCACAACACAAAGAAAATTTTTAAGAAGCAAGTATTATTTCACAGTATCTGGAAAATATAAGGGCTTGAAAGCCAAGGTGGTGTCAACTGGAGACAGATGCACTCACAGAGCTTGGGAACTTGCCTCCAAGTCACCTTTGCAGAGCAGCTGGGGATAAGGAGCAGAAATCAGTCTTGGGGCTGTAACTGTATTTCGACTTCCCAAATGAGACCTCTTTTTTTCTTAAAATATTGCTCTAGAAGACATTATCTGCTGGCACAGTATTGTCACCCTTGCATGGAGCAAGCAGTGGAGGCTACTAAGGTTGAGCTACAGCTAAGTTGACTTTACAACACACAAGAAAGTGGCTATGCCACCCCAAAATGCTCATGTCTGTGCTGCTGTATCCCTTCCTGACTAAATACAAACACCCTGATGTTAGCTTTATCTGGCTGCATTTATTTGAGAAAATAAGCAGGCTGTGGTTAGTTGGCTTTTTTTAATATTTGATTTAGTTGGACATGTGGCTACAAAGAGACTGCAGGACTTCAAAAACACTGGAAGTTTCTGAGTTTATGTGTCATCAGACGGACTACAAAGGTCACACAGCTATTAAGATTTTGCCATTCCTCGTTTTAGAAGACACTCTCCCTAAGAACATATTGTTTTCATGCAAATGGAGGCAACTTCTCCTCTTAAAAGAAGGGGCTATTTTGGGCAAAGCCAGATATTTCAGCAGGTAGAAACTTCCCTGGAGAGGAAAATAAAAGAAAGTCTGGATTGGTATGGTTGCCAACTAATAGGATTCTTAGCAGGAAGGAAGTTTTCCATACTTGGCATTTTTCCTGACGCTTTAAATCACCAAAATGAGGCGGTTACATGACAACTTCACCTGCCATTTTCGAAGATGTGTTTCCAGCTGTCAGCACCACAGGGACAAGGCTGAACACCAGAAGCAAACGTGTTCTGAAAGCATAAGCCAATATTCAAGAGCACCACAAACTACCTGCTCTACTTGTATTTTGGTGCAGCCCAGGTCTGAGTTTTGATTGTATGAAGCTGACTAATACCACCTACATTTGATTCAACAATGCTGCAGTTTTAATATTTTCAGTTAGTCCCAAGAACCAGTCAAGAAAAAAAAAAAATCCAGTGTTGTACCTAGGAGCCATCATTAGTTTTGTTTTCTCTCATGCAGATGTCTGACTTCCAGCATTAAAATGCAATTTTAATTGAAAAATCAAAGTCCCCCTTGATAATTGCATCATAGCAAAAAGAAAGATGCCAAGAATTGTTTCCTACGCAGAGCACATTTCACTCCCCCAATTAAAATGGAATAGAGATCCAAAGGTGTTTGGGGGCTTTTTGACAGATCCATGAGCGCTCTGGTCTCTTACCAGGGCTTCATCCCTCAGCTCAGAGCTGAGCTACCTGCAAATACCTTGGCCCCACATCTCCCCTGGCAGCATCACACCACAATAAGGATGAGCCCCATCAGAAGGCAGGTCACCGCTCCAGCCATTCTCTTCTCCCTGCCCAGTCCCAACAGGATCCTTTTTTTCCAAAGCAACAGCATTCAAGTCAAAATAGTACCAAGTATTGCCAAAAATGTGACTGTGCAGGACAGAGGCTGAGGCACTCAAGTTTTGAAAGGTCTGATCCTTATCCAGGGGATGAAACTGAGACCTCCAGAAAATTCAGCAACAGCAGGAGAAAGCAACCTTCAAAAGAGGAAATTTGGCACTAAGCACAGACATCTCTTTCTGTAACATTAAGGTCAGTCACATTCTCTCATCATATTAGAGTTAAGTGGTTCATTCAGATTCAAGTTTCTGATGATCTTGGAGTATTTAAACTGAAGATTGAAGGTTACCGCATGCAGTCATGTCAGGACAAGAAAACACGGCATTTCTTTCTTTTCTTGCTACTGCTGTGGCCAAGAATTTTTTTCCAGTATGGACTCTGGCAAAAGAAAAGCAAATATGCAAATGGTTTCCATCCCTAGAGTCCATGTCATTGACCTCTACAGGTATAAAGTGAATCTGACTCTATCTGTGCAAAATTCACATACAAGCCATTCGTAAATGAGACTGGGCTACCAGACCTTGGTGTGAAATCCCCCAAGAACTGAGTGAGCACATTCACGGCCATTGCAACAAATATGTTGAAACAATCTTTCCCCAGGACATGGCATTTTTTTTTCTTCACCTTTTCCTGATTCTTTACTCCTCCAGTGTTATCCTAGTCTCAGTATTTCCACTGTAAAAGACCACAATCTTGGCCTAGAGCTGGACGACCCCTCCTTATTAGCAAGTTATGTGTTCATATGACTAATCTTGTAACTTCCAGCTTCAGCATCTTGTTTAAATTGCAGTAGTTGAACAATGTATCTTAGGAGATTTTAAGTCATGTTTCTGCTCAAGAAAGAAAAAGAAAATACAAGACTACCATCATCTTTTACTAAAACTATTCATAACCTATAGTAAACCTTGCCAGTAGCTTGAGAGGGAATTTTACACATACTGATATGTACTGAAGTACATATCTGTCCAAATGTACACACAGCCATCAGTAGACAAGATAATAAAAGAGACAAGTAGCTTGCACTGAAGCAGTCGCACGGTTAAAGAGTGATGCGCCCCACTAGAATTTTCTTACCAAAATAAAGGGTAGATTCTAGACTTCGCTTGATGCTCCTTTTAAATGCGTTTTGCCAATTGTATTAATGGCTCTACATCCTTCTGTTTTTAAACTGCAGAAACTAGCGTTTTAGCCCATCACACTCCAAGCAAATTCAGGCCTTACAGATAAACGCCTCACAACTGGTTGCAGCGTAGATGCAAATCCTCTTTGGGCTTTTGTGTCTTGCCTTGGAACCAAGCTGCAGATGTCCAGAGCTCATGTGCATGAGGCATTACTGCTCACACTAATGCTCTCAGATGCTGGAACAAATACATTCTTTGTGAAATTAGTACAAAAGATGGGACATGTAATACATACTTACCACTAGTTCACAGCATTCTGCACCCCAAAGCAGCTTGTTTGTGTTTACAAAGGCTTGTTTTACAGGCCTGGCTCAGCTATCTGTTGCAATCAGACACCAGGCTGTGCTGCCAGGCCTGGGCTTTGGTTCCCCCACGCCTGGTTAGACCTCTGAACCCAAGTTCAGGCACTGTCGGCCTCACCTCCCTGGCACAGGCGCTCATTGTTTAGGATCCTTACTTTGAGATGCTGGATCTACAGCCTACCTATTACAAACTAGCAGCATGGTGTCAAATCCCCAGTAGCACAGACATGTCCTCTGGGGCACAATATTCTCATCAGATACGTCAGTTTAGGGTTTAAGTCTTCAGGAGTTTGCTGAAAAGAGATATCTTAACAGCACACTTTGCTCGGAAATAAAACACTAGAGTCATGAACCTGGGCAAGAAATAGCAGATGCTGACCTGTCCCCTCCAGCGTCCCTGGTGCACACAATATTTTGGGTTGCACGCAGTGTTCTCCGAGCACCTTTCAACATCCCACTTCATTTTCTGAGTCAGACTCAAGCCTCTGGCCAAGCTGCTTGGCCAGTTTTCCCCACCAGACAGCCTCCTAAGCAAGATGGACAATATAGTTAGGAGTCAGAATATGCTGGAGCTGGCAGCCTGAAGTAGGCAGGACAGATACATATTAATTTATGACAGCTTGTAACACAAAACTCTAAAACCCCAGAGCTTCACGATGTGGCCTGTACGCCACCCTCGCACACCCAAGTCTCATTAAAGTTAACAGGAGCTGTGTGTCCATCATATAGGAAGAATGAACTCTGAACAGTGAACTGCACCATATATTCCCCATCAGAAAAAACACAAAAAGAAATTGATACTAGCTTTCATCCTTCTGGGAAGCCATACTTGACAGGACACTGATGGTTGGACACAGGGCCTGAACTCCTTTTTATGCAGTGAGAACTCCTCTTTACACAGTGATTGACAAGATTAGGTGAGATGCGGATGGTTTATATTTCCTGAAAAACCTCTAGGAGTCTGTTATTCAGAAAGTGAAGAGACAGGGAAACCTTTGATGTTTTACCTCCTTTTTACCTCCCACCCAAGAACCTCAAATTCTCCAATATTTGCATCAAAACCTAGAAAGTGTTGCATACTCAAAGCCATTTTGATTCTGGTAGGAAAAATTTAAAAGAAAAAAGCAAGGAGCCACGTGAAGTGTAAAGTGAGGAGTTCTATCTACTACTGACATGACTCAGTAATAAAAGGAATAAATAAAAAATAAAGAGCTCAGCTTTCAGAACCAGCAGAACCTCCAATTCCAGGTGCTCATAAAACGGGGAGGTTAGAAGAGACAGGGATGAACCACCACCTTGCAACTTCGGGGGTTTTTAAGCCCATTTAAGCCACAGCATCGCTGAATCAAGGATGCTGCCTCAGCATTAGCCACACAACTTACAGCCAGGATCTTGGGCAGAAAGCCTGCTGGTGACTTCCAAAACCTGAGATCCAAACTATGAGATGAATCTTCGGCCTCCAAAAAGGTCAATAGATACTTGCAACACGCAGCAGCTCTGCCTGCCCCTTCCTTGGTTTTCTATTTCTTTACAGCATCCACACTCCTGCAGAATACAAAACTTTCCCATTGTGTTGCAGGCTCCTGGAGGAGCATTTTCTGCATACATTGCAATGAATACGGCCAAGTGGTATTAAATAAGTGTGAGAGAAACTGGAAAGGTGCCAGGCACGATAGAGAAACTCAAAGCTCGCTGCAGAGTTTGGGGAATAATTCTGTCAGTTGCTACTTAGCAAAACACGGGGTATTTAGGCAGCATTTCATTATTATTTTCATGTTTGTCAGTCATACTGCTTAGCACTCTGCTGACTTGTCAAATGAGTGGAAAAATAGGTATGTGGACAATAAGCAACCTCAAGTAAGTATCAAGCCCTCTGCTTCTTTCAAAATAATAATCAAGAAGTAGTTTGACCAGGCCTGCTTCCAACACCGATAAACAGCTTTCTCATCTGTCAACCAGACATGTTGACCTCAAACTAATCTAGTAGGACAATTCACTGAAAACTTATCACCATTTGGAGCACATAAATTCTCTCTTGCATAGAGCACTACGAAGAAACCAGTGTTTTATCTATGAGCGCATGTACCACATGAAAATGCCGTTTTGAGTTTATTCTATGGGAAATATGGGAAACTCCATGTTTTTGCACTGCATGCATAACATACAAAGTCTTCTGTTTGGTATAGACCTTATTAAACAAGGTATTGGCAGTCAATATTTGCCACATTCCCACGTCAGTGGTAAACAGTGGCACATAAGGGGTCTGAAAAATTGTATCCCCCTCTCCATTCTCCCTCCTTGTAGGCAAAGACACGTCCACACTATCAGTGACCACATCCACAGAAGCCAAAGTGACCTGTTTAGTGATTTAGCCTTGAACTTACTCCAGAACTCCAGTCAACTACTTGTTTTTACGAAGTAAAAGCAGGCAAGTTTTCCCCCTCACCTATCTGTTCTCTCACCAAAAACTTCTCCTTGCTCTTCTCCACATGTTGGGCTCATAATGGTTTAACCAGAAACTGGGAATGAGCACGATGATCCCTTGCTGGCCCAATTCTTCAATAACCATTTCCAGCAGCCAGCCTGTACACACCAACTTCTTTGCCTTAAGCAGGAACCTCTCAGATGCATCGAATAAATCAAAAGAATCTGCCATATGTCCTTTGTGGCAAGGGCAGAGTACAGTGTAGAGAGGACAAAGAGCATAGTTCTGGGGCTTTAGCACTTGTAGGGTCTTTAAAACAGATGTAAACTATTTCAGAAGTGTCTACAGGAGTTCCCAGAGTTGGTGGGAAACCTGTGCCATTATAAACAGGCAGGTCAAACCCGCAAACCAAGCTGGTGATTTTTCATTTCATCTCAGCCTTGTCATGCTGTGATTTATGATGATCTATTTTTTCCTTCTTCTGCTGGAGTTGGAATTGGTCACCTCAACCATGGCGATCACCCGCCCATGGGGCAGACGTTGTCTCCAGGGAACATAACTAAGAGGAGCCCACTTACGTCTGGGGAAAAAAAAAATCAGTTTCATAAATTTAAAACAACACACCCAAGGTAGAAGCATGACCGCACTTTTTCCATGTAAATAATGTCATACTTGTGAGGAGGGGGCCTTCAGTGATATTTCATGAATGGGCTCATTATGTTGCACCTGACCTACAGACATTTCAATCGCCTTTTTGTTTTATTATTTTTCTTATTTATTTTCGCTCGATGAGTTGTATATAATCAAATGCTTTATGATGTTACATCTTGTTAAGATATTGCACTTTGCAGAGGTGTAATGTCAGTAAGTTTAATCAATCTATAATTTTTGCACAGGAAGATCCTGCTGTGACATTTAAGCACCGAGTGGTGCTCCAAGGAGGAAAGATGGGCTCTACCCACAGAAATTCTCAGAGCCCCACACAGTCAGGGTCTTCAAAATAATTTAAGGTTTGCTTTTATTATCATCATTATATTTTTCCGAATAGAAAAGTAAGAATCACATTAGCAGGAATGGGGCTGACTCCAGGCAGAGGCCCTGTGGAAGAATTTGCAGAGCCTAGGTTAGCTCAGATTCATATCGGCCTCCAAGAAAAACATTCAGGAGAAACATTAAATCCTCTGAAGGGAAATATTAACAGATAGTCATGAATGGAAACTGATTATTAATTATTTCTCTTTCTCTCTTTCTCACCATTTTATATTTTTAGTTTAAAATGTCATGTAAAGCCTGACATTGATAAAAATGGCAGGAAATGTTCCTTGCTCAATTAAATTACCACAAAGACCAGCTTAACATCTGCTTGGCAAACCCTTCATAAATGCATGGCATTAATATTTAATAAAAATATCTATAGCTTCAGTTGGTACTGGAGACATTTCACACTTTGCTCACACATGGTGTTTCATATAATTATTCTCTAAAGGCTGTCACTTTAGTCCTTTAGCAAAATAAAAGCTCCAAGGATGATTAAATGTAGAAAGTGTATCTCCTAGGACATGATCTTCCTCCAGGAGACCGCTTCTACTGACTCTTACATTATAAGGCAAAAGCACAGAAAGGAGAAAGTGGAGCCAAACTAGAGGAGAATATAAGAATGACCTCAAACTGTTGTCATTACAGGCTGAGTAAAGTCAGAGTTGGTAGGTTCAAACACTCTACAAAAAGTCAAGATCATACAGAGCAAAAAGTTGGAAGCGATTCCTCACCACAGTTTAGTCAAAGCAGAACACCTACTTGCAGGGAGTTGCACCTAAAACCTGATCACTTCATCTACTCCATTTACATGATTTATTCCCAGCTGATGCTCACAAAGCCACTGCGCAGCTGCTGTACCTCAAAGATACCCAAATACTTCATTTCCAGCAGCCAGAGACTTCCAGCACCTGCAGCCTGCAAAACTTGCTAATCCCAGATACCACCCCATAGCAAGGTCAAGCTGAAGCCAGGTGCTCAAAGCAGGTGACAACATGGTAGCGTTACCTGCACAGCCCAGGCCCAGCTTGTGGGACCTGGGTGCTGAGACTCATAAGAATGTCCTGAATTGGAAGGGACCCACAAGGATCACCGAGTCCAACTCCTGTCCCTGCACAGGACAACCCCACAGTTCACACCATGTGTCTGAGAGTTTTGTCCGGTCTCTTCTTGAACACTGTGACACCTCCCTGGGGAGCCTGTTCCACTGTCCACCATCCTCTGGGTGAAGAACCTTTTCCTAGTGTTCAACCTAACCCCCCCGGCACATCTTCCTGCCATTCCCTCAGGTCCTATCCCTGGTCACCACAGAGAAGAGCTCAGCGCCTGTCCCTCCTCCTCCCCTTGTGAGAACGCTGTAGCCACCACAAGGTCTCCCCTCAGGCTCCTCTTGAGACTCACTGGTCAACCCCACCTCCGGCAGAAGCAGCAGACCTTCAGGAACACCAGGGCTGGAGAACACCCACCAAAAGCTGGCCAGCATCAGAGGCTAGAACAGCTGACATCAAGGATGAGTAGCAGACAAAGGACATTGGCCAGTAGGGTGTGTCTTGCTCACAGGCTAATCTCCTTAGACATCGGCTTTCAGGATAAGGCTCATGATGAGGAAATAAAGAAGACAACACCATTTTCTTGTCCAACAGCTATAAATACCTAAATCCTCCTCTGTTGTTCTCCATCCCACTCTTGCTTTCCCAAAGCAGCTCTCCACATAGGTGGTCACTATCCTCAGATACTCTGTGGGGGAGAAGAAGATAAGTACGTATAGACTGGCTTTATCTTCAGCTTGGAAGTGTCTCTGTGTAACACATCACACAAAAGGCCAGACACAGCACTTCCAAACAGAGTTAAACCTTTCTGAATCACGGTCTGAAAGGAATCTTCTCCATTTCCATTCCTTTCCAGATGCTCTGATATTAGTCTAGTGAATGTAGAATTAAAACCCACTTTGAATGAGACAGGCATCAGCGTTGTACTGAAAGTTGTTGGTATACATTTGAAATTCAAAACAGTACCGGAGGCAGGGGGGAAAAAGGGCAAAAAAAGCTTCCCCTCATGATCTCAGATGTATGGGGCATTCCCTAAAGATGTCTTGATCAATACATCTATGCTCTCAACAGTTGCCAACAATGTAAGTAAAAAATAAATACCTAGAACTAAACCAAACCAAGCCACACACACAGAGCATCTCCTGCCTCGGGAGACTTCATTCAACTTCAGGGAAAGCAGCAGCTTTATTAATTTGTGGCTGCCTAGAAAAGCGAGCAAAAATGACAGCATCCCATCACTTCCAGCAACAGCACAAGTCTGAAATCCCAACTGCTTTCACGGTGCATTTCAGCACTTGGCCAAGCTTCATTTACATTAGTCTTAGACTGAAATATCTGTGTCAGAAAACAAATGCAGCCCCAGCACAGCAGACTGACCCCAGCACAGGACGAATTTCTCTGGGTGTTGATGAAGGGGTGCAATTGAGTTCACGTTCACGTTGTTCAGAGACTCAAGTGCATTTGGTACAACGCTCTCCAAAAAAAAGAAATCACTGACCAATGAAACTGAGCTGGTTTTCAAGAGCTTCTGTTGCAGGATTGACATAGATAGACTTTAACCTGAAAAAGGATAAGCATCGAAGACATGTTATAGTATCTTCCAGGCTATACTCATCATTATTCCATAACTACTTACTGCTGCAGTAGAATGTAGTGTTTATAATAATCAACAGACAGATTTTTCAGGGTGTTTGTGTAAAGCACCTCCAGCTATCAATATGTCTCATTTCTCGCCAGAATGGAGATGGCAAGAAAGGAATTTCCTTAGACACTGGAAATTAAGAAGCTTCTTAAGTCAAGCCTTGGATTCTTCCTCCCAAAGAAGAAAGGGTCTTTTCCTGTGAATGGGAAAGATTTTGTATTAGCTGGCTCAAGGAAGTATAACTAACTAGAAGTGATGGGATGAAACTGAGCACAGGGGTTGGGGAATAGATGGCTATCTGGAAACATTTAGCAAAAATGGGTATATTATGCCATGGAATAATCTCCCAAGGGAAACGGCTGAGCCCTATTGATTGAGCCTTTCTGAAACTACCTAGACAAAGGCTGAAAAAAATTATAGCATGGAACAGTCCTCCATCTGCAAGGAGCAGGAAAGGCAGTTTTCAGTAAGCCCCTTCCACTGCTAATTTTGCTGGCCCCCTATTTTGCTGAGCTCTCTGTTGATGGAATTGAGTTCTCCTTGACAGTTTGTGGCTGACGGGTGGAGGGGGCAACTCCATGAACCCCATGATGAAATTGTCTGGAAGACAGAAAGTCCCTCCATTTGATTGCCATATTGGGGTACAGATTGCAAGGTAACAAATAGGTTTCACTAAGCATGTGCAATCTTTGCTATGAGTAAAAAAATAAAAAGTTGATACAGAGTTCAAAGAACAATATGAAAGAATAATGTATTTGAGAGTGTTTTGCGTCCCCTTTGAGTGACTCAATTGTTTATTAGTAAGTATGGGCTTTACTGCCCCATGAGAAAGGCTACAGGGCAACACAGAGTTCAAAACCAATTAAAAAGAGTTATCAGATTGGAGCTTACCCTAAGGATCTGTGTAATTATGAAAACACCACCATAAAATCCACCAAGGAGTAACAGAAAACTTAGATAAGCTTTAATGGCACAAAAGTTACAGGCTACGTCCTTGGCACAAACAGATCAATATATATAATACCTTTCTCCAGTCAGTGGAACCACCAGGATTTACATCACTAAACATCTGACCCCGGCTCTGGAGCCAATTCTGGCAATACAACAGCCTTTGTGCTCTGAACATATACAGACCTCCCTCAACATACTTGTTAGTATCTCCCTTCAGCAGTAATATTTTTTTTTTTTAAATATATATCTGCTCAAAACAAAGTGTGAATTATTCTGCCTACTTTGTGTGATGAGCGCTTCACAATTTGTGCTTGCTTCTCATATTCCTTCATCGTTATCTGCCAACGCCCAACACTGAATGCGCAATTACATGAACATTTGGGTTTGATTTGGTATGATCATTATTTTCTCACTTCTTATCACTTTGTGGCACTGAACAGTCTAATCCGTGGTTACTATTTCACAAAGATTTCAATGAAGAAAAGATGGCAATGAACACCAGTGATATGTACTGAAAACACACCCTAAATCCACTTTCCCTCCTAAAAAGCAGTTTGTCATGTTAAACTATCAAAAATAGTTACGATCACGGAATTACAGGAATGGTAGCACATTGGGGTGCACTAATTTTGTGAGCCATTTCTCTGGAGACCCTTCAACAGGGAGACAACCTGCAACAGTTGCCATCCATTAAAACGGCATTTTATAAAACTGAGAGCCTGGATCAGGCTTATGGCTATTTTTCACTCGCCCTTTTTTGTTTCCCTTACTGCATTTCCAATGTTTTGCATATGGCTACATCAAAGCTAAGCATAAATAAAAAGTTAACATCCACAGAGCTATTACATCCTATAACAGTGTGCTCGTAAAGTGCACATAAATAAAAAGTTGCCTTTTGTTTAAAGCTTATGATTTCAGCTCTGCAGCTTTAAGATAAATTAAAACAAAATTAAAATTCTCAAGCAAGTGTTAAAAAAGAAACTGCCAGAAGATGCACACAGCCAGGGCTGCAGCTTTTGCAGACAGATCCCTCAATTCAATGTTTTGTAACTCAGCTCATTCTCTCCAGGTCTATCTGTCCCTACTAATCATTCAAACTTTGGTCTTACCTGCTCCAAACTCAATCACTCAAGATTATTGTCAAGTGGTGTCTGACATCAAGTGAAAAAAATTACTGGAGAGCTGTTGCCAGTTCTAGAAAGGACAAAAACCACAGCGTGCAGGTGTTAACTCCGCTTCATATTTAGTCCTTCTGAAAGATTTGAATCTGTCAGTCTCTACATCACTGTCAAAATACTGTGTACCATCATTAACTTCGACTATGTTCTCACTGTTTTGGGACATACAGGAAAACAATATGCAACACAACATGCTTCATTGGACAACCTCCCCACAAATATGTTTCTTTCCCTCAAATTTTCTCTGGCTTCCTGAAAATAGTAATATTCTATTCATGTTATAATTTCCTCACCTTCCTTCTCTGGTAGCTTTTTAATGTCTGATAACAAACTGTTCCGCAAGGCATACTCAGAGAAAGAAATACACATTATTCTTAGTCTAAGTATTATCCCACTCTTCCTGACAGTAAGAGGAAGAATTGGAAAAAACAAACCAAAACTCTTTCAAACCTCAAGAAGCACCCACTTGCAAACAAGTTGCAGCAAAACTGTGGCGAAGCAGCAAGACCCCAATGATGCTACTGTCGCTTTTCCCACAGCCTTCACTGCAGAATTTGACATGGAGAAAAGAACAGACGCAAGCAGCAACGCGTGGTGTCCAGGGGCACAGAGACCCCCACACTCGGGGGAGGTGCTGTATAAAGTGTGCCAACGTGCAATAGCGGAGCATATTGAAATGAGAAAGATGGGACTGTCTGGGGCATCGTGCTTCTGTTTTCTAATGGTCATGGATTCTGCAGCAATGCTAATGTTTGCACTAAAGGCCCTCTCAGCAATATTTTGCAGCCTGAATAACTCTTTATTTTGAATTGTTTAATTAGTTAATGAGGTTGGGGAGAAGTCCATCTTAGGGATCATTAGTTAAGGCTCTAAAACATGGAGATTGAAGACAATTACTGTCTGAGGGAGTTCCCCACTTGTCGACCAAACACATAATTACACCAAGTGGAGGAGCTGCACCGCATTTTCTGTCTCGACGTCCAGTCCTGGGCCAGGTGGGGCACAGGGGCATCACCTGAGGCACCTGTTGGTGGCTTCTGACACAAGTCCCCCCATACCCAAAGCCATGGAGTGGAGACAACACCCAGGGAATCACCACACCTCAGCAAGCAGATCTGATGAGCCTGTTTCCTGTCTTAAAGACCCCGAGAAGTCCATCTCCGCAAAGATGTTTAACCGTCACAATGCGTACAACATGCCTAAAATCCAGGCCTGCTTTTAACCATAGGAAACGTTACGTTGCACTAACAGAGAGATACAGCTTGTGTGAGAAAGTTCAGATCTAGTTATGTGAAGAGTTTAGTTTCTCTTGATAACACAACAGTAAAAATAAATAAATGAATTACAAAGTTTTCCATTTCTATTGTCAACCTGGGCTACTTTTTTCCATTATAGCACTATAACAACATGCCAGCTTTGTGAAGAGGGCTGGAGGGTGGATACAGAGAGGTGAATAACCCCAAAACACAAAGGTAAGCTATCCAAGTGTGAGGTATATCTAAACAAACAGTTCTTTACTCCTGAGAGATCTTTGCAGAGTCTATTCTGCAGGCCAAGCTCTTTATATCTGTAGCACTTCTCAATGATTAGCTTTTTATAAACTATTTACAAGCAGAACTTTAATATAAAAGTGCAAATCTAAACCCTGTTACAGGAACCGATGTACTGCTCCAGGAGACCAGTTACTGTAAGAGTTTAATATAATACGAATCTGCAGTTTTTCTAAAGCAGCTAGTTTTAATAAAGCCTGTACTTACACACGTACACACAAGCGGTTTGCTTTTGCTACCATCAGTTACAACTCACTCAGCGGCGTGTGCTGAATTAAGACACACAGATTGTAGGGACAGACGCACGCACAGGGAGGTCTCTTAAGAGAATATATGCACTGGTCACATACTGTACAATGGACACCACGAGAAGCAGGAGTTAACTCTGCTACTGTAAGTTTGAGTGGTACTCAGCCAAAAACTCCAGGGAAAATACAATGAAGCCCAGCTGGAAACAGACCCAAGGAAAAGAAGAAAGTGATTGGGGAAGAAAAATACATATCAGCTTGAAAAGAGCATTGCTAACATCAAGATTCTTGAACAGCAAAATTGTAATAAGACTCAACACTGGGATCTCATTCAATTTCTTGCTTTCCCAAAACAGAAGCAATGGGGGAATTAGGCTTTTGTCTAAGCCAGAATGAAAAACTATTGCACTGAAGGTCAAAGAAGAACTAACAACTGCTTGTGGCCTCTGTTTTGCTAAAATGAACTCATTGCATGCTCAAGTTCATATAGGTCTATTATTCTTTCATTTGAAAGTGTCATTTTCATTTTGTTACCTGAGCTCTAACAGCCATGAGCACCCCTTCAGAGATTCAGAAAAATCTGGCCCCACCCACCATTCTTCCAGTCCTGCTCACATGCACCTCACACAGAATCAATAAAGAGTTTTAAACTTCATGGGGAAAACTACATTTCTGAAAATAAAGTTCACCTTAAGCTGTTCCTTTGTCTCTTTCTCTCCCAGTTCTGCTCTGTGTAGCTTAGAGAAACTCATATTTATCCCAGCTTTCATACTCTTCATACCTCCAACTGTGGCCCCTGGTGTCTCTACTCCAGTTCCTAAATTTCCTTTCCGGCCCATGATGTCATTTCTTGCGCTACCAGTTCTTCCCAGAAAGCTCCTTCCTTAATAAAGTGACTAAGGGCAACACCTTTACAGTGCTGAAACCAATCAGTAAATACAGTTACTACTCAGTTTTGGTTTTTTCCTCTCTCCGGTTTTCGGTAACCTTTCAGGAAAATACCTCATTGCAGACTGTTAGTAGAAGAAACAGAGCTAAGTCATAAAATGCCAGTTCATTGTACTTGAGGGGATAAGAAGATCTAACAACCGTTACACCGCAAATAATTTTCTTGATGGTTATAGTAAAAGAGTCCGAAGAAACAGAGGTTTCCAACACCACCAGAAAAATCCCTCTATGGTACTTGCCTTAAGGGTAGGGGTGCTACAGCAAAATTCAGTGTCCAGAGACAAGATTAACTCGCCTTGTTCACACCAAACTATACTTTGGTTAGAGCCCCACTGAAACAAGGCAAAGGGAGTTCTTATTCAAAATCAAGACTGGAAGTAAATTCAACCCTGAAACTATTTTTTCTGTATGTGCCCTTTTCTGTACCCACTTTATACTCTTGTTTTATTCTCTGCAACAAAAGACGATAATCAGAAAGATCAGCTGGCTCAGACAGGCTTCCAGTTTGGTTTTGATATGTTTGTGAGTGTCTTCAATCAGAGAAGAGCTTTTGTCTGCCCTTTGGCTGCTGGACGTAGCTCTCAAAATGTTCTAACTACAATAGTTTCGGTCAATATTAACCACCATGGTTTTAGACAAACAGAAAACCAAACCAAAACCAAGAAAGCCTTGCTCTGTCCCCACAACTTAACTTGCAATAAGTAGAACACACTTGATTTCCTACAACAGCAACTGTGGCACCTCTAGTACAACACGGTAGAAACTGAATGACCCACTTAGTTGAAAAGTTTCAGGTAGTTTATAATATAGAAAGAGAAAATCCTGTTTACGTTTTAACAACATCATTATACTTGCAATGGCATTTAAATCCAGGCATTTAGATTAGCACAGTGAGCTCATTAGGTAGCACGAGTAGCTATACCCACAGAGAAAATTTTACGGATTTCGAGGTAAAACCTATTAAAATTACTGCAATCCTTCCACAGTTAACATTCAATTTTGGATGAAGCATTTTGTCTCCAATAAAGCAAATCACAGATCTTTTACAAAACAAGCTTCTGCATTTTTCAGAAGACTATTTCTCCAACAAACTGTCAGGTAGTGCTGTGTGAATCATTAATTTTCCATTTGGCAGCTGAAAAAATAAACTTAAGAGGAAAAAAAAAGGAAAAAACCCCTTGATTTCAAGCTGAATTTGAATGGGTTTAATTTCTACCTCATTGAGCCAACAAAACCCAGACTTTAAAAAGAAACCACACCATTTCACATAACACAGATGTTTTCATTGATAAAATAATAAAATACAAAGAAGACAGAGACTTACAACTTATTTTGTAGCACAGGGAGGACACCCAGAGAGGAGCAGAGGGTCACAGTCCCACTTTCACCCATGGAGATTATAGTCCAGCCTTCACTTCTCCACATGCACGATGTATCATGGCAAAACACCTACAGGCAAAAATATTGTTCTCACTTTCGTCAAATTATACTGTTAATGACAACATTATAATATAAAATTTAATTATTTCCTAAAGCAGGGCCTAGAAACAGGCTCTTCTACATAGAACCACAGGATGGTTGTGGTTAGAAGGGACCTCTGGAGATCATCCAGTCCAACCCACCTGCTAAAGCAGGTTCACCGGAGCAGATCACACAGGAATGTGTCCAGGTTTGAATGTCTCCAGAGAAGGAGACTCCACAGCCTCTCCTGGCACCTCACAGTAAAGAAGTTTCTCCTCATGTTTAGATGGAACCTCCTGTGTTTCAGTCTGTGCCCACTGCCCCTCATCCTGTCATTGGGCACCACCGAAAAAAGTCTGGTCCCATCCTCTAGACACCCACATAACCTACCTGCAGCACACCCCCAAAACTCCTTCTTTATACAAATAAAACTCCCCCAAGAAATGAGACCGAGGAAAACCCACCTCATGCTGTCAGGCTCCTGAGGGCACTAATGAGCCTTAATTGTCCTGATGGGCCTCACCTGGGACTCCCAGCCTCTTTATCCCTGCCCCTTATGGACAGACAGACCACACCTCTCACGCTGGCCCTGGCTCATCCTTGTGTCCTGTCTGTCACTGGTGCCTGCTGTCCCACGGCCCAGCTTGGGGCCTGCCATGGGACTGCACCTTGGTGTGGCGTCCACTGCCCGCTTGCTGTCCCCCTCACAGCTCCCTCCCTTGGTGCAGCAGCCCATGCCACAGCTTTCCCCAAACCACGTGCCAAGGTGCCAAGCCCCACAGCTCCCCTAGCCAAGGTGGGCAATTCCAGAGCTCCTCCAAGCCATGGGGCCCAGCCTCCCATCTCTGCCAGAGCCTGCCCCACAGCTCCAGGTGAACTGCCAGACCCCCAGGAGAGCATGGCCTGTGAAGGAGGAGGAAAGTAGTTGACACCATCATGAAGATATTTTTTACGCTGAGGGTGGTGAAACACTGGCCCAGGTTGCCCAGAGAGGCGGTGGATGCCCCATCCCTGGAGACATCCCAGGCCAGGCTGGATGGGGCTCTGAGCAACCTGATCTGGTGAAGATGTCTCTGCTCATGGCAGGGGTGGCACTGGATGAGCTTTGAAGGTCCCTTCCAACCCAAACTATTCTATGGTTCTATTCTATGATTCTGTGGAAAATTAAGTTACCTTATGCCAGAATATTGTAAAAAACAAAGAAAAAAATGCTATTTTAAGTCTTCCACTCTACAGAGATTATATTCAGCAAGTTGCCTCTCTTCAATTTGATTAGGAAAGTTTAAAAGGTCGCAACAGACCATGGGGTATTTGCAACCTGGATATGTTGGCTTTCAGAGCACGGGGTTGAAACGCCTTGCTGAAGCAGCTTGTCCTTCTTGCACCTAAGACATTGAAGCTATAGGCTGACACATGGAGTTTTATGTCTGCAAAGCATTTTCTGAGCTAGTGTAATTATATTTGAAGTTGTAGCATGATATAAACTGCTTTTAAGCCCCATAAAAAGCTTGTGGTGGTCTGCACAACCAACCTCTCTAGTGCTATAAGCCAGGTATTAGTAAAGAAAAAATGTTTTGTTTTAACCTTTCCCATCAAATACTCAGAAATTTAATCAAAATCACCCACTTTTATCCATATGCATTTTTAATGTCGAGGACACGCCACATGTCACGGGAAAAAATTTGCTGCCACAAATTTCAACTAGTTCTGGTAAAGAGCTATTTCTATAGGAACAAGGGCCCCAACAGTGCTGAAAAAAATACCTAAATATAGCACGTGCAATAGTGAAATTTGCTCCTATTACTTCAGACTCCTGGGATCAAGACACCAGGTTAGTCATAAATGCTCTCTGACATTAAGTTTTCCAAAGATACCAAAGCTTTGACTAGTAAACCATAAATTTTAGAACACCAGAAAACCCCAGTAGGCAAAAATGAATCTTTAGGTTAGCAGAGGTAATTCCAGTGATATCATTTTATGAGCCCCTTACTACTTCACAGCTCAGAAAGCAATGAGCATCCAAACTAAAGCAGCACCTCGATACCAGGTAGGATTTTGTAAGGAACTATGTGACTAATAAAAGGAGCGTAGACTATGCAAAGCTCAGTGTCATAAACTGAGCCATTCCTGTATTTTTTGCAACTGTGCATCTTCCTACAAAGTTTCTAACTCAAAGACCAGAGAGAACTTGCAAAGCGTCATGTCATGACCAGGAGATATCTGAACAGTGAAGGTTCACAATATCACAGTATGTTTGGGATTGGAAGGGACCTCAAAAGATCATCTAATCCAATCCCCCTGCTGGAGCAGGAACGCCTGGGTGAGGTCGCACAGGAACATGTCCAGGCGGGTTTTGAATGTCTCCAGAGAAGGAGACTCCACAACCTCCCTGGGCAGCCTGTTCCAGTGTCTGTCACCCTCACTGAGAAGAAGTTTTTTCTCAAATTTAAGTGGAACCTCTTGTGTTCCAGCTTGATCCCATTATCCCTTGTCCTATCATTGTTTGCCACCGAGAAGAGCCTGGCTCCATCCTCGTGGCACTCACCTTCTATATATTTATAAACATTAATAAGGTCACCCCTCAGTCTCCTCTTCTCCAAACTAAAGAGACCTAGTTCCCTCAGCCTTTCTTCATAAGGGAGGTGCTCCACTCCCTTCATCATCTTGGTTGCCCTACGCTGGACCCTCTCCAGCAGTTCCCTGTCCTTCTGGAACTGAGGGGCCCAGAACTGGACACAATATTCCAGATGGGGTCTCACCAGGGCGGAGTAGAGGGGAAGGAGGACCTCTCTCGATCTACTAACCACCCCCCTTGTAATCCACCCCAGGATGCCATTGGCCTTCCTGGCCACAAGGGCACAGTGCTGGCTCATGGTCATCCTGTTGTCCACCAGGACCCCCAGGTCCCTTTCCCCTACACTGCTCTCTGATATGTAATTTCCCAACCTATACTGGAACCTGGGGTTGTTCCTGCCCAGATGCAGGACTCTACACTTTCCCTTGTTAAATTTCATCAGGTTATTCCCCACCCAACTCTCCAGCCTGTCCAGGTCTCTGGATGGCAGCACAGCCTGCTGGCGTGTCAGCCACTCCTCCCAGCTTAGTGTCATCAGCAAACTTGCTCATAGTACACTCTATTCCCTCGTCTAAATAATGGATTAATATATTGAATAATATTGGCCCCAGTACTGACCCCTGAGGCACTCCACTAGATACTGGCCTCCAACTAGACTCCCCCGGTGCAAGGTGCGACTATCCAATACACACAACTTCACGGTCTGAAATAATGTTGTTGAGTCTGGCAGCCTCCTGGAGAAACTGGATTGAGTGTGCAGGGATTTTTTTTAACAAAAAGAATGGTAGACACAGAGCTGGAAAGCTGGTGGCAGTCCGATGTCACAAGACTGAATGAGGATTTCGGTTCAGAAGACAGAAGATCTGTAACCTTTGAGGGAACGTGCAGCTCAGCTCACAGCTTATTGAATGTCCTTCTATATGAATGAGGAGCCCTTCCTCCACGTGTAGAATGGCATTTGACTGGCAAAGCCAAAATGTAAAATAGACAGAAATTTAACCACAGAGGTGGAAAAAGCTTTAAAAAGCTGGGAATTGCTTTTGTATACAGACTGCACCCATTGCTGAATGTTATTAGGGGCAAAGCCTAGAAATAATTCCCTTCTTTCATCTTACTTTGGGATTTTAATTTGGTGCCATCCCTTCTGTTGCTGCAATGCAGTATTGCTACTAGTGAGAGTGCAAAATGCCAGGATGCATTTCTGAAAAGCAAAGACTTTTCTCCATCCCGACCAGCTAAGCTGAACCTGTGCTTGCAAAGAGCCCCAGGGCTGCCTGCATGGGACACCCAGCACCCACCACAGGCTGTCCTGCCCCATTTTGGAGAAAAATCCTCCCCTGGGCACACTCTAGTGGGAGCTCACAGCCAGCGGCTTCCACATGCACAGGTAACAATGCTCTGGAGGAACTGGACTACAGATAGAGGGAAAAGGGAGTCTCGCAATGGAGCCCAAGGTCGCACTCTGTTCCTGCCACTGCCCCAAGCAAGCACCCCATCACAGCCCACCCCAACCCATCACACCCCATCCCATCACATCCCATCATATCCCATCCAACTCCATCCCCATCCCATCCCATCACACCCCATCCCCATCCTATCACATCCCATCCCACCCCATCCCCATCCTATCACATCCCATCCCACCCCATCCCCATCCTATCACATCCCACCTCACCACACAGCTTCCCAGGATCTGCTCCGTGTCTTTGAAAGACAGTCACCAAATAAAGATACTATCTGACCAGCAGTTAACAACCAGCTTGTTAGTTAATAGCCTGAGGGAATCTGAGGGTGTTTTATGCTCTAATACTCTGTTCATTAACTGCAGTAACAACCAATTTCAAGGTGATTATTGCTATTATAAGCTATGATCAATTTTTTAAACATGTTTCCATTTTTATCCAGCTTAAACCTGGTGCAGTAGAGCAAGGGGAGCAGCTGTGTTGAGAATTGGACTTTTCCCCAGATTAATATCTGATTTTCCATCAAAGAGAATACAGGACACATTCTGTTAGGTTTCTAATTGTTTCTACCATAAACCTCCACCGCGCTGAAATATGATCTCTAATAATTTTCAGTTTGAACTTCCTATACATAATCCATCTGACTAGATGGTCCTCAGCAAAAGCCGTTAAAGCAATTTGTTTCACTTACGTAGAGGAATAAATCAGTGCTTAATTATCTGTGGTTTATTATTAACAGCACTGGTGAGCTGACCATATGCCATGACTTCATCTTTTCACATAGAAAAATGAGAATATACTGATTGTTTTTATTATGTCTTTCAACACTCAGCCAGGGTTCCAGTGAAATGAAGACGGAGAGTTTCACAATGTTACTCACTGATAAATAACAATATTCTACAATTCTTTGCCCTTGCTTTCAGGATTCACCTTTATATGCTCTTTTTCTGGAAGAACTTACTAGCATCTCTCATGGCAGGAGAAGATTTAATTACAACTTAGGTTGGTTCCAGGAGATATATATGTAGCGCAGTACATTTCTTCGTGGGCCTTCAAATACACTGGCTTCAAAAAATGGCATATGTTCAACTCCAGAAGACTTGAGATACAGCATTTAATGTAAAGACCAGAAAGACACACCTTCCTGATTTTTTAGACTTAATTGAGTCCATGCTGCAAACCCTTATGAAGTCAGTACAGTACCAAATAACACAGGTTTTGATCCTCTGCCAGGGCAGCCTTAACCTCTTTAGTAGACACAGCGGCAAAATAAAACTTTCTTGAAAACATTACAGATTGATGAACTGCTTTGGAAGGAGTCCAGCTGCCCAGACTTTCGCCACGCCAGATAGACCCAAAATGAACCAAAGGTTCTTTGAGATGCAGACTTCTGAACCGTGGTGAAAGACACAGGCACAACCTTAATTCGGTAAATAGCAGGTAGTTTACATTTGTCAAAACAGGAGTGGAGAGCCTGCAAATTCAAAGGCAGCTATGAGGTTGCTCCTTCTTGGGAACTGGAAAAGGCTCTCCTGCATCCAAGATGTTTCTGGGGAGAGGTTTGTCACCCTGAGGGCCACCAGGTCCATTCCTGAAGATCTTGAAGCACAGCTGCATGCAGGCTTCAAGTGGAAATCTCAGACATGGTGAGGAGACACAATGTGCCCACCAACCAACCAAGGAAATTAGCAGGTACATGTGAAAAATCCAGAGAGGAATCTTTTTATGCATTTATATTTTGAGTTGTGCTTCAGAATCCTCCTTCCTACCTCTGCTCCAGGGGCTGTGAGATCATGGTGCTCCCAAATGGGAGCACAAATGGCAGCTTATTTCTGTGCATATTTCTGTTGTACATCGGGCCACAAGCTAAGAGCCATGATCCACCTGTGATTTGCATTCGCAAAAGAGATCAACTGACAGCTGAGGAATCTCCACTACTTTTGGTGTAAAAAGAGTATTTCTGGACCATACACGCTGTGAAGAGATGCAGAGCAGAGGAGAGACTGAGAGAGCTGGGGCTGTTCAGCCTGAAGAACAGAAGCTGAGAGGGGATCTCATCAATGTTTATAAATATCTCACTGAAGCACAGGAGGTTCCATCTAAATATGAGGAGAAACTTCTTTACTTTCAAGGGTGACCGAGCCCTGGAACAGGCTGCCCAGAGAGGCTGTGGAGTCTCCTTCTCTGGAGACATTCAAACCCACCTGGACACATTCCTGTGTGATCTGCTCTCATGAACCTGCTTTAGCAGGTGGGTTGGACTGGATGATCTCCAGAGGTCCCTTCCAACCCCAACTATCCTGTGATTCTGTGAAATGTTTTGGGTGGTCATGACCACTAACATGTAATGTCCTAATCCAAGCACTACTTACATAGGTTAACCAGTAGATTAGGAAGAGAAACAAAAGCTCTGCAAATACACAGGTCTATTTACAATGATGAAGATCCTCTGGCTGTTTGTTCCCTTTAAAACAAATCCCACCAGAGCACCAACTCCATTGCAAGGGTCAACATCAAGAGGAATGAGAACCACGTCTCCTCCACTAATACCTTCAGGCTTCTTGTCCCACAGCCCAGAGAAGATGCTGGGCCAGCAGAAACCACAGCGCTGCTGACTAGCTCATTCACTCTTGTGTCACCTAACAGGGATCCTTAATCTCCCTCTCTTGATGTGTGTTGCATGACTTAATCTCCCACACACTTGGAACTGCGCTGAGACCATCTGCTCTCTTCTCACAAGCGGAGGGTAATGACGTTTGTTCAGCCTGACTCAGGGCCCGAAGGAGTTGCTCTCCTTGTTAATACAGGTGTGGCAGGGAGGGATACTAGGCCAAAAATTAGGACTGTTTTTACAGCTAAGGCTCTTGCTCCTCCAGAGAATTGCTGGTTTCCCCCTTCTCCCTCCTCCTCCTTACAACACCAGGCGCTTGCTCGCCTCCTCAGAGGAGGTACCACTAAACTTTCTCAGTTGTTTCCAGATCTGAAGCAATCACCTTCCCTCCCCAGACAGGATTATCTGAATGAAAATTTCTCTGGGCAGGAGTGAATGTACCAAATTTCCCCTCTTTTCTCAGGACTCTTAAAACTCTCAGCATGCAGTACTACACTTTTGATCCACCTATGGTCACAGGCTGGTTTTGGGTACAGAGCACTGCAAAGGCAAAGGGCTGTTCCAGCAATATGACAGAGCCAGAAGACGGACACAGGTTTATAAGTAAGGCTGGTGGCTGGTCATATTCTCCTCCCCATTTTCTTCCCACTCCTATATTGTCACACTCAGATCAGAGACATTTTACTTCTTCTCATTCTTGGGACAACAAAATTCAAATCAGCCTATGCAGCAAGAAACCTCAAGCCAGACCAGTGTGTAATCAGGATGTACATGGACAGTCATGTGCACCAACATCCAGAATCTCTGTACCTCCAGCATGATCGCTGTCACAAGTCATTCACTTGAGGCTTCTGCGGAGACTTCAAGAACCATTTACAACTTCCTTTGTTGCTTTTTCTGCTTCTTAATTGGCTCTGGATAAGCTGTCTGCTGCCCAAGTAACTTGGCCTGTGTAAAGGTGAGGAACAAGTTAGCCTTGTCTCTGCAAGGAGCCAGCAGATGTCACGAGTGGGGTTGACGCGAGGGGGCATTGCCTGGAGCAGCTGCAGGAGATTTAAACAGCCCCTTGGGAGCATGAGCAACCAGGAGTGTGGTAAACAGGATGGGCAAAACGGTTGAGATGATTGTCCCGCTCTGCTCTGCACTGGTGTGGCCTCACCTGGAGCCCTGTGTGCAGTTCTGGGCGTCACAGGATAAAAAGGATATAAAGCTACTGGAGAGTGTCTAGCGAGCCATGAAGTTGGTGAAGGGTTTGGAGCAGAAACCGTATGAGGAGCAGGTAAAGTCAATTGGTTTGTTCAGCCTGGAGGAGACTGAGGGGAGACCTCATGGTGGCTACAGCTTCCTCACAAGGGGAGGAGGAGGGGCAGGTGCCAGTCTCTTCTCTCTGGTGACCAGTGACAGAACCCGAGGGAATGGCAGGAAGATGTGCCAGGGCAGGTTCAGGTTGGACACTAGGAAAAGCTTCTTCACCCAGAGGGTGCTGGAGCACTGGAACAGGCTCCCCAGGGAGGTGACAAAGCCCCAAGCCTGACAGCGTTCAAGAAGAGACTGGTAACACCCTCAGACACATGGTGTGAACTGTGGGGTTGTCCTATGCAGGGACAGGAGTTGGACTCGATCCTTGTGGGTCCCTCCCAACTCAGGACATCCTATGATTCCTCTCCATCTGGGCATTACAAATGAGATCTAAAGGCCGGAGTTGTTCAGGAAAGGGGTCAGGGACCTATATTTGGCACAAAAAGGCATTATCCTCAGTGTCAGGTGCATGTACTTTTTTAACATCAACTGAATGGAAAGAAAAGGGTTGTTTCTTCCAAAAACTGTCCACTACCCATTACCGTTAAATACTTTGCTGATATTTTAATCATCACAGTCATCAGTTGCTGGATGTCATCTCATATTTTCCATGGCTGTTGGCACATCTGTGTGGTACTACCGACTAATGGCAGCAGCATGTTGATCTCTTGCTGCCAAGTGCTGCTGGCCAGCACCCTAAACTTTTGGGTGGTTCTTCACCCTGGCAGTAAGAACTGTTTCCAGTGTAATCAGGTCATCTGTGAGAAAGGGAAAAAGAAAAATGGAGACTGTTAACACATATATCTATAGGAGTGATGTATCAGCAGAGAAAGAGTGCCTGGGCCAGTTCCCCAGCTGGTGCAAATCACTGGATCATCAGAGAAGACCACAAGGCTATGTGATTCACAGCAGCCTAAGACCTGGTCTTAATTTTCCCCAGTCCTGCTTCTATGATTTACACTTGTGCTGAGCAAATGACACAGGGTGTCAAATGCTATCAAGCTGATTGATACTGTAAACCAGGACTAAACGTGCACAAAATACAAAGGCAGTGAAGAATCGGGCCCTGTGCATTCATTAACAGCCCCGTTTCCCACTGGATAGGGAAACATCACTTCCAAGTGATGGAAACAGCTCTGTGTCAACTCTGCTCCTGCTTACAGCCCCAAGGGAGTTTGAGTTTGTTTCTGCTCCTCCTTCTCTTACCCCACAAACTTCCTTCTTACACCCTTTCCCACCAAAAGATATTTTACAAAGGTATCTTCCAAATCTCCCTGTAAATGTAAGGGGCTAAACCCGTCCCTAGTTAAGCCTTTGCCTTTGTGATCAGATTTATCCTGCCGCTCCGTAAAGAGAGCGCACACATGTGGAGATGATCTGGGGCTCATCTTTGCAAAGCGTGCCCTGTGGTTTGTGAGAGCATCTGCCAGCCAAAAAGGAAAAATGCCTCTGGTATATGGCTAAAAATACCTTACCTGGTGTAATTCAGCATGCCTACGCTGCACCCAATGAAGAGGAAGCCATTTGCTCCATAGGAGTATCTGGTCCACTATGTATAGATTCAGCTCTTAGCAGTCATGCATCCACTAATTCCACCGCCCGTTTACTAACTATATTCTGATCAGCTTGCTTGAGGCTTTTTTCCTCGTATAGTAAAGCCTGCTGAAAATGCCTCTGTTCCCGGGCACTCTCTTTGAAATATGTCTTAGCTTCCAAGGGTAATGAACTCTTTTATAATAAACGCCTAGCTATAATGTGAACAATACTTGGCTTCCAGGAACTGCCTTATAATTACGTGGCTCGGTATTGCATGTCAGAGGTTTGCTTCATCTTTAATATTTTATGAAGAAATTCAGATTCTGACAGTAAAAGTATTTAACCCAGAGGACCTAGAACCCCGAATATTATTTTGTAAAGTAGCCATCCAGCTACACTTTTGTGCACCACCATTATCCCTGGTGCATACTCACACTCTTTGATACTCTCTAAGTAGACGCAACCACATGCTGTCCAGATGGAAATCTGGCTGCATCATTACATTATATTGAAATAACCCAATACCACCTGTTTCTGCTGGGGTTTCTGCCAACGTTTTCCCATAAAACATTTATTTTGCTAATATTTTAGTTGGTCATCACAGAAGGACACTTGAAGTTAAAGATTTACCATGTGTGCAGCCACAAGGAAAACCCTTTTTAAAAAAAGGCAACAAAGCTCAAGAACAGCTAATGCCTATCGTTCAAAACACGGATGTTCACCTCGGCACCAGGTAATAACGCTCTGCAGGGACCGAAAACCAAACACAGGGTTTTGGCAGTGTACATCAAGTGAATTAGCTCAATTGTGACGCTACTCACCTCTCATATAATTAAAGAAAAACTTTCATGTGTGGAGTGGGACTAATACACAATAACACCAATGAAAACTCATGGGGTTTTTTATTTTTCTCTCTATTTTTTCATATTAATCTGTGATGCTAGAAAACTCCCAGTCTCCTTCCTCTCCCCCTCAGCAGACAAAACAGGTTATCTCCAGTTAGTCTGAAGAAATGACAAAGGCAAAACAACTCCCAGCCTATTTGGGATGTTTGAAGTATTTATGAGATACCCTCTACAACAGTAATAGGATTTTTTATTTGGAAACTATATTTTTAGAGACATTTTACTTTAAAAAAAAAAAGGGGAAGAACTACTTGATTTATCAAAAGCATTTGATAAAAATCTTACCAGCATGTGGTCGCTTGGGTATATACTCTTTACTTTCCAGTGTTGATCTCTATACAAAAGACCAAGCCATAGCTGTGCTTCACATAAAGACCTTTTTCTTCCATATACAAAATTTTATGCAAAGAACCACAAAGGTTATTCACGATCCAGTGCTGGGCATCAATTATTACTATCCAATTTTTAAAGTTTCTGTCCTACAAAGGAAAAAGTAGCAATACCAGGTAAAGTGACCAACAGAATGCCAGAAATACCCAGCAGTAAATCACTGACAGGAAGCTTTTCTTGAAATGCAGTAGATCAAACACACATGAGTTATTTGGCAAATGGTCGGCACGTCAGTAGGAAAAAGGATGTGATCCAAAGAAAAAAAAATCACAAACAGAACAAACATGGACAAACTAAGCCAGTAATCCATATTTCCAAGTGAGATTTTCTTCAGCTGTAAGAAAGCTACCTTAAAAGAGGGAAAAAGAATGAGCTGGGAAAAAATAGAAATGTGATGGTTTTGCTAGAAATTTTGATTGAATATATTTAAGATAGCTCCAATTATATTAAACTGGAAATGTAGCCAATAAAAATCCACCAGAAAAAACTAACAGTAATTAAAAAAAGAGGTGGGTAAAACCAGCTTCAAGTTCACTTGCTTGGATTTGTTCTAAATATAGCCCTTATCGTTTTTATCACATCTGAGAAACAGGATACTTTACTAGGTTGTAAAAGAACAGTACAAGAATTGAAAGGAAAGAGAAAGGGACCAGCCATGAGTTTGGCCCCATTTTGTTCCTTTCTCCTTTTCATCTTCATTCTTCGTTCCATTCCCAATAAAATCACCCATTTATAACCAAATCCCTGGCTGCCGGCACAAAAGTAATTGAAATTTTTGCCTATTTTTAAAAAAGTCAACTTATAACCTGCAGTCATTACAGTAATTGATTAAATACCACAAGCAAAGCAAAGTACCTATTTGACAGCTTCTATTCATGGTCACATACCTTCCCCAAAGACAGGTAGGTAGATAATTAAGTGATCCATTTCACTGCATATATGCTATATACAAAAGAAACTGGCACACAATGAATCCTGCTAAGCTTTTGTTCCGTATATGAAATACTGGATAATCACCTTTTTTATGAAAGCACTTGACCTTTAAATTGATATCCCCCCCAAAAAAGATGGTAATCGCTGCTCAAAGAGATATTGAATGCGCTGCTGCTAATCCAGAAGATCATTGCCCATTAGTCATTATTAGATTTTTTGAATCTAAAGGTGAGCATTTGATTATAACAAAGAGAAAAAGAAAATACTATTTAGGTTGCTGTGAATGCCTATACTTTTCCCTTTGCAAATCACAGTGACAATCAGAGTTACAGACTGACTGTAACATGAATATCATTTATGCGTTTGATCCCTACTCAGAGAGCAGCTTTAAAAGCCTTGAATGACATAAAGCAAGATTATCAGTGACAGCGATTTTAAATATTATACATGTTGCCTGTATCACAAGTGTTTTTTTCTGTAGCAGCTGATGAGTATTACGTTCTTTTGTATAATACAGTGGAAATATATTTATTTTCCTCTATTCAGGAAAGAAGAAAATGTTTACATGCAACAGAGAAACTGCATAGCCCTCTGAAAAACAAAAAGTTCTATTTCTTCTTTTCATTACATTTTAACTGTTTTCCTGTTCACTTTTTACATGACATCGCTAATCATATGCTTCATTCCAGAAATTATATTTGAGCTACAAGGGCAACCAGATGGATAAAGCACTGGCTGGATGACCATGTTGAGAAGGAAATGGCTATTGGGTCCATCCTGGGACCTGGACTGTTTTACACCCTTACTGGTGACCAAGAGGAGATGATGTGGAGCAGCTGCAGCAAATATGCAATGACAATAAAACTGGGGGATCTGCTGATACACCCCCAGGCTGGGGCTGTTATCCAAAGGGTCCCAGACAGGCTGGAGAAAAGGGCAGACAAGGACTTTCTGAAATCCAGCAAGGACTAACGCAAAGTCCTGCCCCAGGAAAGCAGAGCCCCTGGACACAGGACAGGCTGGGGACAGGCTGGCTCTGCAGAGAAAGGGACCACCACATGTTTCCCACAAAATATATGTAACTAAGAGCAGATCAGAAACTGTATTCTTGCAATAAAAAGCTGCTCTGAGCACAAAATTGAAAAATCTTTATGAAGAAAAAAAACACAGTTTATTTTAAGCCTTTTAAATTCATGGGTATTTCACTAAGGTATGTGTGACAGATTACCTGTTGGGGTTTTTTTTGCATTAGAGCTTACATTTAACATCTTTGGGCTTGAAGTAAAAATAATTAGGAAATTATTTTCATATATGAAGACAACGTAGATGATTTTAAATGTCTGGCCTTCAGATCTGGCAATCTGACATCAAATGTTCCCCATATTATTCACACCCTTTTGCCAGTGTTGGTGCCTCAGACACAAATCTGCCAAACTTCATTTGGTTGGACCCTCTCCCACACATACATGTGAGACCCGATACCTGCCCAGCTGTTGTTTGCAACCACCTGTATTACCCTATAGATGCCTTTTACCACTGAGCAAAGGAGGAGACTGTACAGCTCCAGCAGCCATTTCTCAAAAAGCAGCCAAAATTCAGTGAAACTATTTCTGTCCCAGGGTAGGAGAAATGACTCAAGTCACACCTCGCAGGTTTTTTTGACGCTAACTCGGAATCTCCCTCCCTGCCTTTCATGAGAACCGGCAGATGATGAATAATTAATGTCAACAATATTTAAAAATATTTCACAGCTTAAAAATAATATTTTAATCTAAGTTTTAAGGAGAAGTTTTGTAAAATTTGAAAGGCCTTACTCTACTCACACATATATTACTTTGTCCAGGAAGGCAGAAAGCCAATCATGGTGATGGACCTTTATCACCTGAATCCTTATCGGCATCAGATCAGACAGAGGAGGTCAGTGTGAAACCTCAGTTTCAGATGTTACTGATTTGTGTGAGTGAACAGTTCTCACACAGAAAAGTTTTCTAAACCAAGTCAATGCACTATTACTATGTAAGAGCAAAATCCAATAAATTATTCAGGCAGAAGCGGAATGCCTATAGATAAAACTGTGACTCCTAACCTTGCTAGGTATCTTCCCAACAGAGCTGAGAGTTTCCCCTCGTATCCAAAGCTCTGCATCTGGGTGGTTGTAGGGCTTTCCCAGCCGGAACAGCTCAGAAACCCTCTGGAAGCCATGAAAAGAAAAGCATTTTTCCAGATTTGTAATGGTAATTTGCTGCACGAAAGGTAATCAATATCGACTGATCCAAAGAGCACCTGGCACGGTTGTGCTACATCTGTTAAGAGCTCACCTTCAGGATAAAGCCCGAGGTGAAAGACCTCACCATCACTCGAAAATGAGAAATATTTGTTGCATCACCGCTTTGCAGAACTCATCATTATGCTTGTAATTAGTTTGCTTTTGTCTCTCCTACTCCCTCCTGACGAACAGAGCTTTGTCCACCCTTGCCCAGGCTCCTGATCTCCCAGGGCTTCTTGCCTTCCAGTCAGTGTTCGTAACTTCTCGGGTGATGTTTCCATGGAAAATTGCTGCCATATAGACTCAGGAGTAGCTGATGAAGTGGTTTCTGTGAGGTATCTATAAATAAATCACTAATCTTATTTCATTTGTGACCCCATTGTACCAAGATCTCCATGATTAAAAATTTGCTTTAGCAAATAGTATCATCATTTATCTTTATTGAGGGCATAACCCAAAATGCGTGAGGTTTTCCTTCTTTCATATAAACAAAATATTAGCACCGCTCCTATTTATTGCTTGCTGTAGCCTGTGCTTCACCGAGCTAAACTTCGCAAACATCAGGGCAGTTTTTGTTTAGAAGAGGAGCAGAAGTTTTCATCTGCGGTTACAACACGAAAAGACCCTGGAGAGACAGTGGAGGTAATTTGAAAATTTCCATAGGAAAGAAAAGAGAAGACTCTGAAACAATAATTTAATTTATGAATCCATATAATGGATGATTCTGTATTTCACCATTTTATCCATAAAATTTAACTTTACTTATTTCTGCTCTTGCTGAGACCCCATCCGAACTCCTGCAGTCAGTTCCCTTCCAGCCCATGCCTACAAACATAAATGGACTAACGCACAATGGAAACAAGAAATGGAACCACGCAAATGGTAACAGCAAGAAGCACACACTAAACTCTTCTGAGAGAGTTGAAAACACTCATAAACAGGGGTTTTTTTAAGAAAATCAGCAGTATTGAAATATAATAATGACGTTTCAAGTGACAACTGCATATATCCATGCACACATGTCGCATGTTTGGGGTTTTTTTAACTGCACCTCAATCAACTGAGGTATAAAACTACATGTCTGTTGAAGGCAGTGATATGAAAATGTAGTCATTTCCTCTTCAGAAGCCCTAAAGAGCTCCTTTGTATTTAAAACTAAAATGAAATCATTCTACCATGCTAATTTATTATTTACACCAGTTATTCAGATATTTGTCTACTTGTAGAGGAAAAATATTAAACATAGCTATATTTCAATACTTAAACACTTGTAAAACTTAATTAAGATTACACAGATGGAAACAGATCAAATAAAATCCTTGTAAAAATTCTGCTATCACTGTTGCTCTGGTTTCAAATCAGATCTTCCGTGGTAAACACTTTCCTGTGTCTGCAGAAGGACTGACCGTGATGCTAAGGGGAGGTTTGCCAATTATAGGGAACAATAAGTTTTGCACTCCAGATGTGTGAGACACTTTCATTTTCCTCCTACTCCTAAATCACAATTACACAAAAAATAGTCTTCCATAAAAACTCCTCCCACAACCTTCAGTTCCTAGATACTTATCTTTGGATGAATCCCTTTTTTGGAGATGCCTTTTCTCTTTGCACTTACTACAGAGAGTCAAAACAAGTTGTTTAGATAACTTTTAAACAGCTAAAGCTGGAGCAATAAATCCCACCCAGAACGAAGGAAAAGGTCAAACCCAACTAGCGACCAGCAAAACCACTAGAAATAAACACAATTTAAAAAAATATGTATACAAACAGGGAATATCACTGCACTCTCTGCTTATATAGCTCCCTGGCTACTGTATCTCAGTGTTTAAACCCAAACTGGATCGTTGCAGGAAATCTCAGTTTTGCAGTCAGACAACATAGGAAAAGAGCAGGGAGATATTTTCAAGGAGTTCACTGGTTTGTTCCCACTGAGTTCCAGCAAGAGCAGAGCTTCTCACTGGGACCGAGAAGGGCTTGACTGGAGACATCCAAGGGAGTGACTGCAGGGTCCAGTCCCCACAACACACACACACAAAGAGCAGCAGAGACCAAGGGCATCCTTGTCCTCCTCTGGACAAAGAGTGAGCAAATCATTCTTGTTAAATCCCTCTCAAAGGAGTCTGCCAAAGGAAATATCTGAGACAGAGCTAGAAAACAAAGCTGTTCTCCCCAGCCCTGGAATAAGACCCTTTTCACCAGATCATCACCCTTCATCCTCTCCTACATACTCCTTACTCGATTACTTTTCTCATAACCATATTGGGAATTTTCATTCCAAACTATGGAAACATTGAGGGTGTCTTTGTGGGTATATGTGCAACTCTTGTACGCACAGTCCTGTGCCAAAAACCCAGTCAATGCCACGTCGGGATTAAGAGTTATCAAAAGGTACTGTTTTTTCAAAGGTAAATACCACTGATAACGTTAACCCTACTTCAGTGGCTCTGCTGATAAGGATCATTACTCCAGCTCCAGTGATCCAGTCCGTAGTTCCTTTCAGGTCAAGAGCAGTTGTGAAACAAAAGCAAAAATGTAGAAGACTCTCAAATCAATTTTAGACGCCTGAAGGAAACACAAGTGGCAACCTCAAGCCCCTTTCTCACCATCAGATAATTCAAATTTGGTGAAGAAATTCAGCTGCAGAAACACAACTTTTACATAATGCTTTTGGAATATAACCCTTTCCATGGAACAAGCTGAAACAAATATAGAAATGCCTCTTATAATTATTTTTGTTCTAATTATTATTACTATTTTAAACTCCCTATAAGAAACAGCAGCTGAGCCGACTACAGCATTGTCAAAATCAGTGTTGTTCACAGAATGAGGGGCAGGTACCCTGGGATGCAGGATTCAGTGTGTTGTAGGAAACGGATGATGCTCAAGGACACCGGGTAAAGGTTAATACAATACATGGGAGGCAAAGGACAGCTGAGGGTAGAGAAGTTCTGTAGGAAGTAGAAGAGGAAACAGAGCAACTACAGGAAATGCTCTGGATACAATATGAAATATTTATCTTTCTGGTTCTTCTCAAGTTTCCATATAGGCTCAGTAATCCAGACCAGGACCCTCTGGTTCAGATGCTATTTAGAGCACAGTGATGAAAGCAGCTGGTGTAAACTCTGCTGTAGCCTTGAAACACAGTTATCACATGTAAGCAGCTAAAACATGTGGTGCTTAAAAAAAAGAGAAGCACATTAGGACAGTTAAAGGCACAGTGCAACCAGCCATGGTTTGAAAACTGCTCCGTGTTTGCA